>NC_134455.1:303471146-304096146 GCF_047948215.1 Lycorma delicatula
TCGTTAAGGGAATGGGGGGGATATCGCGAAAAACTAATTTCGATTTTCTTTAGAGACATTTTAGAGGAAACTTTATTAAAGTAAATTTGTTACCTATAATACATATATGAATAATCCAAAAATTGTTCTTTCAAAAAATCAACACCCACCGCTTTAATTTAACTTTATTTTGTTCTTTTACTGTATCTCGCTTCGCTTTAAATATTTTTCAGAAATGTTTGAAAATTTGTACTACATATGTACGTACCTTGTATGAAGTAAAGAAAGTATTGTGATCGCGAAAAATTTTGGTTTTCAAATTTCAACGGAAATATTGATTTTGACCAACCCTGAATCCATTTTCACTAGTTTCGGCGTGACGTCTGTACGTACGTTTGTATATCGCATAATCGCGTAACTCACAAACGATTAGCCGTAGGAAGCTGAAATTTTTTATTTAGGACTGTTGTAACATCTAGTTGTGGACCTCCCCTTTTAATTGCTATCGAATGGACCAAAAGTGTCCAAAAAAGCCCAAAATTCAAAACAAAATCCGGATTTTGGACTTTCCTTAACTTCAGTAATAAGTCTTCATTGAGAGTCTTTCAACCATAAGTGTGAGCTTTTTCAATTACAAGTGGCATTTATTTTCACTGGTTCCAGAGTTATAGCCAAATAAAATTTTAATTAAGGAAATATTTGGGTCTTAACAAAGGAAAGGCACATCGGTTCGAATCATACTCATCTCCTTTTTTTTAACTTTTTTTTTAATTTAAATATATTGATTATCAATATATTATTAACTTCAGATTGTAAAAATTTTTACGATAAATAATCATTTATTAATAATAATAAAAAAAAATTAAAAAATCAGAAGTTACTAATGAAATAAAATTTTATATACTTTTCATTAAAAACAAAAAAAACAAAATGTGAATATACAGTTTAATAGACGTACAAGGAAGTTATGTGGTGTCCACATCAGATTTTTTAAAATTGCATACCCCGGATCTAAATGCAAAATAGTTTTTTTAGAAACTTTCCTCTTCTTAGGTTAGCTTTTATTGAAGGGGAGTGTTAGATTTAAAGAAAACTTTACATTTTATTAAGTTTTTTAGTCCGAAAATATTATCTGCATCACCGCTGCAGATAATACTTTACTTTAATACGAGGAATGTTGTTTATCGTAACCGGCAGTAGGAATCCGAACATTTTTTGCACCTACCCTTTCACCAGCGTCCGGTCTGCGTTCCAAATTTGATCTGGAGAATAATTGTTCCTTTTTCGTAAATTTATGACGTGTGTTTGAAACTTTGTCCGTTTATCTTCGTATACTTCTGATAGCCACTGTGCTATCGTCGTCCTTCTTCGAATAGAAAAACTATGACGGCAAAGAAATCGGCGTTCCCAGTTAACACTACCTTTAAATTCATCCCTACCAATATTGAATTCATCGGCGATTTCTAGGACTCTCGTTGACACATTTGTTTAGAAATCTTATATTCAAATTGAATATAAGATTTCCGGATATTTCGCGTTTTTCGCAAAAATTCTCTCTTGTTTTCACGGCTACGAGAAATTCGTTTTCTTTCTTTCGCCACTCACAACTGCAGGACTCTACTATACCAAATTTTCTGCCTGTAGTACAATTTTCTTTACTCCTTAGCAAAAGTAGTAAAGTGTACCTTTCTGCAATAGTGATTGAACACAATTTCTTTTTTAACACATTCTGTAGATCACTGTTCTTGAAACTTTTACGTGCTGAACGGTTGTTGTAATAATGAAAACTGATCATAAAGGAATGATTAAAAGACTAAAAGTGATCATAAAATAACTAGAAGAATGATCGATAAAAATCTTTTCGTAAGAAATTCATCTGAAATAAGAATATTATTTTTGTGATAAAAATGCAACGGAGCTTCTGATAAGTCTGGCGCCACGTTGTGGGTAAGAATTTAATTTTCTAATACTGCTAATGACTTGTATCCAAGTTTACTGTTTGTGTAAATCATTTTATTTCACTGGATGTAGAGTCATAGTCAAATAAAGTAGTTGTATTACAATTCTGTATGGATTTGGATAATATTCGAATATATATTCACCAAATCCTTATTTATATATATATATATATATATATATATATATATATATATATATATATATATATATAAAAGTTTAATATATATTTAAGTTTGATTATATCGTCAATGGGTCAATAAAGTTTAATCATCATCATTATTCAATCAACCTGTATGACATGCAGGCTGTTTTTGCATTCGTCATTCTGGATAAAATGTTGCACGTGGTACATCGGTGTACATGGTATTAAAAAATAAATTGTTTCATGTACAAGTATTATCACTCTTCCTTTCCGTAATTCTTTTTCGTTAATGTTCCTATAACAAAGTATATTTTTTATCTCGTGAGGTTGAAACTCGTTATTGGGATATAATGCTACATTAATTACAGATCCTAATCCGGGTGATGACTTATGATTCTTGTTTATAACTATTAGATTTTTTAAATTTAAATATAATTTTTTGCTACTTTACAGTATGGAAATTTTTAATTTTCACCTTTTTCACGTGTACTGTGATGTACAGATGTGAGTGCAATATTTCAGGTTATTTTATTTAAATAAAGAAACAAAACAATTAATAATTATAGGTATTATTAATTTTTATCATTATTAATAAATGCAAAATTACTTGTTTCTCGTTGGGTATCTTATCGATACAGATACCAGTACATAAACTATAATTTTATAAAAATTTGTGAAAAGCAAGTCGTATAATTTAGTAAAAGTTGGTAAATTTAATTTGTAATCTAAATCCAATTTATTATAAAAAAAGGGTGATCAAAATGTGTTTATTGGAGAAAGGATGTGTCATTAATCTTCTATGGTACTGTGTACATTTAAGTATAAGGCTACTTAATATTTATGATGATTTCTTTTCTAAGGAGGAATAACGAATAAGCCCCCTTAGGGACTTAGAAGCCTCTAAGGGGAACAAGTACGCGCTCATTCTGAATTACTTCGGATTGAGGGCGTACATTTTTATTAGAAGGTTACATGGTAAAATTTCTAATCCGGCTTTACAATAAAATTAATTTATATCTAGGGTCACTTAACTTGATTAATGTCACTCCATATTGCGCTAATGATCTAATTTACGTTACGTTATCAGAACGAGATTTCGTCTCTTCAAATATCCAAATAATTGGTTAATTCGTATAAACGTATCGTATAACGTATGTACAAACGTATATGCATAAATATGTATTTAATATCACACAACAATTCTCTTTTATATCGTAATAATTTGCAGCTTGTGTTCTAGTTTTGATTATATTTTTAAATTCTGTATATCGATATATAAATACGATTCTATTCTACATGCCACGAATTGCTTCGAAAATGCCGAGAAATATTTAAATCTTCAGTAACTTAAATGTAAAGTATTTTATTATGTAACTTGAAAAAAATAAAAAAAGGAAATTATTCAGAGACTCGATGTCAAATGTGCTTTATAAAAAAATGACCATAGAAAAAGTTATAAAGACGACTATGAGAAAATATATGTAAGTAAAATAAAAACAAGGTATCCAAATATTTTAGTAAGTCATATTATAGAAAAAAGAAAAAATCCCTTTCGGCACGCTGGAAGGTGGAGGTAGATTTCACCGGTGCTAAGTAGGGGATAAAGACATCTCCCCGGACAAGACATCATTCCTATTCCGGCAGGTAGGCGCCCCTTACCTCCACTAAGGATTAAGGTTGGTGACACTTATATTTCAGGTGGAGGCTGCGAAATATTTATGTGTGTGGCATATCCGGGAGGTAGCAGAGAAGTCAGGGGCACTGGTGACTGCCTTGAGTAGGTTGAGTAGGCACTGATGCGGTGCTGCTTATTGCGGGGGTCCCCCCCATTTCAACAGCTTGTCGCCATGCGGATTGGACTTCACCAAGGGGCTGGTAAGGCTGAGATGCAAGATCGGATGTTCCAAGCTTGGCAGGCTCGTTGGGATCGTTCTTCACCGGGCGGTGGACTCATTGCCTGATTCCGCAGGTGAAGCCATGGCTTAGCCGTAGGTTTGGCGAGATTTCCTGTTGGTTGATCCAGTTTCTGTCTGACCACGGCGTCTTACGAGTATATTTGAATGCACGACAGCGGGCTGATGACCCCTTTTGTTTATCCTGCGGGGAGCTCGATACCCCGGAGCATGTCGTGTTTGCCTGTCAGACCTGGGACAGGGAGTGCTTGCAACGTGAGTTGATTACTGGTCCACTTATCGTGGACCGTTTGTTGGCGAATGATATACAGTTCCGTGCTATATCTGATTTTATCACACGGGTTCTTCAACAGAAGGATAGAGCTGCTAGGGTAACGTGGGGATGAGGGGCAGCTCCCTGCTGAGCTGCTTTGTGCATGCACAGATGG
This sequence comes from Lycorma delicatula, assembly GCF_047948215.1. Lineage (NCBI taxonomy): Eukaryota > Metazoa > Arthropoda > Insecta > Hemiptera > Fulgoridae > Lycorma > Lycorma delicatula. The sequence continues at coordinate 303,475,568 of NC_134455.1, forward strand.
GTAGCAGTGATAAGGCACGGGGACTCTCTCGTCCTCTTGTAGAAAAGACCATGGTTCCGGCGAGAATGCTCTTTTGGGTGTTCTCATTTGAGGCAAAAAGGCGTAAAGACCGAGTCCCGGCTCCTAGGATAGAGGAACAGGAACGAAATAGTCGGGCCTGGTAACCCTGCTCTAGGAGTTAGAGGCAGGCATTAGTAGATAAGATCCAGCCGGCTTATAAAAGGATACTCCCCCGGGTTTTGTTATGCTTCACTGTGGAATCAGTTTCGGGGAAGAGGGGGAAAAACGTAGGGGATAAAAAAGATTTCCACCTTAAAGTTAAGAACTTCAGATTTACTCAATATGACAATGGTTGCATGTGAAAAAGGTTTTACATGTTTAGCACAAGTCAAATCCTGTCTTACAATTCCAGCAACATTTTAGTCATCCCTTAAGGATTGGTCATCCCTTAAGGGGGCCTATTGAGGAAGGTATGATTTTTTGTCTTCCAAACCCCATTTTTTCCACCTTCTGGCCTTATGGTTGGTGATATCAAAAAGCCTTTACTTAGATTGGTTTTAGGCCCTTATCCAAAGAATAGTAGGCACTTTAAACGAATTCGATATTTTTCTTAATAATAAAGTTATAGCGATATTTTGATTTTTCGAAAAAGCCTTGCCATTTCCACCCCGATGGTTCGATTTGGCCCATTAACGAACTCGACCGAGATTTTGGGTCGTTATATTTTTTGTATCAATTTGAAAGTGGTGGCGGAAAATTACGGCAGTTATCGTGTCCACAAGAAAGTGAAATATAGATATGTAGCCTATTTATATTTATAATTTTGAACGGATGGTGGTTTTGGGGTGTGGGGGATGTGAAATGCAAAGATAAGTCGAATCATGGTAGTCGTTGCAATAGGTAGCATTCTTATGAAATCTACCTAATAATTTTTACGATGAATAGAGAGAAAGAGCTTGTTGAAAAGTATAGCGCACCGCTTAATTATCTCTACCTAGAATTTAAACTGAATTCTATTGTATAAATGATTAAGACTAAAATGAAGTCAGATTACATAGGTATTTTAAACAGTCGCAGTCGTCTAATTTACAGAGAACTATACTTGGCGGTTAATTTTGTATACAGTAATGAAAATTTTAATTTAATTAAATGGTTTTTTAAAGCAAGAGCCGAATCGATTCATTTAAACAAGTACTCAGTTTCGACTAACTCTCGACTTTGTACTTTGTCTAATATGTAAAGAGAGTAGGACATTGAGCATTTTGTGGAATTTTTCCCTATTTTACGGGAGATGAGACTACAGTTTTTTAATAAGGAAGTTTGGAAATGGAAGATCTGAAGCGGTATCTCAATGGAAATGGTTGGCCAATATTAAGTAAATACTGTAAAAATGCTTGGAAATATAGATTTTCTTTGATACAGAAATTTAATTTTTAATTATAAGATTTTTTTTTGTTCTACAAATCCTCTGACGGTCATAGATCATTATCTTTCGTCAGTTACTATAAATTTGTTTGGAAAGATTATTTCAATATAGGCTGTTATTAATACTATTATTATAATAATATAAATAAAATGAAGATTACCTAAATTATATTCTAACGATTGAAATTAGTGTGTGTAGGAAGACATTTTCGATGGCCAGTACTAATAAAGTTTAAAACGTGGTATCGTGCAGGTATTAATCCAGAAAATTACAGTTTATCTGACATGATGATGCATGCCTAGTTTATCAATTAAACTAATGGTAAAACGCGTTCACTTCACGAAATAACCTTCTAATTAAGTAATATCTTTCATTCAGAATATTGGCACTTGCGTATTAGTTCGTTGACCGTAACCATAATGATCCCGTAACTTTGAAAATACTATTACGGGATCATTAACATATTTTCCATTTTAAAAATATATGCATTATTGCTTATAATTATAGATATAAATTAACCATACTTAACCTACGCTCGCTAACCTCGACTAATTAGTAGTAATGTTTTTAATATTTAAATAATAAATAATTACTGAATTTATTATGTAAATACTCAAAGGATTACTATGATAATTAGTCAAGGTTAGCGAGCGTTGATTAAGTTTGATTAAATTATATTTATAAAATAAATAAATATAAATGGTTATAAAAATGGTATTATAATGATTATACCGGGTGATATTAACAAGAACCCAAAAGTTTGCAATTTATTGGTCGACGGACTAATATGCAAGTACCAGAATATTTTAATCACCTTGCGTTCAGCAATTAGAAACTCCCCCAGAGAAAACATCTTTTGCTTTAATTATTAAATATTATTTGTTTTGTGTAGAGAATTTCCTTGTTTTAGTGGGATTCTTCGAAAGAGTACAACAAAATAACAAATCCGCTTGTGATAAGTTTCTATAGTTTTTAAAAAAATATTTAAAAAACGTTATTTATTTTTTAAGCAATTTTTAATAAAAGTATTTTTATTATATTTTTTAATTGATAAGTTAAAAATTAAATGAAAAACAGTTTAATCTACTAGAATACATAATTAAGAAATATTAAGAAAGTAATGAAATGTATCCAGTAATAAGATACCAAATCAGAACGAACGCTTAGAGTTCTCCGTAGTAGACAAACATCTTTATCCCTTAATTTTTCGGAATTTCAAGACAAGGTTGGGATTGTAGGGTCCTCTTTTACACTCGACCTTCAAAATTTTAGTTATTAAATAAAAATGTAATTTTTAACAGGAAAAATACAGCGGCTGAATTTTCTGAAAGAACAAACATTTTAGCGATTGCGTGAGTTATTTATTAATACTTAGTTATTCCTATCTGATTTTTTATTTATTTTCCTTCTGAAATTTTCATAATTTAAGTAATTTATACTTCTTTAATTCCTTGATGAATTACTAACTGATTTAAGACTGGTGTTTCAGACAGTTATATAATCTCAAAAGGGGAAAAAATGTTATTTTTATTCATTTTTGTATTGCGGAGAAAACAAAAAAAATTAATAATTTGTCTGATGAAGATTTAAAGAACGAATTAATTCTGATTACCAAATTCATAAACTTACACACGAGTTGGTGTATTGTTCTCTTTAGTAAATTCTTTAATTATTATTTTTTGTTATTTATAGTGAATGAGATACGTTGCACTAATTTCAAAAATAAATATTCAAATTTTACAAAAATAATATTTTTATTTTGAAAAGAGGATAAGGAAAAATACTTGTATAAAACTTTACTTTTTTCCCGTTTGGTATGTTTTATTACGTATTTTGATTATTGTATAAAATGGGAAAAGTATTGTTACAGTCAGAAAATCAGATCCAAGAAGTCCATTAAAACGTTGAAAACTCAAGTTTTATATTCTCAACGTTTTATTGGAGTTATTGAATTCAAAAATAGTAAAATCATCTTGGTTACAAAGTCTACGTTTAGAGAGATTGATCGCAATAAGGTGTTAGGAAAACAAGATTAGAGGAGTAGGGAATATTAAAGTTTACGTTATTGAATCTTAGATTATAAAATTATATCGCGTTGATCAGTTCAAATTGTCTATTCGTAATCTTTTTTAATATTTTTCTCTGAATGAGATAAGAACAAATTTAAAAGTTTTTAGTTTCGTAGAACAAAATTTCTTAGTTAAGGATTCAGTTTACGTTAATTTTTATATTTTACTATTTAAACAAATCATTTAAGTATTTCTTTTGATTAGAAAATTATTTAATTGAAAATAATTTCGTGATGATAATAATTTGTTGTACAGTTTGGGGAAATAAGATGACCGATGAATATTATTAAAATAAACGATTCTCTTTAAATTAATGGTTGTCTTTCTTTTGTGGGCCGTAGGAGTTAATTAAATGCCGACACGAAATTCCACAATAATAATACACAATGATACACTACGTAATAAAATCACATAATTTATTAAAAGAAACAATATAATATAATTAAAATTAAATTTTACTACCAACTTGTAAACAGAAATAAAACAGTTAATAAATAATAAAAATAGTTTTTTTAACAATACGCCCTCATCAAATACACAGCTCAAAATACACAAATTAGACACATCAGTCAATAAGAATGTACCCATTTCACACTTGATATAACGGTTTACATTAAGGTACCCGTGCAAGAGACCATCAGTGTGTAACGTGATTCATTAAAAAATAATATACCACCAGAACAGAGTATTCGTATCATAACTACCTTAATGCAGATCGTAACCCCGACAAAAATTACGCATTCAACACTCAGCCGGATCTGTTAATGCTTTATCCATTTCTAGTCCCACGCTCTAAAATATCTTCACAGCACAACAAAAATACTCGCATATTACGCAATGCGAAACATCTAGATTAATGTTAAACTTGTATTGCATCCTTTTGTTGTTGACGACAACATACCTGATAAAGAAAACATGAGACTGTATAACGCATTCTTCACTTCCGTTAACAAATTACCAATCTGTTTACATTTTATTGAAAATATGAACATAATAAATCGTTTTAATTTCTTGCTCTTTATTTGTAAAATACATAAGAAACACTTAATACATAAATAAAAATTTCTACAATTATCGTAGCTAACCACTTTATACTTACACACTCAGTACGCACAACATGCAAATTTCTTACTCTTGTTATAACGCATAATACTGCCCTTATCAGCCGAAAACTACATTGAAAAACTTAGTGCAACAATTTATCTGGAACAGGTAATCGTTTCCCTCCTTAATAAGACAGTGTTGGCCATAAAATATAAAACAAATAACTGTAACCGACAGTTACAACTGTCAACCGACAGTTATACGAAGTTGTAAACATTTTTAGAAAAACGTTACTGTGTTGTTTTCAGAAAAACAAACTCAAGATTTTACAGCAAACTAAAGAATTCAGTAACACAGGAGTATATATTAAATCTAAATCTCTGTAACTACATTGGACCGACTGAACGAATTTTCATCCACCGATATAAGGAACTCGTACAGGCACTTTACACAATAATGGAATCAAATTTATGTATCGTTCATTGAAATACTTCAGACATACAGAATTAATTATAACGCTCAGATTTTACACGTAGCAACAAGATCTCTCAACATACTTATGTAATGAAATGTATTACGCATTAAATCGACAAATCAACACGTTAAACGAACAATCACAAAATAGATTGATTATATAATTAAGGAATTTCCTAAACGTTTAAAAAAGGCCGTTACTAACAAAAATGTTGCATAATATTTAATTGAAGAGGAGGGAACTGGTAATTAATTCCGGAAGTTCTTTGGAAAAAACATTTTCTACTAATTTGAAAGCGAGTCGTTTAATATTTGGTAATTTTAAAAGCAATAATTTTTAACTTTATAATTTTAACGCTTGGTTGGGGGAAAAATTGTATGTTTTGTATAACTGAAGCTTTGAAGGATAGCTTCAACGACTTCATGGCCAGCGTTTTTAAATATTTGTCAATTTATTATTGAAGTAAAAATTATATGTTTCATTAAATTAAAAATTAATGGTATTTAAACATTTTTTTAACTTTTTAACTTAGAATATTTTGTTTTTAAATGTTAAAAGAGTTTAAACGAATATTAGTTTAGTCTATTTAATCTATCTATTTTAAAAATTTATCTTTTTTTAGATGATTTAAAATTTGTATTGGCAGTAGATATCATTTTTGTGAAATCTCAAGATATGATGAAAAAGGTGGTTTTGACAGATATTCTTTAAAGTTTTTGTACATTACCTTTCAAAAATTATAGGTGGTCACTATAAAATTGATTATGTGTGGTGTGTTACTGATATTGTAAAGACGTTTTTTTTTTTTATCTGGGTCAGTGACATAAATTGGAAATATTATTTCTTATTTGTTTAGGTTTCTCATACAAACATTTGTAAGCGACCTGATTTGAGTCGACGATTTTCTTTAAAAGGCTATAGCGATTCCGTAGAATAACATGCAACTCGTCTCATACTTACTAGGAATCGTAAGGAATGAAATGATTTTCTGTTGACATTTTCAATAACCTGAATAACTAGCGCGTATCAGCATACCAGATCCGTATAAATAAAGCCGTAAAAGTTTTACTTTCATTCTTTTCACAATAGGAAGTGACCGTGAATATTATTACTTAAAAAAGAAAAAAATAAGTCCGTTTGCAGTATATTGTACATGTGGCTCAAATATTTTACGTACTTCATTATCTTAAGAAAGATTTTAACTGAAAAGTGTGAAGCAGTTAATTTCCATTTATATGGAAAACAACTAATTTTACTCGGGAGGAAGAGTTTTATTTTTTAGTTGGGAATTCGTTAAATTTTTTAATACGCATAAAATTTTTAAATTGACTAAATTATTTGTAATATTCTTTCATACGAAGCTAAAATGACGTCCATTTATAAACCTTGGCAAATCATTTAGTACATTTAAATGATAAATGCAAAACTATTAATTATATTAGAAATATCTGGCCATCGATTATTTTTCATTTTGCTCCTTTTTTTAATCCATAATCGATTATTCATCTAGCGCAGCGTTTCTCAACATTTTCTTTTTTTTTCTGTTTAGTCTCCGGAACCATCGAAAGGTATTACTTCAGAGGTTGAATGAGGATGATTCGTTTGAATGTAAATGAAGTGTAGTCTTGTACAGTCTCAGGTCGACCGTTCCCCTGAGATATGTGGTTAATTGAAACCCAACCACCAAAGAACACTGGTATCCACGATATAGTATTCAAATCCGTATAAAAGTAACTGCCTTTTCTAGGATTTAGAACCTTAGAACCGTCGACTTCGAAATCAGATGATTCGCGATGATGAGTTTAACCACCAGAACAACCCGGTAGTTCGTGTTTCTCAACCTAGGGGGCGAAATTAGCCTACAACTATACAAGTAAATAATAGTGAAATCATTTTGTGAGAAAAAATTTATTACAAACATTTCACCTATAAGTATTGCACGTAAAGAAAATAAATTAATGAGATGGTTGCGTTTATTTTTCATTTAAAAGTTTTTCCATACGTTAATCTGTGTTAGAACACAACGTTTTCTAGTGATAAAAGATAACTCCTATATTTAGTTTCAAGCTCAACCATAGACGAAACCCCTTTTCACAGAAGTAAGATGTGGCGAAAGAGATTAATGTTTTCGATGCTTTTGTGACTAAATTTCACATACATTTCGACGAGCAAACTAAAACGTATCTAAATCTTCAGATGTGAATTGTAGTGTAACGTTTTATCGGCAGACATTTCGATGGGTCCTGAATCTCAACTGTAACGTAGCAGCTACAACAAAGTTTTCGTTAAATGGATTCAGTACCCATTTCTTAAAAAAAAATCATTTTTATCTTCCGGGAAATACTCCGCCTACTGAATTTTTAGCTCACGCAAATGCATCTTCATGCTATCCAAACTGTGGTGAATAATAGTGTTTTCATCCAAATGTTTCTCAATATAATCGGAAGTGAGTGAAAACATTAAAATGTTTTCTTTGAAGGGGAATAATCCAGATATTCATTCAGGAAAATACGAACCTTGTCTGTCATAATAAAATGTTTTTATCACGTCCTTGTAAATTGACATTCAAGTCGTTTAAATGCGGAAATACATCTACTAAGTAAGCCAACAGCAACATGTATTAATTATTCTATAAAAACATTGAGATGGCGTTTGTTGGAAAAATATTACTAATTCATCTCGCAATTCCAACAATCGAGTTAACACTTTCCCCCGGTATAACCATCTGACTTCTTTATGGAAAAGAGGTTTTTTTTACTTTTCGCCGATTTCATGACCTAGTTTAGTAAACCAGCTTGTTCTGTAATGGTCGAATTTTAATAAAATTAAACATTTTTACAACTTTATGAAGAATTTGTTTGAGATTTTCTGGCATATTTTTTTGTGATAAGAGCATGTCTGTGAAGGAAACAGTGTTTTTCCTTCCGTCCTTGGTATGACGATCTTTTAATTTTTTCAGATATCTACTGTTCTTTCCTGTTATCATCTTTGCACCATCATTATATACTGTAATACATTTTGTCTAATCTATGTTATTGTTTTTAAAAGTTTCCTAAAAGTCTCAAAAAGATATTGTTCTGTTGCATGACCAGATATTGATTTGAAAAACAACATATTTTCTTTGATTGAATGCCCCTACCGCATTCATATCTCACAAATCATAAGAACTTAGAAATGTTTGTCACATCTGATTCTGAAAATTCACTTGAAATCGCTCGCTGAATTATCCGATGGCGAACATCGGCGGTCACGTCTTAGATTTGCCTTGCTACTGTGTCGTTAGAAAGCAGAATTTTTTTTTGCTTCTTCCACGCTGATTAAAACACTGACCACATTAATTGCAGCGGGCAATATGAAGTTTTCTACGATTGTATAAGGTTTGGATATCTTAGCTATTCTTAATGCTACAAGATAAGATGCTTCAAATGTACGTTTATCAGTATGGCTTGATTTACAAATAGAAGCTTGTTAATTTCTCAAAGTATGTAATTTTCTTTCGAAATTCCAAGGCTTGCTCTTATGATCCGAATGTTTAGTTTCTAAGCGTCCAATTAATTTTGATGGCTTCGTGCTTTCATCGCAAAGGACTTGAAAGCAAATAACGCACTGCGGCTTTCCATCCGATGAGGTAAAACCATAATTTAAATAACTATTGCTGTAAAATCTTGTCTTTTTACCAATCGATTCAGCCGGTGTAGATGGCTCGCTTCGTTTTTTCACAAATCTATCCGTTTTGCATAAGAATCTAACTGAAAAAGAAAACAGTTACACCGTTTGACCGCACACTAAAAATCCGAAACCTCAGTTATTATTTTCAATGAAACAAAAACCTAAGTAAAGGCGTGCTTCGCATTCCAAACTAAACTGACGTTCTACAATTCCTCACACTTCTTTTATACTGCTGAGAGTACGACGTGTTCAAACGTATCATATGCATGTTCAAACATGACGCTTTCACAGGGAATATTTTGCAAGCAGACCAAATTACAAGGAGCACGTACACATTAAGTTGGAACCTGTAAAAATTGCTCTTGTTTGTACACATCATACATGCATGTACATACCCGTCGCTATCAACTAGCTAAATAGTTTTAACTAGGTTTCCATTGGGTTATGTTAGGGGGAGGGGTCGCGAAGTATTTATTTTATACATCTATAATGAATATTATTATTATCTTTTTCTTTTTTTTACTTTTTGGAGGTCGTGGAGCTAAAAATATTGATGTAAAGTAATTTTTGACTTGTTGCTCATCAGCAACTCGTGATTTATCGGTAGAATAGCTTTATATTAACTACATAATACATATAGTATCACCTGTGGTTGAAATGTAAATGGAAATTAGAAAACAGACAGTGTTATTAAAATTGTTCTTTAATGGGACTATTCATTTAATTAGCTTTCTTAAAGTCTATTAGTCTGATGACTAATGAAGTATGTTTTAAAATTCAGTTTATATGGCCTTAATAAAATTATGTTTCTATAACTTGTAAGAATATTTCGTGTAAAGAAGTAGGTACATTTTTAAAAAGCTTCAACCCGATAGTGCTCGGTTTTGCCCGTGCCAGTAATTTATGTCATCCTGTACGTTGATTATTAAATATTATTTTGTGTATAGGGTTTTCCGGTTTTTGGTAAGTATAGCATTTTTTAACTTAAATATTATTATATCTATACAACGATGTGTGTTTTATGCTGTATTAGATATTACTACACGTAATTTTATGTAACACAAATGTATTAAAAAAATTTGAAGAAAAGTTTCCAATAAAGAAATCGAAAAGTCGCTTAGTCACTTATCGTATACGTTTTAATTATATAATTTAATACTAATTATTTCCTTAATTAAAACAGTATTTTTTTTTATATATATAAAATATTCTCCGTGCATAAAATAAAACTTTGTGTTTTTTCACCTCCATCTTCCGTCTGGTGATTTTTTCTAACAAAACTGTAAAATAAACTACTTAACTCAAAGCATTTTTAACAGCTTTAAAAATATTTCTAATTTTTGGAATGAGATATTGTCTGCTTTATTAGAGTTTTAACACAAATCTAAATGTATAAAAAATTAAATACTAACTCAATTTAATGCTAAAATCTGTCAAATTGCATTTTAGCAGCTGAGTATATTAACTTATTTGAAGTAATTTGAAAATGTTTACGTTTACTGCTCTTCTTTTTCGTGCCCCTTTGAGCGTTTTCGCAGCGATTTAAATTAAGTTTATTATTTCTATCAGCCGATCATCATATTCAAATTTTACAACTTTATTTATTTACTTTTTCATTGTTGTTTTACGTCTATTTTTGTAAGGGATTGTATGACAAATTTAAATACCTCACATTCAAAAAAAAAAAAAAATTAAATAAAAAATAATGAAAATATAATTTATTGTAGCAATTTATAAAACGAAAACAACTAAAATTTAACATAATAGTTGGCTTAGAGAAGTTAAAATTGTCTACGAGCAAATTGTGATAGCAAAATAATTAATTTTATTTAAATGACTGAGGAAGTTAACGTATGTCTATATAATTTAAAAATTTAATTGTTTTTTAAATTAATTAATATAAAATATTCTGTTCTGAAGAAATAGAGATCTGTTTGAAAGTATTTGATGGAGACACACGAAAGAAAAAAGTAGGAAGTGATTAAATGTTTTAATAATTTAATAGAATCAATTAAGTGCAATACAGTTCTTTCTTTTTTTATTAATGTAAAGGATGAAGTTTTTATAGATTACTTCATTTATTTAACCTATCGTAAGTTTTGTTTTATATATTTTTTTTTTCTGTGATTGGTTCATGTTTTGTAGTAGAAAATTAGTGTATTGTATTATTTAAATTCTATCTAAATTATGTTACTGTAAACACTATTGATTTGGTACAATTTTTTTTTAATTCCGTGTAACTCTGTTCCAGTGTTAAGGGGTACACTATTAATGTACCCAATTATAATTTACTTTCGCAATTTCATTATTATTTAATGTTGGAATGTCTCTAGAAAGTGAAATTTCAGTAAAACGATTTATATAAAATTATATTTTCTCCTTCCGAGATGTTTTCTGTTCAATATTTAATTTAAATAAATTTTTAAAAATTGTTCAATATATTGAAAACAAAAATAAAAATATGAATTCCTATTCATCAGTTTTCTTTTTCGAACTGTAGTTGTTTTATATTTCAAACATGATTTCTCTTAAATTTTACCTTATTTAATTAATATAATTAAAAATTTTTGTTTGTGTAGAATTTGATACATATAATTTATACATTCATCGCATTGCAGCACGGACTTTCTTCTTTCTTTTCATGTTTAGCCTCCGGTAACTACCGTTGAGATAATACTTCAGAGGATGAATGAGGATGATATGTATGAGCGTAAATGAAGTGTAGTCTTTTACATTCTCAGTTCGACCATTCCTGAGATGTGTGGTTAATTGAAACCCAACCACCAAAGAACACCGGTATCCACGATCTAGTATTCAAATCCGTGTAAAAATAACTGGCTTTCCTAGGACTTGAACGCTGGAACTCTCGACTTCCAAATCAGCTGATTTGGGAAGACACGTTAACCACTAGACCAACCCGGTGGGTCATTGCAGCACGGACTACAGACTTTACGCACGCATTTGTAGTAGTTGATATAATCTTACCTATCCAATTAAATAGGGACGTACAAGAATCTATATGATTAGATGTAACAAGCAAGAATGAATAATACATACCGGGTGGCTGAAAATAATTTACACCTCCATGTAAAATTTTTAATAATTGAGATAACTGGATGAGGTTTGCGGTATTCTTCCTTGTATCGAAGGGCAATTTTAACGTACGAAGGTATATTTCACACTTTTATTTCTGAGCGATGAGGGGCAACTCAGAAATTTCAAACGACACCAATGTTATTTTAAATATAATTTTAAAGAGCTCGGTGAGACGAGAAAATTGATACAATTGAAACTAAATTCTGTTCGCCCAATGGCGGCCACAATATGTTTTTCAGGTAGCTAGAACTACTATTGTATAGACAAAAAAAAACTGTATAAAAAAATTAAATTCTAACTATCGAAATCAAAATTGCAACCATAAATGTCAATTAAAAATTTAAAAAATTGATTATTAAAATTTTGTAAATAGTTCTTTCTTGAAGAATTTTATTTAATTTAAGTAAATATCAGTTTTCAATTTAATTACTTTATCATGTGTAATTAATCCGGTCTGTTATTTTAAAAACTCTTATAATCTTATGAATTAAACATAATTTCTTGTAAAATTATTTCGGTTAAAAAATGTTATCGCTTCTCACCTCATATTAAATGAAATGGTTCAAACTGCCCTCCCTGTTCCTCCATGAAGTAATATAGACGCTGCTTGAAAGCTTCTTTCACATTATGAAACGTTTCTATTGAAATTTTCCTACTTTCTATCTCAATGCGTTCCCTTAATTCGTTGAGAGAAGTTGGCTGTGAAGTTGGTTGTGGCCTTCACAGAAAGAAATCAAGGGGATTTCGGTCAGGTGACCTGGCTGGCCATTCATACGACCACGTCGACCTATCCAAAGATTTGCAAATTTCCAAGAGCCTTATTGCGAATGTGCCTCTATACGTTATTGAATAAATAGACATGTTCCAAGCAATTAGCTTCCATGTTCACAATCTTTTTTTGTTTAAATTTTCCATAAAATAAGAAATAAATTGTTGAAATGCGAAATATAAAAATATTCGCGTTAAAATTATTTGTATTCAGTTTGCGTTGTTGTACTGTGTATTGTTGATGCGCATTCTTTATTCTTAACAATTATTACATTTTTATGATTACATACGAACTCTATGACCTCAAAAAACGGAAGCCTTGTGTTGAAAAGAGAAATGCTATTGATGAAAAAACTTGAGGTATAACCGTTTGGGAACTACTGTTTTATACAAGAAACTTAAACTTTGTCTTCTAAAGTTTGAAGAATTGTGCTGGTAAAACCATTTCTTTTTAATCGAAGCAATAAAATCTGATATTTGCGTGAAAAACAAAGTTTTTTTTAATTTTGTTTATAATAAGGAAATTAATAATTTCCATTAAATAGACAATCCTTCTTTCATCGTAGTCGATTCAATCCATTATTTATCCAATCATGAATATGTTCTTGATTTTACATTACATCATAATTATATTTTTTCACGGTCTTATTTCCTGCAAAAAGAAAGTTATTCCTCTAGAATTTATTATTATCATTATATTTGGGACTTAATGAAGTGAAGGTAATATGTTATTTAACAGTCTTTAAAAAAGTAATCTAAAATAAAGTAAAAACAAAATGTTGTTCAATTCATTTCTAATTTCTACGCTTTAAATACGGTGCGAGCGTAAAAACAATTACCTTAATTTATCGACCGTTAATTTACTGTCGATTTAAAAATTAAAGAAATTTAAATACTATTTTTTTAATTTTAATTTTTTAAACGGTTTTTATTATTATTTGATTTTGAAAAATGTTATTTTACATTTTTTATTGTTTAATAACGAAAGACCTACAAAATAACCACCATTGTATAAAAACCTGTTGTCAAGAAAGGTAAAAGGAAGAATCTTCATTTTGAAAAAAAAAATAATACAAGAAATGACGTAAAGAAAGACAAAATATATTGTAAAAAACCCCTAAATTATCATGGAATATTTTAAATTGTCTATCTAGACAATTTTAATCTTTCGTTTAAAATATCTTTTTCGTAAACTATAATGAAGAAACTTATTAAGGGAGCTAGGGAAACCTCCGCTGCAAAATGAAATAAAAAATAGCTGAAATCAATCCATTTAATGAAGAATAATATAGATTAATATCTATATTAATGTATCTACGAGTATATTAATGTCCATGTCCTATATTAATATTAATCTAATAATAGATTATTAATCTATTAATTAATCTAATGAAGATTATTAATCTTCATATATTAATCTAATAATAAATTAATATATGAAGAATATATAGATTTTATATAACTACATACATAAATACATGTTATATAATACAGATTGTTCAAAACGTGACGCAATCTTATGGAAAAGTATTTCCTTCTTTTGTTGCATGTTTAATTGAGGAAAAATGGGTTACACAGTGCAGCAGAGAATATTCATTGTCTCCCAATACATTAGATGTGAATGATAGAAAAGTACGGTGTGGATGCACCAAACAAGACCTCCATCAAGCGGCTGTACCACAAGTTCCAAGAGACAGGGAAATGGCAGATGCAGCCAAAAGTGGTCGACCGATAGTGCTAACATCAGAAAAATTGATCGACGTGCAAACAGCTAATTCTTTTAGTCCCAAAAAGTCTGCGCAACGCCTATCTAAATGTCTGGTCTCTCCGTTGATAGTGTCCACACGGCTTCACCGCAAGTGTTTAAAGATACATTCGTACAGAATTCGTGTTGTTCACGATTTGTTACCTGCAGACTTTGGAAAAGTGTAGCTTTCTGTCGGCGTTCATGTCATTTGTAATGTCAGATGAGGAATTGTTCCACCTTGATGGATACGTGAATGCACAGAATTCACGCATTTGGTGTACGGAAAATCTATATCAGTTGCACGGACAAATGTGGGTGTTTGGTGTGCAATGTCACTTAGTCGAATCTTCATTGCATTTTTTCACGGCGCGGTGAACAGTGAGCGCTACATACAGATGGTGTCACAATTTGTAAACCTGCAGACCGGCTGCAGTACATTTGGTTTCAGCAAGACAATGCTACAGCTCATACGGCCAACACACTATGACTTTCTTGGATCAGTGTTTTCATGGACAAGTGATTTCAAAGCGGTTGTGGCCCCCTCGGTCTCCTGATTCTCCTGATTTATTCCCTTCTGACGTTTTGTTGTGGGCATAGATTAAGAATGCTGCTTACAAAATTCATCCTCACACCGTTCCCGGATTGCGGTCACTTTCTGAAAATTGGTGGAGTCACTTTCTGAACACTGTATATATACATTTAAAAAAACAGGCTGAATTTAAAATCTCTGTTCTGAATTCGATTAAACATTTATTTTAAATACCGTATGTATTTAAATAATGGATTGCGTATGTTTATATTACTACATCAATTGTTTTAAATAAACGTTTTTTTTGTTATCGTAGTACTGTCGTGTCAAAGTGTAATTAACTTAATCGGTGTAAGAAAGATATACGTAAAAGACATATAAATACTCTTTGTATTACGGTATATTCTTTTTTTTTAAATTAATATTGCATAAATTATTATTATTTTTGTAAATACAAAGTCTGTTACAATGCTGATTAAAAGTCAGCACTAATTTCAGTGCTCACTATTTATGGCAATGTGCTTTCGTTTCATTAATCAAGGAAACGAGTTGAGCTGAGTACACCGCATGCTTTATTTATTATTACCTTCAACGCAATTATTATATATATAATTTCTATTACTTGAATTTTATTTTTATTTGGTACTGACATTATTGTAACAAATTAGTAAAGTTACCTTGAAAATATTTCACCGTTTATTTTACCTTCATAATTTCTTATTGTCTGAAAATTAATTTCATAATTAGTTTGTGTCTATTAATTTTATAGTAGGCTATTTTCTTTTATTTATTCCGGTTCGCATGCGAGGTAATTTTTTTCGATAAGTACTTCTTGCTTGCCATCCAGCTTTTTTCCTCTGAAGTTAAGCTATGAGAATTACTCATTCCGTTTATATTGTTGTTTTTTTTGTCTACATTAAAATGCAATTCTGCTATATACATGCTATGAGAATTATTCAATCCATTTATATTGTTCTTTTTTGTCTACATTAACTTGCAATTCTATTATATATATATATATAATAGAATGTATGTGTATGTGTGTATATATTACACACACCTAACTTCAGATACCATTTCAATGTAAAAAAAGCAATGGTTCAAATTTGTAAAATACCCACAGCTTGAGAATTAAGAAAACTTAAAAAAACATCCCTAACAGTAAATAAAGCTACTCCTAACTTCAAATACCATTTCAATGAAAAAAAGCAATGGTTTAGATTTGTAAAATACCCATAACTTAAGAATTAAGAAAACACACACACACACACACACACACACACACTTGGTATATACTCGTAGATCTTATGTATTGATCTTAAAATATATTTCGATTCAACGGGGAATTCTTTTGTAATGAAAACTCCCACCCCTATTGATTATTTTATTGAATTTTAACTGTTAAAATTGGTTTCTGTTTATTGTACTATTTTCTTCTTATATTTTAGATACAATGTATACTGTCGATATCCAGAGAAAGCGTGGATTAGTCTAATAAGTGACATTGTGTAGAAATCTGATTCATGTTTTTCATTGAGTGTAAACTTTATCCCATCGGGGCAAAAAATAAATAATTTACCGAATATCGATTTGAATATTTGTATCTGCCCGTAGGGTCTGACCACCAGTAATTCACAGAGTTATCTCTTAATTAGTTAAACTATATAACATTTAAATTAAACTAAATTAAATTAACTTTTTTTTTTGTATGCTGAAGATAAAATTTACGAAAGGTTATCTCTAAAGTGAAGACCGTTTCGTTGTAAAAAAATTTATTCTGAAAACTCTATAAATATTTTTTTATTTCTCTTAAAGTACATACTTTATACTATTTCTCTATATAATCACCACATGAATTAAGATATTTAACGTAGCGATACACCAGCTTCAATATACCCTCGTATTCTTCGTCCGCCAGTCCATTTATCACTGATTAATAGCATTTTTAAGTTCATCGTCACCCGCGAATTGCTTACTACACAAAAATTCTTTCAATTTCCCAGACAAATGGTAATCGGAAGGAGCTAAGTCCGGACTATATGGTGGGTGATCGTAAATTTCCCATCCAGATGTTCTCAGTAAATCACGTGTCGGACCCGCAACATGTGGACGTGCATTATCGTGCAGCAGGGCGACGCCGTCGGTCAGCCTCCCACTTCGTCGATTTTGAATGGCGCGCCGTAACTTACGTAGTTTCGCAGTAGGCATCTTCAATCATAGTCGTTTAACGTGACATGAAATCAATCAGCAATATGCCAAACCTATCCCAAAAGACTGTGGCCATTAGTTTGGGTCCAAATGGCTGTGGATTGACCTTTGCTGGTCTGCTTGGTGATTGAGGATGATGCCATTCAATTGACTGCCATTTTATCTCTGGCGTGTAATACGAAATCCATGTTTCATCGTCGGTAACAATTGAATTAAGGAACTCATCATATTTTTCTGTGTAGCGCACCAAAAATCCCCAAACAGATCCCATTTGGTTTTTTTTTTTGACGTCCGTTAAGACGTGCGGTACCCAACGTGCATAAACCGTTATGAAGCCTATTTGATCATGAACAGCGCGACCGATAACAGCTCTTGAAATATCAGGAAAAAGAAGGGCAGGTAGGAAATCGATGAGCAACGATGTTTTCTGATCTCATCATCGACGCGTTTCAGCATGTCCTCGGTGATTATTGAGGGCCTCCCCGAACGTCCTTCATCATGCACATTAATTCTGTTATTTTTAAACCTTTCACATCTTATTCGGACATTTCTTTCGTTCGTTACATTATCACCGTACACAGCAACCAACTGCCTATGAATTTCAGCCGGCCTAACTTTTTGATGGTTTATAAAACGTATGATTTCACGTATTTCACAGTCGGCGGCAACATCGATTTTTCCTATTCATTTTATAACGTAATTTGTCACATTTAATCAAAGATGCTACTACGCGAAAACTTACAGACAACAATACAGTGTTTACGTTACTAGCGTGGCCATGAACAACTCACGTTCGCCAACCTTAAGGAGAGAAATTTCCCAGCGGTTTTTACTTTAGAGATATCCATCGTACATAACTGGTGATTAATGTTAAACATAGCTAGGATTCGAACTCACAATATATAATGTAGGAGATCCAAGATAACTCCCCAAAAAACACATATGACTATATATAAATCTAAAATGATTAAACCACACTGTTTTTATGTATTTTGTAGTAAAATTAAAATTTCCGAGTTACGTTTGTTTGTTTAAAACTTAAGAACTCCTGGACAGATTTTTTTACCAATTATTTATTGAATTTTATGGCAAAAATTTATCGCAAGTATCTTTATGATTAGATGAGCAGTAAAGCATTAAAGCTTGACGAATATGTATATATATATATATATACACTGAATTTTATGTTAGTAATTAATGTATCGGAATCGGATAAATCATTCCGAAGATATCATTAGTTTTATAGAAATTATTACGATTAACAGGTATTTTGTAATCCCAATTTATTGGTTTTCACCCCACATTTTTTAGACTTCTAAACATACGGTTCTGGGAATTTATTCGATTTTTCATGTCAAAAACCATAAGAAATCTCTAATTCTACCCCTTGATTAATAATTCCTAAAAATTTCAGTACGACCTCATTTCACCGGAGTAGCTGAAATCCGAGCGAAATCTTTCACTAGCCGTAATTCGCAAACGAAGCATATTAAGTAAGACATACGTTTATATGAACTTTTTCCATTATTTTCACGAGTAGTATAGGTTATGAAAACCCGGGAGAACTACGTGATACACTCCACATACGTGTTACATATAATAGTAATAATCTATATATATAAAAAAGGAGTTGATTTCTTTGAAATGCAAGATTAATTGTATACCTCATAGGCATACAAAAAATCTAATTCGGCAAAAAGTTTCTATTTACTGCAAGGGTGATTTTTGTTTTTCTTTTTTCGATGCGATTGCTCATGTGGCAGTAAACCGCACATTGCTATTGCAGAAATCCGACTACACATCTTTTTTTTCTGAAATAACCAAAAAATTCATTTTTTAATTATTTATCGATATACCAAATGAAAAACACGTGTTTTCGATCGTTATTTAAAGTTATTGGTTATCAAAGACTTAAAAATTTCTGTTTTTTTTTTTTTTTTTTTTTTAATTTCATTTATATTTTAAATGAAATATCATATAAAAATGAAATTCAGGGCAATGATAAATCTCGATTTTTGAGGTTTATACAACCTTTCTACACCCAATATTAAGGCCGTAATCCACGAAAATTTACTGCGAAAGCGCTATTGAGTACAGATTTTTTTAAAAATTGATGAATATTCTCCTTAAAAATGTCTAGTGAAATGCACTATTGGTTCCATAAGTTGCAGATCGATAATTGAAGATGTAGCTAAAAAATCCCTTCAATAAGTTTATCGCGGCGAAATGCTGATATTTATTTTCTTAAAATATTTCACTGAAATACTTAATATTCTCACAAACATGAGGATACGTACGTGTCGAGGGTCCAGGTGGCAGAGCCCTGACCGGCTATTTGTAATATAGAAATAATAAAAAATCAATCTGTCAGACTTTTGTAAAGAAAATTAAAAACCAAATTAAAGGAAACCATTTCAAGATTTCATAAGGCAGTCTTACTTATTAATTATTTATTTTTTCTTATTGAATAGATTTTTGTTCGTCAGACGTAAGTACAATTAAGAAAACATATTATTAATTATTATTATTATTAATATTATTATAATTAAACCTTTTTCCTTTATGTTAAACCAACTGCAAATTTACGTACTACACATAATTATTTATTCAATACTCGTTTGTCTAGACACGATTTTAAGATATCACAATAATTAATTTTTATGCTTAGTCTTATTGAATGTTATCTAATAAATTTTCAAAAAAATAATAACGCTGTATGTATTCAGAATTATTAATTTTTAATTTTCATTACTGATTGACGTCACTTATAGTATAATTATTTTCTATTTTCACTTAAATAATGCAGTATCATGTAGTAGAGATAGATATATTACCGTAATATTTATGTATCTGTGTGGAAAAATCAAAGGGGTATTAAAAGAAACATTGAAGTTAAATTAATTATTTTGAAGGTTTTAATGAAACATACGTTGCATTTAATTCTTGGGCTATTATTACTGATGGCACAAAGATTAAATATGAATTTATAATAATAAAGTTGCTTTTATTTATTAACGTAACATGTTACTTGTTTCGTAACGAAAAGTATGAAATGGAATTATTTAAATCTGCGTGTATATTTTTCCATATGTAATTATTAGTAAAGTTGTTTCAATCCGGATATGTATGTATTTTTAATATATAGTGGAACCTTTCATCGGTAAAGCCCCGGGTTCGTCCTGGGCTTTACCACCCCTGTCAGCCACGGCATTTTTTATAAGCTACAAAATTCCTATTCCATACTCAGCGCACAAGCTGCTTGAAGCTTATTATGTAGTGAATTAATCGTAAAAAAAAAAAAATATTATTTTCGTTTTAATGAATAATAAAGTTTAAGAAACCGTTGAATATAATTATCTTCAACCGTTTTTAAACTGTTGAAGATATATGAAACTTGCTTTATTTATTACCTTCCCGGTAATATAACCAGATTAGCTATATTAAAGGGGAGAGTGTGGTGATCGAGTCAGAATTGGTTTTTTTTGCAATGTTTACGTGTTATGGGTCCAACTAGATCTAGTCAAAAAAAAAGCATATGTACGAGTATATTTGTATCTGTATCGCACTGCTTTTGGCCTTTTATCTCAGGACTGACCGAATCGATTTTCTTAAGTTTGGCTCAAATATTTCTATATATGGGACGCTGATCATATTAATGCTTGTTTTTTTTTTAACTCGTTAAGGGAATGGGGGGGATATCGCGAAAAACTAATTTCGATTTTCTTTAGAGACATTTTAGAGGAAACTTTATTAAAGTAAATTTGTTACCTATAATACATATATGAATAATCCAAAAATTGTTCTTTCAAAAAATCAACACCCACCGCTTTAATTTAACTTTATTTTGTTCTTTTACTGTATCTCGCTTCGCTTTAAATATTTTTCAGAAATGTTTGAAAATTTGTACTACATATGTACGTACCTTGTATGAAGTAAAGAAAGTATTGTGATCGCGAAAAATTTTGGTTTTCAAATTTCAACGGAAATATTGATTTTGACCAACCCTGAATCCATTTTCACTAGTTTCGGCGTGACGTCTGTACGTACGTTTGTATATCGCATAATCGCGTAACTCACAAACGATTAGCCGTAGGAAGCTGAAATTTTTTATTTAGGACTGTTGTAACATCTAGTTGTGGACCTCCCCTTTTAATTGCTATCGAATGGACCAAAAGTGTCCAAAAAAGCCCAAAATTCAAAACAAAATCCGGATTTTGGACTTTCCTTAACTTCAGTAATAAGTCTTCATTGAGAGTCTTTCAACCATAAGTGTGAGCTTTTTCAATTACAAGTGGCATTTATTTTCACTGGTTCCAGAGTTATAGCCAAATAAAATTTTAATTAAGGAAATATTTGGGTCTTAACAAAGGAAAGGCACATCGGTTCGAATCATACTCATCTCCTTTTTTTTAACTTTTTTTTTAATTTAAATATATTGATTATCAATATATTATTAACTTCAGATTGTAAAAATTTTTACGATAAATAATCATTTATTAATAATAATAAAAAAAAATTAAAAAATCAGAAGTTACTAATGAAATAAAATTTTATATACTTTTCATTAAAAACAAAAAAAACAAAATGTGAATATACAGTTTAATAGACGTACAAGGAAGTTATGTGGTGTCCACATCAGATTTTTTAAAATTGCATACCCCGGATCTAAATGCAAAATAGTTTTTTTAGAAACTTTCCTCTTCTTAGGTTAGCTTTTATTGAAGGGGAGTGTTAGATTTAAAGAAAACTTTACATTTTATTAAGTTTAACCAATACATGAATATTTTTAGAAAATTTTTTCTTAAAATTTATTTCCTACTTTTAAAATTTTGTATTCTGTTGTTTTTTTGGCTCTAACTTTTTTAATTTTTATTATTAATAGCCGGGAAAGTCGAAATACATTTCCAGCTTTTATTCACACCATTCGTGATTTTTAATAACTTCTTTTTTTATTTAAGAGATTACATATGAAAATTGTACCTCACAGTCTTTCCTCGGAATTGATTTGTCCATTTTATGTATATGATAAACGTTGAATTACATATATAATGGGTTGCACTCTCAGAAAAAAAACGCAATAGGACTTCCTCCAACTAAACGTTTTTTCCGCTAAAAGATTTTTTTTTCTTTCATATACTTAAATTATTATTTTGTTGAGATGTTTATTGAATTACAATAATAAATTAGAAAAAGATCATCGGGCATTATATTTGTGATATTAAATGAGTCTGACAATTAATTTATATTTTTCTCTCTCAGGTACACTTTACTATTTTTTACACGATAAGGGAAAGCTTGTGAAAAATCCCAAACCTCATCGGAATTCAAACCAAAAACCTTTTGGATGGAAGCCAGGGACTCTACCACTCCCCGCGGAGATCGGTAACATTATCATTAATGATAATGATTTTAAGCGTCCGTGGTTGTGTAAGGGGTTTCCTTAAGAAGCCTGAGCCTCGCCTCGGTGGCTCTTTAAGTTTCTGTAGGTACAGCAGTTTGTTACAGCATATGTTTGTGTGGCGTATGAAAAACTAAATTTTAATTAGTAATATACTGCTCCCATCCTGCATAAAGATACTCCGACTTTTCGAGGGGTTGTGCCTTCTATTTCGCTGAACGGTATAGGTAAAGAAAGGATGCTTACTATTCGGAGAAGGTCTGAAGGGATATGTAGCAATTGAGCGTGCTGACACTCTAGGTGCATTAACAGTTGGACACTAGAAAGGAAATCGTTTTTAGGGAAGATATATATATATATATATATATATATGACATATTAATGACAAATTGAAAAAATCCCACGTTATAATTACAAGCTAATAATATTGGCTTGAACTTAAAACCGCAAATTTCAAGTTTGGTGTTACTAAAAGAAAGCTTTTATTTCAACAACTTTGTTTAAAGTTAAAATTGTTTTCAGCACCCTTGAAAATGTATACATTTTTACCTCACAGGACAATGTTTTTTACTTTTTGCGCGAACCCCAAAGTGGGAGTCAAAGTTCAGTTTTATAAAAAAAAATCTTTTTAAAGCAGTCTTGATTACAATAAAAAAAGAAAAAGAAGAAAACTGTTAAAAACACATTTGGTCCGATCCGGCCGTTTGTTGGAGTTTGGGGCTCCCGATTTAAAAAAGATTAATTAATATGCGTAATTAGACAATAGAAGAAACCACAAAGAAAAACAACCATCATAGCGATCACAACAGAGCTTCGAAGTTTAGAACATTTTTTGAGATGGGGTGCAATTTTGCAGAAACTTTTTTTGCATATATTGTTATTTTTTAATATTTAACAAATGCGCCTAAGAAAAATATGACCTTAATTAGGCGAAGTCTCGAGATACTGAAGGTGACTTTGCTCTACAGTTTCTTGAAGTTTAAGTTGAAAATTTAATGGCATCAATGCCCTATATGTAGAAGTAATCTGACCAAGTTTGTTTAAAATCGGTGCAGTAGTTCTGGAGATATAAGGTGATTTAGAAACCAACACCGAACATACGCACGTACATACGAACACAACATCCGGAATTTTTCCATCCGGTTTTTTGGGTTCCTTAGGTGTCAAAACGTCAAGATCCGTTGATAACCGCATATGGCCAAATTCCACTAATTACAATACTTTCCCTTCTAGAACAACAGCGCTATCTAGACGGAAAAAGTAAAATGACAGATTTGTATAAAAAACGTAAATTAGCCTAATGTAATGGAGACGATATATTAAGGTAATCCCTTTTTGAGAGCATATAAGTAAGAATTTAATTTTAATGCAACGTTTCAACTCCAGTTGAGATGATTATCAACAATATATCTGATCTTTTGCGTCACGTATACTTGATTTAGTTGGCGATAATTTATTTTTACACTGGCAGCCACCGATAATCCACTCTGTAGGCTGTAAAACAACATGAAATTAATTTTATTGACGTCAGAAAAAGATTATTATTGGCTTAAAAAACTGGCTGATTTTACATAAAACATCTGTGTTCTATTTAGTAACTTTTCAGTG
Source organism: Lycorma delicatula (assembly GCF_047948215.1). NCBI lineage: Eukaryota > Metazoa > Arthropoda > Insecta > Hemiptera > Fulgoridae > Lycorma > Lycorma delicatula. The sequence goes on from NC_134455.1 coordinate 303,499,605, forward strand.
CATATTCCATTTATATTATCAACGTAAGCATACATTTAGAAAGACAACTTAATTAGGATAGCTTGCGGGATACCTTTAAGATAATTATTTACATTAAGTTATTCATATAATGAGTAAATATTTTCTCCGATATAACCAGAAAACTTGTTTTCACCCAGTCCTGACGTCCAACTGCTAAGCAAAGGCCTGAGGAAGTTTTATGAGTGGGGTTGTTAGTCCCGTTTCGCGGTCTCTCTATTGGCAGATCGTTTCTTATTACCGTTTCTTACCTTTTTTTTTATCTAACCTTATTACCTTTTCTTTTTTAATTTTTTCTTCTCGTTGATTTTTTTAGATACATTTTAGATCCAAGTTAAGAATATGGGTTTTTTTAGTTGTAGCGTTATTGGTAATTGTGAATGGGGCTCCACCTGCAGTTTGCCGTGGACTGTTATTTAGTGTAAATAAAAACAGCCAGGTCTGGATCTGCAGTGGTCGTTGTTATTTTAACTCATAATTTTTACTAGTAGAATACAATAATAATGTAACTACAGTATCTTGGGTCTTCAGAAGCTTATTTTAACTGCGTACATTCGCACTGTCGTTTAATTTAAGAATATTAAATTGCGTTCAATAAACAAAGAGTGCTAGCATAGCATTGAACTTATTTATCTCTACTCTAGAGGAACGCCAATGACGTTTCTGTTTTCATGATGAATGATGTTTTTAAAATTCAATTAATAAACTAAACATATTTGTGAAGAACTAAGATTTTTAATATTTTAAAAAATAAATTTGGGTTATGCTAGGAATTCTTAATTTTCTTTATCCGGATGAATTTTATTAACATTTAACTGTCTAGAATTACTTTAAATCGTTAAGAATTGTTTAGTTTTTAATGATATATTCAAAGAGATTATTTATTTATTGAAAGGCATCTTGTCATCGACAAATTGGAGTGGTCATACTGTAATAAAAAAGTTATTAATATGTACTTCCGCACACATCACGCAGCCCTTCACCGACTTTCGATCTGCATATTAAATTTATTATCGTTCAATTCACAATAAATTCATAGAGGAATTTTTTAATGAATTATTATTAATTACTTTAATATTAAACGTTTGAATAATTATTAAAAGTTTACGAACACGAACGATGCTTGTGTAAAATTATAAATTTGTGATTTTTTTAAATATTTTAAAGGTGTATGTCATAAATTAATAATAATGTTTACTACTCATTTAGCTAGAGAAGATGTTTTTTTTTTTTGAAAATTGTCTTTTGAAGTATTCCAACACTGTAATTTACGATTGTTTCAGTTATTTATAATTATAACAAAAATATATAGTTTTTTAAATTATACAGTATGTTTCAAAATGAATATCGGTGTTTTAAAGTTACGTGATATTTCTCACGTTTCACGTGCATTGATTAATTATACATGAACTTAAAGAGCAACTCAAACAGTTTTAGCTGTGCGCAAGCTCATAAACCCGTCCCTGCACCTTCCGCTTGAAAGCGCTATTGTCAAAGATGTCTCCGACTGAAAGCGTTCTGTGTTTTGCAGTTTGCAAAGTGTGAATCTGTACTTACCGTTCGGCATTCGTTCCGTTTGAAGTTCCGATCTGATCCTCCAGGTGACAATAACATTCGTAGATGGTATAAAAAATTTGAATCCGCTAGCTGTATTTGTAAAGGGAAGAATTCAGGACGACCGAGTATGTCCGAAGAAAATGTTGAACGTATAAGAGAGTCTTTTGTGTCTTTTCTAACCCTAGAAAACTCTTTCCTCAACTGCAGTACGGACAACAGGAAATTATTTGGCAACAAGATAAATTCACTGGCACAACGCTGTATGCGATTAGTTGAATGAAATTCTCCCTGACCGCCGGGTTGGTCGTCGGGTATCAGATGATAGGGCTTGTTTGCCGAGGCATCCAAGTTCCCCCGATCTGACCCCGTGCGATTTTTTCTTTGGGGGTTTTTAAAGGATCAAGTGTATGTGCCACCGTTACGGCTGACCTACTCGATTTCACACACAGGATTGAAGCAGCTGTCGCATCAATTACTCCAGACTTGCTGATTAAAGTACGGGATGAACTCTCCTATCGGCTGGATGTGTGTCGTCTGACAAATAGTGGTCACATTGATTACTTTTATAGGAAAAACTTTTTGAGTTGCTCTTTCATTTCATGCCTAATTTATCAATGTAAGTAAAAACTTAATAAATATGACATAACTTAGAACTCCAATATTTATTTTGAAACACACGGTACAAGGTATATCATTTTTATGGTATAATAGCAAAATATTCGGCCTTTAAAAAATCCGAAATATCAGTAAAATAGGTTATAATAATGACAATGTGTATGCGAAAGATAAATAAATATTCACAGTTTTTATAAATGTTGTTGAGTATAGTTTATTATTTTTTTTAAATTATCTCTGAAAAATTGCGTCACAAACATTATTTGAAGCAGATTACTCCTAACAATTACCATGTTTTAGTATTTACTGATTTATTAATAGAGATTAATTATTATTTTTTGCGATTTAAAAACATTAAATAAGTTTCATTGGGCAATCGCTAATTCGTTGCATATGTTCAAAGAAATTGACGATGTCAGATGGTCCTCTCACGACCAGTTATAATTAAAGCTTCACCTACAACGGCCGTTAGTTTTACGCTGAATATAATTATTATTGTAAGTAGAACACAAATTTTATCTAATAATACTAATTCGATTATATAATAGTTGGACACACATCAGATTTAACCGTAAAATGATATGAGAAAGGTTTGACCTTGCTTTAACATTCAGATATTATGTAAACGTATTATAAAGTATAACACTATATAAATATACAGTATCTAAAAATAATTTAAGTTAAAAATCTCTATAAATATAAATTTAAAAAATAAACACTGAATTAAATTCTCCTTAAGCCTGCAAAAAAGTTTAGAAATTAGTCTTTACTAATAAATGTTAAATACAGTTAAAAAAAAAAAAATCGTTTAATTAACTGTGGTTAGAATACAAAAAAAAAATTTCGATTTATAAACACTGACGTAGGTTATAATTCATTCCTAATGCTTTTCATCTTGTATCTAAATATCAATGGTTGAATTAAAGAAAAATTTGAAATCTGAGTTAAATCCTTTGTTATTTTATCCGATTATTTTTCATAATACTATACGTCCGGTTTAACTGTTTGTGATTCAGTTAAAAATTTCCACTCGCCGCCAGATCTGGAGACGGATGTGAATCGTGAACTTGTTCGCAGAGATCCTTCACTGTTTAAGTAAACACAATCTGTTGCAAAATAGGTCTATTTTATTTGTTTTAGGTCAGTGCAAACTCGTTGAACAGATAGAGTAGTTTTCAATTCTGCATAAAGACAAACCGATCTTTGAAGGAATGGTGGACAGGATGGATTCCCATTGTCTGAAGAAGGACTACTTTTGGTTGAGGTTATTCCTCTCATTTCGCGCAATTTCTTCATCCGATTCTCCTTTTTTTCCCAGAAACGTCCTGAAGATTTGATTCGTCACTTAGATTCGTGTTAAGACTGCGGGGTCCTGTGTCAATTACTGTTTTACGGATTCTTGAGTTGTTTGATAGTGGGAGTCTCTGCGTATATACTTAACGCGTTGTCAGTACAAAAAGCCTAACGTGTGTTGCATGAACGGTAAATCGGGAGATTCTTAATTCCTCCGAATATAGGCATACATATATTTAACAAACTTTTAAGAAAAAATGAAAACTTTAACATATTCAAATTTAACAAACTTTTTACATTGTCCGGGTAACATTTATGTTTTTGGGGGGGAAAATTGGCTCCTGAATGATATAATTGACTAAATTATCTAGGCATACTAAAATGTAAATCGCGGTTCTGTTAATTAATAGACATATGCTTAGTAAATCCTCTGCTGGTGTAAAACCAACTGGTTGTGGTAAAAGAAAATAAGTAGAACTGATATAAATAATATTTCTGGTCATCTAGATAAAAAATGGTCATCTATTGCTGAAGTTGAATAAAAAATTAATAATTTTTCTAAGATTAGTAATCTGTACAACTGATATTTTGTTATTTTTATTTTATTATTTTGTTTTCAAATCTTAAGGCAGTTGAAACATTACGCATTTTAATGCAGCATATCTTTAACACAAGAATCTTACCTCTTAGATAAATATGTAAAACACGCATCGCACTGTTGCCAGATTGTGTTTATTTCATAGTAGTCCTTAAGAATTAATAATGAAATCGTAGTAAAAATGACTAGAAATGTATTCGTTTCGATAAACTGTGACATCCATTAGAAAAAAAAATCCGTAGTTGGTCGGCCTCTTTTTACGCTTAAACTGAAGTTTTTTTTACTAAAACATCCTTTATAACAGTACAGTGTCGCATTTACTTATAATGAATAAACTTGTAATAAATTAACAAATGATGTATGCACGTAATAATGATAATTGTAGTCTTTAAAGATTTTAATTTTATTTTAGCCAATTTTATTTTACTGGAAATAATAAAATTTTCCCCGCTTTTGAACTCGGGTTAAAATTTAACCTGTCTGGCGGAATAAAGTTGATTACTTTTACTTATCCGTTATTAATTTGTTTATTCTCCTATTTAACCAGAAATGTAAGAATGTTTGAGTCTTATTTGATAAAATATTAAAAAAAATTTCCTTAAGATTAATTCTGTGCTAAGGAATTTGTTTAGTTATATAAAATGTAGTTTGAAAACTTCAAATCATAATTGCTTTGGTTGTTAAATAAACTTTTATTTTCTAAAAAATTCAGACATTACCTCCAACCACTAATAAGTAACGTAAACTGTACTCCACTTTCCTCTTTCTAAAACACCAAATTTAGAGAAAGATGGAAACAAATTCCAAGGTAACGTAATTAAACCATAAAAATTAAAAAAAAAAAAACTAAAAACAAAGTTGTAATACTTTCCTGGCATTGGTTATTTATTCTTATACAGTAGAAAAATAATGATACATGAAATTAATAAAAAAAGCGTTAAAATAAATAAAAAAATCGATATTTTTGTTTATATCTTTTTTTATATTTTAGGATAGGTGAAATATTGGGGCAACGTTTTATTAAAAATGTTAAGATAAGCATGCAAAAATGTAATGAGCTTAATATAAACGGGTGATGTTTGCAAAAGTTTGAGAAAATTGACCCCAACATTTTACCAACAAATTGCCTCATATACACGGTTCTCTGTACAAAATTTCATCAAAATCGGTTTATCCAGTCAAAAGTTATTTAGCATCAAACACGCTAACACACGTAAGTACTTAGTACGTACGATCATTAGCCCTACTTTTTTTTTGTATTTTGGGATTTCTGGGTCATGAAATGTCGAGAGATGCAAAAAGATCAGTACCCCATTTTTTGACTGATCACCATACTTTTCTTCTTGCAGTTCTTGCAACTATAATGGAGACAGGAAAGTAATAAACTGCCCATTATAACTGATGTTTGTTGTAATTTAGTGTTATCTAGCTATAGTACTCATCAAGCAGCTTCTTTGTTTTGATATACTCGTAATTCATGTTAAAGGTGCAGAGTATGTGGAATTTTTAATTTTAAAGTTAAACTATAACTTTTAGTTTTTTCTTTATTTCCGAAGAAAATATGAATTTGCTGGTATACTATCCTATTTTTTCTGGAAGCTAATGCTTGTAAAGAATCTAAGGTAAAAGCGAAACTAATCTAAGGCTGAAAGGAGGTCAGGATAATTTTATCCAGATTGAAGCAGCATATTATTGATTATAAATTTTATGTTGATCGGCTGAAATGTATGCTGAAACTAATTTCTTTTTCGTAAAACATTACGAGCAGTCGACTGTAGGTAGGAAATTCTTATAGAAACAATTTCCCCGATCCCGAAATCGTGTGTTGCATATAAATAGATCATCCATCTCACCTCATTAAACTATAAACTTTTAGTAAAACTACGGGAAGTATTTATAAAACTTGAATATGTATCGTTACGAAAAAAATAAATAAGGGAAAGTTGAAACCAGAGAAGAAAATTTTACGATATTATTTTAGGCTATACTTCAATATTTGTTAAGTTACAACAGATAAATATTAAAAAAAAACTGAAAATAACACGACTGCCAAAAAAAAAATATGGCTGACAAACATTGTTCTTTAATGTAGAATAATTAAAGTACGTGCGGGTGATAATTTTGTATTTAGTATCTGTATATAGTATAATTTTTCTTTCTAAATTTTTTTAATTTATTTAAACATACGTATATATATTTATATAGCCTATGACACTCCTAACGTAAGGAACTCCTAACGTAACGTAAGGATTCCAACGTGGGGTCATATATCTAAATCGGTTCAGCCGTTTTGAGCTGTTACGGTGAAACAAACATACATACACGTACATACACCCTAAATACATTACACTCCTTTTTAGGCAGTCGTGTAAAAATTAAGCAGCAAGTTTCTTTTCGTCTAAAACAGAAATAAAGAAAAATAATTAATTAATGAATTAATTATACTATTAAAAAGTTTAGTACGAACTAATTAAAAATTATAAAATATCTGATTAATTAATTACTTATTCTTATTACGTAAAATTATACGCGGTAAAGTAAAAATATATCAAAAAAATATTCACTTGTACGACTATGATTTTTTTTTTTTTAAACCACAAAATTATAAAACAGCATATGTATATTTGTATTTCCAATAAAAATCGAGAAAAATACCTATTTAAGCATAATGATTATAATTGTAGGCGTAAACTAATAAATTACCGGTTATGAGGTTCACAATTGAAAACAAAACCTACTTTTTTTTAGTAAATTTCTGTCGGTGAAATATAGGTAAACAATTTTACAATAAAAATTTTAAAATTTATTTCATTACAGCCTTCTTTATACAGTCTGGAAGCAAATATTATTTCTCTGTAAACTGTTAATGTAGATTCTCGTTACTCGCCCTATGAATCATTTGCCGTTGAGCAGATAGAAAAGAAATTCTTCCCAAAGAGAACTAACGTCGTAGTAGATCAAAGATGTCAAAGTTTACATTATGAACGGTAAATGATGTTTATCCCCGTTTTGAAATCAACATCCCTATTTTGAAAATGGTTCATCGACTAAAAACATTTATGTAGGTCATGAATATGATTCGTATCATTTTAAAACTGAATTTTTCCCTTTAAATTATTGTCGGTGTTTGATCGATAAAGATTAAATAATTCTAAAGATTTGTCACTGTTTTAACGGTCATTACGTTTAGTGTTATTTAAAAAGTTCAACTGTAATTTAAATTAAGCTTATTATATTTAAACCATTCGTATTTAAAAACGCTTCCCCGCCGCTCTCAATTGCGAGTTTGCATAATGCATTATTTTTTAAATATAGATTCTACATTAATTTGTTACTTAACACGATCTGTACACGTCTTACTTGTGGTAATAATGGATAAAGGCACTTGAGTCTGATGTATAAGTGGTACCGGTTAAAATTTCTTTCTCTGATAATAATGGTGTTCATTATATTGCTAGATTATTTGGTTAATAGAGTGGAAGATTTTTAGAGCTGAATATCGTCTTTAATTGGTTGGATTTGTTGCATACTAAATTTTTTTCAATAGAATATTTAAATCACTAATGAAGGCATCCGGAAATTATTTCACTTCCTTCAGAATCCCTTGCACAGGATGGATTTTATTCCTTATAATGACCGTATTATTTTCCTTGGAAGTGTCTAGTGCTTCATGTCAGTTCGCCTAAATTTTTGGTTTTAGCGCTTAAGAAATAGATGTAAAACGTTATACATTCAATGAGGAACCATGATTGATTTTTTTATTGTATATGCTCATATTTTTACTTTGAATGATGCGCTTCTTGGCAAAATGCAATAACGTAGCAAACTGCAAATTCTTGCTTTATTTTTTTGGAAAATTTCCTTTTTTGTGTTAATTTATTTCAATTCTTTTTATTATTTTTCCATAAATATATATATTTATATAATTTTTACCCGTGTTTCTTGGCGTAATTAAGAAGGTTTTTGCATATATTTCATCTCAAAAATTTTGTTTAAATATATATACGTAGTAGGGGAGATTTGACAATCGAAGCACAAATTTTAATGTATTGTGAACTGTGAGTGTGTCACTGTGTGAGCTGGCTTTGAACTGTATGATGTGAATATCTAAAAACGAATTTCTAATTTTTTTGAAATTCCGAGTTTCAAGAGTTAAAATGGATTTTTTCCGTTTTTTCTGAATCCTGGTTAATTTTAATCCCTATTATTTTTTTTTATTTTTCGGTAACAAATGAAGTCAATCTGATTTTTGGTGAGTGAAATCTTCCCGTCAATAAATTTCTAGATTTTTGAAATTCGATCTTAAAGGGGATGATGAAAGGCAAAAAAATGTTTTAATAACGATTGTAAATTTTACCAATCCCGACTTTAGTAAACGACATATTAAGTAGATTTGGGCTTGAAATTACTCTTCAGATAAATATTTAAAAACCATTTTGGGTTTATTAATTCAGATTTTGTTAAGGTGTGAGAAGATATACGGCGCTGTGGTTCAACCAATAAATCCACTACCATCGTTAATGTATGTGTGACTGGCTGCTTCTGCCTCCGTTATTTTTTTTTTTTTTGTTATAGATGAGTCTGAGAAATGACATTTACGCACTCCCCATAAATGGGGGAGTGTCGGACTCGCACGGGTTCGGCTAGATGTTATTAAGAGCTTATGTGTACCCGCACCCTACCGACTAAAACTCCTATCTCACCTTTTCTCCTCCTCCGGGGTCGGTCCTGCAGTTTAACCATTGCGCGGGCCCAGGTGCCTTTAGGGTCCAGGGGTCCAGAGTCCCCGTGCTTCATCACCATCGCTCATCCGCACAAGTGCAGACGCACGACGGCTCCACAGGGGGGCTGTCCTTCGCCCCTTCACCTTTAAGTCACCTTCTTCGCCTGAGTATCAGATCTTTTATATGCAACTATGATTCCTTGCTGGGTGATCTTCAGTCCTCTTACTGATCTGGGTTTTAAATCAGGCTCTATCCCATTCTCTCGCTTTAGTTTTCAGGATACAATTTGCTAGGTGTACTACCTTGTCCCATTCCGCTCTTCCTATCAACATGTATGGAACTGTTTCTTCCGGAGAAAGCCAGCTTAACCCGACATTTTGTCTGATCACATCCCACCGCTGGCATTGGTAGATGGTGTGCTCAACGGTATCTTCAAGATCGCAGTAGCTGGATAAAGGAGACGCCCTACTGCCAAATCGATGCAGGTAGGCTTCAAACTCGCCAAGGTACAGAAAGGAGCTCCGTTATATAGAAACCTACCTCACCCAGTCCTCTCTGCACCCATACATCTATTCTCGGAATTAATTTACGTGTCCATACACCAGTAGATGAGATGTTCCAGGCCTCCTGCCACTCGGCCAGAAGAAGGTCCTTAGCCTCGGTCTTAGTCATACCAAGATAAACCCGCCGGAGCATCAATGCGCGCAGCCGCACCGGTGGAATCCCGGAGATGACTTCAGTAGCATTTCGCGAAACCGTGCGTTATGCGGTTGCAATGTTTAACGCAGCACGTCTTTGAAGCGATGATATTCCTTTGAGATGATAATCTGCATTCCTTTTATTTTCAAGAGCCTCTACCCACGCAGGGGCGGCATAAAATATGATTGAAGAAGCCACCGTCAGTATTATACGTCGTCTAGAAATACGAGGATCTCTGTGGTTATGCATAAGCTTACCGATATTATCAACAACTGTCTGAGCACGTGCCAAGGTCTGCTGAAGGTGGACGTTGTAGTTTCGGGTTTTGGCTCCTTTCCAACCACACGCCGAGGTACTTAACGCACTCCGACGTGGGAATGCTGGTCCCAGCAACATGGATTTGTGTTTCTCGCAGTCTTCTCCCGACCAACGCTACTACGGAGGTTTTATTAGGTGCTAACTGTAGACCTCTCGCCTCAAGCCAACAACTTATTCGCCTCAATGTGTCCTACCACGAGGAAGGCCAAATCATCTGCATATGCAACAAGTTCAACGTCCCCATCAAACTCAAGTCTCAAAAGCCCATCAAACGTGAGGTCCCACAGGAGTAGGCCGACACCGACCCTTGCGGAACCCCACCAAACACGTCAAAAACCAACTTACCATCTTTTTCTGGGGGTTTTAATCCTTCTGCAATGTAGATAGTTGTTAATTATGCTAAGAAGATACCCACTTATATTCCTCTCTCCCATCACATCAATAGTCGTCCCTAGAGACTACCAAAGGCGTTCCTGACATTTAGGAGGATCACTAACGGGATCCTCCGTCGACGCATAGTACCACTACTTCGATCTGTAGCCCATTCAGTTACGCGTTTCAACGCGTCAGTTGTGGACTTCCCCCTAACAAAGCCAGATTGCCTCCGGTTACTTAAAAATCAAGGTAAAATAAAAAGATTTTATCGGAAACTATAGGAAACGCAAGTAACCATATCGTGCGGGCGAAAAAAAAAAAAAATATATATATATATGTATATATATATTTATATGTATAATATGTTGTATATATAAATGTATGCATGTATAAATATTTAGCTAAAATTATATTTGTGTTTTGGGGATAAAAAAGGAAAACAATGGGGTTGGAACTGTGTTAAAAATCATAACTCAAGGATCAGCTAAAAATGTTCAGGATTTTGAAGCTTTTCGTTGTAAAAATGTTTGTTGTTGTTAGTAGGCTAAATTCATGAACGTTATTTAGTTACAATTGTCAAAAACATTTAATAAATCATGTCTAATGAAACATAAACCTCATAACAATTTCTTGGCGAGCTGTAGGCCCGTCTTTTTTCCAGTAAATATGATTAGTTATTAATTTAAAGCTGTGTTATATTTACAGGTGCGGTTGAAAAGCTATATTTTTTTGTTTTCCGCATATTTTATAAGGATTTATTTTTTATTAATGAAAACGTGTTTAAAAGGAAGTAATTAGTCGATGATACGCTGAATTTGGTGGAAAGTTATGACGTGTAACAGTGCGTAACTTGTTTAGCGGTTTAACTTTCATTTTTCCGTAAATAATGAGTATTACTATAAAATCTCCTCTGTGGTCATTAAAGAACGCGGTACGGAATATTAATATATATAAGAAGTTATACTAATGAACTAGCTAACGATTCCCGTTTGCCACAGTCTCACAGTCCATAAAGGTAAGTTCCAGGTTTTGTATTTGTATAATAATGTTATGAATGAAATTTTGTATTATTAATAAATTTTAACTGTTATACAATTAAAGCGTTTTAGAATCGGAAGATAAGAGTGATTAAGATAATCCCTCAGATAATTAAGGGGAATTAAAAGATACAAGTGGTGTGAAAATATATTTGATGAAATAATTACTGTGTAAATTTAATTCTTTAAATTCGGGTTAATAATAATTATAATTTCAAACTTATTAATCGTAACCAATAAATGTATTTTCCAAATAATAAATTTATCTTTCACATAATAGCCCGTTAATAAAAAAGAAAAAAGAAAAGAAAGGTGGCTGAGAATAAATTAAAAGAAAAGTTTTTTTTTATTATAGAAAAAAGGTTATTCATTAATCATTCTTTGAATACGTGATGTACTGAATATCAATATCAATAGTGTTGTTATTAGTTGTGACGTGTGAAGTGACCGATTATAAAATATTACGTTGTCTTTTTAAATAATAAAAACAAGTTTTTTTGACCGCAAACTTCTTTTTTGCAGTAGGTTGTCATGAACATATCTCGTGACATGCTTTCTTCCGTTGTACAGGAGGAAGATTGTTATAATTAATTTTACTGATATTTTATTAAATTAAATATATTTATATTATTTAACTTAATCGGTCACTTCGATTTTACTGTGGACAAATTAAGTTGTTTCGTTGGCTAATTAAAAAAAAAAAAAAAAAACAATTATTTTTTATTTCTAAAATATTTGTTTTAAAAAAGTATGATGCGTTTTTATTTTTTATTTACTTTTATTATTACAATAATATGAACTGTTACACAGCCATTTTTACGAGAAAAATGAGATGAAAAGTGACAAATATCTCTGATCGTTGCTGAGAATCGAACCCAAGACTTAATAATATTGTTATCTTTGTTTTATATTTAGAACGATTACTAGGTTTTCTTCGTCATACCTCCCAAACAAACAAATCGTCAAAAATCATATTTAATCTTGTTCTGACCTTGTATAACATCAATAGTAATTAATCATATATAACTTCTGTGTTTATCAACTCTATCATCGGAAGTATTTATATTGAAAAAGACGTGGGGTAGATATTTTTGTAAGCATATGTATTGGTGTAGTGATTTTTCCAGGCTCGTTTATAACCTTAATATGTACAGTGGTTAATTAAAGTTTACATTATTTTTAATATTATCAACCCGTTTTATTAGAAATTCAAAAGGATTGTAAATCCTAATAATAATATCTTATAATTCAGAACGTTCGTGTGACATTAATTACCACTGCTACCGTGTAAGGATTAAGCAAGGCTATTTGCTTTGATTTCTTTGTCTGAGGGGTTGAACTCAAAGAATTGTAAATTTGCTTCGTTGAGTACACAGAGGATTATGAATATTTTATATATACTTATTTAAACTGATACTTATGTACTTATATAATCTTTGATACTTTTATAAAGTATAAAAGATTATAGGTTAATAAAAGATTATCCTACATCTTCCATCTTTTGCTAGTTTTTAACATGAACTATTAAGTATTTATAAACAATCGACTACAAGTCACTTCTTACCCAAAATAGCGTTAACGTTCTCAAAAGTTACAAGTTGGGCTTATTAGAGAAAAAGAGAGCTGTAAAGTTGTTACCTACTAGCTTCTTTACCGAACCAACTGTATTATTGATAAAAAAAAAAAACAACAAACTAAATCCGCTGATATATTGGTGATCACCCAAAAAGTAATTGATGAACACTTTTACACTATACCGCAGACAGGTTGGTTATTTAATATCGTAATTATCAAGTAAAGCGATTCCGATAGGTACCTTAGATGTTTTACATGTATCATACCGATAAGAAAGACTGCTGGGAAAAATTGTGCAAAACTACTCAATAAATTTTGTTCTCTCAAGAAATAATTCAATATGTTTACTGTTTTTGTTGAGCTTGGGAAATTTTAAATAAACTAAAAAATATAACGAGAAAATATAAAAAAAACTTCTATCTCTTGGAGTTATATCAAATTAAAGGTTGTCTATTTATAAAGTATCATATAGTTTGGAAGTTCCCTCCTCCTACGTAAACGAAGTAAGAAGCTTTATTTATGAGATAAGCTACTTTTGCCATTTTTCTCTATCCTTTCTACAAAAGGGTTTAAATTTTTTTTTTGTATTACGCAACACATTTTCCTTTTTTACTTCCTTGTACGAAGTAAAGGAAATATTGTGATCGCAAAAAATGTCTTTTTTCAGATTTCAACGGAAATATCCATTTTGACTAGTCTCGGTGTGTGTTTGTACATACGTATGTACGTATCTCACATAACTCAAAAACGGATGTTGTAATTTTGGATTTAGGACTGTTGTAACATCTAGTTGTGCACCTCCCCCTTTGACTGCAATCGACTGAACCAAAAGTGTCCAAAAAGCCCAAAATCCAAAACAAAATTTGGATTTTGGACTTTTTCTTATCTGCATTAATAAGCCCTCGCTTAGAGCTTTTCAGCGATATATCATAAGTGTTACTTATTTTCATTGGTTTCAGAGTTATAGCCAAATGAAATTTTATTTAATGAAATATTTATTTGTATCTTAAAAGGGGAAGGCACATCGCTTCGAATCAGACTTCATTCCTTTTTTTTTGTTTTTATTTAATTTTAATATATTTCTTTATTAATAATTATTAACCTGTGATTGTAAAAAAAAATTACGATTAATAATAATTCAATAATAACAATAAAAAATAAAAATAAAAAATGATAAAATATCGGAAGTTATTAATGAAATAACATTTTATGTAATTTTTCATTTAAAAAAAATGTGTATATGTAATTTAATAGCATACAAGGAAGTCATGTGGTGTCCACATCAGCTTATTTGTAAGATCTACCCTTACTCTCTAACTAACTCTCAACACGTTTACAACGTTCTGTATCTTAAGGTATGTGCTTCGGTTACATACGGTATACGAAAAATGATGTAATTTTTATCAATTTACGTACGCATAAAAATTGTAGTTTTTAGAACCCTTTTTCCCCTCGTATAATGTTACATTAAATTTTTCGAAAAAATCCCTTTCCAAGTGCCTACATACCTACTTTATATTTAGTAAAGTAGTAAAATTTTAAACGTTATGAACAAAGGAACCTTTTTTTGATAAAAAAAAGTATTTAATGTTTCCAGCTGTTTATTGCTTACTAAAACGTTAACCATTACATATATATTTTACCAGTATTTTATAATATGAATTTAAGTTAATTGAATTTTTTAAATATTTAACAATTCTCGTAAAGATAAATTTTTTCTACTATTTTTGAAAGAAATTATTCAATTGGAACAACATACTTTTCGTTTATTTTTGGTTTATTGATAGTTATCTTTTGTGTGTTAGAAAGATATTTTGTTTTAAAAACAGTACTCTTAGCCTGTAATATTGATGTTGCGTATTTTTGTTGACAATGAAATGGGAAATCTTTAAATATCACTTATTAAAAAAAATGCGCCTGTGTCCTTAATTATAAATTTAAATATAGAAAACTTTACTTATACTTTTTTCAGCGTTATGCATAAGGATGTTCAGACTTTTTTACAAATTTAATACTTTATCCACTTACAAAAAAAAAAATGAGATAAATAAGATAAATTCTCCAATTATTTAGATAAAAATCAGATCAATAGAAGAAACTATTTTTAAACCTATTTTTACAAACCGCAAAAAAAGGGTTAATGTGTTTAGTGTGGATGTATGTTTGTTCCATTGTAGCAGCTCAACGGCTAAACCGATTTAAATGAATGACCCTACGTTGGAATTCTTTGTCCTTCACAAAGGCTTCAAAGTCATACAATATATACGAAGTACAAGAGAAGAAAAACTCAAGAAAACAAGTCTTACAACAATATAAAAAAATGCATCCATCAGACAGCAGTAAAAATCTGCCAAACAGCAAAACTTCACACGATATGTAGTAAATGCAAAATACTACATACTACAATGAAACCCCCAAGAAACACGGAATTAGCCCAAGATCAGAAAGACATTATAAAGACATAATATACACCACAAGCAAAATACTAAAAAAAATTTTTTTAATATTACATCATAATATCAGTACAGCAAACTTGCATCATAAACTAACCAGGCACACATACATACCCTTGGTACTTAATACCTGCAGACGCCATCAGATAGGGGAGCGGAATGTCCGCAGCCTCTTCACGTCAAAGCGATCCCCACGTGTTCGGGGGACCCTCTAGTCGCTTACTCGCGAACCTGTCCGCCCCCGCACCCACCGACGCCGACTGTTTCGTGACTCCTCCCATGCTTGGAGGTCTCTCATCATGATTTTCATATACGTAGTAATCGCCTTCCAGTTTTCTTTCTTTTCTGTCATTATGTCCATCAGCTCCTCAGGCTGAAACATCACTTGCCTGCCTAGTATATCAAGTAGCTCTGCCCTAGATCCTTCGTATCTCGGACAGTGGAATAACGTGGTATGACGTTTCCTCCTCCTCACATACCGCGCAGTTCTGTTTAACGCATTCGATATTTAACACACCATGAAATTAAAACTAAGGAACGGATATTAATTTTTAGTGCATCAGAATGACCACCTCACTTAGTAATAACATTTTACACAAAAAAGAAACTGTAAAATACACATTTTTTACCACCATAATTTATTAAAAACAGGAGCTTCAAAAACACCTACCGCCATTTACAATATTCTCTTAACAATTCAACAATCTTACATGAAACATTAGGATAGAGTAAAAGTCTCTTTATTACTCGTATTACTAGATCAGTATTATTCTATCTTTGTGAGTTGTTGATTAACAAAGTTTCAGATTTCTGGTGTGTCGTATAAATAAAAGTTAATAATATAAACTATTCTAATTAGTGAACTCTTGTTTACTGGTTACAAATGTTAATTTCGACCTTACGGCGTAAATTATTCAGTTTTTATTATTGGATTATTTAGTGAATAACCAAAAATGAAAAAGAAACAATCATATAGGAAAAAGAAAGATAAGATGAAGAATTAATCTCAAAAAAACGACAAGGAGTTGGAATATGAAGGAAAAGAAAATGTTAAGAATAAAAAAAAATAAGAGACGATAATAAATACAAAGGAGAATACAATGTTAAAACCGAAGAAAGAATAAAAAGATTAAGAGAAGATGATAAATATAAAGAGGAAGAAAACGTTAAGACCAAGGAAAGAATAAAAAGATTAAGAGAGGTTGATGAATATAAAGAGAGAAAACTTGACAATTAGAGAACGTGTACGCAAATAAAGATCAGAATTATATCAAACCAAAGAGCGATTAAATGACTGGCAACAAAAAACGAACAAACGAAATGATCAACTCCGACGTAGAGAGAATATTGTCCGACAATATCAGATGAGTAATGAACTAAAAAATAAGATTATTTTGCTATGTATTAAAGATCGAGCATGTATGTATGATTGTATATGTTGTTCTAGTGAGGGTCAATTTTTCAGTCATTCTGTAGTTAACTTTAATGTAGATAAAATTAAACAGAAATTCCAGAATAATTAAATAAAATTAAACTAGAAAATCCAAAATAATGCGGTTTTAAATGATAATTTTCAATTAATATTAAATAAACATATGTTTCACCAAATCTGTTACATATGCGCATATGTAATTTTGCCTATTAAATTACATATACACATTTTTAATAGTACATAAAATTTTATTGCATTAATATCTTCTGATTTCTTTCATATTTTTTTTATTGTTACTGAATTATTATTTATCGTAAAAAAATTTACTATCGCAGTTAATAATAAATCAATATAGTAAAATTAAAACAAAGCTAAAAAAAGGAATGAAGTCTGATTTGAACCGATGCGTCTTCCCTTGTAAGATACAAATATTTTATTTAGCTATAACTCTGGAACCAATGAAAATACGTACCGCTTATGATATATCGTTGAAAAGCTCTCAAAAAGGGCTTCAGTAATAAGCCCTTATTGAGAGTTATGAAAAAGTCCAAAATCCAAATTTGGATTTGGATTTTGGGCTTTTTAGGACAGTTTTGATTCAGTCGACTGCAGTCAAAAGGTGAGGTGCACAACCAGATATTACAGCAGTCCGAAATCCAAAATTTCAACATCCTACGGATAATCGGTTTTGAGTTATGCGAGATACATACATTCATACGTATGTACATACGTCACACCGAAACTAGTCAAAATGCATATTTCTATTGAAATCTGAATATTGAAATTTTTCGCGGTCACAATACTTCCTTTACTTCGTACAAGGAAGTAAAAATTGAAATATACTATAATACTCTTTAAAAACCACTTTATTTTAATTTGATTTTTATCTATTAAAAGTGGATAATTTACAGATTCTAACAGGAAGTTAAGATTATTTTAGATTTTAGCCTTCCTATGGTAGATAGAATAAGTAAAATTTTGTTAAACCAAGTCCCTTTCACAGTCAATTAATAAACCCCTAATTTAATTTTGTGGGTTAGCATCCTTTCCTTTTTCTCGACCGTCCTTTCTTTAATCTTAGTTACAGATGAATAAAAATAATTTTTGTGTAATTTTGACTTTCCTCTCCGAACTTATAACTGTTTATATATATAAATCGGTGAACAGATTTGTTGAATTTTGGATCAAGGCATAAGGTTGCTTGTTATAAGATGAAAAATAAAAACATGCACAAACGATGTATTTCATTATCTGTCATCCTGTAGTTATTTTAAGCCCGTATATTTTCGGGTATGTAAATGAATTGTCATTAACCCCAGTTATTTATTTTAAAGCTGTAAAATGATATTCTGATAAAATTTTTTAATTTATTTTTTCTTAAAGATAAATAGGCCTTTTATTTTATTTATTTTGAATTTTTTTCGTTATTGTTATTAGCTAATATTTTTTATAATATATTTTATTTTATTAGTGTTCAAATTGAAGAATTTTCAAAAATATAAATCAAATGTTTTTTCCATCGTTTGCTTTATAAATATTATAGTAATTAATATTATCATAGCATAATGTTGTTGTTTCCTCTTTTATATTTAGTGGTACTTTTTGCGGTAAATATGTCTTCCTTATTTTTCTGCATTCAGCTATTTTATCGTAGCCTGTTCGTAATTTAAACCCACAACTTATTTCCTCTTAATGGTGTGTTTATTCTAGCATCGACTTCTATTAAATGTTTATTCGCTTCTATCAAATATGTCAGTTTGTAATATGTCTACCAAATATATGACTTCATTTTCACTAAATATGTTACGCTCCCATCATATATTCAACGTCGTGTGCAATAAATATCGCCATGAGGGGAGTATATACTCAATAGTATGTCACTTATGATTAAACAGTGGGTAATGAAACATATTAGTAGCCATATATATATATATATATAAAATATAGATGGTTAGTAGAAAAATAAATTCGGAATAAAGGAAAAAAAATTTCCAACGGGAAGGAGACATCTCTATTATGTCTAAACTAAATACTCGTACGTGCGTTTATGTGTTTGATTACTTGAATATGGGGTAAAAAAAGTATAAACAATACTGTAGGTTTTAGATTTATGTCTAATAAATTGCATAATCTAGAAATGTTACAATAGTAAATTTGTAACATAGTAAATTGTAACAGGACAAGTATAACGGACCGGGGTAACGGATTTCTTCCAATTAAGAAAAAAGAAAAAGAAAATAATAATGAAAAGAAGAACTAAAAAGAAAAAAAAAATTAGGAAAAAAATTATTCCTTTGTACACCATTACCCATTCTGTTGTACTTCTGACAAAAATAAGTGTTTTTATTATTAGGATAGTGCTACAGTAAGGATGGCAAAGTAGTGTAGGCTAAAGATAGTGTTTACATTACGCAAGTTTACAGCTGTCGTCGTTTTCCATTTTCCACATAAAATAATGGATACGTATATGTAACATATCAATTCGGCTTACCGTTTACATTCTTTATATCCTTCTACCCTTTAGCGCCGTAGGTTTCCACATTTCAACTTCTTTAATAAGGAAATAGTGAAGATTTTTTTTGTGCGGTTTTGTTGCAAACAATGAAACTAATTTCCTGACCATTTTGGATCAGATTTTATTATAAATTTGCTATAATTTACATCAGTTTAGCGCTGGAGTATTTAGCGCTTCGTAATATGACGCTTAATTTTCCGTATAACTGTTCCGTATTGTGGAAAATAACTCTAGCTTCTATTTATGAATGAATTTTATAAACGGAAAAATATTTGATTACCTTTAGATTCATAATTTTTCGGATCCATAAATCAACATTCACCTATTTCGCAAAAGAATAAAACTTTAGCGTGTTTGATGACAGTTTGTGTCTAAATTTTTTATCTGAATGTAAACCAAACCCGAAATAATGAATAAAATTGAAATTTTTAATTTAATTTCTTTTAAAAGTATGAAATAACGATTCGAATTTTAATATAATCGATTGAAAAACGGTGTCATTATTATGAAAATTTATCCCTAATATTTATTCATAAATAATAATTTTTATCTTGTTATAAAGTGAAATAAATTATTAATTTGAAATAAAATGTTCGATAGATCTAAAAATCTTTACCTGTTAAAGTTTACCGTTTCTTTAATTTCTGTACTAATTGTACTTAAGACGAAGTTGTATTAATTTTTATGATTGTTCGTTAAACGGGTTAAATCGATTCATTTGAATATCAATTTGTGTTACTTTACACTGAAGTTAATTATTTATTTTCGGTTAACTTGTCTACTCAGTGATTTTTAATTTAATTTTTTAAATGTTGCTATTATTATTTTGTTTTTTAATTTAATTAAATTAATTCTTTAATGTTATTTAATTACTGAGTGTTTTTACTTAAAAGAATGTTCCGTTTTTGAGAAAAATATTTAAATAAATTTAGTAGCCAAAGACACTTAAGAAGAAGAATCATAAATAGGAAATGATACCAGCTCGATTTAATTTTTCTCACTTATTCACTTGTATTAGAATGAAAACGACATATTTTTTTGTTATAAGTGTTAAAGTAAATAATATTAATTTTTGGACTGTAACCGGTCTTCGTATTTCTGTTGTTTAATTTTTAATTTATGTAAAAATATAATTAATTTATGAATGTAATATTTTAATCGTAAATATTAAATTATACGGTATCGATCGGTAATTACAAAGTTTAGCTTGGTAATCTGGTGGAAGGCATGTAGTGATCTCATGAACGCCGATATGTGGAGAAAGCGGGGAGGGGGAAGTTGTTGGAGGTTGGTCAGCGCGCCGCACGAGTCAGAATCAGTTGTCAGTAGTCAGTAGTGTCAACATATCGTGTGATGAAGGGACCTAGTGCACTGTACGCAGATATGGAACGGTGGCAGGGGTCCGAGAACGATTTACGGTCGCTGTGGGGGCGTCGACGACCTCGGGATCATAGCTCTGGCGATGATGATGACAGCGGCGTGTTCTGTTGGAATGAAAATGCTGAAGTAGATCACAACCCTCCTTCTCCTCTACGTCGCTGCGGAACGTGGCCGTAAGTTATTTCTTTTATCAGCCGTCAGTTGTGAATTCATAGCGATTGCTTTTGAAGTACGTGTTCTTGACACAACGATTGTGTATACAGAGTACTATCTTCTCGATTGGTATTTTTATATATTGCAAAAAAAAAATAAATAAAAAAATTGACATTATCAAAAAACGTGTATATATATATATATATATATATACATACATCCATCATTATTTTTAAAAAAAATTAAGACGTGTGCATTTGGAAAATATAATGTAACCATTAGGGTCTCGTAATTAGAGGCAGGAAGTAGTCTAATACGTCCCTAAATTATTTTGCTTCGAATAGAATAAGTCCTTTTACTGTCTTTTACGCTTGCAAAAAACTAAGATTTTATTTATTTGCCGATTTTAATGCCGTTTAATTAATTATAGACACATATGTTTTGACGATAACCTACTTACTATAATAAACGTGAGCAGTCTATTAATCACACTGTAACAATTACACATTACTATTCAATAAATAAAAGAATTACAGTTGAAGGTATTAAATTAATAATTGTTCCTATTTCATAACTTTATTTTACTTTTCAAGTTATTCGAAGTGTTTTTCCTTTACGTTTTTTTATTTAATCAAATATTATGATTATTTTGAAATAAAAATTTAATTAAAATTACTTTTAAGGTATACCTGTACTAAAATAACTTCTCTATAAACTTATTCTCAATTCTAAAAATTACCATTGTTTATTTAATCTGTAAAAGTTGATTACTAAGTTTATTAATTCATTAACGACAAACTTTAATGGGTTTAATATAATTTATTGCGTAACTGTACTAAAAATAATTAATTACTTTCAGTAGAAAAGGAAAAATCACCACAATCGATTAATAAAATACACATCGGTTATAAAAAAGAATTTCATATTTTTAAAAAAATAAACTTTTTTTATGTTGATAGTAAAAATGAGTCGACGATATACATTGCCAGTATATCATGAAAATTAATAAAAGGGATAATTGAAAATATTTGTTAATTAATCTCCGGTAATTTTTGTTTATGTATAGTTTGACATTAATATTGAAAAAATTAAAACAAAAAAGAACCCTGATTATAAATCAAATTAAAAAGTATAGTCAATTATTGATTTTAAAGTAAAAAAAAAAGTTTAATTTTCACAAATATTAGTAGACCTTTAATTTAACCGTCTGTCCTATGGTCACAGGCCAATAAATTTTTTTATTTTAAAAGTTTTTTTTTTGAGCCCTAACAACCGTTTTCGAGCTGGTAAATCTCCTCATAATTGACCCTTATTCAACAAATTTTTTCATTAACCTTAAGTCCAGTGAACATTAACTTACCTTTTTTCCAATGAACATTTATTTACAAAGGATCCGATAATTTGTGAGTTTCTTGTACTATGAAAACGTGTAATGCAAGATTCTTCAGTTAAAATTCCATTTTATTTTTTGTATCTTTTTTTCTGTCTGATAAGTAATTATCTTTATTAACAATTAAATGAATATTTTTCTGTCACTGTAAAGACAGCACATATTTCTTCATGAATAGTTTTATTCATGTTACAATCTATTTTAATTGAATGTTAGTGTCTTTTCAGACTGTTAGATGTAATCAAAATGAAAATAATTTTTTTTTTTTTAATTATTTTATTAATAGATATATACTAAAAATTGATAGAAATATAGAATTTTTTCGTAGTGAGGTTTTATGTTAATTTTTAACATCTACTTTTCCGATTAATTTTTCAGAAGTTAATAATTTAATTTACTATTATTACTTTTTAATTATTGATGATTTCTTGATAAACTTTCATTTATGTTTAGGCAGTGAGATGACATTGTGAGTTTTAACAAAAAAAAAATAAAAAAATGCTAACACGAAGGCGGGAGTGGAATCTGTGACCTTCGGTAAACTAAGTCTCTGATTTTATTTTATTATTAACTCAACCTCCATTAGATTCTAAATTATCTATTATGTAAGGTAGTGTAGTTTAAAATTAAGTGTGTAATTAAGTTAAATTGCATTTACTTTAATTTTAAGAAGTATTGTTATCTGTGTTATTAAAGAAAACAATCCGTTCTAGTAATTGTTTTGTAAGATATTTATCGATTATACTTGAAATTATATGTACATACCATTTGTTGATTTGTTACATAATTTAAAGTATTCATAGAATTTATTTTTTCCGAAAAGTCACAAAATACAGATTAAAAAATTTCCGAAAAAATTCATTTTACAATAATTTTTTCTTTTAAAACGATAATATTTTCCTTACTGAATTGACGCACACTACAAATAACAAATTATTTACGATAGAATACAGTAAATTATTTGTCGCTCTGCAGTTTATGTCCCAGTTAATCTTATTGTCCCACTAAGATCTATTGATCTTAGTGGCAAATATGTGACAACAGGTACCCTTTTTTCTGTTTAGCCTCCGGAAACACCGTAAGGCATTACTTCACAGAATGATATTGTATGAATGAAGGGTAGTCTTGTACAGTTTCAGGTCGACCATTCCCGAGATTTGTGGTTAATTGCAACCCAACCACCAAAGAACACCGATACCCACGTTCTACAGAGTGCTCCAAAGTCGTAGTACAGCCTATTATTTCAGATGTTGTAAAGAAAATAAAACATCTGGATATACCAACGTAAATTAGGTATGAGGGCCCACCTTTGGGGCATAACAGAATAATAGCCGCCATTTTGAATCGCCGTCCATTTATTTAAATGGGAAGAGGGTCATGTGACGTGTCAAAACAGATTGAAATTCTACCAGGAATTCATTTCTGAATCAGATTTCACATAACTGTTACGGTGTAGGATTGATTACGAATTAACTACTAGATCAGCTCGCTGGCTACACTATGCTACAACCGGCACCACTATAAAGTTACTTTCTCTGAAAAATAATATTTATTATTGTATGTAGCTTAATAATGGTTTATTCAAAAAGCATACGGTATTTCGAATATATATTGCGACTCTTTAAGTCGCTAACAACGTTTCGTTTTTGTCATCTGATGGGAAGTTAATTTATAAGTAAAAAAATCAACATTAAAAAACATAATGTTTCGTTAGAAATAACTACTTAATAGTAATCTTATTTTTCTTTCGATAAAAATATTTGTCTTTTACTAAATAACTTTATTAATTTTCAGTAAAACTTTATATTAGCGGTAACAATACATCCGTATGAAAAACATTTTTTTCTGTATGTGCAAAAACAATTCATTTTGTTTATTGATGTAATAGTATTTTTAGAACGTATAATGAATCCGTAATTTTTTTAACCGATTTTTAAAAAAAGGAGATATCAATTCAACTTGTTTGTTTTTCTTAAGTATAATCAAGCCTTCCGTCAGTTGGTTTGATTCGGTGATATTTTTTTTTATTGAGTTCAGGAAGCTGTAATTATATTTTTTTTAGAGAAAGTTGGCTATGATCTACTGTAGTTTTTTGAGATATCAGTAAAAAATGTAAAAAATTACTCTGTCTGCATAGGCAGTTCGAATATATATATTTTTTTTAATTATCATTGCTTAGTATTTGTTTGTTATAGCGTAGTGATATATAACCTAATATCATTATGATATCTGAAATGTTAACGTGAAAAAAATACTTGAAAAATTTCAGATAAAAAAATTGTACTTACTCTCTCCCATACCAGAGAGAGATGGCAGCTTTCGCTAAACTCAGTAGCATAAATTTATGTCGTTTCTTTATTTTTTGTTATTTTTATGAAGATGCAGGTTATTTGCTTTTAAATTTCTTGGAAACAGCTTTTTCCAAAGAATAGTTTTTTTTTGTAACTTTATTCACATTTTAAATAAAATTAACTCTAGCAGTTTAAATTTAAATTATTTTTAAAAATAAAACTTTATAAAAACTGCACCAAACTAGTAAATCATTTCAATTCAATTTTCAAATTTTTGTTGATGGTTATTTTAGATTTGTCGTCAACTTCTAAAAATCAAAATTTAAAAAATCGGTGAAAAAGTATTATTTTTTACTTTTAATTTATTTTTTAAAGGCGTTTTTATTTATTTATTATATGTGAAAGGTTGTATACTGTTTAAACTGACGCATCCGAAAAAATTAACCGACCGTCTTCATTTTTTTACGAATTAATTTGAGAAAACTATGAAAAAATAATTTTTAATCAATTACAAATAAATACCGCATTTTAGATTTGAAAAAGAATTTATAAAGTTATTAGACGTGTAAAAACAATATAGTAATAATTGAACTAATGCCATATAT
This sequence comes from Lycorma delicatula, assembly GCF_047948215.1. Taxonomy (NCBI): domain Eukaryota; kingdom Metazoa; phylum Arthropoda; class Insecta; order Hemiptera; family Fulgoridae; genus Lycorma; species Lycorma delicatula. The sequence continues at coordinate 303,524,633 of NC_134455.1, forward strand.
ATACCGTAGTCTATTAATATTTTTTCTTTGCGTTTCAAAATGAGGAGATGCGGTTTTTACCGTCTGTGTCAATAGCCGATGTCATTGTTATGAGATTAACATTGTTTTATTTATTTTTAATGAGACGATACTCTTTTCTCAGCGATTTAATGATAAAATAACTACAATATTGTAATATAATAAGTAGTTACTAGTTGAATTGTAAAATTCAGAGTTGGAAAGTTTGCTTGAACGTTAGAAAGTTTGTATTCGTACTTGGATCGAGGGACGTATACAGATTTTAGTAGTGAGGGGAGGTCGTTCTCAAAGCACGTCAGTAGCACTCTCCAGTGGATTAGTGTTGTGTAACGCAGCTACTAAGCGAATGAATCCGTGCTGATTGCAAACAGATTAACGATACCGACTGATTGTGGCGAGTTGGAGATTACTTACTGCAACCTCGCGTTCCTAACATTCCATAAGTCATGCCGCTTGTGTTAAATTTATACCGTTCCGATCTTGAATTTATACGTTAGCGATTAAATTTTGTTCCATTACGTCTGTACTAGGAATCGCCTTCTTTGTGTCGATTTTATTCTTCTTTCTGATATTTGACGTTCAGTGGCGTAAAATATTTTTTCTTTATTTTATTTTCTTCTGGGGCAGATATTATTCAGTCTGAAGAGGCTTTCAACCTGGGTACAGCCGATCTTAGAATTTTATAAGCTCATAGTGTTAAGCTCATACCGTTTTGATTAGATAAACAGTAGAATATTATTTTGTTTTGGTAGATCATTCGTTATGTTTTAAGATTGATTTATAGGAGCCTCTTTTTTGTCGCTTAAAACGTACAGGCTGTTATTTTGGGCGTACCTCCACAAAGTGAATTAGAGGAATAATCCCTCAAATTCAAGTATTACTATCTTTCTGGTGTTCCTAATGAATAACACTCCCCTGTAATTCCTCACAGATTCACAGCGATTAATATCAGGCTGAATATTGAAATTATACCATATATTGTTGATTAAAGTTCATTTTTTGAAAACATAAATATACATTTATTTAATATTAAAAATTACTGGTACCTTTAGTATTTTAATCGTGCATGATAAGCCCCTTTTTTCGACGTATTTTATATTTCGGTTCTCTTGTTTTTCCTAAATGTATTATTTTGAACTAAAGTGTAATCAGGTGTTATTTGAGATTAGACAGATAAAATGAAAATTCTGAGAAAGAAGTATGCTTGCGAAAGTACTTCCCGTTTATTCCAGGAATATAACTATAACTAAAAAAAATTGATGTTCACTAAGTAAGCCACTTTAACTGCTACATTAAAAACCAGAAATTTGATACCCAATCTACCTCCCATAAATATTTTAAATACAAATTTCAACCTAAGTTAGTTTTCATTGATTCTATTCTGGTTACGGGAAAGTTATGCGACTCGCTACCGCTTTTTTCCAAGCTTGTTCATTTTTTATGTACATTATAAAAAAATTCCACATTTGAATAGGTAGTGAATGTAGTATTCTTTGAAATTGATATAATCTAATTGTAGAAAATATCGAACATAGCTGCAAATAATTTTTTCTTTATACTGTTATTATTAGCATCGATTATTTCAAATGAAAATTAACAGCGTCATAAAAAGCCCATTTAAACTGAAAGTTAATAACAAAATATCAACTTTATGTTGAACAGTTAAATTACTCTTTTATCAGTACAGTTAGTAATAATCAATTGTTAAATCGACGATTTAACCGAGTACGTTAGCGATAAAGGAATGAAGTTAATGTCAGTATATATAATTGGCTGATTGGTTAGATCGCGTAACAATATCAGAAATTTAAATCTAAACCTTTTATTTTTGTTAACTTCTTTTCTCAGTTTAACTGATCTCTATTGTACGAGCACCGAAAGCACTCTACACAAGTAAGTTATTTTGATGATTGTGTTTAGTTAAGGATTCAAGTACTCTTTTGTCAATCTTTGAATGACTACGGTTTCAAGAAATGTTAACATAAATTTTTCCTGAATCTTAGAAAGAAGAAAATTCGTAAAGATACTGAAAATAAATACAAGATTGTTCTGATTTCTTCCATCCTTTTATTCTTCTCTTATTACATTATATTATGATTTAAAAGTTCTATAAAATTTGTCTTAGAATTATAATAGACTATTTTGGGCACAAAATATCCCCTGTTTTGGGGTGAGAGTGGTTAGCACACAGTTTTAAACTTTACCATGAAGTCGCAACCAAACACTTGGCATTCAAGTGATTATGGGATCGAAGCAGACAAAATAATTAAATTTTTTAAATATGTAATGCTAATTTTCGATTTGTAGTCTATTTTTGTTGTTTTGATTTTTTCTGGTGGAATCTTCCTACATTCTCGTCTAGATTATCTTTACATTTAACAACCATCTTCGTTTTTTATTGTTTTTCATTTCTGTGCACTCTCTTTAACATCCATAAGACCTCAAATATCTCTTTTGAAATCCCCTTGATATTTTTTTTGTCGCTCTTCTTTTGTATGCATCTACAAAAAAAATCTTTAGTTTGTATTAGTTACATTTCATGTGTTTGTGTTCTTATGCGCGCGTTTGTATATAAATAAGTGAAGTATTGATGTAAAATATTTTTGTTAAATTTGCGAATCAGCAGGAATTTACCGTCTGGGTGAACGTGTCAACAACGCCGTAGTTTAACAGGCTCGTATCGCAAGACTTGTAGGCCAAGGGCAGAACCTTCCACAGAGGCTGATTACTTTCCGTATTTCTATAGTCATTTTATAAATATTTAAGATTTATGTTGATATAATATATTAAATATAAATTTACTTTGATGTTGTTTGCATAAAATTAATTTATAGTTTGCTAATTTTTTTTTTTTGTATTTTTAACGATTGCCAATGGGTGTTGTAATCTTAAAAGCAGGTCAGTTAACAAGTCCTTTCTTACCCCATCATGGTCACAGTGTTGTTTATTATTCTTTATTACATCGTCTGATGTTTGCATGTGATTTCGAAATCCAGACTTCATTATAAGTAAGACCTTAAAGTTATCAGCATGCAAGTGCCCAAAATCGTTGTCGTTCATATTTTTATGCCGTATTTAAACGGTAATAATCCGAATGGTGAAGGAATAAAGAGTGCCTTTCAATATTTTTATAAGGGATGGAAAATATTTCTATAATGACAGGCATATATTTAAATTTACCGATTCATCTTTTAAGTTTAAACCTAGAACGACCGAAGAAGAAGAACAGGTTTCCTAAGGAAACAATCTAACCTTCTCCGGAATTGTGTGACGTGTAAACCGCAATGTAAATTGTTAAGCTAGACCTCCCCCCTCACTGGAGATGAATACCAGACTATCGTGTGCTCCTAATTGATAGGTTTTACTTCAATTAGTTTTATCTCTTTTTTTTTTTTGAGAAGAAAAACGATAAACGTTGACATTGTGTTAAATCTGATTATATACGTTCATATATGTGTTGTTTTTTGTTTAAACTTGGAATATAAGGCCCTGAAAAAGCATCTCAAATAATTATATATAAAGCCATGGCATTTTTCCTACGCTACAAAAATCCATTTCCATATCAAACGCACAAGCTTCAAGCTTGTGTGGTAATATTATAAGGAAAAATAAATAAAAACAGCGTGTTTCTGTCTATTATTATTATGAGTAAATTAGCGATAATTAAATTAAAATTTCCATGTCTGTATTCAATAGAATATTATTTATTTAAAAAATGAAGTTTTATTTTCTTAATTTATATGACCCAGTGAAAGAATTGACCCAGCTGGAGAAGAAATGGAAGTAAATAAATGACTCACGTAGTGTTACTGGCGCTTTCTGAGCTCATTCTACTAGCGAAGGTAATATAAAAACCTCATATAAACATGGGTCCGGATGCGCTTCGTTAGCGAGTAGAGTAAAATAAAACCATACTGAAATTCTAGGAACCCAAATTAAGGGGTAAACTTTGATGGTTTCTTACGTTTTGTGTTCTGAAAAATTAAATAAAACAGGTTCTAGAACTATATCTTCAGTAATTTTCATAATATCCGACGTAAAACGGAAAACATTGTATTATAAAAATACGATTTTTTACGTTTATAATACAAAGACTTTGTTAAATGACTAAAAAATGCGTAAAATAAATTAAAACTTGTAGAGAATCTAATTCTGAAAAAAATTCAATGTAAAATAGCCCGGTAAAAAACCGATAAAAGTTCAAAAAGTTTGATTTTATTACTAACACCATATGAAAACGAAGGAATTTACTTATCTCGAAGCATGTTTGGTTCCTTTCCTACAAAGGGCAATGTACTAAAGATAAAAACAAAATAAAAAATTAATAATTAATTTGGTTCCTAGAATTTCAGTATCTTTTTATTTCACTCTTGGCCCAGGATTCAGGGAGAAATTTTTCGCAACCGTAACTCGCTTACGTAGCATTTCCGATCCTTGTTTACATGAACTTTTTCCCATTATTTCAGCAAGTAGAATCACCTCAGAAAGCGCCGTAACACTACGCGAATCACTTTGTATATTTAAACTACGTGATAGTAGTTGTTAGCTATTGTATGCCAAAATTAAAGAGAAATTCATGTAAATGATAAGGTTTGAGTCAAAACATCTTTAACACTTTTATATGTAAACCTCTTCTCAATATATACGTAATTAAGCTAAGTAACTTTTTTGAAGTTATGTTTTGACTCGATCATTTGCAGTGTTTCCGTAATTTAAATAACATTTTTTTTTTATGTTTCTTGTCTTAGTGGTAAAACTTTTCATTACTTTACACACAAAAGAAAGACCTCCTGTGCATCTGCTCCTGTGGCATCTTCTTGGCTATTATTCTCATCAGTTTTTTTGCAATGTAATTAGTGGTTTAATATTGGATGAATATATTCTTGCCCAGAACAAGCAGTTTCAGATATGGTAAAAATACACATGTATATATATATATATATATATATATATATTCATCTTTTCCGATCATTTTTCATTGTATTTCCATCATTGAAATCGACTTTATGCGCATTCATAAACGTCAGTGGACAAAAAGGAAAGAAAAATACTAAAATGACAAACAGGTAAAATGAAGTCATGACGCTTGGCGATACCATCGACCAAGATTTGAATTATTATTTGACAGTCTGCCTTCTTAAGATTAAATGGTAGAAATCTTGATTGCGAATCATCTTCGTAATGGTGTGTATGATATTGGGAGCTTATAATTATTTTTAATTGACTTTTAAAAAGATTAACTTTATTATTTGGATCGGCATGCCTTGAATTTTTTATCTTCATATAAATTGAGAACCGCTGAACTGATTGATAAAAAGCATATTTTAGGGGATTATACAGACATTCGAGAATGTTGCACCTGATGAACATCAATATAGTTATGAGATTGCAACATTTATCCTTTGGAACTTTTTATACTTCAAACCTTTTTTAATAATACAAATTCTATAGTTATATAAATTATTTAATAATTACCCAATTAATTGTGGGAATAATGGAGGAAAAGAAAATTTAAAAAAATAAATCCAAAAACTTAATTTTGTTGCATTTTACTCAATTTGTTCATAACAATGACATTAATAAACAAAAAAGGAGAGTTTTTTTTTAATAACAAAATACCAGTTAATTCAACGAAATCTTTTCTTGCTAAATTATATACTTACTAGATAAAATATATATTGAATATGTATTTTGAGGGATTAGGAGACCCAGCTTTACCTGACAGTTATTTCAGCTATTAGGCTTACTTTGCAGTACTACAAGATTAGAAACTTCGGGCTATAATTTATATGTATCTAGAGCGTTGTATAAATACAGATCTGCTAGTCCCTTACATTCTGTTCTTTTCACAAAACTTGAATTATGAGACTAGTTTTTTTTCAGGTAATCTTGTTTTGTTTAATATTAAAAATTATCCCCTTCTTTCATTTAGCTTTACTTTTCACTAAGTTAGATTTTATAACTTTTTAACGTGTTCATAAATTGGTCGGAAGTAATAATGTAGATTTATTTTAGAAATTGTTCAAATTTCCTACATAAATTTTGCTGCAAAGTAATTTAAGATTTATATGTTTTTATATGTTTTTACTTTCTATATACTCGTATATATATTTATTTATTTATTTATTGCATTTTTTCTTTGACTAATTCCATTTTTGGCTGTTTGCAATAGTTTTTTTTAACATCCATCAAAATATACGTTATCTTTTCAATTTTTAATTTAACAAATAGTTCTATAATGATGTAATGTATTATTTTATAAGTTAAATACTCGATAAAGATAGTTTATTCTTTGCATTATAAAACATATTCTATTAACAATGCGATACTCGTTTAACCGGTTCGATTTCCATTATTGTACGTTTATTTTATTGTATTTAAAATTTTTATCTTTTTATTTATCTAATGCTGTTTTATTTAATACTTGCACTAGATTATTAAAAGATTATCCGTACAACAGATTGAACTTATTTAGGTGTTACATTTGTATTACATTCCAGCAATTTTTATGAACTTATTCTAAGATTTTGACATTACACTAAAAAAAAATTACGCTATATGAAAATTGTTGGAATAACGATAAACACCAAATATCGGATTATGTTACATGGAATCCATTTTTAAAACCTTGGGATCAAAAACCTTTTCTTGAAAACGTTAATTTTTTTCGTAATTCGGATACCTAATCGGGTACATCAAATATAACCTTCAAATATCCATCGGTTATATTTGATGTAATAGGACATCAAATATAACCTTATAACTTATAAGGGAATATTATAGCGCCGCGCCGTTCCTCCATTTAATACGCTATGTTCTATATATCCAAGCTTCAGAATATAGGTTTTTCTTTTATGCTGCGTCGCAAATAATACTCTCCAATGAAATTCATGGCCTCCCTCTTCTCTTCTGTGGTCCCTTCATACACCTACTTTGACAAACGTTCAGGAATCAATTTTCTTGAGTGCTTGTATCATAAAACTAGATACTTTTGATCGAATCTAAAATCGTTCCTTTCATTCATACCATGTTATAAAACTCCGTTTTGTAATAATTATTTTACAGCGCCTCCTCTAGTAATTCATCTCTATAGCTTTTATCTCTGATCGTTATTCTTATTAAATACTCGTACCTAACAACTATTCGTACGTGTCAAAACTATACCGGGTAATTGAAAAAGAACTTCAAAAATTTTAAAGCACATAAAACTTTATTGAGATCATTTACAGATGTTTTTGAGCTCTCATTTCATAGAAAAAAACTTCCAAGTTTGTCCCCCAACACTCAATTTGGTTCGGGATGGCTTCCATTTATAATGCTACATACATACCCCCTGAAGTCGATTTCATTCCAGAGTGTAGCCAGTAAGTCGGGCGTTACCTCAGCTGTTACGGCGTTATCAAGCGTTGTCAAATCTGGGGAGCGAGGTGGCCATGCAATTGGACCTTCACGATCGATCCACTGACCAGGGAATCGAGTATAAAGAAAATCTCGGACTTCTAGGCGGTAGTGAGATGGTGCACCATCTCACTCTCTGGGTGTTAATTACTAGTGGCAAGGTGAACTATGGGTGATCACGTTGCTTCCCATATGATGTGAAGTTGATTCATCTCTAAAAATTACATTGTCTAAAAATGTATACTCTGCAACCCTATCCATCATTTCCACACAAAACTACAGCCGAAAAACTTTGTCGTCGTCTGTAATGCGTTGAACCACGGTTAATTTGTACGGCTCCAAATACATAACATTTACATAATACGCCCCAAACAGTCGTTAATAGATTTCCTGTCTCACCTGACGCACGTAGAGTTGATTTTTTCGGACTACGTGCAAAGCTTGCTCGGAATTGTTCCACAGTAGCATCAGGGACACGCGGGCGTTCTGGTGATTTTGTATGTTTAACAGAACAACCTGTTATAACGAAGTTTAATGCCAAGAGTAAATTGTATGCCTACTAGGAGGTTTCCTACCGTACTCAGTACGAAAATTACGTTGAACTGAAGTTGCTGACCGAAAACATACAGCGAGCACGTTCCGCTCCAGTAAATGTATCAATTTTTAACAACAATACGGCCACCAGCGTTGACAGCGCTGGTGGCCGTATTTGGTACTAACGACCTACGTGAATCAAAGCTCGATATGTTTTTGTATGAAGTCAAACTTCAATCGAATTTGTAAGTCATCTAAATAAATCTTTATATGTTTTAAAATTATGGAGTCCTTTTTGAATCACCCGGTATTGTGGTCCTAAATATTTGTCTCCTAATCCTATTATTAATTCTTTTATTCAAAAGAAGGAATTGAAGTCTTCTGGTAAGATTTTATATACTGCCCTTTATTAATTTTTACCTCGATATCGGGCTCAATTTTGAATCCTCCTGACCAGCTACACCAGAATCCTCCCGGTAATACCGAATGCAGTGTTCAAATCTGATTCATCTTCTCCGACCAGCATATGTATACTTGTAGGTGTAAGTATACTTACTCTGCAGTGTGTTGGCAGAGATAAAACTTTATGTACGGTAGGTTCGTAATTTCAGTTAACGATATGGAAAGCAGGTTATGGAAGAAAGAAGAATATACAGCAGAACACTTTCTGATAAAAACGAAATCGCTAATCGTCTCGCATTCAAACATATCAAAACAGTTGTCAGTTTTAAATTGATTCTTAATATTCTTACATTCGTACCTGATCGGTGTCAATATTGTGTTGTTGGGGTAGGTGTGTGTGTGTGTGTGGGTTGGGAATTCCAGACAGAGTTTTTTTATTTTAATGTTTTTTCCTATAATTTTTGATCTGATACCCTACCTACGTCATACTTTTGCTTTGTAGGTAGTATATTTTCATATGCAACTACAGTATTATCTTTATAAATAACAGGGTGCTAAATACAGACATAATTAATCGTTAAATATCACTGCACTAAATTAATTGTTTTATATTTTATATAACGCATTATTATATTGCAGAACTTCTGTTTTTTTTTCAACTGCATCATATGATGCAGTTGAAAATTAATAATTAAAAACCCTGGACAGTTAAGAATAATATACTCTGCCTGTAATCCATTTCACACTTACGTGAAGCGATTGCAATCTTTCATAGCAGTCTGTGAAAGTTCCCGCCCGTCTTAATGTTGCTTCTATTTTTTTACAACTCTTTTTCCATCCCGTTCTTATGTCGTAATATGTTTTGTTAAAACTTGGTGCAATACAAAATAAACCTTGACGTTTACCGAGCGCCGAAATTGCAATTTTTTAACGGCCGCAATATTGAAGCTGATTTTTAAAAAATACTCTCTTGTTCTTAAATACGTATAGTGTTAATTCTATTGTTTTTCAGTGTAATCTGTTAGCAGATTTGTGGATTGTTAGAATTGCTTTACTGAAAAAAAAACCCAGAAAAAATCGGGCTATTTTAAAATGTAACTTCCTGTAATTCACAGATTTTCTTCAAATAAATCGAAACTTGGAGAAATTATGCAAAAAATAACAAGGTATTGCAAAAAATTTCAAATGTAGCATATAACTCAATTTTTTCTTTCGAGTTGTTCGTATGATTTCAACTATGAAGCATAAGTTTTTCTTTTTATATTTTAAAGTATATTAATTGTTCTAAGCTAATTTAATTTATTTTCTAAATGTTTTTTTGTAGTTTAAAATTGACATCAAGGTTCCCCGGCCAAAATTTTAAAAATAACAGCCAATGACGTTTTGAAACGAATTAATCTGTTTTTTTTTGTTTTTTTTTTAAATAACGTATGAAAATTCTGAATTCAAGTTAAAAATAGGCTTTAATCCACCAGAAAATTGTCTTATGTTTGTTGCGTTTTATTGTCCACCAGAAAATTAAATGTAATAAAATTTTATGTAAATATAGTACGAACTGTTTAGAGAAATTCATGCGTTTAGATTTGAAGAGATTGTTTTTTTTCTGCAGTTTTGAAAATAAAAATAGATTCAGGTACTAAAACTGAACGAAAATGATTTATTCTAAACAAAAATAAATATATTCAAATTTTATAAAAATCTATACCGATCCTATTGAAAGAATTCTCTTCTTAGTTTTTGGAAATTTTACACCAAAAGTTGAATTTAAAATTCTAAAAAAATAAAGCGTATTTTACGGTTTCTATATATATACACAAGGGTGTTCTATTTTGAAATCATGAGGATAAAAATAAACTTTTACACAAGGATGTTTTATTTTGGAATCATAAAAAATAAACTGTTAAATAATTTTTGTTTCTTCTGATTCATGGAAAGTTCATATAATTGTATCGCGAGTGTGTGTGTGTGTAATATCTTCTCCCATTATTTCAATGGATAGTATTAAAAACTTTTGAACGTTTTAAAACGTAAACATACGTTTTAAAAAATCTCGTTAACAATATTCGTATCATTTTGTTTCTAAACAAAATAATAATTTTATGAAAACTGCTTTCAAGTAGTGATAATGTGTAAAACTGTTTAACTTAAAAAATTTACTAAATATTTCTTACTGATTTTTAAAAAAAATTTTTGATGTGATTTATTTTACTGTAAATATGAGTAATTTTCTATTTATATTTTTACGCTGATCGAAATAGAAATTGGAAAAAATTTAAAGCTGAATTGTCTTTTTTTTTACTTTTTAAGCATAAAAAAATGTCAACCATGATCTCTGAAATAGTCATGAAATTGTTACTAACTGGTCATTCTTCTGTTTTTAATTATTCCGCTTATTTGTTATTCAGATTCGTTTAATTATTAATTTAATTATTAGTATAATTATTTTGAAACTATTGTTTTAATAACTAACTACCTTTACTGCAGCTTTGTTTTTTTTTTTAACTTCTCTTTTGGAATGTTTTATTAGTTTTACCTGCTGATCTGTCAAATTTTTCATGGCTATTCGTAATTGTGATATATGTTCGTGCTTTCATCACATTTTTCTTAATCATATTTTTTATTTAGGCAAACGGGTCACGCTGATATAGATGATTTTCTTAGTTTAATTGTTATTGTCGGTTATGTATTGAAAAAACTTATCAGAAAATAAATCATTTTCGTTGGAAAAAATTATTAGAATAATATATTACCTATCTATTTATGATAAATTTCATGATAAATTTTTTACTCGATTTTTCACAAAATAGATACTTATCGAATTCACTTAATCCAACGTAGCGTGTAAAAACTCATTTATTCAGTGTTTCTCCCCGGGTCTGTTCAGAATTAATAATAAAGCAGTGCAAGAGTGTCATCACAACTGATGTTTTACCTGGCGGCAGATCCCTTAGGCCATCATCCATTTCTGCCCCAAGCCTTCTTTGTTCCCTTGTAGTTTCCAGGGCTGTTAACAATTTTTCAAACGCGTTTGTGACATTCAGCTGGAATTACCATACCATCAGCAGACCTTATGCATCTTATTTTTCGTCCTCCTACACTTAATCCTTCTCTTTTTTCTAATTTATTTCTAATCACGTTATTATTGTTCATTGTAAATGTTGAACAATGTCGGTGAGAGGCAGCATCCTTGCCCAACATCTCGACCTAGACCCACCTAGTTAATTATATTATTATTTACTTCACTGGTGCTATTTGTCTCGTGTACAATTCTTTAATTAACCTTCTGTCTTTCCATTCTACTTTTTTGTCTTTAAGAATCGCCATCATTTTCTTTCCTTTGATTCTAATAAATGCATTCTGTAAATCTATGTAGACTAATTCCTCTTTCTCTCTCTAACCATCCTTAGTAACCTGATGGCATCTCTGATTCTTTTCCTTTTTCTGAAGCCAAACCCTTCTCTTCCATTATTCTTAGGAACTTACATTTTTGGACAATTATCTTCAGAATTAGTATTATTATCGTTTTCACATTCCTGAGACCATTCTCGCGTACTGTATATCCTACTACACGGTTCAGCTACTTTTTCCACTCTTTCCTCATTTATGCAGTTATAAAATTCTATGGGATATTCATGTATCCAGTCGAATTTTTATTCTTTATTTCTTTAATTGCTTTCTGTACTTTACATATTGATATCGGTGGTCCTTCATCCTGTTCATTCAGCTACCTCCCTCACCTTTCTATGTTTAGTTTCTCAGGTGTCTCTCTTGCGATATAAAAATATTCCACGTATTTCTTCCATACTTCTTTCTTCTCATGTAGTATTTTACCATCCTTATCCTTAATTTCTCATTTCACCATTTCCTTTCCGTTTATCCCATGTAATGCTCTTCACCTTCCTATACTTCATATTGTACTGCCTTAATTTTTTTATAGATCCCCAATAGTATTGCATTCTTCTTCAACGGTCTTTCCCTAGCTTTTTGTATTTCTCTCGTTAAATCAGTGTTTAATTTGCGATATATCACGCTTTCATTTTCTCCTGTCTTATTTTTATACCTCCTTCTTTGTTTCATTTTCTTTAGCATTTCTATTGTGACCCGTTGGTTTTTAGATCTATTTCCCTCATAATAGCCTACTTCCTCCTCTGCTGTCTTTACTATGGCAATTTTTATTCTCATCTAGATTTCTTATTGTTCTAATTTTTTTTTTATTATTTAATTGTCCTAACTAGTTTTTCTCCATTGTTTCCTCCTCCAGTTATTTCTCCGCCTTTTCTAAGCTCTATTTCTTAACTATTTCCCTTTTTCTATTTTCTTTAAAGCTATTATCATTTCCATCCTAAGTAGCAGAAGATCGCATTTGATATTTTCATCTGGCAATCCATTGGTTTTATTAACAGCATTCCTATACCTTTTATTTGCAAAGATATAGTCTGTCTGATTGCGTTCTTTGTCCCCAGAAGACACCTACGTATATCTCTTCCTTTCGTGATTAGTTTTAAGCGATAGTTAATCAAGCGTTAGTTTTAAGCAACTTTTTCTGTTTAGAAAACTTTATTAATCTGTTCCCTTTATCACTTCTTACCCCTAAACCAAATTTTCCTACCGCACTTCCTTCTTCACTTCTCCGACCACAGCCTTCCATCTTCTATCAGTACCTTATAGTCCTTTTCCGATTTTATAACATCTTCAATATTGTCACACCTCCCTTCAATATCTTCTTCATAATTCGACGTTGGCATATATACTTGTCCTGCAATTAAATCTTTTGGTAACATTCCAATTCTTAACGGTATTAATCTCTTGTTTGTATAACATACTTTCCGAAAACTCGTTGCGTTACAGTAGTGAAACCCTTATTTTTGCAGAACGCTTCCACTACTGCAAAAGCGGGACGCTCTTCCGCGACTGAAGGCTTTAAACTGCTTTATTCAGCTATTTATGTTTCCCCAACCACCTACATAGATGTCGACGTGGCGCGACTTTTGCAACGTCTAATTGTTTCTGCTTACGCCAGTACGTTTCATAAGATATTTATATTATATTCATAAAACGGAGGAATCCCGGTAATATTATTTCCAACTGAATAGACGGACACATCTGGAAGAGGTTTACTTTTATTTAGCTTTTTTTGAATTTCAGGTTTCCTTTAAAGTTTTCTCGTAGTTGTATTAACTCATTTAGTCATCAACAGTTACTGTAGGATCAAAGACGCAAGTTTATTATTATAATTTGTAAATTTCAAATATTCATATTTAAATCCTAAAAGATATTGCTATCACGCAAATCTGCACAGTTGTAGTGTCCTTGCAGAGCTGCATATATGTGTTTGCAGGTGATTTATTAATAACGTCCAGAATTCAGAACTGTTTGGTAGATTTGCTTGATCTTTCGTTACGAGTTTCAACGTACATGGTGAAAATAAAATGCCGCCCCCTATTATCTTTATCGTATAACAAATTTTGCTTTGTTTTATTGTGGGCAATACACTTTTAATATGAACGGCAGAAACTTGTAATAATTCCAAAAATTGTGTATAAGGTTCGTATTTAAGAAATATATATGCATTATAGGAATTGAAGAGTTATGATAAAATAGATATTAATATAATAGAAAATAAAATTAATGACGACCGACATTGCTATTTTAAGAATAATCCTTTTTAAATTACACGTATAAAGAAAATCACTGTTAAATAGTTGTCTTAATTTATTTTAAATGGGATAACATTTTGGGAGGCAAAAAATGTTAAGAAATGTAAGATGGTGAAATATATGTCATAAATTGTTTAATATTAACGAATCTTACTCCGATAAAATTCAACCGTGAAGTTTGAAAAACCTTGTCAGTAATGAAAAAAGAAATCTTGTTAAAATGAAATTTATTGCAGCATTCTGTTGCTTTAATTTATTGTTAACTGCCGAAAGACCCATTGCCAGACTTAAACATGGACGGGCAGATTGCCCAGATTTCTTAATTATGTTGTTTTACTGAATTTTCCATTCGTTATAAGCATAACAATTAAATTTTATCTTGCATTTACGTCATTTAAATATAATAAGAAATAAACTTAATAAAATGAAATTTTGATTTTTTAAATTATTTTTGTTATATAGGTAATGTTTGAGTAATGTAATTAACATTTTTTTTTTAAATGTCGTAAGGAATTTTTTTAATTTCTTAATTCAATATAAGAATAATATGTACACAATAGATAATAATATTGAAGCGAATTGATTATTATTAACATTTTTATTTCTGTTTGTGAATGTGAGTATCAGAATATTACAATAGCAGTGATGTGGCGAGAGTTTTACCTTGGCCTTATTGTAAATTTTTTCCTGTGCAATATGTTTACGTATGAAGATGCATACATATACATATGTCCTTGAAGGCTGTTTTATTAATGTTGTAAATATCAGTTTAGAGGTTTACTATTATTTCTGATTATAAAGGGCTTTCTAGTAGGTTGATAACTTATTAAAATCTGGGTAATTTTTTATTAACGGGAGGCCGCCTTCAATTATTTCATAATTTTTGATTCTGCGATAATGGGTTAGCTGTTGTGTAGACTATTGTCACATTAGTTTGCTTGCACATTTTATACTTCTTTCTTTTTCTTGTTTAGCCTCCGGTAATTACCGTTCATATAATACTTCAGAGGATGATATGTATGAGTGTAAATTAAGTGTAGTCTTTTACAGTCTCAGTTCGACCATTCCTGAGATGTGTGGTTAATTGAAAACCCAATCACCAAAGAACACCGATATTCACGATCTAGTATTCAAATCCGTGTAAAAATAACTGCCTTTACTAGGACTTGAACGCTGGAACTCTCGACTTCCAAATCAGCTGATTTGGGAAGACGCGTTCACCACTAGACAACCCGGTGAATCATATTTTATACTTGTAATATTACAAAGTTGATATTTGAACCAATTTGTAATTACTACATAAACTACATCTTTAATATATTACTTTTTTTTAACTCCATATTATCTGCAGTACAAATCATACCAATGTAATATTATTAGTGAATTAAAGTTATTATCAAACTTGGATTTTAGGCCCAAATCATATCATTGTTAATGAATTCATACAGGCGCAATTTTAATTCTGTAATAAGGAATGTATTATCGGTTATACGAATTTCTACTTTTCCATTTATCGTTTCACTAATATTTCCAAGATAACGACACCTTTCTTTTATCAAAAGGAAATTCAATTATCCGATTTTAGAAGTTATATAATTTTTATCATATGAAAGAAAATTACGTAGAAATTTATCTCTTTAAGTATACGGTAAATCTTACTACCTAAACTACGAGTTCTAAAGTTAAAGTTATTTTTATCATTAATTATGGACAATAGCGAAAACATAAGGAAAACATGGTTTTTAAATATTTTGTTACGGGAGAGTGTTGAAAATTTATCTCTTTCTCTCTCTCAGGAAGGGAAGTGTTGAAATGTATGTGTGCTTATTTTTTAATCCGGTAGTTTTTTTTTTGATTTTACATCTCTTTTGTTGCTGGATTTATGGAGTAAGAAATGAAAACGGGGAAAAAGAGTTATGCGAGACAAAATCATGTAAAAATAAAAAGATTAACTGTGTTGGCGGGTTATATGTTACGCTTTCCAGGTTTAGCTAATTTACTAATTAAGGATAAAAGCTGCAGAGAAAGACAAAAACTGGAATGTATAAAATAAATAATTAAGGACTTAAAATTTAAAAATAAAAATATGTTTTAGTTAAAAAATTAATATTAAATAGAAGGAATGTAATCCAACAGAAAGGCATTAATCTGTAAAATGACTGAAGACTTTTCGCAAAAAAAGTGTATTGTGCTTTTGCTGTAGAATTTATTTATTTATTTTTTTAAATTATAGGATAATGAAGTTGTAAACTGTTTGGTCGTAACAAGCTTTAGATATCGTTTATTCATTACCAGTATCCGACATATACTTTTAAATATTTAAATAGTCTCTTAAGTTAATAATTGTGGTCTGTAATAGATAGTTAAATGCATTAGTAATTAAAATTGATGCTTGCGCTGTAGTAATGGCATTTTAAAGAAAATATCGATGTCCAGGTACAGTGTGTGGAGGTTTAATTCTTCCATTATAATTTAACTTATAGAACATAATTATTTCATTCACTCGAGAGAATCGGAGAGCAATGATTGTTTTGTTCGTCAAATGATTAGTTTGACATGGTAAGTCGTATGACTTATGAGTGATGTTTAGAAAATTGTCATAGGACGAGTATGCACACTCTACATGATTGTAATCTATCAGAAAATTCTTCAAGAGAATCTGTGGTTGTACATGTCAGTGTGTCTCATTCGTGTATACTCATATATCCGTTCCTATAAAACATGTCCTGAATGACTCATAATTAACGCTCATCAAAAACTACTAAAGATAAATCGATGTAAATTTGTGTCCACGGTTTTCATACGGTATAAGTGTACACTAAAAAAGGATTTTTTGAAAATTCGAGTTTAAAGGGTTACATTAGAATAACAATAAAATTTCTATTTTTTTTTTTTAATTTGTCTGTAACAAATGAGGATATCAACTTGATTTTTGGTGTGTTTAATCGTCATGTGAATATCTAGAAACCGATTTCTAGGTTTTTCGAAATTCAATCTTGAAAGTAGTGAAGAGAGGTAAAAAGAATTTGAACAATGATGGCAAATTTTCCCCATCTCCGACTATACTAAACGAGATAGTCAGTAGATTTGGGCTGCAAATACGCTACTGGTAAATATCTAAAAATCATTTTCGGGTTTCTTTTTTTTTGAATTTCGATTATTTAAGGAGTGCGATGGTGTACGCCACAGCGGCTCAACCAATACAACATTGTATTGGTTACTGTATCGGTTTTCCTTTTTTTCTTTTTCTGTTTAGTCCTGCGGAACCACCGTAAGATATTACTTCAGAGGATGAATGAGGATGATATGCATGAATGAAATGAAGTGTAGTCTTGTACAGTCTCAGGTACACCGTTCCTGAGATGTGTGGTTAATTGAAACCCGACCACCAAAGAACATCGGTATTCACAATCTGGCATTCAAATCCGTATAAAAATAACTGCCTGTACTAGGATTTGAACCTTAGTACTCTCGACTTCGAAATCGGCTGATTTACGAAGACGAGTTCACCACTAGACCGACTCGGTGGGTTGTGTATCGGTTACCGTTTTGCGATGCGACTGGCTCCACCTTTTTTTTTCAACCTCCGAAACTACCGTTAGGTATTGCTTCAGAGGATGAGATGAAACGGCAATTTTGTAGCGTGTGAAAATGCCATGCCTGATCGGGATGGATCTCCGGATGAAAGGCCGAGACTCTTTCGCTCACGCCACAGAGGCCGGAGACTGGCTGCGCCTGCCTCCGGTTACTTGACTAAAAAACATAAAAAAAATTGAGAACCGAATTACGGTCAGTACAGTCACCTCCTAGTTGTGTTTGTCGGGTGATGCTAAGAACCAGGCAAATACTATTCTACCCATTCTTCGTAAGGGTAACCAACTGTAACTACTTTTTTTAAGGCGGGGGCCGACTAGGTGCAAAATAGTTGGTCCGAAGAAATTACAATGCGTTAATGATTTTTGTAAATTGAACAGGGTTAAATTTTTATTTATCATTATTATTCTCACAAGCATGAGCTTAATGAACACTCCGGGGTCCAGGGGGAGAGCTCCGGCTAGTATATACTTACGTACTGTGTATACGCGCGCATACACACACACAGGATATTAAATAAGGATGGTAATGCTTGAATAAATTTTCAACAGTTAAATATAGAAAAATGAAATTTAGCAAACGTTCCTACTTCGAAACGATATATATTTTTCAAGATAAGATAACTTACTCCCCGAGCACCCGAAGGGGGGCAACCGAAACCCTTTAAATGAAATGAGTAGGTTGTGACACATCAGTTTAAAGGGTATTGAAAAACAAAAATCCTGAGGTAAAAAGCTTCGGGCTATGACAACCCTAACCAAACTGGCGGCCATTTCATATTTTTCATAGCTAGTTTCAAGAGTGATATGTACATCTCAAATAAACACTATTAAAATAACTTTCTATTTTATTTCCATTTCATTTTTTGTACGTTTGTGTTTAATTACTCTTTTATTACTTTTAAAAATGTATATTATGTATAATTATGCTACCAAACATGTATAATGTTTAAATCAAACGTACTTACTTTTATCTTAATGATTAGTTTTAAAATCATTTAATGCTTTATTTTAATTTTATTATTGTAATTTCACACAGTTACAGTTAAATAGTTGTGGAAACAATTTATTATCGTGCTTTTTAGTTGGATATTAAGAGATAGATATGTTCGTTACTGAAGCGAGCGAACCGAGCGCAAACATACCCAATACGAAAAATCCTGGAAATTAAACAACAGAACTATTCAATTATATGTTTAAGCGACATATAGAATTCTTTTATTGTATTACATTTTTAGTAAAGTAAGATCTATTTTTATATAATTAAAAAAAAAGTAGTTGTGCGTTTCTGCTACGACGCACATTGACGCACTTACGTGAATAAGTGCGTTTACCTCTATCAGCTGATCACGCAGCGTACTTAAGATGATATCTTGAATCGATGTTAGTGACTTAAACTTGTCAAAATATTTACCCGTAATTGTTTATCGACTTACGTATAGCCTGAGTTGCTATTTTTTCTTCCATACATCTGTAATTTTTTTATTTACTCGATTTCACCGAGTGGTACTCATTAAATTAATTTTAAATAAATAAAAATTCGGTGTCACGTCCTTGTTAAGAATAAATCACGTGAAATTGACTATCAAACACGGCCGTTAAGGAATGTATTAGTTAGAAGTAATGGATTTTAAAAAATTGGTTTTTTATCCGTTATTTCAGCATTTGTCATCTCATTGTTCCTACTCTCATTTTTAATGTTATAGTTCACTGTTTATTGATAACGTTAGTAAATGTAATCGTGTAAATAACCTTGACTTATACTCGAGTTCAATTTTAATCTCTTATTTAATGTACTGTTTAATATCATTAAACAGTTAAAACGGACAATATTTCAGTTAGTTCGGTGACAACACAAAATTATTGTTTCGAAATCATGGACGGGAAATAATGGTTTATTATACGTTGCCTTTTCTTTATTCTTTACGGAATATATTTTTTCCTGGTGATCGTGTAGTAACAATATTTTTACGGGAGTTTACAAACAGTAACTTTACTTTAGTTAAAAAGAATTGGTCTTCGTTTTCTGTCGCTAGGTGTCTTGTTATTTGTTCATTCAGGTAAGATGTTTTTCTGCAGTATGTGTTTTCGTAATTAGTTTTCCGATGTGTCGATTTTATTATTATTTTGTGGACATAGTTTTAATTTGAAACGCATCAAACTTTTACGTTTATTAACGGTTGTTTTGGTGAAGTTTGCTATCTTATCGGTTTAGTAAGGTGTTTTTAATACAAATATCAGTATTCTCGATCGTTTTTCCCTGTATCTTCCCCTCCGCCGAATCGATTCCCCTCACTTTAATCTCCCGCCTATTACATTTATAATATTCTCCCTACCTTGCGCATTCGAGAAAAAATATGTTCTACGCACATTTCCCCCGCCGCAAATGTGATTATATTTAATTTTAAAATTGCATCGGAAGTTTTAATTTTCTTTAATTGATATTAATTTTTAGTTGATATTTTTTAAACCATGGAGGAGTCGTTTGCAGGGTATCAGTTTTTACTTTTTTTTTTTATTAAGATTACTTAGAAAATTAAAAAAAATATCCCTCTACCATCGGTATTTTTAGTGTGCTATGATATAGACACATTAGTCTTAAATCGTTTGACTTATACGGCATTCGTTGTAAATTTGATTTCGTCGTGGAATAAAAAGCAGCTGTTATATTAATCTATCTGGACATATGATTTTTTCCTAACTACACAAAAAAAAAACATTTCGGAATAAATGTTTTTATAATCTAATAATAAGTATTGTTTTAATAAAAAAATGTAATTTTAAATGATTATACGCATATTTATCAGGCTTGAAAAGGGGAACCATAATTTATTTGACACCATGTTCTGGGTGATCCAGAAGAAAGTCTTATGGCCGCTGTAATTGTATATTACCTAACAAAAAACGTGTTTGCTGTAATTTATTATATTTCATTCAAAACGTTATACATTTTCATAAACAAATAAATATGTTAAACGTAAAAATGCAATTCTAATGTCATCATCCAAGTCTTAATATATTTTTGATATTAAACTTAAGTTACGCGATTCACTTTAGTAAATAAATAGTAAGGAAACAATAATTACAGTGTTGCAGTTAAACTGAATCTTTTAAAGGTATCATCATCTCTTCTCATTTGTCAGTAGCTCGTCGTGGGTGTGACCGACCTTGTAATTTCAGCTTATTCTTGTACATAGTGTAATATTACAGGATCGCAGTCACGCGGATTTACGACAGCTTAATAAATGAGGCATTCGGTTCTCTTCCGTGTCAACTGCAAGGCCTTTGTTTTCGTTCGTATGCTTCATTCGATTAGATTTTATAGGGACACTTGTTTCAGGATTGATCTGGATTGTTTGCAGTATATTTGAATTTAGACTTACGCAAAACACTTAATTGTGTTTCTGGAAAACGCGCTAAACATAAATTTTCATTTTAATACGCATAAAGTTTAATTTAATCCGAGGATTATAAACATATATATTATCATTTATGAATTTATACATCTGCTTATGAATTTTAGGTTAATTTTGATGTAATGGGAGGCCAGATTAGAACAATAGACGATCTAAGAGTCATAACAGTCGGTTGCATTCTTGGTCTAAAATTAATCTGATGGAACGTTTTTTTATACACAAAAATTTGACCTCGTCGAACGATTTAGTTACAGGTTTTAAAAATTCATTATTTTCTTAAATGTACTTTCATTTCACAAGTTGATGTTCTTCGTGAATGGAATTCCGTAAAAATATTGAATTTGGATAATGCTTAATTTACAATATGGACTAACAAAATATATGATAGCGGTCAAGTAATCGGAAATATAAATACGGTTGTAGACTAAAGGTGACGGTAGAAATTATAAATACTTTGTGCTGTTAATGTTATTACGGTATTACGATGATAATTGGTATTTTTAGTTTGCTATAATATAGACATATTAGTCTTTGATCGCTTGACTTATACAGCGTTCGTTCTAAATTGGATTTCGTCTTGGAATAAAAAGCAGCAGTTATATTAATCTACCTGGACATATGATTTTTTTTTAACTACACAAAAAAAAACATTTTCGGAATAAACGTTTTCGGTGTAATTGACATTTGTTTCCTTATTATTAGAAATTATTATTAACTACAAATGTTATTCTATTATTAAGTGTAGCTTGTGGCAAATCGTTTCGTTTAGGAACGCATTAAAAGTTTAGATTAGTAAAAATAAATTAACTTTCACTATGTTTTGTTTCTTTCTTATAGAAAAATTAGAAATCCGGTTATTCGATGTAATTTTAAACGACACGGACAACAATTTCCAATATCCTCCGGGTTTTCCATAAACAATAGATAGTATGGGAAGGTACTATTACTTCGGGTAGTATGTATTTAAAAATTACCACCAGATATTGACTCGAAAATAGGTCTACACGAAGATAATAAACGAGTCGTTCAAACCATTATGTATTTGGCGTTAGAAATGAGCATACAAATTTCGGAAGTCGATGAGAGTGTTTTTAGTCACCGAAAATACCATTGACACCAAATATCTAAAATATGGTGGGTTTCAAAACAATAGAAAGAGGAACAAAAAAATCTTTCTTTAAAATATTTAAAAGATAATCGACGATATAATCTCTTAAATTTTAGAATATATAGAACGAGGACCACGATTCTCACATTCTGATTTCGATTGTGAAACTGTTAATAACCGTTAATTATAATTAATTCAGCAAATTCGGTTCATAACCACACTATAACTGGTATTAATGTTAAATTAAAATTATTAAGATTCAAAATATATTTTGCAGATTACAATCGTTTTCTGAACTATTCGATAATATTATAAAGCCAACAAATTATGTATACTAATTGATAGTTTAGGCCACATTTAAATAAATTAAAATTAAACAAAAAATATAAATACGTTATTTGTTTAAAAAATAAAACTTTTGTTTTGATATCTTATTTATCATTAATAAACTGCTGTAAACTTCTGATATCATTAATTTGGTACATTATGTAAAATTTTAAGTAATATATAATTTTTTTAGAATTTGGTAAGTTAGGCTAAAATCAAAGTCTTAAAATTCTTTAAAAAATGAAGATTGTATTTTAATATGTACGAGCTCTGTAAATAAAGTAATGAGACTGGTTCAGGAAAACCTTTTTTTACAATCCAAATATATGTGGACTATCACTTTCGAAATATTTCCCTTGGGAAGCTACGAAACGATCCAACGGTTTTCCCACTTTTCATAACAGTGTTGGAACTCAGAAACCGGAATATGCTTCAGATGGTCGGTTACATATTTTTAATGTTTTCTATTGTTCCAAAATGGTGTCCTTTGAGGTGTTTTTTTAAAAGTCGTGAACAGGAAAACGTCGCAGGAACTCAAGTCAGGTGGTTGAGGAATTACAGGAATGTTTTTCTTTCCCAAAAACTCATTAATTGAGTGCAGTGTGACAAGGTCATGATGCAGCATCCAGTTATCTTTGATGGCTGGTCTCACGTGGGCAACTCTTTTCTGCAGTCTTTCAAGAATTTCTCGGTAAACATATTGATTTACAGTCTGTCCTGTAGGCAAAAATTCCTAATGGGCAATGCCATTACTAACGAAGAAAAAATTAGCACGGATTTGATTTGAATCATTATGCTGCATCATGAAAATGCACCTTGTCACACTGTATTCTCAATTAGTGGGTTTTTGGCAAATAAAAACATTACTGTAGTTCTTCAACCACCTTATTCACCTGATGAATCTCTGCGACCTTTTCCTGTTCAGACCTTTAAAAAAATACCTCAAAGGACACCATTTCGAAAGTAATAGAGTCCATGTGTAATTGGATTGTAAATAAAAGGTTTTTCTGAACCGGTTTTATTAGTTTATTTACAGACCTCGTATACACAGGTAGTTGAGTACACTACGATTTATTGCAGTTTACAGATCAAAAACTAATTAATTACTTAATTTTTTTATTTTGTTCCTTAAAAGGTATCGTGAATCAAATGGCAGTTTCGGAAATTAAAACTATTAGGAAACTGTTAGGAATTAAAACTATTATAAGTTTCATTTTTAGTTATTTTATATATATAAAATATCTGCCTGGTTAGTGGTCGAGTAGTTAAACTCGTCATCGTAAAATCAGCTGATTTTTGTAGTCGAAAGTTCTAAGGTTCGAGTCCTTGTAAAGACAGTTGCTTTTATATGAATTTGAAAGCTAGACTCCTGGATACCGATGTTCTTTGGTGGTTGTGGTTCAATTAATCACACGTCTCGAGAGTGGTCGATGTAAGTGTATTCTAGACTACATGTTTACTGGTACATTTGTATTGCACTACGTCTGCAGCTAAGTCAGAACTGTAGCACGCCTAACGTAGCTGCAGGTCTGCTACTGTAATTGGATTTGCCTATACAAACGTGCGCGCGCGCGTGAACACACACAGAGGGAGCGAGAGAGAGAGAGACCCGACAGTAGCTGGAAATATATATATATATATATATATATATATATATATATATTTGAAGTTGAGCTCATTCATTGGTTGTTGACTCCAAGAAATAAGAATGCTGAAAAGGACATGGCTTACGTTGTTTGTTCACGAAAGATTTTGTGAAAAAATTATTATAAAAATAATTGCATAACTGTCTGGTAATATAATTTCTATCTTTAATGATTAATAAAATTTAATTAAAAAATAAATAAAGATATGAAGTGTGATTAAAAAATCATCTCCCAGTCGTGTATCCTGAAAATAACACGGTCACTAAGTATTTTTTCTCTAAAAGTCTCCCTTTTAAAATAATTATGATATGGGTTGACTGAATTAGTTATTTTCATAATTTTGATTAAAACATTTTCCCTGATGTTCCATTAGTTTAACTAATGGTATCTCTCGAGGCATTCCCTCTTGCGATAGTTTATGCGCTCGTACTTCTCTCCTAATCTGCTACCCACCGTACTCAACATTTAAAGTTTGTAATTCATAAGTTGTTGTAATTTTGTCCCTCTCCATCACTAGATCAACTTAAACAATTTTTTAAATAATCTATTCGAATTATTTTATTAAATATTATGGTTAATAAAATCATGTAAATTAACTTTTAAAAATTCTTGTTTTAGTATGATGTAGAGAATTAAATGGTTTCACTTATTGAATTACAATTTTACCGGCTTATCGTTACTTTTTCTTCTGTTGATGACACTGTGATTTATGTACTAAGTTTTAAATATGTAAAAAAATTTTTATTATTTTAATGTTTGTTATATTACTATTTATATAAGAAATAGGACTGCTATAATTAGCATTTTTAGAAATTGTTATATTTTTCATTAAGTTTTCGTTTTTGAGAAAATAGATTAAATCAAACATCGTATGTGTGTTTTAATTTTTCATTAACAAGTCAGTAACAGCGAGTATCAATACGTTACTTTGAAATTAACGATTTCACTTCGTACTTTATCAGGATTATTATTTGTTCGTAAGAATAATCCAAATGTTTAACTGCTACTTTTACTCGGCCTTGACCACGGTTAATTTCCGTTCATTTGATAAACACTACAATGGAATGCCCTTTTATGGCCGTTTTAATCAATCGATAATTACCAGCGAGCTCACTCAGTTCAATAAAATTAAAAGGTTTTTCCATCATAAGTCCAATATTTTAAATGTAATTTCTTAACAAATAAAAAGAACATGCAATAGTAAACTGGATGTCAATAAAATTAGAGATTTGTAACTTTTATTGGATCATAAATATTAAATGATGTTTCCACTTGAAACTGAAAAAATCTTAATTGTGTGTATTTTCGATCTTTCATTTGAAGTAGCAGTAATTTATTTAAATATAATATTGAAATCACCTTACCACTCAATTAGTATATTTCCTCTAACGTTTTCAGCTATTCAGCCATCTTCAGGAGGATAATTCTTCATATAAACTAATATTAAAATATAAAGTATATATAAAATTTATAAGTAAAGTAATTTATTACTAATATTAGTTATTTAACTCACCGGCTTGGTCTAGTAGTAAATCGCATCTTCCGAAATCAGTTGATTTGAAAATCGAGATTTGAACGTTTCCAGCGTTCAAGTCTTAGTAAAGTCAGTTATTTTTACACGGATTTGAATAATAGATCGTGGATACCGGTGTTCTTTGGTGGTTGGGTTTCAATTAACCACACATCTGAGAATGGTCGAACTGGGACTGTACAAGATTACACTTCATTTACACTCATACATATCATCCTCATTCATCCTCTGAAGTATTATCTGAAAGGTAATTACCGGAGGCTAAACAGAGAAAAGAAAGAAAGTAGTTATTTACTAGTATGTAGTAATTTGTACTGTATAAAGTAATTTATACTTTTTATTTTAATATTAATTTATATGGAGAATTTTCCTCCTGAAGATTGCTGAATAGCTGAAAACGTTAGAGAAAATATACTAATTGATCGGTAAGGTGATTTCAATATTATATTTAAATTGTAATTTACCAACGGTGCCATGTTTTCAAAATTCAGTAATTTATTCATGTTAAAAAAATAAAATATTCACTGCATCTTTTTATTATGTTTACCTAGCGTTAGATTATAAAACTGTAACATTATTACAAAGGTTCATTCGTTAATAATAAGACTATTTGTTATAAAACGTTTAAAGAAGTTGTAGAGGGGGCTACACAGCGTATAGATTTAGGCTAAATCGGTTAATGGTAGGTAGTCTTACATTCAATGTTTATTGCATTTAAGGGAGATGGTTACTTTGTTTTCTATTTGTCCGAGTGCTGACATGTTACAAGCACGTTAGGGTTTCCCTTCATGTTGTATTGTTGAACATGTCCAATAACTCTTGTTAATAACGATTTAAATCTAATAAAATGAAACGCGTGCAATTTTCGTCGGAAACATTATAATTTTTCTACCGGTCGTAATGAATGTCGCGACGCGATTTCAAGTCTTTGTATTAAAATTGAAAAAGGATAGGATTTCATCCTATATAACGATCCGTAGAACGATAAGATTATTTTTAACAAACTTAATTTTTTTAATATCATATTCATCACAGTACGTTTCAAGGCTTCCTTTAATTCAACTCATCTCTTTATGTAAGTTTTTGTACAAAAATTAAAATCTTTTACAACGGGCATTTTTATAAAAGTAAACAGTTGTCACAATCAACATAACAGTAAAAATTCTCTCATTGTTAAAAAACAAAAATATATTCAGATATAAATTGCTGTATACAAAAGAAAAAAAGAATTTATCGTGAACATTCATGAAGAATACATAATATAATTAAAGAAAAATTTATTTCAGTAATATAGAAAGACCTTCTATGTTTAAATAGAATTTCATTATTATTTTATGGCTGTTTTATTTTTAGTCTATAAATAAATATTAAAAAATTCAACTGCCAAAAAAAAAACATTGCCGACAAACATTGCTTTTTAATATAGGATAATTAATTACTAACTACAAAAAAAGGCGGGGCTATGGCCTGCTGTGGTAATTTTACATGGTTTATGTTTCATTACAAATGATTTTGTTAACCGTGACTGAATAAAGTTCATGAGTTTAACCTACTAATAACAACAAAAACTTTTACAACGAAAACCTGCACATTTTTAGCTATTTCTTGAGTTGTGATTTTTTAACACAGCTCTAACCCCATTGTTTTCCTTTTTATCCCCAAAAACAAATATAATTTTAGATAAATCTTATACTAATACTAATTTGTACTATTAAAATAGTACTATATTATCTTGTAGTATAGTAAAAGTAGTAGTAGTAGTAGTAAAGTCTTGTATTGTCTTATGTTTATAAGACATAAGGCAATGTTGTGAAGACATTTTATTGACATAATATTATTAAGACATGCTATTGTTAGTCTTATATAATCTTTTTATGTAATACTAATTTTTATTTTGTATTTATTGGTATATGAAGTCGGATTCGAACCGATGTGTCTTCCCCTTGTAAGATCAAAATATTTCATTAATTAAAATTCTCTTTGGCTATAATTCTGAAACCGATGAAAATAAGTACCACTTATGATATATAGTTGAAAGCTCTCGATGAGGGCTTATTACTGCCGTTAAGAAAAAGTAAAAAATCCAAATTGTTTTGGATTTTGGGGTTTTTTTGGATACTTTTTGGTCCAGTCGATTGCTATCAAACGGGAACGTGCACAACTAGGTGTTACAACAGCCCTAAATCCAAAATTTCGACATCGTATGGCTAATCGTTTTTGAGTTATGGGAGACACGTACGTACGTACAGACATCACGCCGAAACTAGTCAAAATGGATTCAGGAATGGTGAAAATGGATATTTTCGTTGAAATTTGAAAACCGAGATTTTTCGCGAACAC
Source organism: Lycorma delicatula (assembly GCF_047948215.1). NCBI lineage: Eukaryota > Metazoa > Arthropoda > Insecta > Hemiptera > Fulgoridae > Lycorma > Lycorma delicatula. The sequence goes on from NC_134455.1 coordinate 303,552,603, forward strand.
AGTACTTCCTTTACTTCGTGCAAGGAAGTAAAAACGTGAGCACCCATCTGAAACAAACAAACAAACCCACCCACCATCCTTTTTATGAAAATGATTGTACAGGATAATTAAAAGAGCGTGCGGGTGACAATTTTATATATAGTGTATTTTTTCAAGTTTTTAAAAAATATTTAAAATATATATACATACATATTTATATTACCTATGACAGTCCCGGTAACGTAAGGATTCCAACGCGGGATCATACAACTAAATCGGTTCAGTCATTGAGCTGCTACGGTGGAACAAACGTACTCGTATACTCGTAAATGTGTACATGCATACATTCTAAATACATTACGTTCCTTTTGACGATAGTAAATTAGTTCATAGATAATTTCTCTTGAGTGCAGTCTACAAAGTTCTGTCATGAAATCGTATGTGTGACATATCTGTTATGTATTTAACCTTGTCTTTGATTTTTGTTCGTAAAAGAAAGTAGCAAATTTTTAAATTATTGGTGCTTTTTTAAATCTGTATTAGTCTTATGAGGTTGCATTAATAATGTTTGTTTAATGGACGTGCTCCACCTACGCTTTGTAATTGATAATAGGACAGATATAAACATATAATGAAAAGACGTATTTATTATTTTATGTTTTTTACGTGTTATGATTTATATGTTATGACCATAATTACAGATAGATCAGGTTGTGGGATTCCCATTGGATCGGTTAACCAGTTTTGAACGTAAAACATGTCCGGTTACGACACAGAATAATTCCCGTATCATATTGTACTTTGTGTGTAAAAACTTTTTTTTTTCTTAATTTGACATTTTATTAGTAATATTATAAAAAACAACAAATTATAATAGTATAATGAGGTGTATGAGACCAACAATATTCTAATTGGTATTTCCCTAGTGAGAACTCAAAAACCGGAAGGAATAAATTTATTTATTTTACAGAATTTTTTTAAAGTCATGTATATATATATGGAAAGGGATATTAGGAAAATCCCTTATTTATATAAGGGATTTTCCTAAAATTTTCATGCATTCTTTACTTGTTGACTATTTAATCAGCATGAATTTTAGAAAATATTCTCATACAGAGACTAGTTTATAACTATGTGTTTTTCGTTATGCTGTTGTTTTAACTATTAATTTTAAGTTTTATTAATTTTTGACGTAACTATTCGTGTTTGAACGATTCATTGCCATTTACTTTTTCCTATTTTGATTACAAAGTACTTATATGTACAATTATTTCATTACTAACTCGAGTATCATTATCTAGATAGCAAATATATGTCTACTTATCGATGATACGTCAGTTTTATAAAATAACTTTACTAGCGTGAGGGGGGGCGATCGAAGATGGTAACGAAATTCAAAATTGTGGTATTAGTTTTAAGCTTTCTAGTTTTGACATGAGCAACGAGACTTTTAGATAAGATAAATTCGTGTTAATATGCGGCTTCGTATTACAGCTTAAACGTAAAGATGTTTTGATGTATTTTAATTAATTATGTTATATAATTTCTTATAACTAATTATGAACTAATTCATCTTGGTTCCATCGTAGTAGTTTAATTAGGTATTATTGTTATTATTATTACGTTATGTTTCATTATGTTTTAAAAATTGTTCTCTTCTCTGCTCGATTTACTCTTTCTTAACGAATAATTATTTAATTGTCTTTTCAATATCGGTTTCCAATAAAGATCTCTAATTAATTATAACTTAATCTAAATAATAACTCGTTTGCCATTTTTATGTTTTGAAATAATTCTCACGCTTAATTTTTTCTATTCATGCGTAGTATCGATTTATCGATATTTGCATAACGATGTATGATTATACTAATTTGAGTAAATTTTCTATTTGGCTAGCTCGTCAAAAAAGGGAATAAGTATGGCAGCATTCATTGGCGTAAGTGGCTGTATGATCTGACAAGTTTGGGTGTAGATTATTTGTAAAGTTTCTCTGAAAATGGATTTAATTTTTTTTCACGGAAGCCAAAATAAGAATTTAAATATCTACAATTAAAAGAGAAATAAAATATGAGCTGCTTATACAAATAGTAACAAAAATATTCGAAGATTAGAATAGGAAAAAAGTACAGTTTCTCTATATTACGTAGAAGTATAAAATTGTGCAAAACACGTAAAGAAAAATAACTTAAAAATTTTATTATCAAATTTTTAAACTGGTTCCTGTACGTTAGACCGTTAACTATTTGAAAATCGATTGTGAAAGTAAAAATACCAGTGAATTTTGTTTTTAGTTAATAATTAGACTGTGATGTTCGTAGATCGTTAGATTGTCTAACCGTAATGTATTCCGATGAAATTAATAAAACTAAAACTGGATTAGTATATGGTCATAATATATATAATACAGTAAATTATATGAACATATGACGTCTTCTGTGTCGGTAGCCATTAGTAACTTCAAATTCCTTATGTGATTATTCATTTCCTGTAACTCGACTCTTTTTTTTTCATTAATGGAGAGAATACGGAAGAGTATTATCACGGTTCAGTAGTAAACAGTAGTTCGTAATGTATGTTTTTATGTAATATTTTATTTACATTACCTTAATTAAAAAAAAAAAAATAAATAACGCTATCATCTGTGTTTTTACTAGTAATAATAAAAAGAACCGATTGTTCCATATGTTACATGAAATATCTTCTTTTTTAATTTATTTTAGCCTCTCGTACCGCCGTTAGGTATTGCTTAAGAGGACGAGGTGAAATGGCAATTTTGTAGCGTCTGAAAATGCCACGTCTGACCGGGATTCGAACCCGAAACCTCTTCGAGACATTACCACTCGCTCCACTGAGGCCGGCATGAAATAATATCTAGCGAAAAAAATTTTGAAGGGAGCGAAATGCCCACCGGGCTGGGGTCTAGTGGTTAACTCGTCGTCCCAAATAAGTTGTTTAACAGGTGATTTTCGAAGTAGAAGGTTCTGAGGTTCAAATCCTAATAAAAATTAGTCGCTTTTATACGGATTTGAGTACTAGACATGGATACCGGTGTACTTTGGTGGTCGGGGTTCAATTAACTACACGTCTCAGGAATGATCGACCGGAGAGTCTCTGCAAGACTGCATCTCATTTACATGTCATACATATCCTCATCACATTGGGCCGTGGGGGAAGGGTTCATATTGTTCACCAGTTGAACGTATTGCAAGTACACATTAGGAAAAAAAATAGCGAAAAAGTTTAATTTTGTTAGCTCGATCAAAGTTTTTTTTTAATTTAACATTTTATAAATGCAATGTAAAATGTAAAAATCGCTGAGCTATGAAATCGGTTGAAAATAATCAGTTTGACTTCGTGGCTCGCTTTGTATTTGGATCCTGCAACTTCGATATTTATGAATTTATTCCGAATTGGTAAATAATAGGATTTCAAGGTTTTTTGAAATATTTGGTGTCTCAGAAAGAAATTTACTACAGCTACCTCCCTATATCTAGCTTTAGCGTAAATATGTTTTTAGTGTTCTGCTGGGTTACGAGATACACCAATTATTATTGTACTTTCTGTAATTTCATATAATTTTGATTGTTCCATATATCGTTCCTATTGTGTGTGATATTAATTTTTAAAACATTTTGTGGTTTCTCAGTATTTTTTTTCTGGTTATTATGGTTTATAATGTAGGAAAAGTATTGTTATTAGTAAAAAAAAATAATAAATAATAACCTTCCAAATTTTTTTATATCTCTATTCTTGGGTCCTTGAGATCAAAATTATAATCTTTGTTAGAAATTTCAGTATTTATGCGTGCGCGTTTTGACCTCTACTCGTGGAATGAAACAATAACTAAAAAATTTTTTAAACCTGTATTCAGAGACCCTACCCTTGTAATTTTATTTCTTAGATTTATTTTACTTTTTTTCTCTCAATTTTATTATCGTTTTGTAATTTGATATTGTCAAGGTTTGATGGAACTATTTTCAACCTTTATTGTAGGATTGGAGATAAGATATGTAGAGCTTCTCTTTCACCTTTTTGTAGTTAAACATATTCTGACCGGAGAATAACAAGCTTTGTGTTACAAAGACGAACTAGGGACGTAGCTGCAGATGTTCTTTTTCAATTATTATATGGGTGCTGAATTGATATTGGTTTGATCATGCGCACTTTTTACTAAAAGTCCTCATACCTCTCAGGATGCGTAATCTTCGAGTACAGTCCGTGTAATATTAAAAATAAGCTATAAAAACATAATGTATGTATTATTGCATAGATGAATTAGCACACGTGTACAATAAAAACGTTTTGTGTGACTATCGGGATAACAATAGCATTTCGTATTTATCAATTCCTTAGGATAAATAATAAGATATATTTTAATGTAGACATTTTTATTTTAAAGTTGAAAATTACTAAATGATGATTTATCTCTTTTTTTTATTCTGCAATGCATTATTTTCATTATAATACATAAACGACGTCATAAAATTTATTTAGCGATTGACAGCGATATCCGAAAACAGATTATATAACAAGACATCGTATGTATTTCACATTTAAATAATGTTTAAAATCTCTCAAATCTATTAATATCTATTTTTATAATCAACGTGTCGATCATGCTAACGTAGTTTTATCTCGATAAACATTAAACAAATGTTCTGCATTCGGCCTTAGTATAGACAGTACGAGAATAGTGTAAAACTTGTAATATTCTCATAATTTATACTGTAAATTATAATTCATTTATGCAAATTCAGTTTTATGTACAAAAGTATGCTATCGGTAATAATCATGAAATTCCATATCGTTTCGGTTGGAACAATAAAAGGTGACCACTTTGGATTATCCAGGTATTTAAATTCACAAGTTTTAGTATACGTATTTTTAAAACGTTATGATTTGTTTTAATTATGTAATGTAATTTTTATAAAATTAAATTTGAAAATCGGTAAAATAGAATAATTGTAACGTTATGAATTCTTGGTATCGTTAATGTTTGTATAATTTTTGACCGATGACTACGAATCGGTATGAATTTATTCGGGGTTTCCTTTTTCATTGATGATAAAAATGATTTACTTTAAATTTAATTTATAAAATGCTTATGCACTTCCATGTTCAGGTGTTTATAGTATTTTTTTTTCTAACAACACTGCAATTTTATTTATAGTTTTTTCTGGTCTGGAAATAAATGTGAAGACAAATTTACATCTTTAAATAATATAAATTAGTTAAAATTCGCAATTAGTTTAAATGTTAGCTACATGTTTTTAATTATTATCGTGTTATTTTTACTCGGTAGATAAAAGCACTAAACTACATGAATATTTCTTTTTTAACCTTTATGTGTGTGTGTGTGTGTATATATATATATATATTTTTTTTTTTAAAGTTTATGATTTTTTTAAGTTGTTATTTTTAACATTTTGTTACTTAAATTTTATAAAATTTAATTAAATACGGTCTTCATCCTGCTTTAAAATTGTCTAACTGTAAAGTAAAAACAGTTCCTGTTGTTAGTTTACAAGAACTGTTAGTGATAGATTCTAATTTATCACGTAATGAACGTGATAAATTAAAATTTGATAGTCCATAAAATGTTATAAACATAACACATTAAAAGAATAACAAAACCACAATAAAAATCTATTCGTTAAGAAAAGAGGATTTTGCTCATCCTTCATTTTTTGAAATTTTAACAAAATTCACGAAATTCCATGCAGAATATTAAATAAATAGAAAAAGTAAATTTTCATTCGCTAGAATGATATTAATAAAACCCGTAAGTACCGATGAAAGATTCCTTATTAAGTTTACTGATAAAAAAAAATCATTTCCAGTTTCTGATTACATAAAAATCATCTGTTGTATTATTCCCTGCCATAGATAGATCTTAAGTATACTAATTAAACTCAAAATTAAATAAACGTCATAGAGTAGTATAGAATATTTTTCTAACACTTAAAAAATATAATTGATGTTTTTAAGTAATTGATACCCTTGTAATTAAAGTTAACAAATTGTATTCTCTTTTTACAATCAGATTATTTACTGTTGTTTCTATAGCATTTGTAGTATTTTGTAAGTATTTGTTGTTTGGTAACTGAATTCTTTTCTCTTGTTTACATTGAAAAAGTATGGTCTTCGCGGTTCTTTAAAATTAAAAAAAAACAAAAAAAAACGTTGATTCTGTATTATTATTATTAGATAAATTTGGTGGTTAAATTAAAAAAATATTTTAACTTTAAAAATACACATTTTTGTGTCCTTTGTTATATTTTATTAATATTTATGTTCAGTAGAAGAGTAAAAGTCGCACTATAAAATTATTTGTTGTTTCGTTACATTGATGTATATTTTTTAATTTTAAATATACATAGGAAATGCTTTGTGATAATTTATTTGAGTGGTTTATTATCGTTTAGAATGTTTTATTATTTCAGTTGATTAAATTGCGAGATATATTTCTTAGTATATTTCTTATTGTTAATGCTTTCATTTAATAAAGAACAGGACATTGAATAAATGTCAATCAGATGTTTTTTCTTTTAAAATTACAAATCAATTAAGAGTCCAAGGTAACTTCATGCCCTTCCTTTCATAATAATTAACTTTTTTGACGATTATTTATATTTACCAAAACTGGTTACTTCACTCGCCTATATATTGATTATTCGTTTGCTATTAATATCTTATAGTGTACAAGAACTTCCACTAAATTTAATCGTTTCTCCTCTCTTAGTAACAGTCTGTCTCCAAATGTTATATAACTTTAAGATTTATTTAATTGTTTCTTTGATTGATGTCTTTTATTATAATTGTTCAGTACAATTTATTTTTTATTTTTTTTAATTCTTCGAATGAACTTTTTTTTAAGTTAAAAGGTATACTTTTTAATTATTTTATTTTTTTAAATCTGGGGTATAGTTTGTTATGTTAATATTTGTATCGAAATTAATACTTCATATCGTAGAAATATTAATAATTGGGAATATTTTTTAATTTAATTTTCTGTATAAATAAAAATGAGCTTCCAGATTCACTTTGAAGCTCCCATCAATTTTCGTTATCTAACAATGTATACAGTGGTATCGTCTTAAATGTGTTAGGAAAATCCTCTTTTCTTAACGAATAGATATTGATTGTAGTTTTGTTATTCTTTTAATGTGTTATGTTTACAAATTTCATATCGTATAAGCATATTCAAATTGTGGATTTTGCGTTATGTATACAATTTGAATATTATTTTTTAATACTGTTTTATGTCGTGTATCTATTTTCGATGAGTAATTGTATGTGAATGCTTGTATTTGTTCTTTGTGATATAATCCCGATATAGTACTCTGTTTAGAGTTTCCTGTTTAATTTAGATGCTTCTAGAAAGCTCTGTTTATCGGAAGGGTTTAGGATGTTCGGTAACTTATATAAATGCACACTACATTGTTAAACAGAATCGACTTAAGAGTATATAAATTAAACTGCAATTACACAGGCCAGACAAAACGTATCGTGGTTTTTCCTTTCTAAAAATTATCTATATCGACAATATTATCTATATCCACAATTCCTTCTTAAATAAGAACTGCATGTAATAGTCAACTTTTCTGTAACATTTTTGTAGGTATTTTGTAAATGATGTGCTGTAAAGAGATTACGAAAAAGTTAGGGAAAGTTAAACAAAAATTGTGCCGATATTTTATTGTTTAAAACGTAAATGTTTAGGCTACATTTTATTTGCTTTATAAAATCTTACTCATCAAATTTTAAATAACGTAATGTAAACAATTTCATTACATGGCGTAACAAAGGAAAAAAAGGAAATTTTTGCACTAGTTTTACATAATAAAGTTAGTCTGATTATATGCCTAGATAATAATCATCTAGTATTTTTTGATCATTTTTTCCCGACTACTTTAAAATTAATTTTTTCTTTATTATTTCTTCTACTTTTAGTAATTACGAAAGTGGCCTTAGCAAAATTAATAAACTATTTTTTTAATTTGACGTGTCATATAATTATTGTGCTGCGTTGACCTGCTTTTATTTGGTATTTTAGGTGTTTTTAAGTCGGAAAACAAACGTTAACATTCTTCTTTTGCAGATGTACGGTTTTTTTTTTTTTTAAAGCGTACTCTAAAAAATAATTTCTTTAATTTTCCTTCTGTCGATAGATTATTGATATTTTTAATACGTACTTTTATTTATTTAATCGTATGTGTTTTGAATGTATAATAATTTAGTTTCGTGTTATTTACATAATTATATTACGATTAAATCTTTTATTCCGATTTTGATTTTCATTGTGAGCAACGTTAGCGAACGATGCTATTATTGTCGTCAGCAACAGCAACAGTAAATAAGCGAGCGAGTGTAGTATCCTCATTATTAGTTCGTTATAAGGCCCTGAGGCATCGACTGATGAGCCTTGAATTGTCTAGAGAAAGGCTCTCCTGTCTGTAATGTTCGGTTGGCATTGGAACTTGGCATTCTGTGTGGAGACCTCGGTGCGAAGACATGGAAAATCCCCCGCTCTGGAGGTGCCACAGCCTTGTTGATGAACAGGATTTACGCTATCGGTCAGATTATTATTACCTTTTGTTTTGTAACAAATGTTGTATCTACATACGTATTATTATCGCTATAAATCCGTACACTGTCATTTAAGACTTTTTTATTTGCTCATTGTACCGTAACGTATAACATATGTTATACTCGTGTCTTAGGAATTGCGGTTAATAATATTATTTATTAATCTTGAGTTTTTTTTTAATGCAATGTAATATGATATTTTTTGGTAATTTTTCTGTGCGATAAATTTGTTTAGTTTTATTATTAAAAATATTAAATTACTGAAGATCAGCTATTTATATTTTTTAAACACGTCTGTTTAATTTTTTAGTATTTCGATTTTTCACCGTGACGATGTCTTTGTTTAGTTAATTTAATAAAATATTACGTAAGTTGTAAACAATTGTAAATAGTTTGTCGAAGTATTAACTGTATTTAGTTGTACGTTATAAAATATTACGCAATATAACACTCACGTGTATATTTAAATAAATGTATTTAGTTTATATTAGTATTTTAATTAAAAACGTGTTAATGTTTCATTAAAGCACACATTTTATAAATACTGCAAAAACTTGTCTTTACCGTAACAGCTAATTTCGTTAAAAAACAAAATTAAAATGATCCTGTTACAAACCTTTTTTTAGCCTCTGATACCATAATTAGGTATTGCTTCAGATAGGATGAGATGAAATGGCAATTTTGTAGCGTGTGAAAATACCATGCCTGACCGGGATTCGAACCCGGGACCTCCGGATGAAAGGATAAGTGTTTCAGACACTTAACCAATTCTTAAATGGGTTGTATTTTATTATTCTTTTTTTATTCAGTATTAAAAATAGTTATGAGGGGTAAATCTTTTTTTCCCCCGTATAAAAAACTGTGGTTTGTCGTAGACATGTGTTCTCATTTTTGAAGTAAATTTGATTTTTCAGTGCCATATAAATTTTTGTTGTCGGAAGGAATATTTTTGTTTGAATATTTCTTTCTTTTCTTTAGTTTATTTTAAATATTAAAAATTCTAAATGTATTCAGGCTGCCTTGTTCAGGAGACTAAATTTGGGGAGTACGCGACTCGGCCACGTCACCGACAGTTAATGCTTGTGTGAAATCAGACCCTCTCTGTGCGGAGGTAAAACGATTCACTGTGTTAGCCGATTTGATGTTCGGAATTTTGTGAGCCTTGTTTTTTTAGAACGGGCTGTACTTTCAAACATGTGGTGGGTTTTTCTCTGGTCGTCTCGTGTTTCATTATGAGCTCGAAGTCAGCTGTTTGCGCCGCCATCAGGTTTCAGATGACATGATATAGTGGTGGCTTTAATCGATTCTGGTCCCTGTTGTAGGTACTTGCAATGTTTATAACCGATTGGAGTCGGGTGACCAGGAGACAATTGTATCGTTGGCCCGCCCGAACAGAACAGTAGAAAATCAAATAGAAAGTAAAAGAAAGATTTTTCAAATAAGGGTGTCAGACGGTCCATATTTGTACCTGTATTGTTTTTCCGTTGCAACCGATTGTACGGGTTTATGGTAGGACTTATGTTATAAAAATGTAAACTTTGTATTGAAAGTTATACGGTTTTATAAAGTACGGAACGAAGATACTTTAAGATGAATCAGAGGTGGAAAGATTTTATGGCAGTTTGTTGTTAAAAGACTAACAAGAACGGTGAACCGTTTTTAAATGGCATCCGGAGTTAGTTAATAAGCTATTAAAAGAAAATCTAAAATGTACAATCTTTAATGTAAGTCAAAGATTTTAAGACAAACAAATAAAAGTAAATTTAGCATGTCATATTATGTTGAGACTTAAAAATAAATACAGAATATAATGGAAAAGAACTTCATAGAGTTCTAATAAGTGACCAAAAACCAGCAAAAGGTTTGAATTGGAACCTAAGAACGTAAATGAAACATACAAAAAATCCAATACGCAACGTTTGATCACTTACCAATTTTTTATCAAATTTATATCTAATACAGATGTGTGTAATTTATTATTAAAATGACTCCGGCGATATAATTTTGAAGTTACTAACTTTTACAACTATCCGATAATTTCTTTTATTAACTAATTTAAAATTTATTCATATTCTGTACCTGAATGGTTCATACAAATAGTAATTTTATTCTGTAGAGAACACTGTTTTTTTTTTGAGTTTTAAAAAATAACAGCTTAAGAAAATTATTTAATATATTTTATCATGTAATATTTTTATGTTTACATTCATGACGGAATAATAAAATTTAAAAAAAAAAATTTGCGTATATTTTAATAAACGGAAAGAGTTGGAGAACTGTATTGTTTACAAATACAGTCAGGCAAGATAGATATGGAAATGACCAGGTACGTGCAGGTGTGTCTATTTGTTGAGTGATTCTGTAACATTACATAACTATGTGTTGTTGTTCAGTCTAATGCGATAAAATTAGTTTTTGATACGTAGTCGTCGTTAGTAGTCCATATTTTCAGTTGAAGTTTTTTTTATATATTTGTATATTACTTTGTCATTGCTGTGCTGTTTATTTACAATGGAATTAAGGTACGCCTAATTTAACCAGTAAATTTAATGGTAAAAAAATTGTTTTTTATTTAATCAGTAAAAAATAAAATAATTTTCGATGGAATTGTTAAATATTTGATTCCCTTATTTTTTGACTGATTAAAATTTAATTGACTTATTAATTGACTGATTAAAATTTTTTATTTTACTGATTAAGTAAGGAAGTTTCTACTACGCCAGACTACAAAAGGTTATATAATAGTTAGATTATTGTTTGTACATATTGCTCATATGACTATTTATAATTACAAATTTTTAATTGTAGGATTTTATACAAGCCTTAAGCTCTCAGAGTAATTAACTCTTGTGTAATTGTAATATTAAAAAAAATATTTATTAAAGAGATTTTCATAGAATTTGTTGTTAAAATTGTATTAATTTTGTTATTTTTTGCATTTTAATTTCCCTAGAACTTGTGTACAATTCTTTCTGTGTCGTGTGTGTGCGCGCGTTCGTTAACGGTTATACACCGTTATAACGGTTTGTTAGACATATTTTTTATTACATAATTTTTGTAAAAATAATTTGATAACCGCTAAGTAGTTATCGGCTATGTAAATTACCAGTCGAAGTGCTAAGCAATTATCAAATATGTAAATTATCAGTTGAAGTATTAATCTTGTATTAGTTTAAGATAATTGGCAATGTTTTTTGTTATCTATGCCGGTCGTATTTGAAAATTGTATAAAAAAACTAATTCATTATTAACGAGAAACAGAAATAGATATAAACGTAATATATAGATTAGTTTTTTACGTACATTTTCCAATTATTAATGACACTTAAGTAACTACATTTTTTGCTGTTGTAGCTAAAGTTATTATTTTTTTTTTAACGGTTTGATATTTATTTATGATGTGGTAAATCACTTAATACGAGATTCCTATTATTCCTGAAGACGACTTGCCATTTTTTGCAGTGTTTGTATCTCATTTCAAGTCGCTTACAACCCGTTGGTTGTGATATCTGGTAATACTAATTAAATAATTTTGCTTATATGAACCTCGTTTAATGTACACCGGTATACTCTTCGATAATTATATCGAAAATTATTTTATTTTTTACTTATTTATTTTTTTATATTTTATCATTTTATGTATTGACTGTAACATTTCCTCTTTTGTTTTTTATTTAACTGATGGTGTTCTAATGATATGTGTATTTCCAAAGTTTACTTCTATCCTTTCAGGAAATGCTAGAGCAGTTTGTTTTATTTTATGTATGGAGTAATACTTCTGACTCGATCTACATGCTATATTACCAAATATTATATATCGGTGCGAATAAAATATTTATTTATGTAGTAACCTATTCAGAAAATTAACTATCTGTTTTTTTAATTAATATTTGACGTAACGATTACCTGAATGTATAGCTAGGTTCCCGTGTCGAATATTTTTTGATATTAAAGGGATGAGGCTTGTTACATGCTCGGATACGGATGTGATCCTGTCCTTTATAGTGATATAATTTAGGTCAGACGTTTATTTCCTGTCTGTAGATGGTTATATGTTGGTAGTTACGTATCTCGACCAGAGTATAAGAAAAACTGTTCTTAACAAGTTTATTGCAAGTTTCATCATCTTGTTACGTTTAATCGGTGCGGTATTATCTCCCTTAACGTAATTCAAGTTTATTTAAACATTTTTATTTGTTTGTATTAAGTCTGTTATTAATTAGATAAGATGACGCTTGCCACCACGAAGTTAAACAATTCTTACATCAGATTGTACAGAACTATATAAATAATAGCTCGGAAATGCAATCTTGTTCATTTATTATTGTATTATAAACGGTTGTTTTCTTATGTCACGGTAATCGCCGAATCGATGGAAAAACTTGGGTATTTGATGAAAACAGGAGAGGTTTAAATCAATTTTTACGTTTATTACATTAGACTAGTGGGTTTTTTAACTTTCAAGTTAATTTTATTAAGTTACGATTTTAGTGGACATATTACGGTAGTGTACATATTATGGTGGATTTAAGAAACGCCCTTAGTTACTCTATGTTTGTTATAGTCGTTTCTGGATGCGTAAGGTATGTTTATTTATGTAAATTATGTTTATGCAAGTAGTTTTACGTACGGAAATTATCATTTCAATTTATTCTCTGAAACGATTATCAATCTTATTTTTTATTTTTCAATTACAAACAATTTACGATCGGTTCGATACGATTAATTTATTAATTTACATTCATAAATGTTAGACTATTAATTAATTCATTGATTTATTAGCGGATTTCCAAAGAATTTGTAGAAATTGCTGCTGCGCCTGATCAGATTTTTCTAAGAGGATTTCGGGGGGAAGGGAATCAACTTTTCTTTACGTTTTGAAGTCTGCTAAACACTATTCTGCAATGTTTATCTACGTTTGTATGAACTATATGTATAAATAAGATTTTTTTTAATCGCTCAAATGACGCAAATCTTAATCAATTTTGACGAAACCTGATGGGGTGATATAATCTTATCGGGAATAGAGCCCTATTTATTTTCAAGCGAATCGGTTCACAGGAACCAGAGGTAGAACCAAATAACGGGGTTTTTGGGTACGTTTCAGCTCTTTTTTTTCATTCTACTCGGTGCAATTTTTAACTGGTTTTGAGGAAACTTGGTAGGATAATGTAAACCTAGTTGAAATAAAATCTTTCATTTATTTTCAATTTAAAAAAAAATCGAATCTGTTCATAGTAATTGGAGTTAGAGCCAAAAATCCGGATTTTGGATGCGTTTTCAAGGTTTTCTTCATGAAACTGGAAGGGTGACATATTAAAAAGCCAAAAATTAGATTTTTGCGAGCACCACCAGAGATAAGCTGGTTTCCCAGTGGTCCCCTAAACAGAAAGTTTGTCGCCCAAATCTGACTTATGCGAGCACCGCTGGGTGCAAGCTAGTTTGCTGTAGTACTTGTATAGACTCGGGTTTCATTCATGTTATTTAAAATTCACTATTAATGAGAAACATTAATTTCCATTTAAAATAGGACTTTTAAATATTTAAAGATCTTTCGGATAGCTCCGTTCGGCTATACTCGGCTACGTTCGGATTCGCACAGCTGTAGACGAATACACGGCTTTCTTTCGGATGCACTCGGCTTCTGACGATTCAGCGGCTCCGTTCGGATGCATTCGGCTCCACTTAGCTCCTGACGATTCAGTGGCTTCGTACAGTTCACTCAGCTCCTGAAAGATTCACGGCTCCGTACTTACTATATAAGTAAATCTCTGTCATCAGACCGGTCTTTGATCAGTCCCCAAGACTCAGTATGCACCAATTACATGATGTTACACATAGACTTACAAATACAATGATTTTACATATATAGATTTACAAGTTTAATAATGTTTTTTATATATATATATATATAAATGACAATTACAATTTATAATAAAAAAGAATTTATAAACGCAACTACATAAAGGCTTAATTTATTTAAAAGAATCAGCGAACTTCGATAGTACTTTTGTGTTTCTCAATAATCCAAATTGTGATCTGGTATGAAAGAATCTGGTGGATTGGTGTCCAAAAAATCAGTGTTGAAGTTTTATTCGTTTTGAGTCAATTTGAACCTTTTTTTGTGGACATGGCTCCAATTTCACATAAATTATGGGTAACTGTGTCAAAATGGGTTGTTAGCAAGTATAATTGTTAAGCAATTGATGCAGACACAGTTGAATTATATGAAAAGGAGGAAGAAAAACAAACAAATATAAAAGTATAGTGTATTTACCGTACAATAAAAAATACCTCGCAGTATTATAAAACATATAATATTTACATAACATGAGATTCAACAAACACCGAAAGCTAGCTAAAACATGGAAAGCAGTATTATTTTCAAAAATCATTACAGCAGTGCAACATTCTTTCTTATCTAAAACCGGAATTCACCCTTCTGAGCAAGTACTGCGACAACATTTTTTGAATTTTGCCGATCGCAAATTTTTCTATTACTTAATTGATCTGTTATATGGAAAACAATCAGTAGAAAAAGTAAAATTATATTACAAATATGTAGATCGGTCGGTCGTGAGCTAGAAACCGCTGTCAAGCTTCTGCCACTACTATGGCGAGGCATGTAAAACAAATTTTAAACGTAAACGTACGGCTGAATGAAATGATATATATATCATACCGTCTTACGTTCGGTAGATCCTACTTTTAATACTCTTCATAGTCATTGTTTTTCAATAAAAAAATTGTACCGTTATGATTAGAGACCGGGTTATATGCATTTGCATATTAAGCCCATTCTCACCGTTTATTGCATATTTTCCTTAAAATTTAGTGATGATGGATATTTTTGTTATATTTACAATATTTTTCGGTAGGGTACCTTGTTAATAAATGAAATCTTACGTTGTAGCCGGCCAAACCTATAGCTGCACGGCTCTTAGAGCGCACTTAGCAGCCGCGGAACAGTTAAATAATTGTTAATTATCGAATATATCGCTATGTTATTCAATTACTTACTATTTGCATGCTGATTTTGAAATTAAAAAAAACTAAAAATTACTATTTTTTTATTATTTAAAGTTGCATATTTTGACACTTTTTATGCATATTTTAAGCATTTTTCATGCATGTTTCAAGCTTTTTATGTTGCATATAGTCCGGTATCTAGTTATGATAAAGTAAAAGTCGTCTGAAATACTTGCTTTAATTATGAGACTCTGATCAAGTAGAGAGGGTAATAGCTTGTCAATTGCGTAATTAATATGATTAATTAGTTTATTTTAGACAGAAGTGGCAAATTTAATACCTGCTGAATATCACAGTATTCTTATTACTTGTGTTACAATTGTATTTACAATTTTATAAAACTAAACACTATTCTACAGCCAAATTTGCAAACATGAAATTCCGTACACGATTTCATGATAACGTGTAGGTCAGTTTAGGTTCTGTTTGAGATGAAGGATCATTATTTTTATGGTGATCGGAAGAATTCCTCTGTCTCTATATAGTCATGCTACAGGCTACCTACGTAAAAATCACATGCTGCTGTGGGTCGTGGAACATGATGCACCTCGTAATCCCGATTGCCGATCTAAGTCCATCACGCTCTTAACATGCCCGAACGAAGGGAGCGCAGCTAGCTCCAGCTGACTCACCGCCCGAGGCAGAAACCGTAGTTCACAAAATTATGCCTTAAGACGACCCGGGCAGACCAATGGTAGTTTTAGATTTGAAATTCCTAAAAAACCTTCCCGTAGCGATAAAAGCCCCAAGCTTCAAATCTCAATTGCCAACAGAGGAACATTTTTACTTTATTCCGCAAAAATAGGAACCGACATCCGTCCGTTTCTCAGATACTCTAGTTACATTGTGCGCACGTTTTACAACCGAGTCTCGAGCAATCTCTTTTTTTGTTTAGCCTCCGGAACCACCGTAAGGTATTACTTCAGAGTATGAATGAGAATGATATGTATGAATGAAAATGTAGTGTATCCTTGTGCAGTCTCAGGTCGATCATTCCTATGCTGTATGGTTAATTGAAACCCAACCACCAAATAACACCGGTATCCAGAATCTAGTATTCAAATCTGTATAAAAGTAATTGTCTTTACTAGGATTTGAACATTTATACATATCATTCTTCTGCACAGAAGTCGGTTGTACTAATAACACTGATAGACCAAAAAACTTTTTTTAATGTTTCTTTAAGTGCGATACCTTTCTTGAATTTCTTTTTTGGGTACATTACAGATCTATAAATACAACTTTTTTATCACCCTTAGTTTTTAACAAATTTTCGCTTCAAAAAAAATTAAGGGAAAATGTAGTTAAATCTGTAAAATTTATAATTTTGCATGACCATACCTGTGTCAGAATGATTTCGCTGATACTTTTCTTTTATAAATAGCCTCAGACACATCCCAAATTAATGTCCAACAGTAATCGGCTAGCCTGTTAGTGTTGCATTTCCTTTTATAGCGGCTTTCCATCACCGAAATATCTTGTGGAAACGTTCACCGTGTTCGTCACTTACGTCTCCGAGGTTGTCTGGAAAAAAATCCGGATGTGGGTATAGGAAATGTATTTTCAAAGACATATTACACCCATAGCTCTGTATGAAGTAAGAAATTGATTAATAATATCGTGGTAATTGTTGGATTTTTGTTTGCCGAGAAACATCTTCTAATGAAGCCCAAGCTACACTTTCTACATTATTTAACATTGAGTTAAATACATCACCTTTGACCAACTCTCTTATTTGAGGACACCAACAAATATTTCTTCTTTAATTTTTCCTTCACTTACATTTGGAAATTTCTGCCTAATATACAAAAATCGGGGACTGTCCTTCTTCATTGCTTTTACAGAATTTTTCATTAGTCGTAGCGTGATATTTGATAGGGGGTAAAAATATCTTTTTGGGTTCAACTAAGGGCTCATGAATAATATTTTTCCTATTTGAAGTTAAGTTTTTTCCACTCTTTGGTTACATATTGTTTATCCCTAGCTCAGCTGTCCCATTCGCAAAGAAAACACATGTACTTAGTACAGCCTAACTGCATGCCTAACAAAATAGGTATAACTTTCAAATCACCACGTATGTTCCAGGTGTGTCTTTATAATTTAATTTCTCAAGAACGTTGTTTATCACATCGTATGCTCTTTTAGATTAATACCATAAGCGATTGGTATCAAAGGATATATGTTACCGTTTTGTAGTAGAACCACTTTTAATACACTTGGACAAATCTATGAAAAGGTGCCAGTCCTCAGGTTTATGAACTTGTCCTAAGTGCAACATAAGCTCATTTGTGCAATAAACCAAATTATTTTCATCAACAAAGTACTGATAAAGTTCTTTTAGTTAGCTTCGAAAGCCCAAAATTTTTTAATTTTTTTGAAGTAAATTCTAACCTTCCAAACTATACATTGAAAAATGAAAAAAATCCTTTAATTTAAATTAACAATTTTTCAAAAATGCTAGATGATAGAAAGACTCTGAGTTCATATTTGTTTTCAGCATCAATAAACACATTAAAATCATGTATCGCATGTTAGGAAACAAAAATTATGT
Source organism: Lycorma delicatula (assembly GCF_047948215.1). Taxonomy (NCBI): domain Eukaryota; kingdom Metazoa; phylum Arthropoda; class Insecta; order Hemiptera; family Fulgoridae; genus Lycorma; species Lycorma delicatula. The sequence continues at coordinate 303,570,751 of NC_134455.1, forward strand.
TTATCAGTGTAATAAATACAGCCTAAATTAATTTTCTAAAAAAATTCTTCGGTAGAATTTTTTTGTCAATAAAATTAATGATTATGAACCTCATTCATACAGGAGGTCATTTCTTGTTTTAGGATAAACTCGGATACCTTTAGATATTTAAATTAAAAAATATCAAAATGGCACCCCTTTTAAAAGATATATAAAAATTTATAATTAAATATTTACAAATTGCATTGGAAAAAGTTTTTTTTTTTAATTGATTTTTATTTATTGCCTTTTTTTAACTTAATGTTGTTTAGCGGTTAACCTGTTTCCATTATGTTCTAGTTTTTTCTGTTGCCGCTTTAAAACCTGTGGTTTCTACTTTTAAATAATCGTCAATGAAGTTCTGACCACAGAGGACAGCTGATTACTATTTCTCTATTGGATTTAGCATGTTATGTGTGTTTTTTTAATATGCTGTGTTTTGTAAAAGTATTTTTTTTAAATCAATTTTTGTATAAAACGTGTAATGTTTTTTTCAACGTTTGAATATCAACGAGCTTTGGACATTTGTCTCATGAGCAATTTTTTTTCATTATATAGGTTACATTTAATGCTAAACTGATGATTGTATTGCTTAGTTACGTTTTTAAATTCTATTGTAATACTTATGTATATGTATGTGGTTTAAATTAACCTGATTTAATTAATCTGCATAAGATTTACATTTAATTTTAACTTAAGAATTATTTTTGTTTTATTTTTTAATTTCTTTAGAATTTATAATTTTATCAAAAAATTTAGTTTTATTTTTTTTATTAATCGATTTAGTATTAATCTGAAGCTGCTTACTTTTTATCTATTTTATATTATAAGACTTTTCTTTTAATTTTATTTTCTTAATTTTATTTGTAATTAATTTTTTTATATGTTGTAACAAAATAAATAATTACATTAGATTTGGTAGTATTGATCTCAAAAAGAAAAGAACAAAAAAAACAATAGTACAGTTAAAAAAATTAAACTTTGTATGTATTGAACATTATTGTATATCAAGAAACATTATTGAAAATTATATAACCTTGATTGATATATAATAAGTGTTTTAATTAACTAATAATATAGTATTCTTTCAGTTTAGAACTAATATTCATGTTCCTATATCTAACTTTTACAAGTTTTCTTACTTAAAAGTATATTAGTATTTTAAACATTACCAAGTTAATTGCTTAAGTTTTTATTTTAACAAATAATTACTATGAACAATAAAAAAAAAAATTGTTGTTGAGGGTGTGACAAATACCCCTACAAACAACTGCATAGCTGTATCTTTATGTTAAGATATTTTTGACAAACTGCACTAATAACATGCCAACTTGCAGAACAGTAAAATAAATTGCTTATAATTTTTAACAATAAGAATAACTATGAGTTTTTTCAAATTGTTAAAAACCAATTTAAATCTACTTTAGTAGAGGAGTTCAAATAATTTTTTTTTTCTAGAGTGGCAGTTCAGTTGTTTGACCGATATCTTTAACCATTTAGAGGCTTATTAAATTTGTGAATCAGCTTCTTTATTTTTATATAAATCAAGAGGACTTTGAATTAATTGAATTATAGGACAAAATTGTTGTTGTTATAATCAACACTTGTTTTGTTGGTATGAGGATAGTATTTTTGGTGTTTAAATACTCAATCAAGTAATGATCTGAGTGCATAGTCTAATTGAACTTAGCTATATGAAGAGATTTTGTTGAAACCTTTGGTTTTAGAGGAAGGCTTCACGCTTCTACAAATCGGTTAATTTGATAGTGTAGGGTTGTAAGTTGTGGATGGAAAAGTTGTGTGTAAATACATTGATAGAAAGGTCTGCCAAGGCATTTGCATCAGTGGCATCCTGACAGAGACCAAACTGATGACTGTTGTGTTATCAAGTTTAGAGGGTCTAACTCTGGTAAAGCCCATCAGGGCTAGGAATGGAGTGGGTGGTGTAGTGACTAAGATTGTCACAAGGTAGGTGTCTTCCCATGTGGGGGTCAGGATGAAATTATTTAATTTAATAAAGAAGCATTTTTTATTTACAGAATTTACATTAAAAAATGTGTGGAATACTGTTGAAACCAATTGGGAGGATGAAGTTGTTAACACTATTTTTGAAGGCCTAAACCCTTCTGAATAGAAGGTTTACTTTACTTTTCCCATTTGAATAGAACTTTGTTTTCCCATCCAAACTGATTCTTTATGTGTTTAGACTGTGATCAGTTACACTTTTACTGAACAAAGGTTCAATAATGTTTTTACATTGATGTCACAGCGTGTTGTTGGAAATTGTAATCTATAACTTAACCAGATCCAATAACCTATCATTACCTAATATATTTTCTCCGATTTTCAATATTCACTTCTAAATCTAAAATCTTCTCTTTACTTTTAATACAACTTGAATTTGAGCGCTACAGCTCTGTAAACTCTGCTGATTTGTGAACGGAGTTTAGTAATAAAATAATATATACTTCTATTGTTGTTAATGTAATTCATTTTATTTTACAGGAGGACGAGGTCCTTAAATGCACCAAGCCCAATTCAGCAGTTTGGCCCATGTGGGCGCATAATGAAGAATTCAGCTATGGTTATGTAAGTATTATTTTTATTGAATAGCGTTTTGTTGTAAGCAAATTTATTTATAGTTGCTACTTATTTTGGATATTAAATTTTACAATTATTTTTTTAGGGAGTAATAAACAATAAATATATCATTGTGTGATGGGTGAATAGTTTGTTTTTGAGACAAAAACTCTATTAACTGTAAATAAAAATTAAAATATAGTTTTTACTGTAAATGAAGAAGTACATACAATAAATCTGAGTTTACATATTCATTTGTTTACATACAAATTAAACCTTAAGAATTTTGTGCAGTTGAAATAAAAGAATAAACTTGCAAAACTGTTGTTATTAAATTTCAGTAATAATTGTGTGGTCACCTCAGTCTTAATGCAGAATATTTTCTTCAGTCTTTTTACTGGTTTTATTTCCACAAATCATTTTAATACTTAACTGAGTGATGTAAGAAGAAGAAATAAACAGAGTAGAGAAAAATTTATCATTTAGACTATGTAAAATAATTTTATTTCTGGAGTATGTGATATTGAGAAATTTTTATTGTAGAAATAGCAATGAAATCGGTTTTCTTCATTACCCTCAGATTTTTAGTTATGACCCTTTAAAATATTGAGAAACTTCTTAAATAATAGAATACAAAAATAATAATAATTATAATTAAAATTCCTACCTTTATTTTACAGACAAATTTATGTTATTTAAATTTCTTTTTTCTTATTTTCCTTTTGTGTTTATTGAAGTCTTCTCTTTTTATCACCCAGCAGTAGTTACTCATCATATATTCATCCCATCTGCCTTGATAACGTTGTTCCATCTGCAATATATCTTGGTGGAACCTTTGTCCTTGTTTGTTGCTGATGTCACCCTAGTTTAAAAGGAAAAAGTTCAAATGAGAATATAAAAATGAATTTTCAATAATGATATTCTGCAGCCTTAAGTTTTGTAGTTCACTAAGAGTTAATTTATAAGCCATTCATGGTTTTCAGTTTTTTGTTTCCAAGAAAAAGCCAGTAACATCTTTGAATGACTTCCATGCTACCAGTTCTTAAAAATTCAGTTTGCTGTCAAATATATTTTCACGAATTTTCTTATATGTGGCTCAATGAATATTCCCTCTTTTAATTTGGCTTCACTTAATTGTGAAAAAACCTCAGCTAAATATTTAAAGCCATCTCCACCTTTATCTAATGCTTTTGCATAATTCTTCGTCAGGTCAAGTTTTACGTGTAGAGGTGGTAAAATAATATGATCTGCTTTGACAAGGGGAATATTGACAACATTTTCCTTTCCTGGGGTAAACTGATTTCTTTTTGGCTAGTCTTTTAACTGTGTAGTGTTTATCTCTATCCTGACTATCCCACAAACACAAGAAACACATATATTTTGTCCTGCACACATATTTTTTGTCCATATAAAGAAGCCCTGTTGCTTTCAGGTCAGCAATGGTTCATCATGAGTGTTCATCATACTTAATAGCTTTTAAAATTTTTGACATACTTTCATAAAAAGTTTCTTTCATTCCTACAGCATGTGCTACCAGTATAGAAGAAACCTTATTCGAGTTATGCAACTGCCTTTAAACTTCTTTTTGATGAGTTTATAAAAACATTAATGATGAATAACATATTCAGTGTCCAGTTCAGACATTAGCCCTGTAACAACATGGCAGGAACAAATGAAACCATCTCTTCTAAAGTATTTCAATAAATTTTCATTTTGATTTCTATATACTGAAATTTTAGTATCCTTGTTTAATAAATTCCATTCTTTAAAACACGAACTTAGGAGTTGTGCATGTTGTTTTGATAAATACAAGTCATGAATTAGGTCACTCAGTTGTGTTTGTGTGGTAAGTTGAGGTTCAGTATTTGATTCTTCTGGAATGTAATTAATATCTATTGAAGATGAGGATTCATCGGTTGAACCTTCTGGGAAATCAGAAATTTCTTTCCAAGAAGTTGGAGCAGTTGAAAATCGGTAAATCAAGACCATGAAGTAGTGGTATCAAAACTGAATGAACAACTGGGTATGCGGTAATGTGTTTATTGTTTGAATTGAAACTAGTAACATTTGTTAAGCAAAAATAGCAGTCATCAAAATTGTTAGTAGGCTCTCACCAAATCATAGATATGCCAAAAGGCAAATACTCTTCTTTTTTTTTAACGACTGAGTTAATTTAATGTATCACTTGATGCGTGCTACATATGGAGTCCAGGATTTATCTTGGTTTCCCAAGGGACAGTCAAAAAGCGTTTGTAAGCAGATTTGATACTGTTTTCTTGACTTTTCATGGTGAATTGTTCGCAAACATAACAAAAAATATTTGGGGAATATTTGCAAGCCCTACTTTAAAATTCAAAATGTTTTACTGAATGAACGTAAACTGAAATATTACAGTAATACTTACTTAATTATAAAAATAATTAATTTTTAATTTATAATTATTTAATTACTTAAAATACTTCATAATATTGTTTCACCATGGAGTACAATAAAACAGCGTGAATCACATGCGTGCGCACTTAACAGATCTTTATGATCGATAAAATAATACCAAAAGTGTTCTGTCATAAAAATCTTTCACTAAATTTATGGCATCACTTATGAAACAGTATTTATAATATATGTATGATAAAAGTAATCACATCTAAAGAACACAGCAAGTCATATCAAGGAGCTGAACTCATATTGAAGAAAATTTCATCTCGTTGAATCACTCATTACTTGACTCACCGACATGTGAGTCAAGTAATGGCTCAAGCCAGACATGTCAAGCCAACATGATATGAAATGACATCATTCAACTGTTATTTATCAAATATAGGTCTACAGCATGCATCACAATATAAATCAGATGTGAATGAGCAAACATACAGATGTACGAACTTATTTGTATTGTTTGTTATACAAATGATGGAACAAATAAATTTAAGGGGATAACTTAAGAACACTAGATGATGGGTTGTTTCAGAATACATATTCAGATTTAGCATATAAAATACTATATGTAACATCTGCTTCCTTTTCAGTTCCAAATTTTATATTGACTTGTGTAATTATTACATGTATTATTGAGAAGTGTTTGCTCATGAACAATGAATTTAATTTACAAAATGTAGTAAATTTGTTTATAATTAAGTTGTAAATGTATTTCTGATTAATAGAGATATACAAAATGTATATTTTCAAGAGTTTTTGTACTTTTGACTATTCACTATAAAACTCATTTTGTTTGGAAATGGTTCAGTTTAATTAAATTTTTATCTATTTATTAATAGATTGTTAAAAATTTTATTACAAAAAATAACTACTGTATTGTATAAAACCTTACTGCATTTACATCCTACCCTGCACATTAATTTATATTTTCTTGGAAAAAATAAAAAACAATGATAATAAAAGTAATTATGTAAACAATCCTGCTAGTTCATAGATTGTAATCACAGTAATTGAATTTTATTTTTAAAAAAAAGCATTGTTTAGCATGGGTAAAAAAAAGTATTTTGGTTTTCGGTTATTTATTATATAAATTAAAAAAAAAGAAATAAGTTAGGTTTCTCTAAAAAGAAGAGCTTGGACTACATATTTAGTTTTTCTTACAAACAAGTTATTCCACAAAATAGTTAAAATTGCTAAGATTATATTGTAGTTATGAACTGCACAAAATAAAATTATAAAAGAAAAAAAAGTAAAAATTAAAAAAAATCTACTGGTAAATTTGTGAACATAGAACATTAAATATAATATCTGAATAACTTTAAGATTTTTATTTTATTCATTACTTTTCAGTTATAAACCAATATGTTGTACTTTTTAAAGTAGATTGTTGAAAAGTCTGTTCTGTAGAGCTTTTTTTGTATTTAAATTGTGAAGTATATTGTTTATACATCTTTTCTTGACATATTATTTGAATAGGATTCAATAAATCTATGAGTTAATGTAATTTTGCCAAAATTTAAAACAAAATTTCTACTGTCAACGAGTGTTTTTTTCAGGACATATCTTTATACTACTTACATATATGTATTTATATATTATGAGAAATGGCTTTACATGGTAAGCATCTCAACCTGGAGTCAGGCTTTTTGCACAGCCACCAGATTGGAAAGGGATTTGATGGATAAATTCATAGACAGAGCTGACTCCACAAAACAGAAATATTAAGAACATCAAAGGAAATACATCCTTTGCAAGGAATCAGTGAGCACCTAGGCAGAACTAATATTGGATCAAGGGAAGGAAGGGTGAAGGACAATCAAATGGTTGGATAATAAAAAAGAGTGATCTATCTAAAGAAGGACCATGAAACTAAATAAACTCACAGAAAGGAGTAATATAGTGCTTCTAGACCCAATCCAGGTAATGGGTGCTGACCATCTTCCATGCATTTGTTCAGGAGATTATTATTGTTTCTTATGAATATTTCGGAAGTCTCCAGATATTTCATGCATTTTTCTGGTTTTGAGACTCATAGGCAGCCGTGTTTCTTGTTAATGATGTATGAGTGAGGTGTAGTCTTGTATGGACTCAGTTGACCGTACCTGAGACGTGTGATTAATTGAAACCCAACTGCCAAAGAACACCAGTATTCATGATGTAGTATTCAAATCTGAATAAAAAACACTATCTTTATTAGGATTCGAACCGTAGAACTCTTGATTTTGAAGTCAGCTGATTTACAACGATGAATTTAACCACTAGATCAACCCGGCAGGTTATCTTTAGGAGATAAGAGATCAGCATATTACTGATTTTGCTATTCTTTTAGTCACTTTTTCTTCAGATACATACAATTACTTGATAATTTAAGGTTTTGCCAAGGAAAACGCTTACCTGTCCCCAGAAGTTTTTGGTACATGGAAGTGTCTTACAGAATTACTTATATTATGAACTGTTCAGCCAGATGATCACTGAAGGGTAGATAGCTCTATGATAACTAAAATTCAATAATTGCTGTGGTTAATTAATTCATTTTGTACATACAATAGTTATAAAAATAACTGTTGTGAATTTGTATAAAACTTCAAAAAAAATGTTAATTGCTCTGCTTAAGTATATAAGTATTTTATAATTTAGAGGAAGTATATAAATAGTGTATGTTATTATATGCTACATTTCTTGTGATGTATGATCAAATTTAATGAATTGTAGTCTTGAGCTCTGTGAACTCTTTAAATTAAGATATTTATTTAATTTTTATTGATTATTGAAATTGGTTAGTATGGTAATATTACTAGATGTAGAGATTTAATTTTATTCGAAGTTGATTTCCTGGTATAGTATTTCCACGTAGTATAATATAAAAAAGGAAATTCATTTTTTATTTGCCAGAATTAATTGTTTATTTAATTCATGGAATTTATGTTTAAATTATTTTAATCAGTTGCTTATTGTTTAGATTAGATTGAGTTTTATTTTTTGTTTGTTTAACTAATATAAGTATGAAATGCCTCTGCTTTTAAGTTTATTCTGTGGTTTATAAGTACTTAGTGAACAAGTCCAAAGTTTTTCAATTTAACGTTATTTCAGTTAAATATTTCAAACTTGTTTGTTATTAATGTGTGTAAATATATCTGTTCTAGTATCTCTTGTATGTTAATTAAATGTCTCTGTGTGTATAATTTTACAATTTATATTACTAGATTATTCAATTACATTGGCAATAACAATGAAGTACAAGTAAGTAATTTTAATCTTCAGTTGATTGTTATGCAACTCTGATCATTGTTTTAGATTTAATTTTACTGTATTTTTATTTTCATTTTTATGACTTATTAATAATTAATTTTTGTTTGTTGTAATTCTAATGATAAAATTATTTTTAATCATTTTGATGTAAATACTTCTTATTCACATACTCTGTAGGACTATTTGAAATTAATGAGTTTGTTTTTCAATGTAATATTCAAGCCTACATTAATTGTTCAATTAAATTAATTTTCTTTTATAATTAAGGGAATTAAAAAATTGAGTTTTATTATATTATTTTAATGTTATTTAAATTTATTCATTAATTATGACTATTTTTTTTATTGAATTGCTGGTATTACCTGTTTAAATTATAAATTTTACTTTGAATAATTTATTATCAGTTTTGTTTATCTTTTCATATATATGATATTTGTTGTATATAAATCTTATATTTACGTCATTCATGTACTTTATAAATATATGTATATATATTTTTCTCTTCATATTTGAAACAATTATACCCACTCTGTATTCAGAGAGTTTTATATTACAAGATTATATATTTTTTTAATGAAAAACAAAATATTAAACAGTGCAGCTTTATAGTTTTTAAGTTTAATGAATATGCGTGTTTTACTTCATAAAAAAAATGTTGAGGAAAATATATATAAAAATTATTCAATACTGTGTATACAATGGTATACATATTAACTTTTTTTTTCAATTTAATATTACATTGTTTTTTATAGTACTTACATCATAACATTATATTTTACTGATTTTATTTTATTCAGGTTATAACTGAATAACAGTTATTTAAATGCATGTAGATAAATTCTCTGATGTAATTTGGAGAAAATTAACAATCAAACTTAATGTTTATAACATAGTTTGTAATGAATTACTATTATTATATATGTTTTGTAATGTAATCAACATATTTGGTATAGTATTTACATGAATATGACCATGTTAGTTACTTGATCGGTTGAGCAACTGATTCTCATGTTTCCATGTTCAATTCCCAGATTGGTCTTAATGTATTTTCTGGATATAATTAATTGTGTTACTTATGCATTAGGGAAATAGTTACATACAGATTAAAAAAAAATAATTACATAAATAATATTAGAATAAAAATTAATAAAACATACATTTTATTCATATGCAAATGAATGTGAATATCTTAATAGAAAAAAAGAAATTGATGTGATATAGCAAATTTAGATATTTTGAGACAACCCTGAATATTAGAAATAAAATGACATAATTATATAAGAAAAAATGTAACTAGAAAATCATACATACTTATTGTTGATTAAAGACCATACTAATGAAAAGCAAAGCCAAACTAATTTGTAGTTTAGTTAACATGAGCTTTGCGCATCCTGTTATAATGTATGTTTATGAACTATTTATCACAAAAAAAACTATTTACTCGTATCAAAAAAAGGACTGATTCAATTTTTGTGAGAATTCTAAGAAGAATTTTTGGATTAGTTGGGGAGAGAGATGATTAGCAAATATGGAGGAATTAATGTATTTGGGGTGAAGATTAATGTTCATATCAGTTGTCAATATAAATGAATAGAAAGTTATAAAAACTGTGAGAATAAGCTGTAAAGATAGGCCAAAAATATGTAATAAGAAATAATTGACTTTTTTGTTTGGAAGTATAGTTTCAGTGATTTATTAACATTTTTGGAAAATTCTTTGGAGTAGGTTGGAAGGGACCAAAAAAGAGGTACAGAAGGTTTTCTAAACAAAAATTGTAAAAACTATTGAATTAAGCAAAAACATTTTTGAGAACTATTTAAAGGTTAATATAATTTCTTAGAGTTAGATCTTTCTTTTTGCTCTATAAGTTAAAAGCTATTTCAGAATGTTTACTAATTTCTGAATTTTTTTATCTTCATGAAAGACTAAACAAATATTTTAAAGAAATCACTTTCCTACAATTTTATTTTCTTTATTGTTTATTTCTAGAATAACATTTTCATATTATAATGATAATTTATTATTAGGTAAATCTTTTTTTTTAAGTTTTTCATGTTATGTTATTTGTTTATCTAATTTTTATTCTTCTACATGATTTTTAATGTATTTATTGACGAATGTCTTCACAATTTAAATAAATTCATTTTTTTAATTTCATAAATTTTACTTTCTAGCACTGTAAAAATTTCAAGTCTTCTTCATCTGATAACTGAGTATTACATATAAATGATTTTATTCATTAATCCTTTTTTTATTAATTATTTCAGTAAGTTAGTTTACGTATAAATTAAAATGAATTATGAAGTTTATTATAAATAAACATATTTTACTTTATTAATCTGTGTAATATTATATTTGTTTTTCACATCAGATAAAATATAATTTATTTCACTTTTGTACATCCATTCCACTGTTTCACTGTACAAGATAATAACGGATTTTTGTTTACCATTAAATACATTGTAGCAGTTTTTATTGTTGGAAAAATAAATTACACGCTGAATATATTTTAATTGGAATTTCCTAATTACATTGTTGTAGTTTTTATTGCTGGAAAAACATTACTACAAATAATGTTTATTTGAAGTGGAATTTCCTAAGTAGTTGAAATAGTTAAGTTGTAGCTAAACAATTGTAGTTTTTACCTTTTTTATTATTAACTACTGTTTATTTATTTATACATGCATATGTATGCATGACATTAGACGTCACTGGTCTTTTAGCATTTAATAAAATATTCAGCAGGTTGAGGAAAATAATTCAAGTCGAATAATAAAATGGAATTTCCATTGTGTCCATCATTGTTTTAAACATAATATAATAGTGAAAATATTAAATGTCATTCAGTTCTGTTGTGTGGAGTGCAGCAAGTTATTTGCTGTTATTTAAGTTTGTTCAAACTTGTTTGTTATTTAAGTTTGTTTGCTGTTGTTTAAGTTTGTACAGAATTTTTGAAAGTATAATTATAATTTACAATGTTTGATGTTACTTTTAGGACTATACAAGACCCAGCTAGCCAGCGACTTACATGGTATAAACCACCATTGACAGTTCTTGTTATAAAGAAGGTTCGTGATGTTTCAGTACTACAGCCGTTTGTTCAGCTGGTCAGATGGCTAATAGAGGTATATATATATATAAATTTTGTTTTTTTAAATAATTAGAAATGTTTATATATTCTACTGAACAAGAATTATAATAAAATATTTCTTTAAAATTGTAAACTTTTGAAATGACAAGTGAACCCAACAAGACATTTTTAATAACATACTTTAAAACATTAACAGCTGCCCTTACGAACATTTGCATTGATTGCTGCTGTTCTCATCTTGACAACAACTTCTGTTATTACTGGCAGTTTATTTTTTTTTAGATGATGCAGATACATGTATAGAATGTGATAAAAATTGTGTTGAATTGGATTATGATTGTTCATTTAGCCTATCATTATTGCGTGTTTGTACAGTAGCATAAAAATTAACACGAACACAGTTGTTAATTAATAAAAAATTATTTTATTTAGAAATAAAAAATCATACCTGTTCAATTTATGAATATCTAGTAATTAATATGCCCTCCTTTAATCTTCTTAATCACACTACACATACAATTTAGCATTGATTGAATAAGTGTATTACACATCTTTTTGATTTCTTCATCATGAAACTATACTGATTTTATCGCTTTAACAAGGTCAATTTTTGTCATAATTTTTTACTATTACTCAACGATTTTCAATTGGGTTTAAGTCTGGGAAGTTGGTTGGCCGCAGGAGCACCTTAAGGTTTATTTCTTTGAAATGTTTTTCAACTTTTTTGGCACTATGGCATGGTGCTAAATCTTATTTGAACACAGCATTGCCTTGTGGTAATTTGTTTTAAAGTTGAATCTTGATATATCCATCACTTTTCAGCATACCATCTACTGGAAGTAAATGAACAATGGCATTCAAATGTGAAATTACCCCAAAACATTTGCTGGGAATGTTTGACTGATTGTTGGATATGAGTTGGTGATGTATTTTCATCTGATGCTTTTCTAACATATGGAACTGAAGATAAAAATGTGATGAACTCTTCTTTCGTTCAGTTAACAACATGTGATTTGGTCCACAAGTCTTTTTTTTCAATATTGCTAGTGTTAAAAGCTACTTTGTAGCTGGGTGACAAGCTTTCCACCCAGCTGTAAGAAGCCTGCGTTAAACAGTTGTAAATCTGTTCCATTGGCTGCTAATTCTTGATTTAAGTCTACAGCAGATAATTTTGGATCAAGTTTACTTTTTCTCACAAATAAAAAAACGATTCTAAAAATAAAATACTCACTAATAAAAAAATGCTCCTGTGTTGGAGTAGTTTTTCTTTTAAGAGGCCACATTTCTCTTTCCTTGAGTTGAAAAGGAATCAGTTTTGTTAAATTGTTTTAAAGTAGCATTCATTTTTCTAGTCCAACACCACACTCAGAAAATGTTTGTAGTTGTGTCATACTGTTATGCTCAGGAAGAGAAACAATTTCTGAATGCTTTTGTCGGAGTTAGGTCCATTATGTATTCTAGACACAGAACGAAAAATAATTTTGTAATAAAAAGTTTTAAAAATTTCACAAAACACTACTTATTACATGAAAATTGTTAAGTAACCAAAGAACAATAACCTCGCAATAAACAGACAACTTAAAGAATAGGTATGGTGTACAACGGAACAAAACGCAAGAATGGCGGGAGTTTCAATATTTATCCCTACAGATCGCAGAGCCTGGACAATGTCCCTTGCTGCTGTATCTTTCTATTTTCGGTCGGGTTTCATCGGTTATTTAATGGCGGTTATAAATTTTAAGTTTTATTTATGGACGGATTTGGTAATTTGCGTTCCTACCCGTATGGTCCAGCGTGAAATTTATTTACTGGGTCTGACCGTGGGAGACTAAGCTTTTGAGCCTAGTACTCCCGGCATGATTTTCCTTCAGTCCATCCGCTCTTTCGGTACTAGCACCTTTTGGACTAGCAGGAATACGCCTACCGGGGCCCTAGTTATTTGGAGGAAGCAATACACGCACCCTTCTCCAGAGGAGTCGCATATACTGAATTAAATGATGGTCTCTTTGTGGGACGGTGTGGGGTGTTGTCTAGGTTTTATAGTTTTAACAAAATTTAATTGTGGAAACGGTTACTTTCGCGGTCGGAATTTTCGCGCGGTTTGCATTTATAGGTTACGCGATATAGAGGCCCTAAGTCTGGTTTATCATTTTTTGACTCTCGTACCACCTCTTCATGCTGGTTCGTCTAATACGGCATAAGGCCATTTTCTTATACCCTGTGTAATAGGTTCCTCTCGGCAGATGTCCCGGAGATGGCCGTGTTCGGACAGGACCGCTCTCTCGAACAGTCTGCGTGCCTGCGCCACCTCCACCTCGGATACAGTGTGTAGTCCCGCAACGTGGCGAAGAGTGGCGTTTCTGATGAACCGCAGTGCTCCAAATATCGTCCGCAACACTATATTTTGGACGGCTTCTAATTTCTTTTGAAGCGTGTAGTTCAGCAAAGCTCTCTATGCCGGGTAAAGAATCAGCAAGACGTATAGCCGAAAAATGAGCAATTTGGTCGCCAGTGGATATGGGCTGGCACTGTTCAGTATTGGTATAGTGAGGTCCTGACGACCTTTGCCCTTTGGGGTGCTTATGCAAATTTAACATTTTCTCTTAAGGTAAGCCGTTTATCCAGGACTATTCCCAGGTACTTGACTGTTTTCTCAAAGGGAATTTTCTCGTGAGATTTCCAGCTGCCTGGCTGGAGGACGTGTTTTGCATATGAGCATCACTGATCGATTTTTCATCGTTGATCTTGATTCTCCACATATTGAACCACGCCTCTACTAGATCCAATTGCCTTTGGAGTCTCTCGATCGCGTAATCTACACTTCTGGATTCATAATAATATGCCGTGTCGTCTGCGTGTAGAGCTGTTTTGACTCCTTCCAACAGGAACATATCGTTGACGTAGGCTATTTACAAGAACGGCGAAAGCATTGTTCCTTGGGGGACTCCAGCGGCTATATCTCTGGTGGAGAAGATTGTTCCCCCTACAAGTACAACAATTTGTCGGATGAGTAAATAAGACTGTGTCAATTTGACATAGCGACAGATAATCGTCGTATGCGCGAGTTTATATGCCAAATTTTGTCAAAGGCTTTAGCTACATCAAGAAAAACGGTTGCAGTTACCGCTTTTCTATTTAGGCCTCCGACAAGACTGTCGATTAGTTTAACCAGTTGGAGGGTCGTCGAGTGGCCCTCCCTGAACCGAAATTGCTCAGACCGTACTTCTTTTTCCAAAGTCTCACCAGGAAAATCCTTTCGAATAGCTTTGATAACACTGGTAATAAGGAGATCGGCCTGTAATTCTGGGGAAAGAGCAGACTTTTCCCAGGTTTGGGTAGGCATACCACCTTTGCAGTTTTCCAGCAATTCGGAAAATATCCAAGTACAAAAATGACGTGAATATTGTGGTTATGGTCACTGTAAGAGCCGGTGGAACATTCCGAAATGCGCGGGCACCGATCCCGTCAACACCCGGAGCCTTGTCGGGGCTTGTGGTTTTGATTTTTACCTCCGCTTCAGTAACTTGGTCTATTTCTAGTGGGGCGTCCTCCACCTGTGCTAAATAATCTACGAGGAAGGACTCCACCTCGGTTGTGTGGTCGTCGTTTCCGGGCGGGAGGAGGGTTTGGAGTGAATTGGTTCTCCAGCGTGTCTGTGAAAACCTCCGCCCTGTCCTCCTCCGAATATGCCAGAAGGGCTTGTTGCTCCACAACTGGGTGGCGGGGCTTCTATCCTTCTCGTAGTTTTTTTTTTTTAGCCTGAACACTGAGGAGTGGTCGTCTGAAACCAAGGCGAGGTATTCGTTCCACGAATCCTCTCAATGTTGTGCCAGCAGCTGTTTCGTCCGTTTGAATATAAAAAGCCCTTTTATCATCGGGGGACAGGTTAATTCAGTATCTTCTCCTCAGTCGGTGCTTCTTTGCTATAGCGTCAGAGATGTGAGGTGGGAGATTATTACGGATAGGTCTCGTGGTCTTTTCCGTAGAGCTGTTTGGCAGAGCCTTGGTCATTGATGATGTGATGCGTTTGACCGTGTCATAGATTTCCTCCTGTGGTCAGGAGTTCAGGATGTGCTGGCCTGTAATCCCATTGGAGAGTTTCATAGAACCTTTTCCAATTCACTGACCTTCAGGGTATAGTCAGGGGGCTCTCGGTTGCCCCCTGCTTGGCCCAACTCCAGTAAGACAGGAGAGTGGTCCAAGCTGAGGTCTTCTGTCATTTCAGTCATGACCGTAGTTGTTACCGCCATCATGATTGCGATGTCGAGTACATCAGGTCTCGATCTGTCTGTTTGATGAACGAAGGTGGGCACCTTGGGACGTATGACGGCTAACCGGCATGCTCATGCCCTTTCGTATAGCAACCTGCCATATGGTGTACAATGTAGCCACATATATATAAATAAAAAAAATTCGCTGTTTGGATTAATTTGCATACTACCATGTATTTCATAATTTTCAACTGTGTAAATAAGTAGTCATTCTTTTGTCAGTGTGGTGGTTGATAAATGTTCTATTTTGGTATGGTTTTATTGCATAGTTTTCATTTGCAAAAGTGATTGAAAGTGTTTTGTAATTATTTTAAATGTTTTGCTTGTAATTTATAAAATTTGTTTTTAGTTTGTTTCAAAAGTTTGTACTTTTAAATAATTTTTATCGCTGATTGTGATGGACTATATATAGCAAATAATAAATTCTTATTAACTATAACAAGAAAGTTTTTCTTATTGAACAAGATGTTATATTTATAGCTTAACAAGTTAATAAACTTATCCTAAATAGATATATATGTATTTGGTTATATTGCATACCCTTAGAATACTTGCATACCCATACTATTAATTTGCTTTAATAGTTTGAATTAACATAATTTTTGTTAAGCAATAAAACCTCCATTTAGTAAAATCTTGTCAACTAACACCAAGCTTAAATAAAATGACTCATAAAAACTAAAAGTAAAAATTTACTTTTTTATTTTACATTGATATTTTTTATATGGCATTGTGTATCATTATCATTGTGAGATATCTTATGCACATAATTTTTTATTGATATTTTAATTACGAATTATCCTTTCATTTAATTTATAGATCATTTATTTCCCTTTTAGATATTAAAACAGATATGAAATGTATTCTCAATCTTTTTCTTATTCGAAGTCAAATCAGTTTTTCCTGTTTTGTTTAACAGGTGTTTTAAAGTATTAATGTTGATGATAAATTCACATAGCTTCAGAAATTAAATAATTGTTACTGAACTGACTTTTGACATTTATTGTAATAAGTTGTATTTCATTTCTCTATGATTTGTCCATTTTAAATAAATAATATTTAATCAAAATTTATTGCAAAGCTTAAAAAAAAATCAGAGAATAAATAAACGTACATATATAAAAACCAGTATTTTTTATTTGGTTAGATCCTATTAACTCTGAATCTTATTTGGAAAGATTCTACTTATATATTTATTATTTGTTTTTGTAGACTTAAATATTTTTTTATCATTATTTTTGTATTTTGTAACTTTGTTCTGATCAAGTTTTTCCCTTATCTGTCCAAGCAGATTTTAGGGGAGTTCCTTTTTTTTATCTATGGATTAATACTTCTATCCATTCCTTATGTGATTTCCAAATGAGTATATATTATGTACCGATCTGAATGAAATATGTGCTTATTCATGTCATCAGTTGGTTATACAATTTGAAAGAAATTTTCTGAGTTTATTTGTTGGTACCCAGACAGCATTAGTTAAATATAGCATGAAATTAATTAAAACTAAAGAAAAAAAAAGTTGAAATAAGTATTTAAAAAGTGTAAAAGTAAACTTATCCTAAATAGATATATATGTATTTGGTTATATTGCATACCCTTAGAATTAAATATTTGTTTTAAAATCAGAAATTTATTTATAAAAGATATGTCTAGTACAAAATAAGATTAAAAAATTAAAATGATCTTAGGTTAGCGATTAAAATTTTAACATACCCAAATAATATAGATGTACAGTAACTTCGCTGTGCATACTAAAATTATCGTACAAAATTGTGCATACAAAATTATCTATCATAAATTTAATGTTATTTATTTTTAAATCAGAATAATTAAATAATACATGTTTGCTTTTGAAAATTACTTAACGCTAAATTATAATGTTTTGCTTTTAAATTACTACAACTTCACCATTATTTATTTTTTTAAATAAATAAGATATAAATCTGAAAAAAAAATTTATTTACAACTCTTTTTACTACAGAATTTATGATTGTTAAATGATACAACTCAGTTAGAAAAGAAATTAATATAAAGTAAACATTATCGATTATTACCAAGTCACCTTGTTTTAATTCATTTATACTGCCCAACATTAAGAGTTTAATATTATTAACTCTTATATGTCGATGACCTTATATTGCCCTCCCAATAATAGAACATAAAAAATTGATTGACTGTGGGAGAATACTTTTTACATCAAAATAACTAAAAATCCTAAAAATTATCTTTGCAAATAGTAGAAGTTAGTTTATTAATGTGATACTGGTTTTCATTTCTGGTGCTTCCTAGTATTTTTCTTTTTGGAGGGGGAGAATTAAAGACATGCTTATTATAAAAACCTTGATATTATACAGATTTAACTTATAGAGTGATAACTCTCATATTTTACCTATTTATCTTTCAATATCTAATCTTGTTCTATGTTATTTTGTTATATTAAAAGTTTTAATTCATATAATTTAAATCTGATGTAAATAAGTAAACTATTATTATTATATATAAATTAAGAAAACTAAAAATACATAACAACATAAAACTGTTATTCCGTCATAATCTATTTGTATATAAACTCCTTTTCATAACATAGCCTAAAGTTTTTGAAACAATATTAAAACGGTTGTAGTAGAAATTTACTGCACTTAGTCCAGATTAACTAGAAGTTATTTAATATTATTGTTTTTCATTCAGACCTTTAGCCTTGTTTGTTGGGCAGTTGATGTAGTGGTTAATGTATGCTGGCTTCTGGATCAGTCAGTGTAGATTTAATCCCTGCCTAGGCACTAACAGATTTTCATCTACCTTTTACCTAGTTGCTTCAGTTCTTTTAAGAACTTTGTTTGATTAACTGTATAGAAATTAGATATAGTCAGTAAAAACAAATCTTACAAGAAACATGGTGTAGATTTTGACTCATAGAAAATACTATATATCTGCTAAGACATTGGTCAAAATAACTTTTTATTTATTTATTTATTTATTTTTTTTTTCAGGAAAAACGGATGGTGGTATTTGTAGAACAGTCCGTTATGGATGATTCATTATTACTTAATAATTCAGATTTTTCTGGTGTAAAAGATAAATTGATGACATTCCGTGATGGTAAAGATGATCTCACTGATAAAATTGATTTTATAATTTGTCTTGGAGGTGATGGAACACTCTTATATGCCAGTTTACTTTTTCAGGTAACTTTTGTTTATCCTCCATATAAAGAGCTTATGTAGCAGTATGGTTTAGCTTTTATTCTGAAATCATTATATAAATTCTTTTTTATGCTTGTGTGCACTTTAAAAAATATATTAATAGCGATACATAATTTATTTCAGTTATAATTACATCTAAGTTTTATATAATATACATACTTTATCCCCGAGAACATTGTTACATAAAGACTTATATATTTTTTAAATGTTTTTATCAGTCAATGTAACCTTGTTATGTAAATAGTAGGTCTTACTCATTACTACACGTTATATAAGATGGTGTTTTTATTACTAGTATTTTAGTTTGAATTTTGTGTTTGTTAAATATTTACATTTTTTTATTAGATCTAAATTCAAATTCTTAATTAACACATTCATTATTATTAATCAAAAGTAATGAAGATTTTCTCTCTTCTTATATTGAATAAAATCACTTATTCAAAGATTTTATCCATTTATTATCAAACAGCAATTTTTTAAGTATAAAATTACTTTTGTTCATCAAGTTTTAAGCTGAATTCATGAGTACTTCTTTAATTTTTCTTTATGATTTAACTTTTAATTATTTTATCTTGAGGTCTGTTGACTAATTTAATGAAGTTTTGATTTCTATAAAAAAAAATTACCAGCTCTTTATTTGAACTTTCCTTTTGACATTTTCCTCTTCATTGCCATTAAATATGTACTGAAAAGAAGCAAATCATTATGTTTGACAGCTTTTAAGAACAACCTAGCCGTTGTTGAGTGCTACTAGCTTGTTGAAGAAGTTTAGACTATCTGCATATTCATGAGAGAGAAAGAGTGTGAATATGACTACCAACAGTAAACAATGACATTACATCTTCACTTTTACATTATCATACTTGTTATTACATTACCATTACACCATGACATTACACCTTTACACAATGACTATTAAAATTATTGCAATAAATATGAGTAAAATCTTTATTTAATATGAAAGATTGAATTAAAAGCTTAATTTTTTATTAATTTTAACTGATGATTTACAATTTATTTGTAAGTTATAACTAGCTATTATTTCATAATAATAGTACATATTTTGTTCATTTGAGTAATTTTAAAACAATACAGCAAAAACTATCAACATTAAAAAAATAAATCAAAATTATAAATTGTATAATTAATATGTAGTATTCCAGAAAAATAATAAATATTACATGAATTTGAACCACTATATATTAAATTAGAATTTATGTTGTAGTACTGAAAGAAATTGTGTATAAAATTGAATTTAGTGATTTATTTATCAGAAGATATTGTGTTGTCATCTTTATAAAAACAAATTTAGTTCCCAAAACTGCCAGTTTGCTTCTTGACTTTCCCAACTGATGTATAAAAATAATAAAATTTAAAATTAAATTATGAAATGATACTCTTATTGAAAGGAAAATTGTATTCATATTTTCATTCAGTGAAAATGTAATGAAGCAGTACCTTAAGGCTTCATTTTTATATTTTAAATGAATTGCTTTTTTCTTTGCATATATTAATTCCTAATAGGACTAATAAAAAATGATCGCTGAAGATAAGGTGGTCAGTTGTAGAAAAAATAAAAAACATACAGCATTGTTAAAGATACATGTTTTTTCAACTATTACAATGCATTATCCAGAAAGTAAATACCACTTCCTTCTACAATGCTGCAGTACTACTATCGTAGCTCTGAGCATGTGTGTCACATTCTCTAATCTGTTGGCTTTCAATTGATGCCTTTATAAGTACAGCTACATTTGTTTAGATTTGATTAAACACTGTTTAAAATGTTCAAGTCGATCAAGAATTCCACAGATTATGAAATTAGGGTAATTATCTGATTTTGCATTTTTTAAATGCAAGAAATATCAACAAACTGATATTCATCAACAAATTGGTGAAGCTTACAGTTAAAAACCTGTAACTGATGGAGTGGTTAGAAAGTGGGTGCAGAAGTTAAATGAGGGACTTAGTAATATGCATGATGATTAAAGGATTGGATGCCCTTTTGTCATCAGTATTGATTTGGTTATGTGAGCGGATTAAAAAATTAAAGAAAATTGATGGTTTCAATTTTCTTTGTTATATATTGAATACCCTGAAATTTCAAAAATAGTTTTGCAAGAAATCGTAACACAGAACCTAGGCTACCAAAAATCTGCTCTCTTTGGTGCTAAAAATATTGATGGTTTATAAAACCAAGCGATTAGGCTATGCTTAGCCTTCTTTGTTTTGGAGAAACAAGTGACAACCACTTGTTTCTCCATATCAAGTGATCTCTCACTGGTCAATGCTATGATGATTGATGATGCTGACATAAAAACTACCACAAAGGTACCACAGTGGTACCTACCACAGTGGTTAAACAAACCACAGTTTGTAGTACAGTGGTTTTCTTCACTGGTGGTGCAGTTTTTTAAGGAAGCAATGAAAAGATTGATTTCAAGACACTGAAAGTGCCTTAATGATGGTGAAAATTATTAGAAAAGTAGTTTAAGGTATGTCTTTCCAACTAGTAATAAAATTATTCTGTTGAAAGATATGCATATTTTTAATAACTAAACGGTACTTAATTTCGGGATACACTTTGTATATTTATTGTTCTCTTGTTTTTATGATCATACTTCAGGATATACTTAATTAATACTAAAAATATTCTATATACTGTATCTACAAGAAAAATATTAAATCTGCTAACCATAACAAGTTTGGAATTCCCCATTGTCTTGGCCCTGACCAAAAGAAGTGGTCACTTCAGTCAGATGGCTAGCTTATGAACATAGTCACATTAACAGGTTTTATTTATCTTTCTGTAAAGTGTATGACTATTTATAAGTAACTGTGCATCTAATGTATAATTGTAGGGTAATTTTTTAAATATTTTCAGCAATCTGTTCCACCTGTTATGGCATTTCACCTTGGGTCATTAGGCTTTTTGACACCGTTTGAATTTGACAACTTCCAGGAACAAGTTACAAATGTACTTGAAGGTATGAAAGTTTTATATTTTTACTTACTAGCAATTTTTTTTATGTACAATGCAAAAATATATTAATATAATATTCAAATAAAATTTTAATATATAAATATTCAAATGATTAAAAATTAATTTGAAATTATTTATGTTTGAACTATGATGAGCATCAAGGAAAAAGATGTTCTGAAAATATATTTTGAGTTCTTAAGAGGAGACGTAATCTAAACCATGATCTGTTTTGAATTTTATGCTGCTTCATTTTACTATAAGCAGTAGATTTATGTGTTGAATACTATTAGATTTGGTTTATATTCCAATCTCTCTTATATAAGTGGTGTTAACCTTTGGTTTTTTCTGTTGTCTGATTTACAATTGTTATGATAGAACTTGTCTGTTATCTACATACCTTAATATAATAAACTAGAATTCTAAGTTTAAGTAAATAATTCATACCGATTCTGTAACTACAAAAACTGGTAGTGGTTTTAAAGTTTGCCAAGTAGTAGTCATCTCTATAGCTCACTTAATTGAAGTAATAACTGATTTCCAGCTTGGGCTTGAAATTGTTCATTACTTGTGCATGGCAATTTAACTCTATCTACGCATAGCTTATATATAGGATTACTTTTATAAATCGCATTATAGATCTTTTGTGTTGCAAAGAAAAACCTTGTCTTTAAAGTTATACCTTACAAATTTCTTACAGGAAAAAATAAATTTTCTAATAATATTAAATCTGTCCTTTTCTCCACTGTTGGTTTGTTTATTTGTAAAAAAATTAGGAATTGTGGAAAATTACTTATAAATTGTTATTTATTTATAATGTTTCTGTTGCCTCTTATTCTAGTATTGCAGTTTTAAATATCAATAACTTCATTAATTTATACAGCTGTTGGAAATTCTGAAAATGGTTTAATATAATAAAATAAAAACAAGTGAAATGTAGTTACAAAAATTGTACTTTACAAAAAAATTTTAATTTCTATTTACATTTGTATCAAACTTTAACTTTTTAAAAAGCAAGGTGGTGATTTCTAATATGATTTATATGATTTCTCATAAAATTTGACAAAAATAACCTTGCGATAATCATTTTTCAATAACTATTCCCACTTCTGAGATATCAGTCATCAAGATTACAAAAAAATCAGATTATTGAATAGCATATTTAGTGTTATGTTTCATTTTCACAATGTTAACTGTGGCAGGTAGATTATTGAACAATAGAAAATTCTTACCACACACAGATTTTTTCCCATTTCATTTTTTGGACAGTTTTGCATTTTTGGTCACTGGTATCTCAGAACAAGAATAGTTATAAAAAAAAAAAAATCAGTTAAATTTCTTAAAATATTATCCAAGGCCATGTGTCACATTACCATTTAGATATTAAAAAATCCCTTTCAGCATGCCAGAAGGTGGAGATAGATTTCACCAGTGCTAAGTAGAGGGTAAAAAAGATTTCCACCTTAAAGTTACAAAAAACTTCAAATTTACTCAATACGACAATGGTTGCATGTGAAAAAAGTTTCACATGTTTAGCGTGAAACGCTAAACATACCCTTCTCCATCTTGTTATTGGAGATTATAAAACTCTGTAAAAGTTGCATAAAGTTCTAACATACCTATGTTTTAGACTACCTGTTTCTATCAGGTGTTTGCTAACTAGTTGATAGAAACTGGACACATGTACAAAGGTATCAAACCTCATACTATTCAATTTTTTTATGTAGCATGATAAACCTCTGAATGCACCAAATTTGAATAAGATAAAATAATTATATAATCAATTATCACAAATTTGGCAATTAATGTGACATTTAGTGGAAAAAAACACTAGATATAAATGTGTAATTTAATTTCACACTAAACGGATCTCTTAACTCTATAAAAGCAAAACACCTAAAACAACACTATTTGCAAACCACTGATGAAGGAATTAGGCTATAGTTCCAAAAAGATCTTTTTGAAGGATATTTCCATATAATTAGAAAATGAGTAATATTTAAAAAATTTTAAAACCAATTTTGACCAACTTGTTTAATGTTAAGTAAAGTCACAATATATAAATTTAATTTTCTTTTCTGATTTGTAATTCATGGATTTTTCATTTGATTTAGGTCATGCAGCTTTAACGTTACGCAGCAGATTAAGGTGTATCATAATGAGAAAGAATGAAGAGTTATCAAAAAATGTTAAGCCTACGAATCTTTTAGTTCTTAATGAAGTTGTCATTGATAGAGGTCCTTCGCCTTATCTTTCAAATATTGATTTATTTCTTGATGGAAAGCACATAACTTCTGTTCAAGGAGATGGTAAATTTTATTTACATTACAAAAAAGAGTATGTGTGTATCTCTCTCTCTCTCTGTGTGTGTGGTGTAGTGTGTGTGTGTGTGTGTGTGTGTGTATGTGTGTATGTATGTGTATGTGTGTGATTAATAAATACGTAAGTTATATTAATAATATAATTTGTAGTTGGACATTCTTTTAATAAGTTCTTTCTCTTTTTGGAAGTTATTTTTAGTAATAAATAACAACTTAAAATTGACTTCATCATCAGCATGAATTTACATTGCTGTTTCTGACAACTACAAGTTCATAATTTACTATTCTTTTATCTTCTACTAATTTTGTTAGGATTATTAGTGCCTATATTGTACTGGTAGTACATTATGTGATGCCCAATTGTTGAGTACCCCAGTTTTTTAAATAACTTAAAAAAAAGTGAAAATTGTGTCAGTAAGACTGATATCTGCACTCTGTTACTAATTTTTATGTTTTGTAATCAACTGCAACAAAAAAAGATTAAAAAATTTTCTACGGTGGAGTGTTATTTTGTTTAGAATCACATTTTACAAATATTGTCTACTTTTCTGGGAAATCTGTTAACCCTAAAATTTATGTTCCTGATATGCACTAATTCCACATCTATTTATTATGGTTCATGGTGTGGAATTAAAAAAATTGTATTTAAACCTGTAAGAAATGAGATAAGGATGTTTTAGAAAAGCATACGGAACAAATACATGTTATACAATCAGAGGGCAAATTGACAAATAAAAAAAAACTAATTAAATTAGTTCTCGTGTTATAATTACATACTCTAATTACACATATTTAAGTTTATTTCACTGTAATTTCTTAATGAAGTTTTCCTTTAATTTATTAGGTTTTTTGTTATTAATTGTAACCATTTCTTAACCTAATAATGTAGTGTTCTGAGTGCTTTTATTGCTGTAATATTTTAGCGATAATTGTCAGCAAAAAAAAAAAAAACAACATTAAGAGAAACTCCTTTTTTGTAGAAGTTTATTAATTCAGACTGCCCAGCACTTCTACCATTTTGATTAGTCAAGTTTTACTATATTCTGAATTTCATTGAGGCTGTTTTAAGATTGATCATGTGTTAAAATTTGTACTTAATCTGATTTTGATAAAAGAGCATTTATTCTAAATATTAAAGGATATTAAGATTTTTGCAGATGGTGTTGTATTATTTTTTTAATTTATTATGGTAAAGTTTAAAATTATTTTGAAAACAGTAAAATTGGTTATCATGAAGTAGAAATATTCTTGGTCACTTCTGTTCCTATTTATAAAATAATTTGTTTTTTGAATTTTTTTCATTTTGTTAGATATTACAGACTTCATTAAATCGATTACTATTTTTTATTTGTTTTAGGATTAATTGTTTCTACTCCAACTGGTAGTACAGCTTATGCTGTAGCAGCAGGAGCGTCAATGATTCACCCAAGTGTTCCAGCCATCATGGTAACGCCTATATGCCCTCACTCTCTCTCTTTCAGGCCAATTGTTGTACCGGCTGGTGTTGAGCTTAAAGTGAGTTCACTGATAGATTAAATTTATTAAACATATTGAATTTATTAAATATTAATTAATTTAAACCACAGAAAAGTGAATGATAGCATTTACCAAAACAGGACTTTCATTGTAATTTAAAACATTTTCAGTTAATGTTTTTAAAAATACATGTTTAAATATGGATTTTTGTAATTATTTTAATAAGTGTACATATTTTTTTTTAAATCGCTATTTATACAAATTAGATTGCCAGTGTTGAGAATTAAAACAGAAGCACAATTAGATGAGTATTATTTTATTCTTTTTGGTTCAAGTAATTAATATTTGATAAATTTATAGTTTAATACACAGTTTAATTACTGTAGGTTTTTGTTATCAGATTTTTTACAGAAGTGGTGATTACTATACTGTTTACAATATAAGAAGAACTTTGAAAAATTGTTTTTTTATGAAAAAAAATTGTTCATTATTTTATTTTTTGCAATTAATAAATTCTTATTTGTTAGAAAAAAACAGAATTTTTGGTTGAAACATATTATGTTTATCATCAGTTATTAATTTAATTGGCATTACATCTTATCTTGAGATAATGTATTTTAAAATATAAATAATTTTTAATAGTTTGGTTGTATGAAATTTTCTAGGCATATAGAATAATTTATTATTGTTTGCCCAAAGTTATTAATATAATGGTGTGGTGGTATGTTTAAACCAAGACTAATTTAATCAAACTCTTATTACTTGCATTTTGGAAACTAAAAATGATCCAAAAACCTTTTTTTGTGTGTAGATATTATTAATTCATCACATAACCTAAAGGTTTACATCTGGGAATGTATGTAATATTTATAACCTATAAATAATGGAAAGTCATATCAGGATACAAACTTAATGATTCTGGGGAACTGGGATTGTTTCCTGCTTTTGGAAAAAGTAATTGAAACGAGTATTGAAATTTTACTTGAAAGAGAATGTAATAATTATTTTTATGTTATGAATTAGTTTTTTATTAGAAACATTATGTCTAGTATTTTATTGAATTTTTATCATTCAAGGAATCCAGTATTATCTTATCATTTGTGAAAGAAACTGTTTTACTCATTATATTACTGTTTGTTTCTTCTTGAAAAAATATTCTATAAGAAATCTTTTTTACTTGCGCTCCTTTAACTTTTAACTTTAACTGTTTTTTTTCATGTTTGTCCTTGAATTTTTTGCATCCTAATTTAACATACTTCATGACATTGCCAATTGATGAAATTTTGCACAGTTGCTAAGGTTGTTATTGTATTTACAATACAATATTCCACCATTACTTTTGCAAACATCTTCCGTACAGGGGTAAAGGGTGCGGATGTAAAATATTACAAAATCTGCAAAACGGCTACGCAGAGTTTTTGGGGTTGCAGTTGACAATTCCGATAGCTGTTTAACATAAAAAAATGACATAACTTGGTACTTTTGAAATCCAAATTAACCTACTAATTAAACTCATGCAATGCATGATAATAATTTGATTAAAGTATGACTAAAAACTATAAAGCAAGTTTCTAAAGATTTTGAAAAATCTTTGTAATATTATTTTTAATAATATTTTTTATTCTTACTATAGTAGACTTCCCTTTAATCAACGTATTGTTTATGTCTGTCTGACCTCTTTATTGTAATGTCAGACATCACTGAGTATTTAATATATAATATATCATAAATCATTACTGTTGTTTATGTGCAAATGATTAAAGTGTAAATCTACAAAGTGGCTTTGTAAATAACTTTGCACCAATGTAATTTTATAGATATGAAATTAATTTCTTACGTATATTATTCTGTTCAATTCAAATTCAAGAATATTATGTTTAGTAAGTGAAAGGTTGTACTTCTTTGAAAAGATATTTTAAAGAAGAAATTAATCATAAATTCCTTAGGAATGCTTTTTATTAAGGTCCATTTTTAAATACCTACTGATTCTAGCTGGAAAGCAGGATTATATTTGTGATGACAGACAATCTGGTAAAAATAAGTTGACCCAAAAGTTTATGAAAACTGTTGTTAGACAATTTTAGAATCTTTGTTATATTTTTAGAAGTATCACCTTAATTAATTTACATCAATGTGATATAAAAACTAAACTATAAAAATAAAAAAAATACTATGCATGTGAAAATGTACCCAGTTGAAAGGTAAAAAGAGTTTCTTTCATTGTCACAGAAATTGAAATCTGAATTTTGTATATAGTAACATTTAATCAAGGGTTCTGGAAGAAAAATCATCCTGATTCTTCAACTTAAAAATAAGGGCCATTTTGTGACTTAAAAGCAGAACCCTTTATTTATTCTTTTTAATGTAGAATGTAGTATGTGTCCTAAAATTCTGTGGAAACTAAAGATTACATACAATTCAAAATAAAATACACATGTATTAGTGCTGAATGGGATCATAATTTATTGGCAGTGTTATTTAACCTTATCTTATACCATAAAATGTTGAACTGTTATAAATATTTTACCATTAAACACCCTACAGTCTCAATCTCATGCTAAGTGGCTGCCAGCAGTCTTCTTGTTAAAGAAATGACTTGCATTAAAACAGTTTAAGAATAATTATGAAATGGTTAAGGGAAAGATATCAATAAAGGGTTGGAAATGGCTGAAGAAGATAAAATTATTGTTGCAAGGATAACTTATGATATCTTATAAAAAAATATGTCTAAGTCATTGGTGATTTAGTGGAGAAATACATGATAGGAAAATTATGCTATACTATGCATGGATTAAAAAATAAGACCAGATGTCAAAAATAGAATTTATAAATTTTTACTCAATTTGTAACAAGAGAAAAAAATTAATTGATTGTATACTCAATTTATACAATAAAGACAAATGCTTTATTTGCTATAAGCTCCATGTTTCATTAACAGCACTTTTTTTTTAATAGCATATTAATTTAAAAAAGTGATTAATTGTCTCACACTTCTGTTGTGTGTGTTGTAATGATATTTATAAATTTTTTTAAAGAAAAAAAAATAAGTTAGTGTTAATTTTTCTGATTTTATATTACCAAAACTATCTGTATAAATTTGTGTAGTGGTTTAAACAAGGGTTTTGGTAAGTGTGTTAAATTTATTATTACATTTAGGAAAAATCTTTTATTAATATTTATTTGAAAAGATTTATAAATAAAGAAGTAATGAACTTATTAGATGATGTTGTCATTGTTGGTTGAGGATTATCATTTTTTTAGATATCTGTATCTCCAGACAGCAGAAATACTGCTTGGGTTTCATTTGATGGCCGCAATCGACAGGAACTGTTCCATGGGGACAGGTATGTAAATGCCCAGCCGACCAGCATGGCCATTTTGATTGATTGGTTCTCTGGGTTTTTTTTGTTGTCTTTCGTGTTTCTCATGTTAACATATTTCTTTCTTTTTTTTATCATTTTGTGCCGTTATTTTCAATAGCATTAATGCTAAACTGATATTGCTTTTTGCTTTTGTATATGTTGCATTATTTGTATTTGTTTGCATCTTATTTTTGTTAACATTGTACATATATATATTTATATAGATCATTAATTTGAAAGAATCTCTTTTACTCTAAGTCACTGGCTCTTATAAAAATGATTTTAATAATTATAACTTAAAATTGTTCCATGATTTCAGTTGCTAATTTTTTTTTTTTTTTTTGTAACACTATGGTCAGTTTATTAGGGATTGAATATTTTATTTTCTGGAATTTAACATTTAAACATCATTTTATACTAATAGAAATATATTTTTATGAGAAATAGTTTACATGTATTTAAAAGTGTTTCTTTCATTAGGGAAGTCCTTCAGATAATTGATTGTTAGATCCATCCCATTTTTTGACAATTTGCCACATTTTGAGATTTACATTTATCAAACTGCTTTACTTGCATCCTTACGTATATTTTTCTGCAAAAAAATGATTAATTTACTTGTGAGCAGCCATTTCATATTGGTGTTTTTACATATCCTCAGCGCTTGGATTGAGTAGTGTTATAAGCTGGGATTTGAAGGTTGTGTAACTCGAATTTAAAAGTAATTTTATATTTGGAGTTTGAAAGTAGTAGGAGTACGGACAAATTTAGAATGGGTAAACAGAGGGGTATTTGAGAATTTGCTTTGTGTTAAGTATATGTGATTTGTAATGAGTCAGTTTACTTATTACAACATGGACTCTCCACATATGCTAAATTTATAAGTTTAGTAAAATGGACACTCCATTACTTTTCACAACAGAAGAAATATTCAAGTATTATCCACCATCCTTCTGTAGTCCTTACCTCCTCTTAATACTTGAAATTTTTCTTTACCAGCTGATGATAAGTATTATTCCTAGTGATGAGGATATATAATGATACCAATATAATATATAAATTATTTGTGTAATCTTGTTCACGCATTCTCTTATATCATTATAATAGCTCAACCAGCAGCATATCTTACTTTTTAGTTACTAATTTTGTTTAATGTTTTACATTTTAAAAATTATATATTTATAACATTTTTTGGTAATTTTTTTATGAGTTGAAGAAAAATTAATTCATGAAAATAATTTCTCAAATTATTTTGCACTTAGAGTTTGGTGTTTGTTTATTATTGTTATTATCATATTAATAATATTCCAGTAAGAAACTATGACGCCAGCAGCTAATAGCAGAGGAATATCTTTCACCACCTTTTTTTTTTGCATTTCTTCAGTTGACCTATGCTTTCTAGATATTATTACACCGTAATGTTACAGGTTATGTTGAACAGTGATGCTCGACAAACAGCTTGGGTCTCCTTTGATGGTCGCAATCAACAAGAACTACGAGTAGGCGATAGGTTTGTTTCTTTTTATATCTCAGGAAACATTATTGCTGAAGCTTTCCAATGTTACTTAACTTTCTACATTCTGGGGGTTTCAGTTCTTTATCTTTTCTGGCTTTTTCTTATACAACATGTGAAGAATTATAGATTGTTTATAGGTTTTGATATATTATAATTTAAAATGCAGATTAATTAAAGGTTAATGGTTTACTTTTTTCATTCTTTCTTTTCTTTGCTAATTTATTAACATTTAAAAATTGTATGAGGTGTCTTGCAGTTTCTGGGTAAATATTTGGTAGGTTAATTGCTACTTGCTTTTGGGATATCTTCCTATAACTCATATTTTTGCAGTTGAAAATTTGAAAAAGTATCTACAAAAATATAATCAATTATTAAGGTAAACCTCGATAAAACATATTTACATGTAGCTACACAGACAACTTTAAAAAATAATTCACACCAATTTGAATTTATACTTATTATTTAATTGAAAATTGTTGTTAATGTTAACTTTGATTAGTTCTAGAAACTGATTTTTTTTTCATAATCTATTCTTCCATTACTCTTTTGGTTAGTCGTTGAAAATTATAAACAGAGGCTGTGCTACTCAGCATGATTTGGTATAAATTACCTAATGCATCAATAAAACTTATTTAAATATGTATATGATATTTACAAAAAATCTATAATATAATTTTCTGTTGCCCATTACAGTTGAGATTTATGGTGAATGTTAAATACCCTTTTAAAAAACTATTATTCAAGTTATGAAAACAATTTTTTATCCCTATGATTTTTTATTAACAGAGTAGTATGTTAAAAAAAATCAGCAACTAAGGTTTTTTTTTTACTGTATTAGTCTACTACTACAGATATGTACTTTAACTTTATAAAAATTCTTAAGTGTGTTAGCATGCTTATAATGGTTTCTTTTCCCTCTCCCAACAATTGATTCATTTCTCTCCAGCAGCTGATCAAGATTTATTGCAGTAACTTATATCAAAAGACAAAATATAAATACATTCATAAAAACTTTTGTAAAAAAAGATCTTAAGACTACCAACAATATCAAAGTGGTATTGTATTTTAAAACTATTCAGATATAAAAATTCTTATTAAACAAACTAATTTTATTAAAAGTATTAAATGTGACATTATATGTGTGCTGTGAACAATATAAAGACAAAAGAAGAATATATATTCTATTTCTTTATTTTCATAAACAACTTTGTTATAACATTATCATAATTTTGTTCAGTGATTATTATTAGAATGTTAAATGTCACTTTTCATTTCCATATTGTTGGAAATAGAAGTTTAAAACTAAACAAAATTTAGAAATTTTTAATTAATCTGTTTTAAAAAATAGCAAGAATCTGTACAGTGTAAAACACTTATGAAGACAAAAATGCACCCTCAAATCATAATACGAGGCATATTCATAAAGTAAGAGCCGTTTGGTCATTAAAAAAAATTAACTCATGAGAAAAGGTTTTTACTTACAGTTTTAGTTTTCTATATATCTACTTCACTTTTCCTCATAATCGCCAATCAGTTCTAAGCACTTTTTGTAATACTACACCAGTTTCTTTAACCCCTCTGCATAGAAGTTTACCACCTGGGAATTGAACCAAATGACAACGGTAGTGTTGATTTCCTTGTTGTTTTCAAACCGTTGCTCACCAAACCACTTTTTTTAAATGCAAGAAGAGGAAGTAGTTGCTAGGTGCTAAGTTAGGACTATATGGAGGGTGGTCAAAAAGTTCCCAACGAAAATCTTGAATCATCCTCTTGGTTATGAGCGGTGTGAGGGGTACACATTGTTGTGAAGGAGGATTATGCCAGACAACTGTTTCCCACGTCATCAATTTTGGATCACACGTCTTTGTTTGGTGAGCATTTTGCAGTACATGTCAGCTGTAATTGTTGATCCATGTTTCATGAAATCAACCAAAATGATGCCCTTTTCGTTCCAAGGAACGGTAGCCAACATTCGACTCGAGTACGGAGATTGATTGAACTTTTTTGGTTTTGGGGAACTTGAATAGTGTCACCGCATTGACTGTTGTTTCGATTCTGCATTGGTGTAGGATATCCACGTCTCATCACCTATAACAATGTGGGAAAACAAATCATCTCCACCTTGTCGATAGCGGACCAAAAACGCTCGTCTACTGCACATTCTTGGCTCTTTGTGTTGGTCGGTCATCATTTTCAGTACCCACCTTGCACACAATTTGTGATATCCAAGCTTTTCTGTGACAATTGTGTAGAGAGAGGTGCATCCAACATGCAGGAATTCATCAACCATAGCACTAATCGTCAATTGCCAATCACATCGCAGTTTTAAGTTCACTTGTTCAACGATTTCAGCAGTCCGAATACCAAGCCTGCCCACTCCACTCTTTTTCATGCACATTTGTGCGGCTATTTTTATAGTCTTTCCTTCATTCATTACTGTAGGTCCATACACTAGGCATAACTCCTGATGAATTCCAGCAAATGAAGATCCTTTTGCACACAAAAATTGAATCAACAGCACGCACTTTACAACTGGTGGAGAAACAGTTGTCGCGGATATTGGGATGTGCATTCACCAGCAGGGAAACGACTACTGAATCAAAACAACAACTGCAGTGGCTTCATAAGTAGTTGATAGCTGGCCCTGCATACATGAAACTGTGTTCAGATCTTCTAATATTTAAATATAAGCCAACGACCCTTACTTTATGAATATACCTTGTAAATTCCTTATGGAATTCATGTTTACAAACATCAATATATGACACCAGTATCATCTGTGCAAGCTGGTACTACATAAAATAAACCATTTAACTGATAAATACTCAGAATTATATATATATATATATATATATATTTTTAATTATATATATAATTTTTTCAGAAGCATTACCTTATCCAATTAAAAAGTGATGCATAAAAATTGTTCAGTTGTGTTACCAGTAATTCTCTGAATAATTAGAAATTTATTGAACTAATATTTTTTTTTTTGAATACGTTAAGTAATTATAAAATAGCACAAGAATAAGGTTCTTTCACAAATTTTATCGTCTACTGCTAGTTAAATCCATATATCCTTTTTTATACTTAAAAATTGCACTAGAAAGTAAGATCTTTTCACTTGTTCATTACTCAAAGTGGATCCAATACACTATATTCACCATTGATAAGATAGAATTATATTTATTGAAAAATAATAGCTATAACAGTGCAACTTAAAAATGGTCATCAGCCTATAATTAGTAAGTATAAGATCATTGTTAGCTTATCAATTTGAAAAGTGATGTGATACAATTTTAAATGATCGTCTTTCATCATTTACCACCAGATGTTTAGCAGAAGACATAATCCACATTTTGTATTGTACTATGAATGGAGGTACCTCACGTTCTCCTCCAAATACAGCGCCTGCATAGACCAGGGTGTTTTGCAGGTTCCTCTCCTATAATGTGCAGGTAGCATTAATGGATTTCAATAATTAAAGTCTGAGTCCTCTTTCTGGCAAATAAGGTGATTCATCTTTATTATATCCCATTTTTTAATGTCTATTAAAATGTAAAACTGCCCCTCAGAAACATTCTTTTTTGTATTTGGTATGTTAAAAAATGTTATAAATTGTATTTCATAGTGTTGACTGAACAATTAAGTTCTTTCATGTAATCATTTTCATTGCATTTAAATATGTATCAACATTTTTTTTTTGCCGTTTCAACAAAAAAAAAGAAACATTGTAAATTTGACACTATTCTGTTTTCTTTGTTGAACCCAAAATTTTTGTATTAAGTTATTAAATTCTGCTTAGTTTTTAATTCTAACTGATTAATCTGAATTCTGCATCTTTTTTTTAAATTTTTTACTTAATTTTATTTCATTTAATACTTTAAAAATTATCTTATTGTGTACTACTAATTTCTTTTTTAACATAATCGTCAATTTATTTCTTCACTTATTTCTTATAGTTGTTAGTTTATATATTAATATGGAAAAGTATTTCTCTTTCTTTAATTAGTTTTGTGTTTTGGAAACCTGGTTTGATCAAAATTTTCCCTTGGTTTTCCATGATCCTTCCATTCAAATGCTGGAGCAGTTCTTTTCTTGTTAATCATGGAATAGCGTACTCAGCATTCTTATGATATGTGTAATGTTGAACTTTTTTCTGATCTGAATACAATTTTTTGTCATACAGATGATTACTTTTACTATTATACCATCATTGAATGCACTAAAGTACATCTACCACCCAGCTTACGTTTGATATTAGCTTTCAGGAAGTTGATCGGTGTGTAAAAATTCATTAGTAAAATAATATAAGTAGAAAACTAGTTTGCAGCTGAAAAAAACTTTTTAGTTTTTTTAATTTAAATAAATCAGTTATGTGCTTATTTGAAGTTTCTGTATGAAAAATTTTACTTATAACTTATCTAAAATGAACTATTTTTAAATATATTTAAACAAACAGTATTTGGCAAAACTAAGCTCTATACAGTATAGTTTTGAGAGAGGCTGGGCCTTTACTTAATGGTTAGCTCCATTTTATAATTTCTTTTGATGAAAACTATTTAACATGATTCCCGTTAATATTTTATTTTTTATTCATATGTATTTTACTTTTCTTCTTTCCAGATTCAAAACATATTCGTTAAAAATGTTTATAATTTTATCATACACCTGTTAAATTTTTTTGGAGTGTTTTAACTTTGGCATCTCTTCATCTTTATGTATTCTATTTTCTAGATTAATGTTTAGTTTTTGATCAAAAATGTGATAGATTAAGTGTATTGAAATTTTAATCCAAAATTTTCTTTTTGTTTTCTTGTTTAAAAAAATTTGTGAATCAGATGTACATAAAGTGAGAGACTGTAATATTTTTAAAAAGACAAAACAAATTGTCCCAGCATATTCTCTAATCTTGAAATATGATTTTATTACAATTTCAGTGAAATTTTTGCTGCAGTATTAATTTTTCACTGTTAAAAATGTTTGTTTTAAAAGCTACTGTACTGTTTCTCCCATCCATTTTAAACTGACATTATTCTAACTGAAACTAACACATAACTATGAACTTTCTGAATGCAATTTTCTCCTAGAGTGAGACTAACATACTTGGTTCATATCAACACTAAGTGTGACTTGTTCTTTCCCAGTACTTGTGTGACAGATGTGTTTCCTGAACAAATTATAATACCAAATGAGAGTAAGAACAAAATATCATCACATGCCAAGCTTCAGTGTACAGTCATTCCATTTATATTTTAAATTATGAACTGTAAGTTTTGATGTTCCTTTATTATGTGTGTTTACATCATATTTTTATTAAATTCTCCATATTGACTAATAATCTGTTAATATGAAGAATGTTTTATATATATATAAATATAAATAAATTGTCTTTTACATATCTCTAAGTTTTAATGGATTTGAAATGGTTTCATACAAATTACATTTTAACATTTGATGATGACATAGGTAATAACATACACAAACAGTACTGTTTCAAGTAAATTTTTTATTGTGGTACGTAACAGTTAGTGCAGCTTGTTAAAATGTTTTCTAAGGTGGCTGTGCAATTTAAGTATTTTTTGCTTTTAGGTTGATATGTTTTTTTTAATTCTGGAAGGCATATGGATAGATGATTATTTCTTTGGTATAGGGTGGCTATTAAAAACGTTTTTACAATAACTTATACATATATTTGTTTTAATAGCATTAGGATTCTTAGTTGTAAAGTAAAAATAATTTTATGTTACATTTTTTTCAGCTACATAACAGTCAAACTAAATTTTTGTATCCATTTCTTTTTTTGTTTGTGGTAATTGTTTTATGTTATTTTTGGAGCCATGATTTTAGGGTAAAAGTGGTATGCATGCTGGTGTTTTGTTTATTTTTTATAATTTTTACAAATAGTATATGGTTTCAATGGCATTGTGTAGGTTAATTCTATGATGTATTTGTATTATGGTATTATAAGAGTTAGCATTAACCTGTGAAGTTTGTTGAATTAATAGTTTTATTTTTATTATTATAGTTTCATTTGTAGTTAAGCATATGAAAATCGTATGTAAACTCTAATAATCCCTTAATTCTGTATGAGTGTTATTGGGGAACGTGACTCATTTTTATATTATACATTTTGTATTATACAACCATAATTTGCAAAGACACTTTCCATCTTTAAATGAGAAAATATATGAACATTACATAAGAAATGCAGAATTTAAATGCAGAGATTAAAATTTAAATAAAAAAGTAACCACTGGGGAATTTATTTTTTTTAAGAACAGTGTAAAAAAAAAATTAATTAAATTTGTTAAACAAATTTTTAATTAAAAATTATAAATTTAAATTGGCTTTTACATATCTTTAGGTTTTAATGGATTTGAAATCGTTTCATACAAATTACATTTTAACGTTTGATGATGACATAGGTGATGACATACACAAACCAGTACTGTTTCAAGTACCAAAGAAGATGATCTCATTTAAGTTATAGAGTTGGTACTGTTCAGTATTGTTGGTATAGTGGTAATTCCCAAATCAGGAAATTCCCTAATGTACTAGAATTTTGTAATATTGATATATCAGTAATTTATGAATAGCAAGATTTGGTTAGTGAGAAATCTGGTAATAGATATCATCAGTTGTCAATTTACCAGAGTAAGAAAGATATGGAATATTGATGTAAAAATTTTAAAATTTAATAAATCGGTAAAGTAATGTAACAGAATGTTCAATAACTGTGGACATATGTCAGGCAGGTATAAACTTAATTGGTCCCAATTTATATATACATACGATGTGTACTATATTTTGTTTCATTCCAACTGATGATTCACTTAACCAATAAATTTAGTAAATTAATTGATAACTGAGTTGTAACAATAGTTAGGGTTTTATTATTGTACTATTTTAATAATTTTCTTTTTTTTGAAGATAATTGGTTTTTAATGAATGATACTGTACAACTCTTTTTGGAACTTTTGAAGCCGTAAAAGATATAATTTCACTTTTCCTATTTATGTAACTTTGTTAACAATAATGATGTACTTTTCCCATATGTATTTTTGATCATGTGATTGTAAATTTATTTCAAAGTTTCATGTAGTAATTATAATATTTCATTCATTCAAATTCTTTTTAGTACACCAGATTTGTTTTTTTTTTCAGTTCGTCTATAAAATCTTTAATATAATCACTGAGTTTATGTTAAAGAAAAAAAAAACAAATAAAACAAAACAGAGTAGTTTATTTTTTGCACCAACTTTAAATGTAATATATGAATTCTACGTATTTCTTTGAGTGTTTTCAATCTTATAAAAAAGTTAAATCACATTATTATAAACAAATTATTATAAAAACATTATTATTATTATTATTATAATGTAAAAAGTTTTTACATTATTATATTTTCCAAATAGATGAGAGCATTTTTCACCCCTTTTATTGCTTGCATGAATGTTCAGAAAGCTGCACTAAAGCATAAATTCATTTACCCATTTATACTGCTGTTATAAATCATCATCATTTTAGATTGTCACTTACCATGCTGTTTATTACAGCTACCATATAAGCTAGTTGAGCTCACGAGTTACTTGAAAGTAATTATTGCTTTCAGATATATTTCTATTGGTTTATATGCATTATAATTTGTTATAAAAATTTTCCTATATATAAATCTATTTATTTTCTCCATTTAGAATGATAATTTCAACCATTTGACCTGATATTGTTATAAAATTGATTCTTCCAGTCTTTAGATTTGCAATAAAATAATGCAATTTTACTTTTGTGTAATTTTTTCAATATATGATTTTATTTATATTCACCTGAATATGTGTACAAATGAT
This sequence comes from Lycorma delicatula, assembly GCF_047948215.1. Lineage (NCBI taxonomy): Eukaryota > Metazoa > Arthropoda > Insecta > Hemiptera > Fulgoridae > Lycorma > Lycorma delicatula. The sequence goes on from NC_134455.1 coordinate 303,609,095, forward strand.
GATGATATCGTGCTTATCAACTAGGTGACCATTCAGGATCAGGTTAAAATATGTATTATAAATCCAAAGATTTTATTATGTTGCAGTTTATTAGATTTAAAAGTGAAATATATGTTCATATCAAGCATTTTAAGTCTGAAAAGTCATAAATATTGAATTAAAAAATTACTAAATATTACTAAAAATGACTAAATATTGAATTTAAAAAAAAATTATGAAAATATGAATCAGTACGAATCATATTGCTTCTTTTTTTTTCAATCAGTGTGAATCTGAGATTTGGGTTATGTATTCATATATTACACCTACATTTTCAAAAATAGAAATATGAGAAATCCACTAAAATCTTAATTTGTCACATACTGTTACTCGTATATAACAAAATAGATTGTATGTTTTTTGGACATTCACCTTTCTTTCTTTGATTAACATTTGTCATTTTTTAATGCTCTTGTTTTTCTTGTACAGATAGCATGCATATTTTATACTGATTTTATGTAACACCAACTTTCCATGAAAACAATAACAAAAAGCATTTCTTATACATAAAAAATAATAATTTTTTTTGTAAACTGTAATGATTAACAAAGCATGATCACTATGTAATTTTTGTGTCCCCATATGCTAATCAGTGTGAATTTGCATGAATGAGTGTAAAGAACTTGTTTTACTTACTTTTTAATTTTATCATTAAGAATTTTTCTTTTTTCTCTTCTAGATTTAGAAAATTATTAATTTTTTGCCCGTTTCATTTGGAACTAACCATTAATAATTTACAGCACTCAGCACTTGATGAGTATTTGCGTAAAAGGCATGTAGATGGACATTTTTTTATTAGACAACTGTTGGTGTAATGCAATAATATGTGTATATCTAAGAATAATCAGATACCTGTAGTTCTGAAACAGTAGTTTGCTCCTTGCGAAACAATCCTAATCTGTCTGTTTTATTAATTATGATTGCAAATGCAAATTTTTGTAGATATTCTTATAATTTGAACATTCACCAATACTGAAATTCCTAACAATTGAAATAATTTAGTTATTAATGGTAAACTAAGAAAAGTTTATTTCTAGAGTAAAACCTCTGTTTGCTGAAATTAGAGTTGACTTTGTTTAATCATTTTTAAATTGCCAGTTATTTTGTGAACATTTAATTTAATATTGTAATTAATGTCTTTTAAATATTTGATAATGTCTTTGTCTTATACTATAATGGTTGTTGTATTTGAGAGAGCTATGCTGAAGTGGGTGTTCCCAGCTCCTTTTACCATTAAAAGGCATTTAAAAAATACAAATATTAAAATCATGTATTAGTAAAATTTTTATTTTATAATTAGTCTCTGAAATGAATGTTAAATAATTTTTAAATCCAATATTGGATTATTTGTAGCTAAAATTTGGTCCATGTCCAATTTCTATATACATCTGTATCGGGTGATTCAAAAAGGACTTCACAACTTTAAGAACATATAAGAATTTATTTAAATTACTTACAGATACAGTTGAGGTCTCATTTCATGGCAAAACTGAAACTGTGAGTTTTGACTCGCGTAGTTCATTAGTACTGAATTTGGCCATTAGTGTTGTTAAAAAAATGGATACATTTACTGGTGTAGAACGTGCTCATTGTGCATTTTGGTTTCATGATTTGCAGTCAGCAACTGGAGTTCAACATAATTTTCTTGGAGAGCACAATAGGGAGCCTCCTAGTAGATATACAATTTACTCTCGATACCAAACCTTCATTGAGACATGTTGTTCTGTTAAACATACAAAATCACCAGGATGCCCATGTCTCCCTGAAGCTGCTGTGAAACAACTCAGAAAAAGCTTTATTCATAGTCCAAAGAAATCAACTTGACATGCGTAACGTGAGACTGGCATTCCACAAATAACTGTTTGGCACGTATTATGTAAAAGATTGCACTTGAAGCCATACAAACTAACTGTGGTTTTCACATTACAGATGACAACAAAGTTGGTTGGCTGCAGTTTTGTGTGGAAATGATGGATAGAATTGCAGACAAAGATGTATTTTTAGACAATGTAATTGTTAGTGATGATTCAGCGTTTCACATCAGTGGCATGTGAAATGCTGACTCATGAGCGTATTCAGTAGAATAAGTGGCCTCTGCTTAAGCACATTCATGATAGCTCTAAGGTCAATGTTTTTTGTGCCCTAAGCAAACAAAGACTGTACGGCCCATTCTTCTTAAAGGAGGCAACCATAATTGGTTTCATTTAATTGAACTTCAAAATTTTCTAATCCCTCAGTTAGATGATGATGTTGATGACCAAGATGGTGGATGCATTTACTATCAGTAAGACACAGGGTACCACCCTCTATCACCTAGAAGTTTGACATATTCTTGATACTCAATTCTGAAGTTGATGGATTGATTGTTAATGTCTAATTGCATGCCCGCTTCACTCCCCAGATTTGACACCGCTAGATTTTTTCTTGTGGCCTTTCATTAAAGTATGAGTTTATGTACCATCTTTGCCTGCTGATCTTGTTCAGCTAATGCCGCAGCTGCAAAGGTAATGACCAACTTGCTGGCTAGAGTCTGGAATGAAATCAACTTTAGATGGGACATATGTTGCATTATAACTGGAAGCCATATTGAATGAAAATGAATGGTTTGGTGACAAACTGGATGTGTTTTTCTATGAAACGAAACCTCAACCAAATCTGTAAGTTATCTCAGTAAATTTTTATTTGCTTTATGTCTTTAAAGTTGTGAAGTTCTTTTTGAGTCACCTATAATACTCATTCTTGTAATATATATGTTGTGCTTATTTTTAAGAAAACTCTGTAGTAGTTGTCAATTAAGCCGTATGAAATTGATAATTGTGGTTTTTAAACTTGCATTAACACTTCCCGAAACAAATTTTATCAGATTTTACGTTATAGGCATTCATTAATTTGAAATATAAAGGTGTTTATAAAAATTGTTTCAAAAAATCAGGGGAAGATCCCCCACATAGAAATTAAGAAAAAAATTGATATCAGCATTTGAAACAGTTTTTATATTAAATTAAATTAATTTGTCATTTAACAGTTTTTAAATACAATGATTACATGCTGGAAACAAGATTTTAGGGTTTCACATAATTTTACAGATCGTAAAAATCAATTAACAGTTTGTCTTTATTCTTATTATGTTTAGAATTTGATTAAATTTATTGAATTGTAATTAACTTTTTCTTTTTTTTTTGTAGTTTGAGAGTAACAACTTCTATCTATCCAGTTCCATCAATCTGTGCTCAAGATCAGATTTCAGATTGGTTTGATTCTTTAGCCGAATGTTTGCACTGGAATGTAAGGAAGCGACAGAAACATCTCGATGAATTAAGTGATTTAACTCATTCGAGTTCAAATGACACACTTGATTCACTCGAGCACACTGACCAGCTGGACAGCTAGGATACAGGTATGTTATTTATTTTATTTTATTAATGCTTGCATTAAGATTATTAAAGTAGCCAAAGTTATTTTATGTTTACATTTAAAAATTAATTTGATGCTTATTTGACAGATAAAACTTATATATATATATATATATATATATAGAGAGAGAGAGAGAGAGAGAGAGCTCTATTTATTCTGGTAATTCATTTCTAAGAAGTATAATCAGTAAATACTTTGACAGAACAGTATTAGCAAAATAATTCCTCTACAAGCTTTAAAATACACATTAGAAACTGTATTTTTTTTTGTTTAAATAAGTGATTGTATCCTGTTGCACTGAGATGTGATAATTGATACTTTGTTAACATATGAGAAACAATAAGAAAATTTTGAGCTAGCCTTATAAAAAATATTCAAACCGTATTAGTGGCATTTCGTAATTAATTATGCTAAGTGGCTCATTCCTTGGACATTAGGATCTGTGTGTACATGTTTTTGTGAATGTATGCATGGTCACATTTTTGATTTCACTATGACCATGGAAGAGCACAGAGGTCACTTGATATTCTACATTAAACTCACTTATTACATGATAAGAATCTTTAAAATAATTCAACAGACTTTCAGCAGTGAAGCAATAAACTGAGCAAGATAGTTTCCTAGACCAAATTCTGTGAATACTGGGTGTAGAGAGATAAAATTGTTGCATGTGGAAAAGCCATAAATTCTAGAATCTGCATGACCTTACAAATGTAGATCATGAATGCAACCAAGAATATGTTCATAATTTTCTTTAACATTTGCAGGGTTATGCATCGTGAATTTGTTCCTGAATTCTTATTATGACCATCATTGGAGCTTACAGACATTAATTTGAAGGGGATGAAAATGCTGATTGATGATTACTACCAGTTAGTGTTGATTGAAAGAGTTCGTCAACGTGTGATTTTCTCCTAATTTTAATTAGGTTATGCTAGTAGATATTTTGTATAAAAACTAAAAACTAACTAACGTTATTTATATTTTTATTTTACGTTTACAAAGAAATAAGGAAAATTTGTTTATAAAACTTATTCATAAGTCTCTGTAAATTCAAATTATTTTAAAAGATTTGATTTGTCACATCCATGTAGAATGTTTCATAATATTTTTCAGTCCTCTGCAAATTAATCATTTAATTTAGTTTTTTTATTATTTTAATTATTTAATTTAGTATTTTGAAGAAATATATATCTTGGGTCTGTGATTATGTAAGAGAGAAGGTAAAGGTTTTTTGTTTCTTTTGTTAACAGTTTCAACTGTTACAATTTGTCAATTAATAATATTTGTATCGCATCCCAGTAATATTTTCAATGAATGAACAGATCATAATTGAATTCAGTATGTGTGTACTTGCATGAATAACACATTTTGTCTCGGATTTTGATTTTGATGTCAGGTTCAGATTAAATATTGTTAGAGGATTAGAAAAATACATGATGGCCACAAACCATCATGTACACACCTCAAAATGGCCGCTAAAATTAAAATTTTGTAATAATCATTACACAACTATGATGTAAGTTATCAAGTTGATTCAAACACACTGATGTAAGGTTTACTAAATTGTATAAAATATATCAATTTTGTAAATCAAATGTACGACCCCAAAATGTGTAAAAACTAACGCTTTAATAACTGAACAAAAATAAAATGTGCCACAAAATCACCAAAACACAAGATAAATAGATTATATTAATTTGTCTTACTTATGTAGGACTGCAATAGAGATTTATTAACAAACCATAAAAAATTCATTTGCACCATCTACAAATTTTTTAGAAAAATTTCAAAATTTAGAATTATAAAAATGTGTAACTTTTTAATTTTAACAGATAACGGAACCAATATCGTACAATGCTATAAATTATGGTAACATAATATGTGAAACCAATAAAACAATAATACTCAAACATATTATACAAACACATAATAATCTGAGTTAAGTAGAAGTTAGAGATAATAAATAACATTGTTAGAAATTAATTAATAATTGAGAGAACAGTAATAATAAGAATGTTTGTTTGAGAAAGTCTTATACACTTTTCACTGATACTGGTTCTACCTTACATCCACAAAGAGATAAGGAAAATATGTTTATAAAACTTATTCATGAATCTCTGTAGTCAGATTACTTTAAAATATTTTATTTATCACATCCTCCTAAGCACCCATTTAAATGTTTGGTGATATTTTTCAATCCTCTGCAAATTAATTATTTTAATTTAATTTAGTATTTAAAAAAAAGATATCTTAGGTCTGTGATTAAGCAAGAGACAAGTTAAAGGTTTTTTGTTTCATTTGTTAATTTCTTTTTGTCATTTAATAATATTTGTATCACATACCAGTCAGTATTATAGTGTTTATTTTCTAAACCACTTTAAGTTATTTATATTATTAACATTTTATTCATTGTATTTTATTTTTATTATTATTTTTTTTAATCAAACGTATTTTTACATTAAATTACAATTATTATACCTAAAATTTCTGTCATTTAATTCATAAATTTTTCTTCTTATAATCATCATTAATTTATTGAAGTTTCATATTATTTTGATTTTGTAAATAATGACAAATAAGTAAATAAATTATTCCTTTATGTTGTGGATGTGTTTGAGAGTGGATAATCTCTATTAATAAGAATTTACATTATTCACTGATAATAGCATATGTAATTACCCAGGCCACTAACATATTGTTCACATTTTGATCATTATAATACACCTTTCATGGTTTCAACATGGTTGCAGTGTAATTCCACCATTATTAATAACATAGCAGAAGTATTCAGTATTTTTGTTTACTGTACTTTAAAATTTTTTCCTCACTATTGGAATAGTTACTAATCAGCCCCAAACACATCACAAAATAATTGTAATTAAATTGTAAATTAGTTTTAAAATTATGTATTTTTTCAAAAATTGCTTACAGCAGCCTTGGTTTATTTTTATTCTTTCAACTGCAACTTCAAATATCTCATATTTAGCTTGTTTTATGTAAAATGTACGAAGGATATTGAATTGAATAACAGAAGGTCCATTTCTGTTATGTTGAGTTATCAGCTTTGCAGGCAACCAGTGTAATTTAATCTTGCTGAGGTTATGAAGAATAAAGAATAATACCAGGGTTGCGTTTAATTATTTTAATTGCTACTAACAGAATTAAAGTTATTTTGTGATAACGTTGGTCTATACTTCTATTAACTTATGGAATTCTGAAGAAATATTTAAAAAAAATGATGAAATTTTTACAATTTAAAAAAAGATAGAAAGCACGTTTCTTATACATATAGCAACTATTAAATTTTAAATTATGTACGTATTTTTAATTATTTTAATGCCTTATATTAAACAAATTTTTCATGTGTGTAGAATATTGCAATGTTTTCATCATAGTTTTAGTATTAAGTTTTTAAGTTTGTATTTTGTTGAAAATTTTATTGGAATACATTCTGAAGATTTGTTTTTAAAACTTGTAAATTAAATATTTTTTTATACGTTATAGTTTTTATAAAAATTTATTGTGTATAATAAAAATAAAATAAAATTTATATTGTACAGTGACAGTGGATTTTTTATATAATTTCCCCCTCCCCATTAAAATTTACATTCTTCCTGTGGTAGTCCTACATTGCATGAGGATGTGTTTGTTTTTTAACTTCTGTAAGTTTTTGATACTTACAGAAAGATGTCATGTAGAACATGTATATACATTGTTTTTTTGAAAAAAAGCATCAGCTATAGAATGAAAAGCTTAAGATTTATTCAGTATGATGGATACACATCACTAAATGACAATATTCAGTTCCTAAAAAATAAGGCTTTTATGAATTTATATGTAACCAGTTTTCCAATGTAAATGAGAGTTCATTGCAATGTTCATGAGAGTTCTTATTACATTATCCTTTCAAGCATTATTTTGATCTTAAAATACACTGAAGACAGAGTAACCAAGTTCTTATTTTCTGCTGATTTAACTTATCAGCCTTGTACTTACAAGAGATGCAGCTGCTTTCAGGCACTGAATTAGCAAAGGTGCACTAGATATTTGGAGATTTACAGAATTTAATACTTGGAATGTTTACTTCTTATTGATTCCATTATAACTGTTGATAATGATTGTTTAATAATCAGCATGCATTTGTTTATTAATTTTTATTTTCTACAAACAGTTATTGAGCTTACTTTTAGTGACTTTGTTAATATAACTAACTGTATGCCGTATCTTCAAAACAACAATTCTATTACTTTCTGACTGAAAAGAGTATTCATTTTTGTTAAACTATTGGTTTATGATATGTTCATGTTAAGAATAACAAATTTAATTTATCCATGATAATATTTTGTCAGTGTGTGTATAAATCACAATTGAGGAGGTGGATGCAAGAAGGGTGTGAGTCATATAAGTTTCAAGAAAAACAGCTGTAGAATTTTCCAGTCCATATAACTTTTTTAATTGTTTTGTAACAGAAAAAAGGTAATTACATTAAAAATAATACATATTTTTTCCTATTTAACAGAGTATAAATTTTTTTTTTGTCTTCAGTCATTTGACTGGTTTGATGCAGCTCTCCAAGATTCCCTATCTAGTGCTAGTTGTTTCATTTCAGTATACCCTCTACATCCTACATCCCTAACAATTTGTTTTACATATTCCAAATGTGGCCTGCCTACACAATTTTTCCCTTCTACCTGTCCTTCCAATAGAGTATAAATAATACTTTTAATCAACCTGCTAGATATTTGATAAGATTTATTTTAACAAAACTCTGTTAACATTCTTCTTGTATAATTGGTTTTATAAATAATAAAATAATCATTTTATTATTCATAGTTTTTTTATTTATTTAATAAATAAGCAAAACATGATTTGAAAGTAAAATTCTACTTTTTAACTGAATCTTTAATGAAAATTATATTAATTTCAAACATACGTACATAAAATTACAAAATAATGGAAAAAATAATTTTTTCCAAACTTATTCTGAAGTGCTTCGATGTCATTGTGGTTGATATTATTTACTTGTCTTATAAAAAATTTTTTTTTTACTTGCAAGGCACAATTATGCAGGTTATGATGACAACCAACTGTTTGCTACAAGTGTTGCCAACATTATTAATCATAAAAAATTGATTTCAGACAAATAATTAGAAGTAACCTGAATTAGTTATTTTTTCTATCTTCATTTATACAAAAATGCATCTGTAAGCATATTCTTTCTTTATCATAACTTATTCAATCTTTAACCTGAAATAATCTCGTTTATATAATTTTAAAGAGAACAAGATGGAGAATCTTTTACAATGATTGATACAAAAAGGGCATCATTAGGTGCATGCTCTTCTTGCATTCACCTCCTCAATTATTTATTTTGAAACATATATTCTGTCATCAGACATCTTTCATTATATATTTTATAATACTATATATTTTATTTTAGATCTAAAATTTAAAAAACTCCAACAAACATACTTTATCATCGCCAGTGTAAACATTTTTTATTGAACTTTTTATTCACATAAACATCAAAATTTTGATCATTTGGCAGTAGCTGTGTCCAAGAATTGAAAAAATGTATGTTTAGCTTCATTTTAAAACTACGAGCCAAAAATATGCAGAAGCATTGCTTTGTACATCAAATGGTGCATTCACAGCACCATATTGAGTGAGATATTTTGCTGATAAATAATACTGTTATAATCAGCTATGATTTTTCTATGAATTTCATGGCAGCATGAAATTATGACAGGTGATTATATATTAGAGGTATCATATGATATTTCTAATTTGCTTGAAACTAACCTGTTATACTATATAAAAAATTAATGAACTACATGGGAATGGATAATGAGGGCTTGATATAGGTAGAAAGGGATCCAGATACGACAGTAAATATAAATACACCATACTAAATAATGTGTTATATATTATATAATTATATTTTGCAGAATATAATCTGCAAAATATTGCTTTGGATGGAGTAGTGCAGATATTTTGAATAACAGAAGGGCAATATTATATTCCCAGCATATAGTATGCATCCCATTGTCAGTGTAAATATATTAGTTGGACATATTCTATATATATATATTATATATATATATATAGTATAGTGCACTAAAGTATATATATTTATTATATATATATATATATATATATATATATATATATATATATATATATATAATGAGCAGTTTGTGTCTACTTAGTTGTTAAACATAGTACAATTTGATTTTAACATTTTAGTAGTTTCCTTGGAGTGGTATCTGAAAATGAAATTTTTTATTCCAAGTATTTTATTTTAATAAAATGATAAAGGCATTATATGTTTTTTTTTTTAACTTTTGATTTAAATAATAAAATTTTAGTGAGTTATAAAAAAATTTAATTTTTATTCAAAATTTTACCATGACATGCACACACACACTTTTTATCAGCTAGGTTATCTTTTTTTTTTAGAAACATAAGCTTTGCTATTGTCTTAAAAAAGGTAAATTGTTTAATGTGTCATTTCCCTTGTCATCACATATTTTGTCTTAATAGTAGTTTAGTTCAATCATCACTTTTATTTTTAACAGAAACCTAAATGTTCTCATCTTAATTATAAGGAATGGTCATGGTCAGGAGTGGTTGTTTTCAAGTAAGATTTTGGTAACTTATGTGTAAATGCAAAGTGATAGATTAAAAGCTTTAGCAGATTTAAAGTAAATAATATCATCTTTTTCTTCATAAAAACTTATGCTAATAAAGGAAGAAAAAAAATCATTAACCAAAACATACAAAAGAAAAGAAATTTATCTCACAGTCTTCAAAAATAATGAAAAATGAATACAAATTGAGAGTCACCAAACATGATGAGCCATAGTAATGATAATTATTTGTTTAATGATTTCTATAAGAAGTACAGGCAGGAGTAGTTTGGAAAACAAAGGGGAAAAAATTGATTCTGTAATTTGTCAGACAAATGGCATGTTTATCCTTTGGAATAACACATTTTTATTTCATGTTACACTACAGTTTTTGAAGGATAATAAATTTAATCTACAAAATATGCTGTGTGATGGAGTACAGCAGATATTTGGAATAGCAATATTCTATTCCCAGCATATAGGATGCATCACATTCAGTGTAAATCTATTAGTTATAGTGCACTGATGCCTTTGAAGTGAAGTGGGATGGCTCACTTATTGTTGCCTCCTATTTTGTTATACAATCAAGTTTTTTCTCATGATATTTATTTTTACCTTGTAAATCATTTTCTTTGAAGAATTGTGCAATGTTTCTAATGATTAATCATATACTATAAGATGGATTCAAAAAGTCCTTTAAACTTAAGGCTTACTAAAGTGCTTCAAAAATAACATTTTAAAATATTTATTTATAAATCTTTAACTAAAACAACTTGCATACATATACCTTTAATTTTCAACATAGTTGCTACCATTGTCCAAGCACTCAGTGTAGGAACAGAGTTTTATACCGTCGCATTACAGACGCCCTTTGAACCACATCATGACTTTGTTTTTATCTCATCATCATCATTAAAATTTTTCCTAGCTAGATGTTTCTTTAAGTGAAGAAGCAAGTTAACATCACAAGATGCATAAGTTGGATGATCCAAAACATCCCATTTCCAATTGTCAAGCAGGGTGAAGTGATTTATCAATGAGTTGAACAATGCATGCATAAGCTATGATCAGCAGGAGGCTGATCATAAAAGGAGACAAAAGGAGTTTGTCTTGAATAGTCTATTAAAGACTGAGTGTCTCACAATATGCATTGTAATAGATATTTTGTGACTTGAAGAACACTAACCCTGTCTCTTAAAACTGAAGCCATCATTTTCTTTGGTTGAGTGAATGTTTCAAATTTTTTTGATTTTGGGAGAATGTTTGTATTACCATGGCAGTGATTGTTGTTTCAATTCAGAAATATGGTTATTCAGGTTTTATATCAAACCAATGATTTAACAATTCAAACCAATGTATTCATTCAATTCACGTTATGCAGTTCCTCTGTGAAACTTATGAGAAATCTGAGTGTGGAACCGAACAGTTTTTTCTTGTGTTCATTGGTTAATATGTTGGACACTATGTGCACACATTTTTTTACAGCTTGGTTCTTTTCTTCAAAACTTCATGAACCATAAGCTTAGACACTTTAGTAATTAATTCATTCAATTTTTTTTATTTTTAAACATGATCTGTACAATGCTGCTATCTTCAGTTTTGTAAAAACTGTTTGATCATTGAAGATCAAATTCAGCGTACTGCTCCTTTGTTTATCATGAATATCAGCTCTTCCTTTCAATAATTAACAGCACCAAATTGAGATATTTTGTTGATAAATAATACTGTTATAATCTACTATGATTTTTCTATGATTTCATAGCACCATGAAATTATGACAGGTGATTATATACTAGAGGTATCATATCATATTTCTAATTTGCTTGAAAGTATCATATTTAAATCTCATGTGAAAGTACTTGAAGATGTTTTTACATGGATTTATTTATGCATTTAATGAAGCTCAAAAAAACCTCCTTCTCATGATTATTCATATCTTTCTGCTAAAACTTTCATTTTATCTGTATAAATTATAATTATAAAGTAGTATAACAATATTCTATATTAAAAATTGTCCTCGTCAATTGTACAATTTAAAGAAAATACATAATTTAAGTTTTTCAATTAAAGTTTTTATTATTTTCAACTTTCTGTTGAAAATAATAACAGTTTAAAATTCAGTCTGAAGAGAATTATACAAATTTATTTGAATTGAAAGGAGGGGACATAGTTCTGATCTATGCTCTACTACGATAATTCTGAATCCATCCCTTCTGTTGATCTATGTTTCTTAATGTTATTGTAGTTAATGATATTGGAATATCACTGATAGGAATTAGTTAGGGTTACCAGAAATAATGTATTAGCAAATCTGAAAATTAATAATGGAAATGTAAGAGTATCTGATTTTGAAAATTTACACTTCCTTATTTAACCTATACAAAATTTTTATGAAACACTTAAAATTCAGCAACAGTTAAATAGAACTTACTGATCCAGTAAGATATGAATTGCTGTTTTATTTTTCACTCACAATAATAGTGTATTCATTTTACTTAACTATAGTCTTCTATTACCACTTTTATTCTGCTGTCATTAAATATAAATTCATTTAAGGCAAAAATATCATAATTTGAACTTGTTATAAAATTTTCAAAATGCTGGATTACAGCATTTAATTACTTTTATAAAATATTCCATTTATGCAAGCTATAAAATTGTAATTTTTCAAGTTTATTGATGTTAAATTATGCTGTGGTGATAAATAATACTTGACGTTCATCTTAAACTGCAAGTTTCCAAACACAAGTCTTATCTAAATCAGCTGTTTCAAGAAGTTTTTAATTGTATATCTTTTGTTATATTAGCATACATTTTATCTTTTACAACTTTCCATGATGAAAAATTGCTAGATGGTAATCTCTTCATGCCCTCTGATATAACATATTCTTAAATTTTCTTTTCTTTTTGTAAAAATAATATGGTGATCTATGCAGATGTAGTTAGTTGGCATTTGTTAGTTACTCTTTATAAAGAAGAGATATATTAATTTGGCAATTAAAAGAATTAACATCATTTTTACACACTGAAAGTTATAAATGCAGTTTCAGTATTATTTATGAAATTATTATATTTATTTAAAAGTATTTAAACAATTTTTCTTTTATTTATACAGTTTATTATTTTTGATCAACATTATTTGTTGGAATTGTGTCCTACTCATCTGCATTTATAATTAAATAAGATTAGTTAATCTTATTTCATTATATGAAATGCATGCAAGTTTTGCATACCAGAGGCCCTAGTTAGGGCCTCTGGTATGCAAAACTTACAATAAAATGATTATTTTTTATTTTACCATAAAAAAGATATTTATATTTATTTTCAGTTTATTATATGTTTATAAATCAGTACGTTGAATGTAAATATGTTTAAAAAAAATGGAATGAAATTAAAGTGGTTGAGACAACAGTTTAATAAAAATGTAGCATGTTTTTAAAACAAAGTTCTTTTATAATTAATTTTAACTCATTTTAGTAAGAAAAAAACAGACTTAATTCTTCATTCGTACTGTATACACTACTGAATGAGTTTTGTTCCAATTAGAAGGTATACAAAGGAGGACGCTATCTGGACAATTTTATCCCTATTTAGCCAAATCACAACTTCATATTGAACTCGCAATACTACAAATGTCAAATTATAAATCATCTTCATGAAATTATGTATCTAACTAAAAACCAATGTTTAGTACTAAATTTTGACTGTAAAACTTCTTATTAGCCTTGAACATTTTATAGTTAAGCTAAAAATTATAAACAGATTTTATTTATTTACTATTATTTCATGTTATGTAATACTTTACCTTTCATGAAATAAATTAGTTTAAATCTTTTATTTACATTGTTAATCTCTGCTGGAAGGTGGTAGCGTTTGCTTTTTAAAGCTAAAAATTAACATTTTAAATAATTGTAACTGGTTAGTTAGCTTGTAATTACTAAAATAAAAAAATGAATTCATTAGGAAAATTTTGTTGTGAACAGACAGGCATCACAAAGAAATTACATTTTAAATCTAAATATTTATTTATATTCTTATAACATTTTTTACATGCTTTTAAAGTAAACAAAGTTCTTTTATAATTAACTTTTGATTCATTTTATTAAGAAAAAAGGCTGATTTAACTCTTTATTTGTAATATACACACTATTGAATGATTGTTGTTCCAAATTAGAAGGTACCCAAAGGAGGACACGACTAGACCGTTTCATCTCCACCCGATTCCAGATGGTTTACCTAGTGATTTTAACAGGGCTTTTTAAAATTTGATTACATTTTTTAAATTTATAATTAAAAATTTGGACGAAATGATTCCGGAACCGATTTAAACTTTCTCCATACTTAAAATCTCAATTAAGAAAATCGGTTTGCGCCTCCACGTTGGTTCGTCTGGATAACCAGTTAGAAACGTGGAGATTTCTACTGGTGAAGTAAATCAGAATCACCTCTCTGGATCACATCCAGAGTTGTAACTCGGGAATTTATTCCCACCCAAGGCTGACTTGCCTTTGAAAGTCAAATATGGAAAGTCTTTTAAGAAAAAATCCACCGTCTGGTAAATACCAGAGAAGGCTGCACTCGGATCCGGTGGGCAGCTGCTTAAAAGATAACAATGAATTGGAGCGTTTGGAAACATCCAAAAACAACACCACTTCAAAATTGAGGATAAAACACAAGCAAATAAACTACATTGCCACTCACAACATTAATTCTCTAACTCAACCCGGCAAACTAAAAACTCTAACAGACATAATGGACAAACAAAAAATCCTAATCGCAGGACTTCAAGAAATGAGAAACACCGATTGAGAGCCGTTTGAATCTCAGGGTTACAGAATTTACAAAGGAATCCCCAGGAAACGTGTGATGAAGAATTGCCCACAGTTCAGAACAGGATTTGCAATCAAATCTTAAAATAATTGACAGTCGTAGAATTTAAATCTTACTCCCCCAGGATTTCAACCTTAACCCTAAAATCAGCCAATAAATTCTACACCATAATAAATGTCCATGCTTCCACCAATGACAAAAACAATCTTAAAAAAGATAGAGAAGAGATGGACAAATTCTGGGAACTTCTTGACCAAACTGCAAACAACATAAATAAGACCCACACCAAGATTTTAATAGGGGACTTTAATGCCCCTTGGTAAAGAACTAAGATATCGTGATATTCAGAAAATGGCCTGCCCAGAAGAAAACTAACAAGAACGGCCAAAGACTTCTCGAATTTTGCAGAAACCATAATATGACCTCAAAATCCACCTACTTTATGAGAAAACGAAACAAATTGAAGACTTGAAAACACCCAGATTGGAAAAAAGGGGAATGGCAACTCGATCATGTTTGCATGGACCGGAATTATCACAAGAAGATTTATAATGTAAAAGTCTTGAGAGGAACAGATACTGGATCGGACCATTACTTAATTAAAGTTAAAATAAAATTCACCCCGTATAAAAAAAAAAATCCCAACCTAAAAACAAAAGAGCTTATGATCCACATAAATTAATAAACAATGCCATCTTTGAAGAAACAACAAAAAAAATCAAATTAACTAATAATTTAAAAGAACTGACATCCCAACTGAAAGTAATAGCTGAAGAACTAGCCCCTATAAACCCATGAAAAAAACACCAATGGTGGAATGAAGAATGTGACAAAGCATTCAAAGACCGACACCGGGCTTGGATCAACCACCAAATCCAGAAAACTGAAGAATCTAACCATGAATTCACCAAACAAAGGAAAATAACTCAGAAAATTATAAGAGGAACCAAACGACAAGCCCAAAAAAACTTGATTCAGCAAATAGAAGAAAGTTCCAAGAAAACTAACTCCCGAGACTATTATAAAATTTTTGGTCAGGCTCTTCAAAGATATGTACCACCCACCCTTATGCTGAGAGGAAAAAAAGGAAATATGGCCCACACCAATAACGAAAATGCTGAAATTTTGGCAGAAACCTTCAATAGACTCCTCAACTGTGACGACTCCCCAGAGCTTTTTGAGATTGACACTGAAACTCCAGTTAAAACTTCACCAGTAAATATCAACCCGCCAACAATTCAAGAAGTTCTCGCAGCCTTAAATGAAATAAAAAACTACAAAGCAAGCGGAGAAGACCTGCTTTTCGCAGAACTCTGGAAACACTCATCAGTTTATTGAGTCAAAACTTACCTACATCTATGCCTCATGAAAATATGGAACGAAGAAAAACTTCCAGAACACTGGACCACAGCCCTCATTTATCCATTACATAAAAAAGGGGATAAAACTAATCCGGAAAACTACAGAGGCATATCTCTCTCTCCTGGATTGCACATATAAAATCCTGTCGAGAATCATATACAACCGATGCAAAGACCAACTTGAACTGGAACTTGGGGAATACCAAGGGGGATTTAGGCCATGGAGAGGTTGCCCGGAGCAAATAATATCCCTAAAACTTATGATGGACTTATATAAAAGACGGAAAAAACAACTAATAATCACCTTCGTTGACTTTAAAAGGGCCTATGATTCTATACACCGACCATCCATGCTGAATATTCTGAGAAACCTGGGCCTTCACCCTAAACTCGTAAACATGATAAAATTAACTTTAACCAATACCCAGTCCAGAGTGAAATTCAGAGGTGAATTCTCTCAACCCTTCTACATAAAAACTGGATTGAGGCAAGGAGATGGCCTCTCACCACTCCTTTTTAACTGCGCCCTCGAATTTGTCATGAGAAAATGGTATGAAATAAATCCCAAAAATATAAAAATGGGTACTAAGAAAAACTCCATCACACTAAATTGCCTAGGATTTGCAGATGACCTCGCTCTTTTAGCAAATAATATTCAAGAAGCCAAAACACAAATCATGAGCCTTCAAAACCTAGCACAAAAGATAGGGCTTCATATCTCTTTCGAAAAAACTGAACTAATGGCCATAGATCCTCTGGTAATAGAGCACATTACGGTAAACAATCAGAAAATTAAAATAGTAAAACAATTTAAATATCTAGGGGAAATAATAACTTATAATTTAAATGAATAAGTGACATGGCAAAACAGGACAAATAAAATGATTAAATCCCAAAAATTAACTTGGTCAACATATAACAAAAAATGCCTTTCTGCTAAAACAAAACTTAAACATTATAAAACTGTAGTACAGCCAGAAGTCACCTACGGAAGCGAGACCCTTTTCAAAATCACTCAGAAAAACCGAATTGAAAAAATTCTGAAAATAGAGAGGAGAATTGTCAGAACGTGTATCAATAAAAACCACCAAAAAGAAGGCCAATGGTGGATTGTGCCAAATGAGGTGGTGTATCGAGAAATAGAGCCTGTTACTGATACTATGCAAAAAAAAAAGAATCTCTTTCTTTGGTTATCTCATAAGGACACCGGAAACAAGACTGTCAAGAAATATCATTGAAAAGCTCTGGTTCCAAAAGCTAGAAGTAGGATGGATCAAAGAAATTAGAGAAGATATGAAATAATTGGGAATTTCCCTGACTGACCTACAGAATAAAACTGGAAAAATTACGAAGGTAAAAGACAAAAGCATTAGATTTAAACAAAAGACAGACAAACGACAAAATACAACGAAGAGGGTGTTTACGGATGAAGAAAAGAAAGCAAGATCTGAACGGATGAAGAAATATTGGGCAGCTCGGAAGAGTAAAATAACACGCTTTTCTCAGAAAAGATCCAACTAAAATTGACTTAAGTGGTCCCATGTTGGCCGTAAAAGCATAATAATAATAATAATAATAATTAAAAATTCATCTTATAGAAAAATTTGTATTAACATAAACTTTATAAAGCCTTTATATTTTTTCAAATGTTATTCTGTTAACTACAAAACGTTTGACCATTAATGTTAATTTATTAAATCATCAACAAATGTTTTTACATTAAGATAAACTAGCTTTTGCTTTCTATCTATTAAAATGGATCAAAATGTTTTTATGAAATGAGCCAAATATTAGTGATTGTATGTCAAGTTATAGAATTACAATTTAAGTTTTATTAAAAAAATATAAAATTATGCTTTAATTTCCTGACTACACATATACATATTATTTTATTAAACCTTTTTACTATAATTTATTTTTAAAAGTTAAATATATTATGTAAATACTTAGCTTGTAACATAAATATTGACAAAATTTCATTAAGATATACAACTCTCTTGCGAATATTTGTATAAAATTTATTCAAACATTTTATCTATGTATTCTATACTTGCAATGTGTGTATTTTAGTCATGATGAATGATTTACAATTTTATTACACTATATAACATAAGGCAAAACACAAGACATAGCTTTGTTAAAAATGTTTACATATAATTTAGATTAGTTAACAACGTTGACGTCAAGAGAATATAATTCATCTAAAAGTAAGAAAAAACTTTTCATTTTAATAGGTAACATGACACTACTTTTGCCTTTTTAACTTATTAATGCCCACTTCGGTATTCTTAATAGCTATTGTTAGTTAATTCTAAGTGTTTGTTAAATAAGCAAGAGCTTTAGACTTTATATATTTCATTTATAAATATATCCAGCTAATTCAGTTAATCTTGGTTAGGATATGAACCAACAGCCTACATCTTCATTTGCCCTTCCATAATTTTTCATCAAAAACCTTTTCATTTTCATATTATTCCAACCATAATTAATGTCTTTAAACACTTTAACTAGCCTTTTTCCTATGTTTACCTATGAGGCACTTTTACTTTCAACTTGAAGCAATTTGAACTTTTACTTACTCTGTTCTGTTCATTAACCATATTTATGTTAATATTAAGACAACTATTCTGATGTATCATACTCACTTCAGATGTTAAATATTGAGAAAATTTGTTGCAATATAATTTTTATTTTCAATTACTTTACCTGTTTTTTCTGTGTATAAATATAAAATAAAAGTAGCTACTTTGAATTATATCACCTTAGACTGTTACATAATATTAACATACATCATCTCCTTTCAGGTCATTAATATTTTTTGTTTTTCTTTATTCTTTGGAATAAGAAGTTGCAGGGGACTAGGTTGGGCAAGTATACCCACCGGGTTGGTCTAGTGTTGAACGCGTCTTCCCAAATCAGCTGATTTGGAAGCTTCATTTTATTTAGAAATTAGTGTTATGTTTGTGTTTCCCTGTGTGAAGCTCCCATGTTCTTTCAGATGAAATACTTATTCCATTAGTAACAAAGTTTAAACATCTCCCACATTTTCTTTTGATCAACTTGGATGGGAAGAATTTGTCTGAGCAAAGCATAAATTTAAACAAAAATTGATTATCAATAATATTAAACCCAAAAAATTTGGTAGGTAACTTATAAATGAAAAATCACATCATATTTTCAATAGAATAACAAACTTCTTAAGACCATTATTCTAAGGTTCAAAGTTAAAAATTTATAAATTCATCAATAAAGTCTTTATCTTACAAAGCCTAATCAATGTTAAAAATATTCAAAACTTGAACTAAACTTGCAGCCAAATTATGAATTCACAAAGAAGGATAATTTGAAAGTAGATTGTGTTACAATTAGATAAGTAGGTTGATAAAAAGACGAGAGTTCCAGCGTTCAAGTCCTAGTAAATCCAGTTACATGGATTTGAATGCTAGATCATGGATACTGGTGTTCTTTGGTGGTTGGGTTTCAATTAACCACACATCTCAGGATTGGTCGAACTGAGAATGTACAAGACTACACTTCATTTACACTCATACATATCATCCTCTGAAGTATTATCTAAACGGTAGTTACCAGAGGCTAAACAGGAAAAAGAAAAAAAGGTTGGGCAAGTATTGGAGTAAGAAACTGTTGTCATGCTGTTTTTCATCAAAAATTAGTTGATTTTCAACACTGTCTGGGCAGGTATGTTGTCATGATGAGGGGTCCGTTCTTCCCGATCGCCACAGTTCAGGTCATTTTTTTTCTCACTGCATCATGGAATTGCAGATGGCAATATGGTTCACTGTGGTGCTCTGAGGAACAAATTCAACATGAATGACTCTTTTGGTATAAAAATAAAATCATCATGGGCTTTCACTTGGTTTGGGCAATGAAGCTGTTTTCCACAGGCTGGATTGTTTTGTTGCTTCTGGGTCATAGCTGTAACATCAAGAATCATCCCCTGTTATGACTTTTGACAAAAAATTTGGTTCAATTTGAGCCTATTCTTTCAATTTCTGGCATGCTCTCAGACAGTTCTTCCTCTGATTTGGAAAAGAGTTGTGGAACAAAGTTTACCGTAATGTGTCTCATGTTTAAATCTTCAGTTAGGATTCTTTGACTTGAACTCCAGTTATTTCCTCCAATTCATTGATTGTTCTGCGACTATCATATGATACACTGTGCTTTTTTTGAACATTTTCATCCGTTTCTGGACGTTGATTAGTCACCTGAATGGGGTTCACCTTCAAGTGACATTTGGCCACTTCTAAACTGGACAAACCACTTGTAAATTACTGCCTATCTTAGAGCTTCTGGAGAATTTTAACTGTTTAAAATTCTTTCGCTGCTTTCTTTAATGGGAGACAGAATTTTATGTTGGCATGTTGTTTCCTTAAAGTTGCAGAGTGAGGTTAAATAAAAACAATCAATCTATCTGCTGCGATGGCTTCTCATGAACGCTACCTGCCTGGCTAACTGAGCAAGGAGTGTCCAGAAACATACATAACAGGAGAGGGCAGCAATGCCAACCCACTTGCCTACAGGAAATAATTTGTTTGGTTTTTGGTACCATATAAAAAATAAAACTTTTTTATGTTTCTCTAAGTGTGATAATTCCTTGCATGTTTTTTTACATAAATTTTGTAAACAGAATCTTTCTAGCAACCCCTTAGTTTAATAGGAATGACAAATTAAAGATCTATAAGAAAAACTAATGAATGACATATACTTACATTAAAACTTCTTAGCAGATTCTTTGTAGGTAGCCTCAGGTTCATCTTGAATTAAAGTCAAATAGTAATCGGTTACCATATTAAGACTCCATTTACCTTTATAACACTGAAATATCTTGGCGGAAATGTTCACAGCGTTCATCACTTACTTCCAAGGTTTGGCAGGAAGAAGTCCAGATCTGAATGCAGGAAATGGATGTTTAGTGACATATTACATCCCATAGCTCTATATGAATTTATCAGTTTATCTACAATATAAAGGTAATTTTTGATTTATGGACACCCAGAAAAGTTTTCTGTCTTTAAATGGTGTCCAAGCAATAAGTTCTAATTTGGTCAACACAGAATTAAACCATCATCTCCGATTACTTGCCTTATTTGTAAGCCAACAAAATCTATTTTTTTAAATTTTTTCTTCACTTACTTTTGGGGGATTTTTGCCTTATGGACAAGAATCCTCGACTGTCCTTCAGCTTTTATTTTTTGCTAATCCTATTTTGATATGAAGGGGCAGTAAAAATATTTTTTCTGGTTTAACTAAAGACTCATAATATGTTTTTTTTTCATCAGGAGTTAAATTTTCATTGGTTTACTCATTTTCACTGGTTTACCACATAATGCTGATCCTTAGCTTGGCTGTCCCATTCACATATAAAACAACAGAATTTTATATACCTTGTCTAATAAAAGAGATTACTTTTAAATATGCACACACATTACAAACTATGCTTTTATAATTTACTTTTTCAATAACAATTTTCATAACACCATACATTTCTTTCATATTAATTACAAAACAGATTGGAACAGAAGGATATTTATTATTGTTATGAAGCAAACTGCTTTTAATCTATACTTGGAGGGGTCAATGAAAAGGCATCACTCCTCAAGTTCATGAACTCGCTTAAATTGTAACATAAGCTCATCAATATTTTTACAGTACACTAAATCATTTTCTCCAGGAAAGTATTGAGAAAAATCTTTCAATCTGTTTCAATAGCCTGGGATCATTGTATTTTTTAAAAGTAAATTCTAACCATACAATGTTGAGCCTAAACATTCAGATTTATGAAAAATTTAAATTTCTTACAGTCATTTCGCTTGCCTTATATAAGATGTGGTTCACTGGATTGTAATTCAAGGGTCTGAATCACGATTGTCTTCTTCTGTTATATGTGCTTCTTCATCTCTGTTTTCGCAAAACAAGTTTTCAAAAACATTAGAAATTTTGATGCAAATTGAATATTAACTTTCTTTTCATTTTCCCAGATGTAAATGTATGGTAACGATTACAGGTTGTCTATTTGTCTGTGAGCTTGTCTGATCTGTGATGAAGGAGCCCTGGTCTTTGCCTCTCATCCATCCAGTACTCTCCCAACTAAACCTTTCTTTTTCCTGTTTAGCCTCCGGGAATTACCGTTCAGGTATTACTTCTGAGGATGATATGTATGAGTGTAAATGAAGTGTAGTCTTGTACAGTCTCAGTTCGACCATTCCTAAGATATGTGGTTAATTGAAATCCAACCACTAAAGAACATCGGTATCCACAATCTAGTATTCTTTTTTTCTTTTTCTGTTTAGCCTCCAGAAATTACCTTTAAGGTATTACTTGGAAGAATGAGGATGATATATAAGAGTGTAAATGAAGTGTAGTCTTGTACAATCTCAGTTTGACCAATCCTGAGATGTGTGGTTAATTGAAACCCAACCACCAAAGAACACCAGTATCCATGATCTAGTATTCAAATCCATACAAAAGTAACTTTCTTTACTAGAACTTGAACACTGGAACTCTCGACTTCCAAATCAGCTGATTTGGTAAGACTTGTTCACCACTAGACTAACCTGGCGGGTTTCCCCACTGACCCTACAGAAGTACAACTCAACTGAGTTGTACTACTTATATGAAGTTGTACTTTATTTTATTATATGAAATCACTATATCTACTTAATACTTACCTACTTCCTTTGTTTCATTATTGAAATAAAGTTGTTTCCGTCAAGTGCAAGGAAAATGTTTGTTTGTCATTTTATTATATCATTTGAAAATACCGTTAAATTACTGAATTTATTTCTTAATTTTAGCATTAGTTATCATCACTATTTGTTATTGAACTATGCAGGTTAATCTTTAAAGTTAATTGTGTAGATTTTAGGAATTTGTTCAGTGCATAAATTACGAACATGTGATTATGCCTTTTACTAAACAGTTAGTGTGACATAGGCCTGCTACAACTCAAAGAAAATGTCTAAACTAGGGAAAAGTAAATCACTGAGTAGGCAGCCCAGGGAAATAATAAAAAGTTTCATTGAGGAAGCACAAAATGGGACATTTTGTATTGATCCCAAAAAGATCTTAAAGAGTAAGTTGCAAAAACTACAAATGTACCTGTTAGAATGTTATAAAGGGTTAAATTACATTAAAAAACAAGGCAACTGAGAAAATGTGCTAGGAAAATATATTAACTTTTCCTAGGGGAAAACTTAATATGTCTAAATACACACAGATAGTGCTCAGATTTTACTTCACTGAAGGGTTTTTTCATACACTTAGGAAACTGATTTTGAAACTTAAAGAGAAAAAGTTATTTTCAAGAGGAGGACAGCTTAGGAAAAATGTTTAAATTCATGGGATTTAAGTAACATAAATGCAATTTGATTGGTTCTCATAGAAAAGCAAAGCACAAAAAAACCTCATTCTTTAACAAATTAAAAAATTTAGGTAGGTGGTCTAGTTGTCTATACAGACAAAATTCATGTTCATAGCCACACTCGAAGTAGAAGTTGTTACATAAAGTAATGAGCTCAGAGAAAATAAAAGTTCCTTATTCAAAAGGGCAAAGACTTCTAATATTTGTGAGGTAAGTGAAATGAGTTTCATTCAAAGTTATTTCACATATGGAAATCAACCTCAAATGCTGGTGTTTCACTTACTAACGAAGCGAGTTAAAAAGTTATTAAAAATGGTAGCAAGAGTAACCAATACCCAATCCACTAATTTTAATTCAATTTATTTCTTTAACAAATAAACTCCAAGTTCTTATTAGACAATAAAAGTAACTTATTTGCTGCAAACAGAAAACTTCTGTGACAGAATGAAATTTATCTCAAAATAAAATAAAAAAAATCATAAATAAATATATACAAAGAATAGTAAACAAATTAAAACATGTGGGACTAACAAGTGTTCTGATGTAATGTTAAACCAAATAATCTTAGAAAATATCATTTTGTTTTAATTTAAAAAAAAAAACTTCAATATTTACAGAATTTACACTTCCATTAGACCACATTAGTCACAAAAATGAAGAAATTAAATGTACATCATTTGTACATTTTATCTAATATCTGGCAAAATACTAGGGAAGTTTTAACTATAATCCAATAAAAAAAATTGCAAGTTAAATTTTATGAAGCAGGTGTACGTTTTATAGTGATGAGTGAAGCTTGTCAACACAGCATAAGGTGGCATGAAATCTCAGTGAACTACATTCATCAAAGTAAGTGAATGGAATACTTAGAATCTAATTTTTTGGTCTGTAGTTGTTCATCGGTTAAGCAGTTTGCGTGAAAAACAGCTGTGGACACATTTTGTAAACACACTGACAAGAATAACTTTTTATTATCATAGAGAACTAAACCACACATATTCAAAATATTATAAAAGAAACAAAATTTTTGGAAAATAATTGTATGCTCTTGTCATGTGAAATGATGTTTGAGGAAAAGAAAACAATCTAATAGTGAAATATTGTTTATTTTACAAATTTTACAATTTTAAACTGAAAAATACAAAAAATGATCCTACAATTTATTTTTTCTGCTGCAAGCACATTCACCAATTAGGATCATAAACTGTTTTTATTTTATCATGTATGATTTTTAGTACTTATTTCTTCTTTAAAAAGATCCATTAAAAGATTCTCAAACAACAGATTGTGTTATTAATTTACATATTTTGCTTCATATATTTTAATAATGTAAAAGATGTTGATGTTATAACAAAAATAAGATACAAAATAATAAAATCTTATCATTTATATGCACCTTCCTCTATACTAGTCGTCTTAAAATTCATTTTTCAATACGTTTTAGAAAACAAAAACATTATCTATATTAGTACAAACAATAATAAATAGATATAAAAAATAAAGAAGAAAAATACTTTAAAATACAATATTTATTCAAAAATAAGTAAACATATATTATCTCTCAAATTCTATGATTATAAAAAAAATATTTATTTAAATTTCACAACACACAAGCTTATGGACAATATGTTACCGTGCAATGCACATATATTTATAACAAGTATATACAATAGATTAATAATAAAAAAAACAACACAAAAATACAATTTCTTAATTCCAGTTGGATGACAACAAAAACATTAATATTTCTGTGTCAAACAGGCACAAAAGGTAAAGTAATCAAAACACTACTACGAACAATTAAAAAAAAAGTAAGTTGCAAAAGATTTAGAGTGCATTTTAGAAAGAAATTAATATGAATAATAGTTAATATGTCACTAAAAAGCAAAATTAAGCAATAACCAGAAAATTTAACGCATGATTTCACATTACTATAAAATACATTAGTAATCAAAAAAGCATTGAAGAACTAATTCTTTTTACAGTACAAGAAAAATATTTCATTTTTGTACATTATCAGAACAAAAAATTAGTTTACCTCAGAAAGTTAACATTAGCGAACTCATTTGTGAACAAAAAAAATTATGGAATTGAATTAATATTTACATTAAAAAAACATTTCTATACTAATTATATAAAAGAAAACAAAAAAAAAACCAATAAAATTATTAAAAACGTAGCCTGAATTTTAAAACTGTGGCTTAATGATTTTTAAATGATGGATTAAACAAAAACAATGCAAGTTTAAATTTCAGATGCGCATAATATAGCAGCACACGAATAATAAATATATATATTTATCTATATTATAAATTTTATATTCAGTCAAATGGTGTTAACTGTTTGGTAACAAAAATTATGATATATTGAGGAAACCAATTTAGCAGAAGCCATCATCTCAATATGTATACAGTCATAAGTGAATGAAGAATGAACAAGGCTACACATACATTTAAATCTCAGGTAAATGATGTTAGTCCTCAAGGGACACTTCAATGGGGATGGATGTTGTAAACGTTGGAGTTTCAAGTTCTTCATGTTTCTTCATTTTCATTCCCTGGAAAAAAAATCATAAAAAACAAACATGAACAGGTATGTATGTAATTTTCATTCTAGAAGTTAAAATTTTAAACTTATTATTTTTTAAGTTTCTGTATATTTAAGTACTGAACATAATTAAAATCTATCAATAATAAACATTAACCCATTCAGTAATGTAATGTAGTAACTTCGAAGCAATCTTTTTTTCTGGATTTGTTAAAAAATTATTACTTCCCTATTATTTATTACATTTACATTATTTTCATTTGTATTACTTATGATAATTTTCACTGCATGCATTTTCTCTTTCTGAGTTGATCTATATTGATGTGTCAATTGGCTAAAACAATCTGATTAACATGTATTACAAATAA
This sequence comes from Lycorma delicatula, assembly GCF_047948215.1. Classification (NCBI taxonomy): domain Eukaryota; kingdom Metazoa; phylum Arthropoda; class Insecta; order Hemiptera; family Fulgoridae; genus Lycorma; species Lycorma delicatula. The sequence continues at coordinate 303,635,667 of NC_134455.1, forward strand.
TTAAAAAGTAATAATTCTGCTAGAAAAATAAGAATGATAGCAAAGTTGAAATAGTCATCATCATTACTGGTTATTAAAAACTTTGATTTCAGACATTTAAAAAATATACCAAATTTACTTAATAAATTGTAGAAATAAAGCAAACTCCTCAAACTCAGTTTATGATTGAAAACTAAAGGCAAAAACGGGAATTGAAAGAGACAAAATTACTTTATTCAATACTTGTACAAATTTCAATTTACAGGCCATTATAATGAAGTACAAAGGAAAATAAGAACATAAATATACACAGTGTGATCTTGTGACAGAATGTAAGGTTGTATAGTATATGTAATTTCATTCAAAATTCAGATTGCGATAAATCCCTTTCAAACATACCAAACATAGTGAATTTTATTCTCTTATATTTTACATGGATGCTACAAATGACATTCTTCCTATTTCATCATTTTAGATACAATAACTAAAAAGAGCGAATTCATTTAATGAACTATTTATTGTATAACAAAAAGTCGATCTATACCTCAAGCTGATGATTCTTGATTTTCAGGAGTCATGAAAATAATAAATACTACAAATCAAAAATAAATTCAAAAACTTATTTACTCTAAAAAAATTTCCATTCAGTAATCAAAACTATGGAATTAAATGTATTACAAACTTTTCTATATCTAATAAATTATCACATATTTTTACATATATTTTTGATTAAATACCTGTATACTAAAATTCACAAAATCTAATATTATTCTGAAACAAGCTATTGTAAAGAGTTAATAAACTCTGAATACTAATAACATGTTTTTTTTGATAAGTATTTTCTAGTTAACGATTAGTGAGCAGTAATTTTTTAATAACAATGAATGGATTGATTTCATTAATACATCAATAATAATACAATTGACTACTTTTATTGAGTTAATGTCAACAATGATCTCATTGTTCAAAGAATTATTTCAAAAATTCACATTCTTTTAAAGATAAAGATTTACAAAACTTTATATTCATTCACTAAAATTTTTAATGTCTTATTTTTGTTATTTCACTACATTATTGTATTATATAATATAAAGTATTCTGTATAACTGAAATAACCAAATATAGAAACATGAAGCAAAATCTCTTTGTTTCACAAGAAACAACAGAATTTCTATTATTTTTAATTGTTTAATTTCTACAACTGATTTATGCTTGTTATCAAGCACGCACACAATGAAGGTAGAGAAAAATAATATAAGCTATATTCTTATATTTATGTAAATGATGGTTCCAATTATTACAAGATTATAAATATTAAATTTTTTTTAAATCATGTTGACACCAGCAAGTTAAAACTTATATTTTAAATGAATTCTTTGATGATATTATTGTTTCGCTTACAAATTTAATTAACAAATCTTTCATTATTGGTTTATTTCGCAGCTGCCTTAAGACTTCTGTTGATATTCTCCTCATTAAGAAAGATTATATGCTAAATTAGAGGTCAATGTAATTATTGTTCAAATTTTTAAACTAATGGAAAAATTATGCAAAAAATTAAAAATTATTAAATATCAACAAACCTTTTAGCATGGTTTTCAGGATTTTTTTTGTGGATATAATCATTTCTCTGTATCTAGAATATTTTTAAAAATGTAGATAACAAAAAGACTTCATTTGCATTTTTTTTTTGTGGAGCCAGTAAGTAAAGCATTAGATTTATTTCCTCGATTCTTACCGACCAAAAACTGAGTTACTATGGTATCAGAGGAGCTGCCTGCATACAACTAATTAGGTCCTATGATACTGACCATAAACAGGCAGTTAAAAATTTTAAATTTCCATAAAAATATAAAAGTAAATGTCTTCTCATATCAAGATGTAAAATGTGGAGTGCCACAAAGGCTGTATATTGACACTTATGGAATTTAAAACTTAAGAATCATTTCCTCAGCCACTGCTGTAAGTCGGCAAAATTGTGCAGCACATACTTGTCACATTTTTTGTGCATGGTGGTAGTATGGAAGTCAATGTGAGTCTCCGTTACTAAATCATTTTTATCCACCCTAGATACATTTATGCAGAATGTTTTCTGCTGACAATGAAGGAATTTGAGAATTAACTTCATGGCCATTATTTGCAGGTCTTAATCAAATCACCAATAATTATGATGATGCAGAACATCACTTTTCATGTAACTATCAAGCAATTTCTCAGATGGTTTTTTGTAATTAATTTTAATTAAACTGGATTTTGGCTTATTAGCAGGTAATTACCAACCAGTATGATGGTTATTCTTAATGGTCTATTAAATGTAAGATACCCATTTTTAAACAAATTACACCATTTTACAATCTGTAATACGCTGAGAGCAATACTGCTGGAAATATGTGGATATTTTAAATTGCTTCATGTTTGATATAACTTGCAAAATTATATATATATATATATATATATATATAATCTGATATTATATATTTGATATAACTAGCTTGGAAAATTCTTGTGATCTGTACAACACATCCAATCATTGATCCTAAAAATGATAATAAATCAAGGATGTCTATTCAGTAATATACCCTTGTCAAAAAATGACTTGACTGAGGAAGATGTAAAAATTAAATCTAGGTGTAGTAAGATCTGCAGTGCTTGATCTTGCTTTTCAAACAGAACTACTTTTTTTTTAAATCAAATATACAGATGTATATATTTCCATTCCAGGAAGACTAAATGCTGTTTTAAATTAGCAATCTTATGGCTCTAGATACCTGACCAATTAATACTGTAAAATTTCACCTAATTCCTATCAACAATAAAGTGGAGACAAGTGAAGAAAAAAATTGCATAAAGAAAATTTACAAATAGAGTTGTAACAAAAGGTGAATATTATTCAACATACATGTACTGTAGATGTACGAGGGATGATCAGAAAGTAAGTTACACTCCCACTATGAAACAAACACATATTTATAACAATTATTTTTTTATTGAACAAAAAACTACATAATTATCTACTTTTCAACACAATCACCAAGTTTTTCTAATCACTTTTCATATGTTGTGACAAGTTTTTCAATTCCATTCTCATTAAAATTTTGTCCAATTTCTTTTAACCATTTAAGCTTCCTTCAGTTAATCATCATTAGTGAAATGCTCCCCTCCCAGGTCTCACTTGAGAGGACCAAACAGGTGGAAATCGCAGGGTGCTAGGTCAGGGCTGTAAGGTGGATAATACCACAATTCCCACTTGAACTTTTGCAGTAACTCCTTTGTCACATGAGCTGAATGAGGAATAATGTTGTTGTGAAGAAAAACGATGCCATCGCTCAATCAATCTGGTCTTCAATCTTTAATGGCTTTATACAATTTTTTAAAGTCTCACAGTAAGATTCGACATTGATTGTTGTTCCTTGGGGCATAAACTCACTGTAAATAACTCCCTCAGAATCGAAAAATACTATCAGCATAACCTTTCAAACATGTGGGGATGTTTTCACTTTTTTTGAAAGCGGCGAATTTTTGTGTCTCCATTCATGTGATACTTGTTTAGTCTCAGGAGCGTAATGAAGCACTTAGCTCTCATCTTCGTGTGATGATTTGCTTCAAAAACTGCGGATCGGTCCTAAAATAACGTTGAAGAAAAGAAAGAGCAGATTCAAAACATTGATGTTTGTGGTTGTTGGTCAACAGATGTGGCACCCATCGTGCACACATCTTACATCTAACCAAGCTGATTATGAATAATCGCAAACACACAACCATAACTGATGTTAAGTTCACTTGCAATCTCTCTAATTTTAATATGTCAGTTACTCAAGATCATTTCATTCACATGTTCCGCATTACCCGTCATGTTTGCAGTTGAAGGATGCCCGCATGCAGTTCAACACTCACATTTGTTCTTCCATTTCTGAACATTTTGTGATCATGGGGCGTGCCATTGCATTGTCACCATACACCTCAACAATTTGACTAGGAATTTCACAACAATTGTAATTTTTTGGCCACAAAAATTGGATTACTGAATGCACTTTTGTACTGGATGAAACCTCTAGAGGGCATGCCATATTGATGATGACACTATACACGTACTGAATGTTGTGCAGAATTGCTGCTGGGAGAACGTGAAGACAACACAACTAATGCTGCCAACACAAAAATTAAAATATCCCTTTCAGTTCAAGAACATGGCAAGGGTGTAACTTATTTTTTGATCCACCTTTCATATATGCTGAAATTCAAGCTATTTAACAGAAGACTGTATCAACCCAAGATTTGGCTTGATTAAATAATATTGATTGAACTTTATAAGACAAAGATTTAAGAGAATCTGTTCTTACTTAGTTAATTCTCAAAAAACTGGTTTATGGGACATTAACTATATTAAATAGTTTGAAAAAAAATGTAACAATATAAAGTGACAAACGTAACACCTTTAAGCTTATTTATATATATAAAACCTATGAAAGACTATTAAACTTGTTTATATTTTTATATCTAAAAAAGGTGTAGGTCAAAAGTAAATTGTACAATAGATGGAAAAAATCTTAATACAAAATATTTATTAAATTCAAACGTGTTAATCTCTTGAACGAAAGAAATTAATTCATATGTATACAAATATATATATATATACATACGCACGAGTATTTTATTGTCATAGAACTACAATGGTGTTTTTCATAAAAAAGATGAAACAACTGAACATTCTCTGCTCTTTAAATTACTGATTTTTTAAAGTAACATCCTTATGCAAGACAGATTACGAGGCTGACAGTTCTAAGATTATGACTGACCACATCCTTTTACTTTTAAGATACTACTCCCTATATGTGACACAAACAAAGTATGCTGAATTTTTAAATTTCGTAGGCTGTAGAAGTCCAATTGTCACAATTTTCTTTGTGTTCAACACTTGTCCTTAACGTATATTTACATTCTTAGCCATATTGGATACTTAGTTTATTATTGGCTGTCGAAAAGGTTACACGTTTTGGTATGATCAGCGATTTTTAACTTGTGAAAAAATGGAACAAAGAATCTGCATTAAATTTTGCTCTAAGAATGGAATTAAGTCTAGCACCACATTAGAAATGTTGAATGTTGGTTTTAGTGATTCTTCTTTGAGTAAAAGAACCTTTTACAAGTGATATGAACAATTACCAAGAGGGCTGTGAAGATGTTGAACGTCCTGGACATTCCAGCACATCAATGACCGATGACAATGTAGAAAAAGTGATAAAAATTATTATGGACAATCGCTGAATCACTATCAGAGTTAATAAGGATTACTAGGTTAGTAATCCTTATTTCCAGGTGGAAGTCCTATGCAGTTTGTGTGAAGTTATCTGAAGAAAATACCCAGATTTGTGGCAAAACAATTCATGGTAATTGTTTTCAAAAGGAATTGACGATAACGCACCAGCTCATTCTTCACTGCTTGTTCGTGAATTTTTGGCCAAAAACAACACCATTATGATGTCTTAACCTCTGTATTTGCAGGACATGGTCCCCTTGTGATTTCTTCCTATTCCCCATGCTGAAAAGAACCATGAAAGACTATGTTTTGTCAACATTGAAGAGATAAAAGACAGAATCGCTGAAGGAACTACATGCCATACTGGAAATTGCATTCCAAAGACGATTCAAAAATTGTAAAGCACTGGAACATACGTATTATAGCTAAAAAGGAATACTTTGAAGGCAACAAAATCAATAATGATGAATAAATAAAAATGTTTTAAGAAAAACTAAAAATCACACAAATTTTTATCAAACCACATACATTACAAAACCAGACTATAAAAGTAACAGCTATGAATGTATGAGCAATCTGATTTTAGTTTAGTTAGTGTTATTCAGTATCATTTTAACACATGATTTTTTTCTAAATATGTGTCTGTAAGGAAATCTTTTAATTCTGACTAAATCTGTGCCATAGTTTAAGGGTTGAAGCTTTACTCTACCATATTGTATTGTTAATTAAAAAATGAATGTATATCTTTTTACTATAAATATTTTTACAAAAATTTAATTAGTAGCTTGGAGTTGAGGAAAAAATAATCTCTTATTTACTTTGCCTTCTAAAAAATGATAAAAAGACAGATAAAAAAGATTTAACCCTACATTCCTACTTACATTTTCTAATATTCATGATTAGAATAGAAGAAAGATTTCAATCTAATTTTAAACCAAAATGATCTATTTAATAATGGCATTTTAATGCTATTTGTTTGAGTTAAACTAATCTTAACAAGAGAATATTGTGTTTTTCTATTGAACAGTAAGATACATTCTACTGCAAAGGAAAATTTATAACTGGTTTCTAAAAACAAATCAAACAAAAAAAAATAATAATACAGAATTCTACAGTCACTGTCTCCATTTATTCATCATGCTTTTTTAAAGATATAGAAGAACATAACAATTAAAAGAAGGCACAATACAATCATAAAATAGAAACTGATTCAAACAATTTTTCTTTGGATTTGAAACGTTAGTGATAACAAATTATAAAAAATGAATGCAGAAAATAACAGAAAGCACATAATATATTAAAACATTAAGTTTAAATGAACTTGCAAAATAATATTTCCACCCTTATTAATACAACAGTATTTTTTAAATTCAAGTGAAAAAATTACAGTCAATCCAAGACACTCATAATAACTTCTTATAAATGATACTCTAACTCATAATATAAACTATTTATTATTATAAATCCAGCTTACTTGTTGTAATTTGTAATGGTTGATAATATCCTGATCAGCTGGGCAGCTCTGTGTAAAGGCATCTAGCTGATACATATGCAACATATAACGCCACAGATACCTCAGCTCTTCTGGTATCTCAAAATCTCTAAAGTACTTTCCTATTAAAAATACATTCAATAAAAATTTAATTAAAGAATGAAATATATATACAAACAGTTATTTACAAATGAAAAGCTCCAGTACTTCCTGGAAAAAGAATGAATGCAGATACTGACAACACTGAGCATTATGAAATTAACTGAAATTTGTAAGTACTGTTCATAACAGTGTAGCTATCATTTTAGAAAGATTTGTCAGATTGTTGCACTACTTCAGCTCCATGAAAACAATAATCCCAACTAAAATAAACCCTGAAATTCTGGTTTAAGTAAATTTTATTACATGACTGACTATACAATCATATGATTTATATTACATTTTCATACAGCTGAAATTGAAAATTTCTCTAATATACTACTATCAAGAGCATGAAATAGGGATTATAATAAATAATAATTATGCTATTTTGATCACAACTGACTAAGGATCAATTATTTATGGTATTACCTACAAAATTATATACATGATGAAAAGAAAGATAATGTCATTTCAATACATATTCTAAAAGAAAAACCTTTTAATCCTTTAACGCTACGAAAAAGTTAACAAAAATACATAAGAACAAAAAGAAGTTACTAATCGCAAAAAATAAAATAAAAATACATAATAAATACTGTAACACAACTGTAATTGTATGACTGTAAATCTACGACTGGTACTATTAGTTTTAAGAGTACCATGAGATAAAATTGTTTAAGACATCTGAAGTAATTACTGTCAATAAATCTATTCACTGTATTTTTATTTATTTATGTGCAGTCCTCAAATAATAAAACTGTAGCAAAATTCAGAATTCACTTAACAGTAATAATTTGTGGTGATTTTTTACTATGAATTAATTTTAAGTAAATATTTCATACATTCTAAGGTTATTAATTTTCTTTTATTAGCACTTAAACAATATAAAAATTAAAAAAGTAATTAAATTGCTATTATTAAATTAAATGACAAAATAATCTAAGATTTATAAGCTTACTCAGTAACAATCTTTAAATAAATACTTGTCCACACAAAAAATCTAACATCAACAGTTTACCTAGGCGATAAAAAATACTTCAAAAAATAATATCATTAAATAATTAAAAAAACCTGCATGAAATCAAAATATATATTACTTATTTAAAGTAGGATGCAGATGAAAATTCTAATGCTTACTGATTAATTATGGTACACTCAATGAATGGTATGATAAGAATAATCAAAATCTTTTAACAAACTTAAGGCATGATTAGTTAGAAAGAAAACTGTTGAAATGGTTGGCTGTTTTTGGTGTTCAGGAAAATTGTTGCTCGAGTGATATTTTTTTGGTGTTTTTAATTCAATTTTGTGTTTAAATGGCATAAGTAAGGATGCGCTAGGATCATACAAGTGCGGAAACTGAGATAATTAGTTTAAATGAAATTATAAGTGTTTTTCTGAAAAGCAACTTTGAACACGTGGTGAGCCATAACTATAAGTTCTTATTAGCCTTATTTAGTGTTATAATTAACTATAAATAACAAACTAGACTGAAAAAGAACAGACACAAGTAGATATACATGTAGAACTAATTAAATATAAGTGTTTATTAGTTTAGTAGCAGTTAACCTATTCAAGACCATGTGGCTTGCAACATGCTTGAAAGAGAGGTTAGTTTCCGGTTGATGCCTTAATTGCGTGCCTATCGTTGATGCGCTATAGCTCAGTTGCTGATGACTCATTCGTTTGAATGATAAGGCCCAAGAAATGTTTTTCTAAGTCCTGTAGAGATTTTATATAGGGAAATTAGCTTTAGCCCATTTCCCTATATAGGGGTCTTAATCTCAAAACGCTTGGAGTTCTTGATCGAATCCCCGCAGGTCCCTCAGTACCCCCTCATTTTTTTCCGCTCTGCAACCTTCCCATCCGTCGCCACACAGAGCATTTCTCCCTCCAAAAGTTCCCCCACCCTTTTAAAATTCAATCCTGAGGAAGAGAAGCAGGAAACATGGAAATAGAAGATGTAGGAACAAATCCAGCTGTGGAAGTCATGATAGAAGTAGTGAGTGCAGGTGGCATGCACAGGACCACATGGGAACTGATTCCCCAAAGGACCATCTCGACCCCCCCCCCCACCCGATGGGAGAGGATCCCTCCTCGTACAGTGTCTGGTCACTACACCACCCCCTCTGTTCCTAGTCAAGAGTGACTTAATTGGAGGCCATCTTTTTGCCCCCAAACTGATCACATTCCAAAGTGCTCAGTCCAGCTTCATGACACCCCAAGAACCAGCCTGACAGGGATACAAAAAGACGGAGAAAACTCAACAGCAACCACAACGTAGTGAGCTGGATGTAGTTGAGTCGCTGCTGACAGCTGTAAAAGACTTGCAGGAAGTGGCCAATAAACTAAAACCCAAAAACAAGGTAAAGGTCATGGTGGGCTTAGTGGCCAAATGGGCGAATGGTGTAAAGACCAAAAAGTGTGAATTAATTGCAGGCCTGGAGAGGTGGAGATGGGCACACAAAAAAAGAAGTTAAAAGACCAGAAATGGCAGATACTAAGGTTGGACACATTAGAGGAACTGCAGGCGGTACTGCCCACTAAGTGGCCTTATTAACTGTATGAACAAACTATGGTGATGGTGGGACTGCCTGATGAGAAGAATAAAGATGGCAAGATATTCATCATAGACACAACACGATGGGAAAAGAACAAAGTGACAGATTACGTCAGATGAATGGCTCCTCCGGGCACTAGACAATGGCTGGATGGAGGCAACATCAAGCCGGGACAGGTAGTCCAGGAAGTGTCAGGGGCCTCGGTGCTGATGGAGGAGCAGATGAACAACTCCCTCAGACATAAATAATAGTGTTTGTAAATGGGGAGAGTCGGCAAACTGTGGAGCATCTACTACAGACCGCTGAGAAAATGAATGAGGTTTATGATGGGCAACTTGAAGTGGTTGCAATGAAGAACCTGGTAGGAGATGTAGTCTAGAAGGCCGTAGAGTACTGGGGTTGTAAGAACAACAGCGATGTCACCATCTTCCTATTACAGGAAAAGGGGAAAAAGCAAGAACCGGAGACATATAAAGCGACCACGGTAGTCCTCAAGCAGGAGGGAACCACGTATACCGACTTACTATGAAGTCAAGGCGACGGTGGGAACCGAGTTAGCGGAAAACATCCTGTTGGTCCGGCAGGGTAAAGGACAGGAAGTTGAAGTCAGAGTGAAAGATGGAGAGAAAAACATGGAGACACTTAAGCAGATCACCATGGCAACTCCAACAGTGAAAGTAGTACACAAGGGCTGGCTACCAAGGGTACAGCATTATGTATAAAGGACCTCGATGAGGAGGTGACATCAGAAGATGTGTTGGCGGCGGTGGAGAAATCCCTGGGCTACAAAGGAACAGCTACAGTCACTTTCTTAAAACCGACATACAGGAACACCTGAAATGCCACGGTTATCCTGATGCAAAGAGAGGCAGCTAGACTTACCTCCTCGAGTAGGATCCTGGTTGGCTGGAAGTCTTGCCGAATTTAACTGAGAACACAGGAGGCGCACTGTTACCATTGTTGGGGTAGCAAACACATCATGACGAAATGCAATGGGCCAGACCAATCAGGATGTTATTATAACTGTGGGGGCAGTGGGCACAAGCGTGTGAACTGTAAGGTACCTTCAAAATGCCTGACGTAGAGAGTGCGGTCATAGGACTGGCAGCCATACTTGTAAATCTCAGAAGTGAAGAACATCCATGTAAACGTCAACGGAAGTGCGACTGCCCACAACCTAATGTGGGAGACTGCAGTGGCACCAATTTTGTCTTTCACAACCCAATAGACAAAAGGTAGAAACGGGTCCCTGGCTGGTAGATAGTGATGGAGACGCAACAATTGGAATGGTGTATGGGAGATATACGGTCGAACACACCATAGTCGAGAAGGGCTTCTCTTGGCATGGTGGTAATAGAATGCATGCTGACCAGCGTGTACATATCTCCCTACAGCGGCCAGGATAAATTTCAGGAACTCCTAACAGACCTGAAATGACTTATAAGAGAAACAAGGAAACCAGTGATCCTAGCCAAGATCCTAAACGCAGATTGTGTAGAACTGAGTGGCAGACGGTCCATACACATAGGATACGAGCTGGCAATGCTATTCGCTATTCGTCGCCGTGAATTAGCCTGCTGTCCTTACATTCTTGGGAAGGGGAGAGGGATCAGCCCTCAGTATAACAACAATACTGGATGGACTGGTCCCAATGGAGTGGTGGAAGGTGAGTGATGTGGAGAGCTACAGTGATCACAAAGGCCATTGTCTTTGTAATCAGAGATGCCCGACCATGCTACCACGCACCCCCTCAGCGATGAAAGCAAACAAAAACACAACTAGAGAGTGTAGCAGACAAAGTGATCGAGGAGGTAGGTGACAGACACCCAACTCCTACACTCAGAAGACCTGATATCTATGCTGAAGGGTAAGTGCGAAGAAGCAGCACAACACACAAGACAGGTTTATTGGTGGTCAGCTGAAATTGCGTCCCTCTGGAAGGAAACCCAGAAGAAGAGGAAGGTGCTTATGTGGGCCTGGGGACGGCGTAATACCCTGCCTGAGCAGATGCAATACCTACAGGAGGGGTATATGATTTGAGGGACGCAATAAAACTGGTCAAATTCGAGGCATGGCGAAGACTGGTGAGGGAACTGAACGCGGACCCCTGGGGGAAGGCCTATTAGGTCGCAATGAAAAGGTTTAGATGACTGCTTCCTAAACTGTCTCGTGGCCAGACCATATGAGCGGTCCAGTTGCTATTTCCAGCAACCGGGGATTGGGTGGAGCCGGAAGTTGGCCATGCGCAGCGGTTTTTGCTGGATGAGTGGGTGACCTTCTGGATTAATGTAAAGAAGAGTCCAGGACCAGACAAAGTGACTGCGGCACTGATAAAGTGCCAGGTTGCTCGACATCCAGGGGCAGTGCTAGACACTCTGAACACCGTCCTGGAGAGGAGACTTCCCCCGCTGTTGGAAGAAAGCACGACTGGTGCTCCTCCCCAAGGCGGGCTTCCGCCTGAGGGAGACTAAATATCAGCCCATATGTTTGCTCAACACCATAGGCAAAGTGTAAAAGAGCATGATTGCAGAAAGGATAAAACAGGAACTGAAGCAGGATGATTGTCTCCCAATCGGTACAGATTTTCAAGAGGGAAATCAACACCCAATGCCATCAGGGACGTTGTTGACTGGTCAAAGGAAAACACTGGACACTCAGAGGCGCACATGATACTATTGGTGGTCCTACTGGATATCCAAAATGCATTCAATAGTGTACCCTGGCATATTATCATGGAAGAATTATGGATTATAGGCCTCGTTGACTCTGTCCTATCGGTGCTGAACAACTACTTCCGGGATAGGAGAATCTATGCAGACACTGGGGAGGTACCTGTAGAATTTGACATGCACGGGGGAGTACCAGAGGGCTCAGTATTAGGGCCTTTATTGTGGAATGTGGCGTACAATAGCCTCCTGAGGATGGAACTGTTCAGGTGGTTGCGTATGTCGACAACCTTGCCCTGTTGGTGGCTGAATGTACAGAGGATCTGGTAGAAGAGACTGCCAACGAGGCGGTAGAGAGAGTAAGCACATGGCTACGTGAGTGGGGGTTGCAGTCGGCCCCAATAAGACAGTGATGGTGACTCTAGCTGGATGCAGGCAGCTGCGACGAGTGAAGATCCAGGTCAATGGCCATATGATACAGGAGAGTAGAAGCGTTAAGTACCTTGGAGTATGGCTAGATCAATCCTGTTCACATCCAGAAGGTGATACAGAGAGCGAAACGAGTTCTGATAGATTTGGGAAATATCCTGTCGACCAAAGGAGGCCCACGGGCCAGCAAGCACAGGGTGTTGCTGTCCATGGCAACCTCGATATTGCTCTACATGGTCCCAGTATGGTATGAGGCATTGGAAGGTTAGGAGGAACATTGGGAAGTATTCCTCACTCTTAACGCCAGTATAAGGATTATCTCAGCATATAGAACCATATCGGCAGTAGTGGCGGAGGTGATAGCCGGAGTGCCGCCAATTCATCTCTGGGTGCTGGAGATGAAAAGTGTTTGATGGAACAGCAAAGGTGGAGCCCAGATGACAACAAACGGTGCCTGGATGAAGGAGGTTCATACCATGCCTCAAACTATGGCTCCAAAGGGGATTTGGGAAACTGGACTACTTCCTGACCCAACTCCACTCGGGGCATGATGGGTTTTGGGTGTACTTCTATAGATTTGGCAGGAGGGACATTCTGACCTGTCTACTGTGAGGAAGAGGATACAGTGGAGCATGTTTTCTTTCAATGTAGAAGATGGCTGAAGGGACTTAGCTGGCTGACCTCAGACACATTGGTGGGATTCATGCTCCAGGGTCAGAGGCAGTGGGCTAAAGTTGCTCACTGGCCTCACAGATACTGCAGACTAAAGGCAGGGAGGAAGACCTGGGGTAATATTTTCGAAAGAACAAAGGAGTTATGGAATAGGGATACCCAATCTCCAGGGTTGGTGGAGCAACATCCGGCCTTAAACATAATAAGCTTACTTATTAGATTAAGGTTCTTAATAATTAGTACATTCTGAATTGTAATTGTTCAATTGTATTATGTTGTTTTTTGTCTTGTTTTATATTTGATGTATTTGTTTGCGACTTCAAAAAATGAAGGAAGTCGGGATGAAACGTGGTGACATCTAGGACCAGGTAGGCAGCCTACTTGCCTAGAACACCTTGGCTAGCCTGCATACAACAGCGGGGAAGTCAGGATGCTTCCGATTATGGAACGGAGGACCCAATGATATGAGAAGGTGTGTTGAGGGGAGGGGCACGCAAAATTCATGCCTGGAACCTAGTAGGTTAGGGCCGGAAAGAGCAGCTCTCCTGGGGAGGGGCATCTCGGCTATCCAGAAGCAGAAGTGCTACAATGGAGGAGAGACACCGACGGGGGCCTCTGGGGGAGGTCAAGTCAGGGTGGGCTAATCTGCTGTCACGACACTCTGGAGCGATTGAGGTAATGCTTTAAGGCTGTACTGATCACTCTGGAAGTAACACCCCGCTCAAAAACAAAAAAACACAAAAAAACTCCGACATGATTAGTTATTTTCTTTTTTTACCACAAGGAATCTACTTCAAATGCAGGAGGCACATAAAAATTGGATCGAGTTAACAAAAAAGTTAAAAAAATTATTTTGAACTTTAGAAGTTAGCTGATAAGTACAAAACTATTAAAAAATTCATTCTTTAATTTTATTATATTTGTACCACAGTTTCAATAACGATTCAATGCAAGCTTAATTATTTTATTTACACATTTATCTACACATTCCAAAAGATAAAACTTTAAAATAAAAAATATGAAATAAATAAGACATCAATGTATTCCAAAAATTCTCAGTATGGATATGCAATAAAATCCTTTATTTAGAAAAATATATATATAAATTTCTACTTTTTTTCAACAGAAAACTGTGAAAGCAGTAAGAAAAACGTCCTAATTTTACAGTATACAGAAACGCTCTTAATAAAGAGAAAACTCTTCTAATGGAAACAGAAAGCCTATTAACTAGTTTTTTATGTTAATCTTTGCAAAACGGAAATGAAAGAAAATGTACATTATGATAGTAAGAGGTAATACTCTCCTAGCTTCATAGAAAAAACTTTAATAACAGACAATAATATTTTTTTCTTGTAATATAATTATAACTTTCTACAAAATATTAACAAATAGTGGAATGCTTAACCTTGATCTACTATAACCTTTGTAATAACATATAACCTTTTATCTTCTGCCGAGATGCAGTTTTATAAGGAAGTACACTTTTGAAAGGAAATAATCTTTGGAAATAAATAAAAATCCATCATAAATTACATAGTTCCAGTTATTTGGTGAATAATGTTCATATTGTGTTAATTTTTATTGCTATTCTGAGTTATTTTATATTAATAAAAACTGTGTATAACAGTACTATACTGCTCTTGCATTTATTTAAGTATTTTATTACTAATGATTCTTGTTTATTAACTGTTTGGTGATTCAATAAATGTAAAAGTTTTAACTATTTTAACATGTAAAAAAAATTTCCATTTGAAAATTATTTGCTTAATTTTCTTCTTTTTGCTTCTTAATTATGTGCTAAAATACTATGGAAGTAAGTAATTAAATGTAAATACTAAAATGAAAAGAAGTAATATAGATTTTAAATGAACTTAATTTTTCATTGTACAGCTAGTTTTTAAATATTGGTGCAGAAAAATAGTAATATACAACATTATATAAGGTAAAGATGGAAAACAAACAAAACATAAATGGTGATTTCCAATGATGATCTTTAGTTTTGGTCCACAAGTATGTAAGCAATATCTAATGCTCCTATTCAGGTTCAATCATTCAAACTCAAACTTTGAAAGTAGTGAGAATGTTGAAAAAAATGAATTGAAAGCAATGCATGGCTTAAATATTTCAAAAAATTAACATCACAGATAATCAAGCAAAGTAAGTCATTGGCAACATAGACAATACCAGAATGGAAGAGTAAATAATTGTTGATGATTCACGATACAACTAAAAAAAAAAAAAAAAAATGTGGTGATGAAACTGGGTTATTTTTTATGTTGCTGTAATAAATGTGTATGCCTGAATGTAACTATGTGGTTGGAATGTAACTGAACAGCTCAGTTTACTGTATTTCATGAGATTTATCTTATTTTTTAAGTTCATGATAATTCCTCTTGATGCTTTAATTTAACTTTAATATGAGATTTCTTCTAACTAATAAATTGCATGGATATAAATTTTTTACTATCCAATTATATAAAGCCATCTTCTTTTATGCAGAAACATCAAGCAAAAAATTATGGGAAGTTTGACAAAAAACTTCCCATAAATAATTGTGTAAAATAATAAAATGTAAACGATTAATCTTTGCTTGAAATATACTTTGGGGGAAAACTTAACCGTAAAAACTGTGACAATAACAGTGAAAAATAAATAAAAATTAATCTTAATCTTTTTTTGAAGGTTTTGATATTCATCCACTGTCTCACCATATCACGAGATCTATTGAAAGGATATTCCCACCAGGATTGAAAAAACTCTTTTGTTACTGGTTCCTTCCTTCACACAAGTCGTAAGGTAAGTTGTGTTTTCCAAATGTTAATTCCTACTTTATAGGGTTATCAGCTTTCAATATTTTCATATTTTTTAGTTTATTCTGAAATCAACTTCTGCTGTAAACCTGCAATGTTCCCAAAACTGGACGAACTCTTCCTTTGAATGCATCTACTTGACTTGTATATTCCAAATTAGGTACCATCCACGATTGTGTAATTTATAATTTGACAATAGCAACTACCTTGTAAAACATATGACAGCGAGTAAATTTAGAGAGGCAATTATCAACTGAATAAATTTTGTAAACATTTTTCTAACATAAACTGAGGCTTGATTTTTGAGATGATAGAATTATTAAATTTAAGAGAAAAACTGATAGATTAGCATTGAAACTCATTCCAACATAAGTAAGAAAATAACAAATATGGAACTTTAAGTCTTAGTTTGAAAGAGTAATAAAAGGCAGAGATAGCTTGCTTTTCCATTTGCTTCTAATTAAAGAATGCTTGTAAGAAATAAAAAAGTATAAGTTAAACAAACTTCTTGGACAAGCAGCAGTCATATAATTTCTCAGTTCTTCCTTAATTTTTTTATTTTTAAATGATCATAATAAGGATTCATTTTATGAAGACTTTCAGTGACATAAAAGTTTACATAAAACAAGAGAGAATTTATCTGAAATCAGTATAAACAATTGTTTCAAAATTTTGGTTTGTGAGCAAAAAAAGTGGCATTATTGGTACATCCCTTAATATTATTTTTTAAAAAGTTATCAGCAAAGGTTGAACAGAAAAATGCTAAGAAAATGTTGAGCATTCAGCATTAAATGAACAGTGAAACTAACTAACCTGCCACCCTTATATGCTGAAGACGAGGCATCAATTCACAGTCAAAGCAACACATAGTGTCACCAGTCAAAAATCTGGTACCTTTTTGGCCCAAGTGTTCACTGATTTTTCGAAGATGTGACATTAAACTGTTTGTACTTACATCATCCTTCTTGAGGAGCATTAACTTCAATTTCTGAAACCGAAAGGTAAAAAAAAAAAAATAACTTATTGTAGTGAAATTCATTGGAATGTAAAGTTAAAGTGTAACAAAATTACATTAAAGTAATAAAATGAAAATATGGTAGAAATAAAATTTATTTCTGCAAAAAATATTTAACCATACACATTTTTTAAAATAATATCAGTTTAATTATTAGCAAGGAAAAATCACAATTTTTTTTTTAATTAGTTTTTTCTTAAAATAAGTTATATACAAAATGCTTAAATTGTCATCAAAATTTGGTTTATGACCAACACTGAACAAAATTTTTGTATTTTTAATTTTTTTATCTTTAAATATTAAGTACTATAAGAAAGGCTGAGACTATAATAAAGAATTCAGGATATTATGTGTAAAGAAAACCAGAGAATTCAGCTACGGCCTAATATTGTTTTGTGTATTAGAAATCATTCTTAAAGACTTTATAAAAATAAGTTCTAAACCTTAATTTATTAACAGTAGCAGAGAATATTCATTGTTAACTAAGAGTAAATAGGAATATTATCTAAGAATTTTTTTGTAAAAAAAATTTCTACCTAACATTTACCTTGCCAAAATGTTTATCATATTCTCCCTATATAACGGGTTTGGTTCGATTTTGAGTATTATTAGTTATTCTTATAATTAGTTATGCTCAACCACAGCTATCAATCAGCCATCTTGTTTTTTACAAGAAAATTAATTTATTTGTATATAAAGAATGCCACACTGATGGGGAATCGAATCCAGAACTTTCAATATGGAATGTAAAGGCATTACCATTCTTGTTGCAGGTGGAATGGTTTATTAAAGAACAAAAATAAAAACTGTTGGGTAAAAAAATCATACAATATGGTTTTACATTCTAAGTAAAAAATGAAAGTTAGCATAAAAGTCAACCACTTAAAATAAAACCAGCTCAACTTAGTTGATGATTGATCCTATATTGTTACTAAACAATGAATATTCTGTGTTGCCATTCTTATTGTTTAATAAATATTTTTTTAAACTGGTTTCTAATACACACATTTATGACTAGTTCCAAGTAATATTGGGCCACATCCAATTTCTGACAAACATCTTTCCTCAGAAAGTCATGATTTAAAAAAAAATTACCTTTCTACATGAACAGTAATGCGCAAAATTTATCCAAGCTTTTTATTCTTGTCTGTTACTTTAAATAATACAATCTCATTAAATCATTTCTAAATTTATTTGATTTTAATTAAACTTTATTTCACAATTATTTTAAATATTCAGTACTGCTTGCAATAACTTTTAAAATAAGTAGATAATACAACTAAGGAAATTTCAGTAAATAAATAATATCAAGTTTACAAATTTAATGAAATGGTTCGTCTTTATTTGTTTTACACAGAATCAATTGCACTTATCAACAATTTTTTTTCCCCAATATATACGTTTAAAAAAAAAATAATAAAAACTTAATCAGTTTTGATAAGATCACTTCAAAATACATATAATGATTTTTATTATAAAATTGAAGAAAAATATGAGCACTAGCATATTGATCAAGTGATTGAATGTTTGTCAAGTAACTGGCAAATATTTTAAAAAGGATGTAATCTACACACAGGTTAAACGAATATAATTACATATTTTAACGTTATAAAATGCTTTTTCTTCTTCTTTCTTTTTAAATTATTTTAGGCTACATAATATGAAAATTACTCATTTATTCCTAATAAGCACATATACCTTTCTACAAAGATAAAATTGGAGTTCACTTCAATTAATTTGCTAAACTTTATTTTTACATTACTTTTTTAAAAAAAATAATAAAAGTTGACCAAAAGTGAAAATAAAACTATTATTTAAACACATTAGCATAACAGTGATTTTGTCTTAATATAAAAACTGTGGTTTATGAAATTACTTCATTCACATTATGGAAATATATTGGTTATTTATTTTGTTATTGTTATGATTAAGTAATAAGTCTTGAGCTTAAACAGGGTCAAGTTATAAAGAAATAGAGCAGTGTTAAATAGGAAGTTACATTTTTTATCTGACCAGTTTAATAATTAAACAAAGCTTTTGATTGTCAGTGCAGAGCAGAAGAAAAAATTTTCCTGCTGCAAGGTATTAGTATACCTTAGAACATTCGTTCTCAAATTGGGCGATAACACCCGCTTTTGGGCGCTGGAGGCCTTCAGGGGAGCCCACAGAAAATTGAGGGGTGTTCAAGCAGTCTAGGAAGGTGATGACCGATTAAAAAAAGGCAAAAATTGTTTTCCTGATATTTCAAACTAAAATAAAATTAAAGCTTACTACACTAGTATAAAAAATGAAAGGAAATCTATATTTTATGATTAATACAAATAAATATGGAAATTAAAGGGTCTTGAGCTCTCTGATCTAGCTTTAATGACAAATTGTGAGGTCTTTAATATAGCGTTGCAGTTTCTGGCTTTTATTGATTTTGTGCCGAGGTATTGAAATCTTTAAAGATTGAGACTGAAACATGTATCACCCACTCTCAGCTTAACACAAAATCAATTCAATATGCTGTCACTATTGTTATTCTTTATTATCACTATATGTATTCTTTTGAAAGCAATTTTAATAAAAATACTTCCAAATATGATGAAGTATGTGTTTTAATTGCTCTCATTTAAAATGCAAGTTTCAACTCAGAAACGCCACATTTTAAAACAATAAATGTAATTGCTATTTTTAAGAGCACATCTTAAAAACAGCAATTTCAATTATTATTTTTAACACATGGTAAATTTAACAATTTTGGGGGCACTAGAAAATGTTTGATTTGTGGGTGGTGGGTGAAAAAGTTTGAGAATCAATACCTTAGAAGCTAATGATTTCACTCTTTATAAAATTTTTTATTATACTCTGTTAATATTATCAAAACCTTTTCAACTGTTTGAGCCGGTCACGAGTATAAAAAGGCTACTCAACATTTGGCTAAACCATAAACATTCATAATTATTTATAACATCTCCATACTAAATGAAGAAACAATTCTGAAAACATTTTCTACCACACTCAAAATAAAATATAAAAGCTACCCCACACGCACAGAATTAACATTTTAATAAGCATAAACTGTTGTTAAAATCTGGCCTGCCACATCTAAAAAATAAATAATTTTATTTTGCAATAAGTACACATTTATTTCTTTAAAAAATAAATATTAATTCGACTCATGATAAGTGCATTTAGTAATATAAAACTTACTCTAGTTATGAAAGTAACTTTTAGTAATCTAGAATTTCTGATACAGCAGCCTTGATGTACTGTCATTACTGACTGTCAGTGCAGACACCTTTTTAACCACACCCTTGGCTTATTTTTAATAAAAAATACAATATTTAATCAAGACTTTCTTTATATGCATATAGATAGATCATTTTTTAACTTCCAAATAAGGAGTTTCTCAATATAACAAGTTGTCCAACTTTTTTCTTTCTGTAATGTTTAAGTTTTACTTTTAACCAAATATTAAGATTTTTAATATTCTTAATTATTTGCTGAATTAATTCCTCTCATGATCTGTTGTATCTTCTTGATAATTTATGTGGAAAAATTTTTAAACAAAAAAAAATTACTTTTATATATAGTTAATTATTATAGATTATTATACATTTACTATAGATTTTAATTATTTGTGGTCATTGCTAAAACTGAACTGTTATAGAATAATATAATCTTTAATGTCAATTTATTATTTAAAGCATTTTCAATTGAAAATGCAGGAAAAATAGTTGAAAACTTAAGGAAACCATATAACACTTACAAACAAAATTAATAAATAAACTAAAACTAACTGGTTTGCACAGACTTAGCTCAAGAGTTTGATGAAAGTTTCTTTAACCGTTTTTGTAATTTCTTTTCTTATTTTAACCAAGATAAAATCCTGTCTACTGGTGAACAATCTTTTCACACCAAAAAGTTTATGGGCTACTCATTTTAAATAAAATTAACATTTAAAAAATGTTTAATAAACTTAAAAAAAAAGAATTGACATAAAAACTGATATTGGCATAAAATAAACAAAAAAAAAACTACCAACAACTTACTAACCTTGGTAAAAATTAAAAATTTAAAGAATTACAATTTTTTAAAGATTGTTATAGCATAACATTTAATGTTTTCGTAACACTTTATGAAGTGCGACTTAAAGTTTTAAGACAGGTGCCGGCACTGCTAGGCTTGTTCCAATGTGTGGAAGGGGAAGCTCATTTTGTCCTTGAGACATCCTGAAAAGATCACTGCAATATCTTTTTTCAGTAAAGAGTGGCATCCTGATATATTTTCAGTTCTTGGCAGATTATTGATTCTGCAAAATGGAACAATGAGTGTCAAATTTTGTTTAAAAACTGGGAAATCAGCTTCGGAGACTTATGAACTCTTAAAAATCTTTTGGGGATAATGTCTGATCTAGTCAAATGTTTTTATCTGGTTCAAAAGATCCAAAGATGGCTGCAAATCAATTGGAAGATGACGGTTGTGAGACAATGTTGGTGGTTTTCTTTGATTTTACAGGTATTGTGCATCATGAATTTGCCTGACATACCAGAATACCCAACATACTGACATATCATCATGAATTAGGCGGTCAACCAGAAATATTATAAGTGTTCTTCAGCATTTGCATAAAAATTAATGGAAGAAAAGGCCTGCATTCTGGCAAAACAAGAATTCAACACAACACACCGGCTCATCATGCACTCTCCTCATGGAATTTTGGGCCAAATTCCAAATTTCTGTGCTTCTGCTACTTCCCTACTACCCTGATTTAGCCACCCCTGCTGACTTGTACCTGTTTCCTAAACTGAAATTTTTGCTGAAATAGCAACTTTCATTTGATTCGATTAAAGACATCCATGCAAACACAGAGAAGGTTCTTAACACCCTTAAGAAAAAAAATTTCTAAGAATGCTTCCAAAAGAAGTTGTGTTCAGTTAAAAGGGGACTGCTTTGAAGGAGATTCATCACAAGAGCCTGTAAGTACATTTCGTATTACAATCCCAGTCTTAAAACTTTCCTGTCACACCTCATAGTATTCTCCCCTCCACTCTGTTCTGCAATCCATTAGCAGTATATAATGAAAACATTAGTTTTCATTATATGCTGTGCTCAGACCAATACCACAGGTTTTAATAAGAAAAAAAGAATTGTTTTGATTAATTTTATAAATGGTTAATAATATTTAATTATATCTTTTATGATTTCTCTTAAATAAATAAAAAAAAAACAAACAATATCACACACTGATATTTAAAAAAGGATTATAGATAGCAGAGTAAATCTGAACCTTCAGCATATCATATACCAAAAACATTATTAAGATATTTTAGTTTATCTGTTTTCTGTAGCCTTTAATTATAGATATATTTTCAAATATCTTAGAATTCCTCGAACAACAAATAATAATCATTATTTTTAAGTTAATAAACAGTATTTTATTGGAAGTAAATAACAAACAAAACTTTCAAACACAAAAGGTACATAAACAAAAACAAAAAAAAAATTACAAAAATGTTATTGCTGCTGTCAGGTTTACATTACAAATGAGTGCTATGACAATAAATTTTTATTTAAATTTTTCTAAATTATCAAGAAAATCTGAATAATTTAATGGTAAAGATAAAACAACACACATGCTACTATTTTTTCAACTGTCAAAAAAAAAATGAATATGTGTTAAGGAAAGTTTAAGTTAGAAACTCTATTTCAGCTAAAACAACTAAAAGAATAATCTGCATATAACGCATTGTCATTTCATTTCACATAAAGTGTAATTCAGCAAAAATGAAATCAATTAACATCAACTACTTATTTATATAACAAACATCATACCTTGACATTGGCAGAAGATGCTTCTTCTGGTTTATCTAAATAAAAATGGATATTAATTTTTATTAAATTAATAATTTAAGTAATGATTTTCCTAACATAAATGACAACAATGCACTGTAACTGATGTGAAAGCATACAGACAGACATTAAAATATTCATCAAACTTAAAATCAAAAGCAACTACAATAAAAATTTGAACAAAATGTTTTAAAATAAGTTTAATTAAAGTGACTTTAATATCTACTTCAATAAAATTATTTTTACCACAATCATGATGAACAAAAATTTAACAAAATGTATCACGTTTCCAACTACAGTTTCATAAGGTGGAAATGAATGAATGTGTTAAAACTTGCTCTTAAAAAAAAAGCTAAATTCAACCATTAGTCACAAAAAAAACAGATGTCATCACTAACCAGTCAGGAGCTAGTTTCAAAATTTCTTAGCATTACATATGCATACTTTCTTCCTGTATAATAACAGTGTAAAGTTCAGGCTGGAAATAAATAAGAAAAATATACTGAGATAAAGATTAATGATGTAGACAGTTTAATATTAAAGTGCAAGAAATGAATACTTAGTAAAAACAATTATAATAGTCTTAATTTAAAAAGAGGATTAACCTAAGATCAATAATTAAAAATGTTCAGATTGATAATGTTTCAGCTGCAAAAATCTAATATTTTTACTTCGTTAAAATATAACTGAATCTTTATACATTATAATCTAATTACATTCATACTCTTTTTGAGATCATATTGCTTCACAACAGGCTTTAAGCCTAATTAGTGAGTGGTTTTGTTCAATCTCACATTAATTAATTCAACAACTAAAGTATAGTATACAGTTGTTAATATCTTGTCCAATATTGGTAATAATCAATAGGTTTCACTTCATCAGAACCCTCACTTGTGAATATGGTATTTATTTAGTATATAAAAGAGCTTTTTCTACTGGAATTTTGGAAGCAAAAAAAAGAATTAAACATTTCTAGGCAATAAAATACACTATTAACTACTAGAACAGTCTGTTTAAATAGAATATACAGTACATCTTTTAAATAAAACAATAATAAAAATGCCATCAAAATTGAAGATTATTTATTACAGCAAGTGCATACAAAAAAAATTGTATGTACAAAATATTCTCCACAATGCCTTGTGCATAATATTATATCAACTTAATTATTCTAAAAAAATTTACTGTCAATTTCTTGATCCAATGACTCTCCTAAGCTTATGAACAGTTTGTACGGCAAATGAATGTGAATAGGAAGTAAAAGAATTCCAGTAAAGTATCAAAAGCTGAATACTTCAAGCTGTATTAAATGAAATTGTGAAAAAACACACCCTCTCTAAACTACAACTTACATTTGTTTTTAATAGAATATACATTTGGCAATACTCTCTTTCAGTGCTCAAGAAACAAGAAAGATTTGTTCTTGATACCAAACAAAAGGAGCAATAATTTTTTATGCTAAATCTTCTTTATTTTCAAGAATAATAATGTTGTTTTGTAAGAAAAATAAATAATTTAGATGACTTAACACTTAAAATAATAAATTATAATTACTGCCACACTGTCACTCAAACCAGATTTGTAAACTTAATAAAAAAAGTCCAGTTGATTTCATCTACAGGTACAAACAAACCTATGTTGTTCCATTACCATTCAGGCATATTTAGATAAATGAATGATACAGCTAAGTGAAAGGTAAAGAAAAAACCACTATAAACTAATTTGCAAAGCTTTAAAGCCAGCATATACAGTCAAATTCATATTTTGGAAGTATTTTTATTGCTAACTTAGGAGAAATAAAATTAATTATTAAAAATAAATAAATAAAATACTGTAGCATCAGGTGATCATCACATTCCCAATTTTGGCAGCAATATAAGAGATGCCTAAAAATATTCTTATATTTGGGCAATTATTATCTTGCTTATAAATTCACTAGAAAACTGAACTAGATCACTGAAAACTGTAACATCAAAAGAACTGATAAGCATAAATAGTTTTTAAGGGAATATATAACAAGATATATATATATGGAATATATGGAACATAACCAAGATAACATTTCCAAGAATTTATTGCTTAATGCTACATAAATTATATTAATCAAATCTATAACAACCTGATGTGAAATTTGAATAACATTACTAACTCAGGGCATCATTATTAAACGAACAAAAATGTTGCTGGAATTACTTTCCCAGCATTTGTATCGAGCTTAAAAATTTGTTCTGTCCACAACAGCAAAAAAATCCAGGTATGTTGTTAATTGAAATTATTATTACTGTTAAAAAATTTCTTAACTAAAAGGAAACATCATCAATTTGTTAAATGAATACTATAAAAGGGCCCAAAAATGTTATCCTGCGTGATTATCTGTTTTATCAATGAGTTAACAACACCTCAAATGATAGCAATTTGGGATTTTTAAATAGGAAAATTAATATGAAGGTCTGGAAAGTAAAGAACTTTAATACAACTTTTTATTTTTTCAGGTGGGATTTACCTTCTAACATTCTGTCTGGTAAAGGCTAAAATTGTTGCCAACACATAATGGTTCATTTAAAGTAAAATGATCAAATAAAATCCAAATTAATACACTAAAACAATCAAATTTACAAAAAATAACATTCTTTGAATTACAGTTACTTTAATTTTTTTCTTCAAAAAAATTATTGAAAAATTTTCAACAATATTTCTGATGACAATACTTCTAAGTAAGTTTCCAATCACCTTGGAAGGTGATTGGAATATATTTCCAATTCTCAATCTTTTCATCCAGTTTTTTAACAATTTAATTAAAATCAATCTCTTAGTAAACATGCTACTGCACTATGATTTATAGATTGTTCACTTAAAATATTAAGCCAAAATTAACCAATACATGAATGTATATGTACATCATTTATTAATTAATTTTTTAACAATTACACTGTGGGAGCCGCTAAATGTAGATGTAAAAATTGGGAAGAAGGGCTTTTCATTTTGATTGAGAGCAGTGTATTCCTTTTGTTACCAACAATGGGAAAATAAAATGATGCCGAGCAGAGTGGAGGCCCATTGCTTAAACCAAAAACCAATCAACTGACTATAGACTAAAGATGATTTCCTGTACTACTACGGGTACAAAGTAAATAAAAATCCATGTCAACAAATACACTTAATTTCACTAAGAACAGAAAACTTACACTATACAAATTTTCTATAAGTGTAGCAACTTCCTTGTCCTGTATGAATAAGTTATGTCCACCTGGCACATTTTTCATTATATGTCGTTCAATCTTTTCATTCTCTAATACAGCTAACCCGTTATCAATCAAAATTGGAGGTGGAGTAGCTTCAAAGTTTGTCCTGTAACACAGAAAATAAATGCATTATAAGATTTTTATCTTTTAGACATAAAGAAATCCAAGTTAAACTTACCAGCAGAAAAATAGGCTTGTTCAAATGTAGTTATGATGATGAATAAATAGACATTGTCAAGTTACTGTGGATATGTAATTAAAATTGAAAATTGGCAATGAGAAAGAGGCAATGCGTTACTACTTGACAATCAGTATCTACATTAATTGTGACATAATTTTTTTTTGCTGGGAAGATTTGAATGGGGTGTTTTCAGTCACCTACCATACAGTCCTGATAACTACATCCAACTGCCACATGCTCAAATATTAAGAAGTATTTTTGGGTGATAAGCAGCTTATAAGTAATAATCAAATTGAAAGGATCTATCATGGTTAAATGATATAATAGTAAAGGAATATGATGAGAATATGTTCAAGCTCATGGACTGCCAGACTGCCATAATTAAATTCTTAATGTATTTTTTTTTAGTAAAAAAAAAAAAAAAATTGCTAGTAATGCAATATCAATAGCCAAATTATCAGATTATTTATTGGATCAATTAATATTACAGCAGTGAATAGTTTTGTTATATTTTATATGAAACATAACTGAAAATAAATCTATATTTGATACTGATATTTAAGATCTAGTCATGCTTCATGAAGGCAATAATTAATCATTTTCAATTTAGTTTCAATGCTACAAATAAATATTATATTTTTAAACTTGGTGGAATTTAATAAAAGAAAAAAGTTAATTTCTGTTTTTGAGATTACAACTTTCAGAATGCTGTGTATGTATGAGAGGTGCGATTAAAATTTATCCAAATTTGGTTAGTAAAAACAAAAATACTTAACCTGTTTAGTTCATAACATCTCTTAACGTAGGTATCTTCTAATATAACATACTTATCCCAGCAATGTTTCTATTATTGGCAGCATCTTTAAAAATCAATTTTAGTAACCACCATAAGTCCTCTTGTTACATTTCTTCTCTGTCTTCAAATCTCTTTCCTTTAAGCGGAATTTTAAGCTCTAGTCGTTCAATGATATGTTTTTCAAGAATCTCTGAATAAATTGTAACGGATGGGCCACAGTGCTGTTGTTATGAATTTTTTAATTGCTATTTATCCAAAGCTGTGATCTCTTGCTACAAGCAGCATCTCTTAGCTAATCTCTTATCTTATTGGCATCTCTTGGAGTAGTAATACAGAGTACTACATAATATATAAAAAAAGACCATCATTCAGTTTAAATTAGACTGACTTTCATACTTTTTATAAAGTTAATAGACAGAAACTGGAGAATTTTATGTAGTATTAAGCCTGAAGTCACTGCCTCAAATGAATTTTTATATAAATTATTTAATAAGTTATTTTACTAAATGCACTGATTTTCAAAAACCAGTTGTAAACTAATAACACAGCCGACAAAATCAACTATTTGATATGCCAATAATGTTTACTATATCCTTAAATAGAACCGTAAATCCTTATTGCAAAATACGATTCTGGCTGAATAATTAAAAACAGTAGCTAAAATAATAAATAACTATCTTTCCACCTTTTAAAAATATTCTACGGTTCACCCATCATCAGATTTGAAATTAAATTTGCAGTTTAGGTGGAATAGTCAATGGGTTATTTTCCCTCTCCAAATTAAGTCGCTAACAAGATGTGCAGTAAGTAACTTCTTCTAAAACATGACTCTACATTTGATTGTAAAAACTATATAGTATAGTGTTTGTATTCAAAACTTAGGTAATAAACTCAACAGAATAAGTGAATCGTACAATGCCTTGACTTGTTTGTTTACGCTAGTGGTGGTAACAATGCAATGAGTCACAATATCCCCGAACACTTCATCTGAAAACATGCTAATATATTGCAAACACAGTATGTATTCATAAAAACTCATTTATGTAGTTATTTTTCCCCAAACCTACTGGGCAAATAAATGAAAGTACATATTTATTTAAATTAAATTTTATTTTCCAAGAGACTATAAGATGAAATTTTATAAGGTAGTAAGGTTTACTTATGTATCCTTCTAGATTTACAACAAAAAAAATTCAAAATTTAAAAATGTACTACTGTGTTTTGGACAAAGTAATACCAAATAGCTGCTAAATATGCAAGATTAGCGATGCACATAACAGACCTTCACTTCATCAATGATGTAATATTATAATTATCAGAGAAAGGAAGAACAGATAAATATGAAAACTATTACAACGTAAGTTTGAGTTTTCATGTATCCAATGGCAAATTAAGATAGTTGGTAGATAAATAGATTAAAGGAAAGTTTCACAGATAAAGTCCAATTTGAAAAGTAAAATATAAAGAAAGTAATCTTGATCCTTGAAACGTAATGATGCAAAATTGATAACATTTAACAACAAATGTAGAAAAATACAGAGAAAGCAGATTAAATTTGTATAATTCTTTTGAAAAATTTGGACAAAATTTAAGAATTATGAAGAAACTGAGGCCTTGCAATAGAAATAGTAATTATCTAGAAATCTTGGAAAAGTATTATTACATAATTATGGGAAACTATTAACTGTGAACATTTCTGTTTAGTAATATTTTCATATATAACAATTTTAGGTAGTCTTCTCTCAACCTGGTTATCAGTAAAATTAATGGATATGAGAAGCAGTGACAAAGCTAATGAGATATCTCAGTACACAGATTAAGAATAATAAGTTCATACTTATTAAAATTACATAATAAAGCTATACAGTACTAAGCTACACCTTAAACCACTATCATATTGTTTTAATTATACTGTTAAGATTGTTTTTCATAGCTGATTGGGTTTTTTTTTAAAACAAAGTAAGAGTAGTGTAGAAATTAATATTTCATTTTTGGCAATCAATAAAGCTAACACTAATATTTCTGATGACCTAATTCTTTTCAACCATACTGCTAGGATAAACTGTGTACTTTGTAAAACTAGTAATAAAATAAACAAAACATACGTATAATGGATTTTAGTAAAAACACTTAAGAACTACGAAGTTCTACTACAATTCTTTATTGCAATGAACCACTGATATTCAAGAGTGCTCAGCTTCTTCAAGTAGCATTTTATATTAGACCTGACATTTAACTGAACTTTCTTTATTATTATTAATCATGTTAAGGGTGCGTTTTCACTTTAGTATAAACAATACACAAAATGCATTAACTACTTAACGCAAAACATAAAAATAATTCAACATTATTCAAGTAGTTAACCTACACAGTAGTAGTTAAAAAAGAACAATAATACTTTAAAATTGGAATTATAAAAGTGAAAATTTAAGTTAACTAACTAAACATGTTAACTACAAATTCTTTATCTCCTGTGAAAACTATAGAGTAATATATCTTATGAAGTTTTTTCTGTTATGACTTCAGAGTGGAAAGTGTAATTCTGGAGGAATAATCAGGTTTTTAGTGATCAAAATTATACTAACTAAAAAGAATGTGATAGAGGAAGATAGGACCTTTAACCAATACATGCATATATTATTTCTAGACCACGTTAAGAAATTTGAAACAAGTGATTGGATGTTCGATGCCATTAAGATTAGAGGATTTCCAAATCATCTAATAAAAGTCATGCGTAACTTGTATAAAAACACTTAACGACAAGTACAGTCAAAAATAAAAGTAAGATTAGGTATGTAAAATCTCTTTCTGATTTTGTTAAATAAATATATATCTTATCTTTACCATTTGGCAGCGACTGGGTTTTAATATCTCATAATTTATATAATTTACAACCAGAAGTATCTAATTAAATATTATACAAAAAATATAATTTAAATATTTCATTGATGAAAACAAAGCTATAATTTATAAAGGAATGAAGAACGTAAAATTAAAGATCATTAATTGTCAACATTTTGCCGATTGAACAAGTTATTTTAACTTCCTTCAATGTAATTGATCACATTATAGTGTTTGCCGATTGAACAAGTTGGTTATTTTAACTTCCTTCATTGTAATTGATCACACTTTAGTGAATATGATATTAATAGTAAAATGAAATGTTCAACAGAATGAACATAAGAACTCTTAAAATTTTATAAACTATCAGTTCCTCATCACTTGTTTGAATAAAAGATGTGTATTTTGATTTCAGTTCACAGGAAGAAACTACACAGTGCAGAAATGGAATTTAATTATTGCAGAGTGAAAAAGGTCAAGCAGGAGGAAAATGTTGATATAAGACAGAAAAGCTTTTTATTACAGGCAATTTGTCATCAAAATAGGCTGTATTTGAAAATCCTTACCTACCGATTGATCTCTTGTCCATGCGTTAGGGGTGATGAGGGAAGCTTAAATCCAGATTTTTAACATCCCCCTCCCAGCGCCACCTAGTATTTCAATTTCAAATTATACGGCATAACTTCAAAAACATTAATTGTAGAGGAGAATGTCCTGTACATTTTTTGTTTGAAAAAATTTTCTCTAAAATGCATAGATTCAGAGAAAAACGCATTTCAAAAACTTTTTGAGTTTTTCAATAATCTATGTGAGGGGGATGTTAAAAATCTGGAGTTAAGCTTCCCTCATCACTCCTAACATATGGAAAAAACATCAATCGGTAGGTAAGGATTTTCAAATAAAAATACAAATTGACTGTACTGCTGAATGATAACATTTTAATTACAGAAGACAAAATGGTTCAAGCAGTTGAAAGAATACTTGTAAACTGAACCCCAATAATTATGAAAGGAACATACCGAGAATGAGAGCAAGATTTGGTAAACCAAATGGCAGGTCTTCCATTTGAAGATGTAAAGAAGATAAAAAAGTGATTAACTAAAACTGAATTTCAATTCAAATAAAGGAAGTGATCAACTTACTGACTATCAAGGTATGTCAGATACCTTATGTTTTACTGTAGATAATCCACAAAAAAAAAACTAAGTAAAGAAAGAAAAAATACTTATGCCTAATAATAAAGTTTTCTTAATGAAGAAAAAACGAATCCTATTAGAGAGGAGAGAACATATTTCAATGATATCCACTCAGAAGAAACTAAATTGCATCTATCAGTTTTTAAAGTAAACAAATATAATTCTTTAGACAGATTACTGCAATCAATATCAACAATGAAAGTAACAGATTTACCAGAGGTAATTGTACAGAAGTTAGTTCTGCTTTGAAATAATTTCAATTTAAATGCAAAGATCTTCTGTTTTATAACAGATCTTACTTAATCTTCTTCTAATCTTCATTTACATTACAGAAAATAAGTAGCTAGCTATTTGGATTAAATTATGTTTGTTTACTGTATAATTTTATTAATAAAATATTTCAGTTGTTAAAATGTTTGTATTTAACACGGTTTTTTAAAATTAAAGTTATATTTAAAATCTAATAAACACTTTTTTTACAGTATTTCATAAGTAACAGCTTTTTATTTTCTGGAGCTGCATAAGTATTTTATATTAAAATGGATTCTGAGATATATGATGACTTTCCTGCCCACTGTTTTATTTATCACTTAATTCTAGACCCCACTACATTTTTACACGTACGTTTTTTGGCACTAGTAAATAATTTCTCAAAACCACTGAAAAATACTTGTGTTTATAATTTTTTATAAAGCTAAATTTAAAAACTTACTTTCTAAAAAATTATTAACAGTTTTGATAAAACTTTAAGAAACTTGAATATTAAATTTTGGCACACATTTTTAGTATACCGTACATAAAATTATCAAAGAAAGATAATTTTTTCCAGTTTAAATACTTTACATTATTAGCTGCCGCTTCAAAAATATTGGTCAGGGAAACTTCATATTAACATTATAAAAATTAATTATCAAGATTAGTCTAAAAGAATTACACATTCATGTTAGTAATACACACAAATGGACAAACGTTTCATTCTTGTTATCCCAAGACATTCAGCACTTCTCTAGCTTAAATGTAATAAAAATGTCACAGTTAATGGATCCGCTTGTTTTTTAACCTGTGGCAGACCACAGGTTGAAAACCTCTGATTTAAGAAAATATTGTTTGTAGAGCAAATAACTGATTGTACAACATTTCATTATTAAATATGTCATAACTGATTAAACAATATGTATATATCTTAAAAATTTACCTGAAATCAGGAGGAGGCTTTTGCATATCCACTGTTGTTACCTTGAGACTTATTGTTTTTAGTTCCGCCAAAAGATACAAATCCATAAAATATTCTTGACAAAATAAACAAGCCCCTTTCCTTCGGCCATCAATTGTGGATGCCTGAAACATAAAACAAAAGTTTGAATTAAGTTTGTTGGTATATATTAACTTATATACTATAATGTATAATAAGACTTAAGTACGATTAAAAAATCGAGTTATAACGTGAAAGAGAAAGGAAAAAAGGAATGGTGTATAACAATAAAAATTTAATTATATTTCACTGCTTCATTTTAATTGCCCAATAAAAATAAAAAAAACCAACATATAATTAGCATTATGTAGATTTATAAATAAACTGCATAATTTCTTTTGCTGCAACTTTTTCACTATCTGATACTCATTTAAAAAAAATCATTAGCGAATAGTAAATAATTATAAATAAATAAAATATATTCACCTTACACAACGGAAATACTACTAATAACAAAATTATTAATTTTGAACTTTAAAAGAAATATCAGTATTACATACATGACTAAGTTGGCTCTACTTGCATAAGAAAAAAATAATATTAAAACATATCTGAGATAGGTAAGTGTATAATTAATTAGCACAGAAGAAAATAAATAAGAATGAAATCATGACAGTGTCAAGAGCCTCTCTTTTCTCTTTTTCCTGTTTAGCCTCCGGTAATTACCTTTTAGATAATACTTCAGAGGATGATATGTATGTGTGTAAATGAAGTTCGACCATTCCTGTGATGTGTGGTTGATTGAAACCCAACCGCCAAAGAACACCGGTATCCACGATCTAGTATTGAAATCCGTGTAAGTCCTAGTAAATGACTTTACTAGGACTTGAATGCTGGAACTCTCAACTTCCAAAGCTGATTTGGGAAGACGCGTTTCACCACTAGACCAAGCCGGTGGGGTGTGAAGAGCTTGTCTGAAGACATATTATGATAATGCTGTATTTTAATAATTCCCTCTATAATACATACAATATGACATACAAATATGTAACAAAAAAAATTAAATACATACATACACAAACTGAAAACAAATTAAACTTGAAATAAAACAGATACATATCTATCTTTCATACGGTCAACTAAAGTCACACACACGCACGAGCGCGCACACATTCAAAATTATAAAACATATCATAAAGTGTTCTGCCTTCAGGCAAATCTCTAACACCATTGCTCTAGCTTCATTCCATCCTTTGCTCTTTCTTTCATTTCTTGGTACAATGATCCCCTTTCATATCAGTGATTTATACTCTTGGTATATTTTTATTTTTATCCTATTTTCATTGGACCATTTCCTCTTAGGATGTGATCCAACAGTAACTTTTCTTTAAAATTCTATAAAGCAGGTTTCTTTTTTCTTCTCTGCGATTCGTCTATTTGATCTTTGCTATTAATTTCTATACACACACTTCAAACACCTTTGGACTTTCTCTGACTCTCTATGTCCAAATTTCACTTCAAAAAAAGCACACAAAAAATTGCTTTTTAGATCAGTTTCCATTCTACTCTATTGAACACCATATTTGCTATGAATATTCTAAAAATACTATCTACACAGCAGTTATTTTTTTAAAATTACATCAACACATTTATCAAATTTTAATTTTTAAATAATTATAGAAATTTTATACAAACAAATAAATTTTAAATGTTTTTTTTTTTTTTTTTTAGAAAAATCAATGTTATCTAGTGCTAAATGAAAAATTCATAGAAAGGGTTTAAAATATCAATAAAACATTAAAATGTTTTTAACTTTAAAGTTTTGCAAACATGCAAATTCAAAAACATTAAAAAATGTTAATCCTTCTAAATTTCTGTAAAAAATATTCCCACGATTGATAGTTTAATTATTAAATATGTAGATTAGATATATCAAAAACCAATACTACAAGTAAGCTAACATACTTTTTTTTGCAAAGAATGCAAAATAAATATACACTTTTTGCAAAGTTCAATTATTAGCCTGTAAATTTCCCTTATTGCAAGAAATTTCAGTACATTTAGCACTAGTAAGTGTTAATGCTAGCAAAATTTTTAATAAACGATTGCAAGGTATTCACCACTCTCATTCCCCCCTCCATACGTACCCAGAATCAATTAAATTCATTAAAATTTTATTTGTTACGTATTTATATAAAATTACTTTAATTGATAACAAATATAACAACATTTAAGAAAAGGAATATTTTTTTTTGTCAAAATGTTATTTTTTAAAATAATATAATGTATTAAAGTCATTTCATATGCATTCTATACTGTAGAACTAGTATTATTTACTGTGTCACTCTACCAGCAGAAAGAAACAAGTCACGGTCACTGTAATAAGTAATTGGAGAGAGAGGGTAAAGGCTATAAACTTTAAAAAAATAATAAAACTACATTCCTCTGTAACTAGGACGAAGTGACAAGCAGTGAGATACCACCGCCTTAAATAATTATTATCAACTTGCTAACAGTTCTTTGCTGATAGGAGTGAATGAATGAAAACTGTAAGACGACATGATGATCCACCAAATGTTCATAAACGTTTTCAGAATTTACATATGGAGAACCTATACTAGTTGCACATAACTTTATCAATGAGTTTAAGCTTAAGATTCATAGACTTACTTTTATTACTAATCGCTTACTATTAAACAATTTTTTAAACTTTTTTTTTAAATTTGACTATTTTTTAAGCAATGTGAAATGTAAGATACTTCTAAAACTATGGTCTATTAACAGCCTAATAAAATATTCCTTGTCCAATTTGGGCATTTTTTGAAGGTACACTTTTCCAATTATTGGCCAATTTTCAATTTATAAATATTTCAATCAGGAAAGGTTGTAAAAAAAGCCACTCGTAGCTTAGTTTTGATGAACAAAATTTAACATATAAAGTCCATTACTATAATGAAAAGAAAAAAACTTATGAAAGTAAACATAAGTAAGATAGAAAAGTTATATAATTATGAAAAACAAAGAAAATGTATTAAATGATGTAAAAAAACAATCATTATTAAGTAGCGGATGAATTGATAATTAAAATGGCGTACACATTTTATAAAAATTAGTTAACCATAACAGGGGCAATTATAAGAGAAAACTTTCTAGGATAGACCAAATTGAAATATTTAAAACGTTTTTTACCCAATAGGAATCAAATGTATGTCATTGTTTTACGGGAGTTCCGTACGCTACCAATTAGAATTATAGAGTTTTTTATTTATAAAACTATTTAATATTTTTTCTATTGTTCTATTTTCTTTTTTATAATGTAATTTCACACAATTTAATTCTAATTAGCTTAACATTTTCTGAAAATTATAATTTAAGATATTTTCCGTTTTCTTTCGTACATCCGAAATATTTTATTATTAACATTAATGTAATGATCATAATTTGTTATAAAAAAAAAATTAATAAAAAAAAGTCTAGTAGGATTTAAAACTACAACTAACAATTCTAAACAAAATTTCCATTAATTCAATGTAAGATAGTTGACTCAAACAATAGATTATGAAATTATGTCGATGTTAATACTTGTATTTATGTAAAATTAATGAATCTGTTTTGTTAATCTGTCAACTGTATTTCAATAAATAGCATAAATATCAGTACTAGTGTTATTCTATTTATATCATCTATTGAATGACTAATTAAATGCACACAAGCTGTAAAAAGAAACGGCTGGAAAGAGCCGATCTCATCCGGTTGAATTCATTAACAAGTGGAGTTAAATTTATGACCTGGTGAGTCAGATGTGACCTCTCTTCCTCATCACTTCAGTATTTAGAAAAAAAAACTATCACTAGAGCAAGAAAAATAATTACATGTATAACTTTTATCTAGTATTCGAAGGTAATATAACTGCATCTGAATAAAAATCTAAAGATATTTAATCGCTAAGCGTACATTAACCGTCTTATATATACGTAATAGAAACCTCATACCCACCAGATCATCTAATAAATTTACTTTTACAAGGAAAAAGGAATTCCCACCTTTGCGTACTTTCTTTTTTCTTTTTCCAATTTAGCCTCCGGTAACTACCGTTTAGATAATTCTTCAGAGGATGAATGAGGATGATATGTATGAGTGTAAATGAAGTGTAGTCTTGTACATTCTCAGTTCGACCATTCCTGAGGTGTGTGGTTAATTGAAACCCAACCACCAAAGAACACCGGTATCCACGATCTAGTATTCAAATCCGTGTAAAAATAACTGGCTTTCCTAGGACTTGAACGCTGTAACTCTCGACTTCCAAATCAGCTGATTTGGGAAGACGCGTTAACCACTAGACCAACCCGGTGGGTTCACCTTTGCGTACTTAGAATAAAAGTAAATAAGGGCAGTTATTACGGAAAATAGTATCGGTATTAAATATTAATCTGGCATTTAGAAAGACATTTAAAATGCTTGTGCAGAGTATAACGTTATGAAAAAATCCTTCGTAAGAAACACTACGGCGATAAATTTGCAATAACAAGAAAAGGAATGCAAAGAAACGAAGTAAAGTAACTAAACCAAGCGCGAACTAAGGCTCTCCGGAATAGGAAAATATGTACTTAGGTTACAGGGTAAATTAGGATAAACAAGTTATAATTTTTTTTTACTATAACAACTTAGTACTAAGCAATATAAAGCAAATAATTGGAAAAAAGTAATAAAATCAATGCACCTAGTAAAAAGAAAGACAACATACGCTAAACGGAAGGGACATTAAATATTAAATTTATCAACGTCTTTTTTATAAAGAAATGCGCTGCATTCAGAAAACTTAAGAATTAAAAAAAAAAAAAATTAAAGGTTCAGAAAATTCTGATTTTGAGAAAAAATAAATTTAAAATGGATAACAATTACTAACTGTTAGTCGGAAATTATAATTTTTGATTTTATAGAAAGCCACAAAACTCTCAATACATAATAACTAAAAGGCAAATTCCATAATTAACAATTTTTTTTTTTTAGTTTCACTAAACAATTGGTCACCATACTTTAATAAGAGCAAAAAATTAAAATTAAGAGTATATTCAATAACACTATTTCTCGTATAATATTTTATTTCTAACATTAATCAAAGTCGCTTATTATGTATAACGATATTTAATATTTTCCTTAATTTTCGTTAACATATCGTCATAAAAGTATCAAATTTAATTTGAAGTACACAGTAATTAGTCGATCTCCGACATAAAACTTTCATTCAGAAGGATTTGGTTTCGGATTCCGGTTCTTTTTTCTGCAATATAAAAAGCAACTTTTTAGCTTCATCATAAAAAAGAAATTAGTTTAATCGGGTATTCAACGTGAATTGATAAGAATAAATAAATGCTTTAAATATTTTAAAAATAAACCACGATAAATAATAGGCTTTTTAACAAATATTTGTAAAATATTGTATACCTAGTTCATAAGGTTTACTAAACCCACTGATTACTGGAATAGAGTATATTATACACGTATCCCGTACACAATATAGTGGTCTACATTGATTATTACTGTACGTATTTTAATATACTTACTACTTGAACAAATACGTTTGGAAATGTTGTATAGTTATTTTTAAGGTTAATATAACATAACGTAAACCAGTTTCAAGCTGTCCTTATTTAGATACTGCATGTCCTGGATTAAATCAAGGTAAATATTTAAAGTGATTGCCTGAAAAGTCAAGAACTTGAAGAAATTTTAATTTATATCAACAAGCTTATATAAAAAAAAAAAAACATTACAGAATACTTATGCTTTACCTAAAGAAGTTATTTTTAATTTAAATTTACAAAATTAATCTTACAAATTTAGATAACCTACTAATTTAATTAATTAACACAAAAATGGCTAATTGTGAGCCTGAACGTCATCAACCTTAATATTTTTCAAATTGAAGTATGTTGAAAAATTTGTTATATAATTAATAAAAATACAAGTTTCAAAAGTCGGAAGAATGAAATTACCTTAGTATTCTTCCTCAGAATCTGTAATGGCAATAGCGTTGTTATCAGCTGTTTTGGGCAACTCAATCATATAGTCGGGATACAATGAAGATGGCCACCTAAGTAGGTAAAATATTTATACATATAATTTGTAAATTCAACGTTAATTAGACGAAGTTAGCGAGCGTAGGTTATGTTTCCTTAGGGGTTGTATTGATATAATGCGCGATACGTCATTAGACGGAATCAACGTAATCTAATCAAACATAACCTACGCTCGCTTCGTTCACTAAGCTCGTCTGATTAACGTTAAAAATAAAAATGATATACAATAAGTTATACGTATAGGTTATTTTACTATTATATACGCAAACAATTGGATTTCAGTAGGGGTCCCGTATAACCGATATTATTTTTTTGTACACCTGTAAATCCAAATTACCGTTTCAGATCTTTTTTCCCAAATCAATTTTAACAGTATAATACCTTGTAGAGTTAGCTACACCAGCTATCACAACACGCCACCTAATTACCTATCATACAAAAGCGTATTCTTTCCGTTACAATAATTGTTAGCGATTGCTGGAAGACGTATAATTGTTTGCAACACGAGGGCTATCGACATTTAGCGATGAACCACAAATATAATTTTATACATCTGGACACGGGAGCTCATACACAGACAATCGAGCGTGCGTGGCGAGAAGTGCTTTCAAACGTTCCTCGGTAGGAAAGTTTAAGCACCACTTGCCCGGGCATCTCGCAGAATTCTTTTTCATCATTTATGGTCCTGTTTTGCTTCACTGTATCCTGACTACATGATGGAGTTGATAACAACGCTACTACCATTACAGATTTGTTATTAAAAAAACAAATGATTTCTTAATCGATGTAAATCATTTGAAACCTTGTTAAATGGAATTGATATTTTTAAAAGAAATTACCAACAGGTTACAACTCCCACCACAAAAAAGTAATTAAGACAATACACCTTAATACACTCAGTTAGTCCTTACCTTTTTGTAGGCGATATATAAACACGTTTTAATATCATTATTTAGCGCGGTAACAATATGAAACCGACGAAAATAAGATATTACATTGAATTAAATAAAAACTTTAAAATATTTTCTAAAAAAAGGAAAGAAATTAAATTAGTATTTAACACTTGAAAATACTTCAAACACATATTCTAGCTAATTTTACTTCTATCACCGGGAAATATTTTTGGAAAATCATACAACGCAATCTACAGAACCGTCGGGAAAATGTTTCAAATATATTCATAGTATAAAACTATATATTATATTTTCAAGCAGTACAACAACTATCACACAGTAGAATCTTGAAAGCGCATAAAGCAAAATTCAACATACAATATACGGTTCTAACGTCATTGAAATCAATGTTAAAGGAAAAAATCAGCATACGAAGTAATAAAACAAATAATTAAGAAATATTACTGCACTATTACCTTAACGCGTACTTTTCATTTGAATGAGTCATATTTCTTAGTTACACACCTACCTGTGTGTATAGAAGAATGAATCAGGTGACATAAGACGTTACGATGAAGAAAGAAAAAACCTTGACGGAACCTCTAAATATAAACATACATCATTATTTGAACAATGGTTAAAGATCCACGCTAATTGTCAACGGAAAATAAAATTAATATCCTTGTTCTGTCTATTAAATGAAAAGAATTTTTTTCTTTAGGTTGTAACACGCTTCTTTTTCATTAATTAATTCGAGAAATGACCTCTAAACGCGGACACAACTTATAGTCGCCAAGACATGACCATTATTCTTCAATATTACAATTAACATCTCGCTCATAAATTTCTTTAGCATCGAGAAAAATATAAAATGCGGTTAAAATGTACACTTTGAGGCATGTTTCTCACGAAAGACATCGTTTTAATATAAACGAAAGTTCAACCCTTTAAATAAGAAAAAAAATT
This sequence comes from Lycorma delicatula, assembly GCF_047948215.1. Taxonomy (NCBI): domain Eukaryota; kingdom Metazoa; phylum Arthropoda; class Insecta; order Hemiptera; family Fulgoridae; genus Lycorma; species Lycorma delicatula. The sequence continues at coordinate 303,675,914 of NC_134455.1, forward strand.
AGGCGTAAAAAGATATACCACAGAAACGTGTACCTCATATATAAAATAACGATTTATAATGGAATGTAAATAATAATATGAACGTTATTCAAATATTATTCAAAATAATATGAATGTAGTAAAATAAACACTGTACAATTTTTCAGATAGGTATTAGCACGATACAAGCTTAAAAAAATATAATAGGTAAAGAATTGCTTAATTTTTAATTTCTGTGAAAATAAAAAATCTTATCTAAAATTAATTTATCTCGGCAGTGCACGGTACTTGGTAAACGATCAAGACCCTATGAGTTAAGAGAGCAAAATTACTCTTGCAACCTTTACAATACGTCTAATAAAAATTGCAATTAGAAAGGAAAAAAAATTCTTCAAAATAACTCGCTAAAACGATTTTAGATTTCGGTGTTTTTTTATATAATACTAAGAAATTTAGAATCTGAATATTTACACGTAAATAAACATTTTGTCAAAGCTGTTTCTTTTATCCAGAATTATAGTCAAGGTGTTTTTCCACGATAAGATATTGTTATTGGTTCGAAAATATAAGAGAAAAACAATTTTTCCAAATATAAATACGATTTAAAATTTTAGCGGCGATTAAATCAATACAAAGTTCAAATAATAAATTTTTGTTTAAAAAATAAAAATAAAAGAATCTCTTGCTCGCTACGTTTCTTTCGTAAAGAATCTTGCAAAACAAAAATATAAATTAGCAGTGATATTAAATTTCACGCTGAATAAATACAGATTCCAAGAAATACAGCTCGCTGCAGTTACTTTCTGGCAAGGACTGAAGCTTGTTTTCAAGCGACATATTCATAGTTGCGCCCTAGTTTTACAAAAGATCGATAAAGAAACGATTCACCCACTCTACTTTCTAACAAAAGAAAAAAGTTAACGTTTGAAAACAGCTAGCAGTTCTGCAACAGAAGTCCTCGCTCTTCTCTAACAAAAACTAAACTCTATAATGAAATCGAATTAATAAAGTAAAAAAACAGAATTATGTCATAAACTGATTGCGGAAGGTGTTGCCACCGCCAAACACTTCTCAACTGTTAAAAAATATTTTACGTTCGTTTTTCCAGGGAATCCCGAACACCAATATTTTTTTAAAATGTTTTCTCTAAACGAGGTACCTTTAATACTTAATCGTGTACTAGAGATAAATGATGCTATATAGTTGTAGAAGAATGATGAGGCTTAAGGATAGAGTAAAATGTGAAAGTTCAACGTTATTTCACGTGTAGCCTCTGAGAGACTGTAAATAATGTGCATCAGAATTGTCCAGCAGGAGTGAACGGAAGCTAAATCCTTCAGTCAATGCAGCGGTGGATTGGTAACGGAAAATTCCCTTTCATCAAATTCTGACTAAGAGAGTTAGCAACCGCCACTTAAAAAAGAAAAATTTTTGTGAAAAATCGTTACACATAAGCCTTCTTTCTTTTTTCTGTTTAGCCTCCGGAAATTACCGTTCAGGTATTACTTCAGAGGATGATATGTATGAGTGTAAATGAAGTGTAGCCTTGTACAGTCTCGGTTCGACCGTTCCTGAGATGTGTGGTTAATTGAAACCCAACCACCAAAGAACACCGGTATCCACGATCTAGTATTCAAATCCGTATAAAAGTAACTGCCTTTACTAAGACTTGAACGCTGGACACTCGACTTCCAAATCAGCTGATTTGGGAAGACGCGTTCACACTAGACCAACCCGGTGGGTTTACACATAAGCCTAACAGCAAAGAATCTTACTGCAAAATTTCATCGTGTCTAGCCGTAATCGGGCCACAAACACGAAGTGCCAGAGGGGCGATTTAAAACAAATCTCAGTTAACCCGGTCAAAAATCCTTTTAAAGGAAGCTACCGTAACTTTCAATGGCTAAACAAATAAATATGATACCAGTACTTCTTACGACAGACTTAACTTACCGTATGAATAAAATGTCATTTCGCACATTACTTTTAAGCAAGAAAATTGCTTTGCAATGATGAATTATGCGTAAAGGTTCTGCTCAGCAATACTTGATCAAATAGAAAACAGTTAATCAGACTTCTGTCCTACAAAATACTCATTCGGGGACAGTCTGGTATGTTTCCTTCCTCCTCCTCCTCCTATTTCACTGCCTTTTCAGCAGTAACATATATATATATATAATCATATTATCCTGTACCTCCAGCAATATGTTCTCCCTTTTCTGCTTCACCCGTCTCTTTTAAAGAGCGCGCAAATAGCTTTTACAATTTTTCATGTACGAAGGCTATTAATTTCTCAAATTCAATGACTCAAGAATCTCAACTAGGTCGGACATCTGAATTTTACTATGTTCAGAACCTTATCCAGCGTTCAGAGTTCATCACATCAGTACACAAGCAGCAAATACTATGAGTACAGGCTTACTAAAATAACTGTAACGAATATTTCAAGTCATCCAGCGCAACACTAAGGTAATTACACAAAAAAAGAGGGGGAAATATAAATACTACAATACGATAATTTACATGGAAACAAATCGCCTGGGAATCACGTGTACAGCACAACACTTTACGAAACTAGCAATCTAAATAGCTGATAACGACATTCACAGTTACAAAATATAACTCATAAATATTCTCTCTATTAAGTGCTTGAAACAAAAAAAATCTATAGAATATCGTAAAAAAAAAAACAACGTGAATGAAAGAGCCTTAACATACCCCTACTTTAACTAATAATTATTTTTAATTAAAATATATTTTATTTAAATATTATATTGATCGGTTAACAGTACTATATTACTTTATAATTTCTGAACATTTTAACAGAAAAACAAATTTAAATAATAGAAAATAATTAGTACAACGAGGATTGGTGGAGGGGAAATAAATACGAATTTAACCCGATTAAGATTAAATGGCAAACGTTTAATTAGACGAACATGACTTTCCCACACAACTTGCAATGCAACTAATGGCATTGACATAGATAAAAATCGAAAAAAAAACATAAGAAATAAACACAGATGATGGTATTGCAGTAAAAAAGCAGATGGGAGTCTTAAATACCGATGACGTCACTCGACATCCTTATAAGCAACACGAAAGAGAAAAGGAAACGCCAGACCACAACCTAGTGTGGGAGGGAGCCTGCACCTGTAAAAAAAGCAGTTTCAGGTAGGCGTGTGTTCCTTTTATTAAGCCCACATCTGCAAAATTCTTTAAATTTAAAACAACGAAAGGGATAAATACGAACGTACGACGTATTTAGTTTAGTTATTTTTGAATCGGATATTATAACTACCGCTTAATTTTCATTAGAAATACTGCCGCGTATAGACATTTAACAAATACGAAAGTTGAAGAAAAAAAAACAGCACACTAAAGAAAGATTTTTTACACTTACGAAAGACAAACATTCCGTAAATTTGTATGTTTAAATATAACAAAAATAAGGTATATTAAATATAACATTACCCGGTGCAATTGAAGACGAGAACGTTGGTTCACCTTACCGCTTTAAAATCCTAAGGAAATCAGTTCGCGACGAAATAATTTCATTTAAAATTTCTTACCGGTTAAAGATTTTGAATGAGATAAAAGGTAGTTACTTAAAGAGGTTATATTCCTTTAGTAAAACAAAATGTTTTCTTTACGATAACAAAAAGAAGACGACGACAATGAATAAAACCAGAACGTAACGATCTTAACAACTTGAATATAAGTAATGACACTATCACCTCCTACGTAGTGATCTTATATTAGAAAAGAATAGGATTATGATTTTTTGTTCCCTCCCGACGAGAACCGTCAGATTTTAGAAGATAATCCTGCACCTCCAATTTCTAGATAATATAATTTAGCTAGATTAAAATTAATGTAACGTTTCCAACCGTTTATTGTTTACTAAAACCTAAAGTAAGGTATTTTTTTTATTCAACTTATAAATACTTTCTTGGAAATAATTTTTTTAATAATTCTGAAAATAAAGAAACAATATTAAAAATAAAGGAAGGTTACAATGTTTGTACAGGAAGGGTGTAATGTTTGGCTACATGCCAAACATTGACAATGCATTTTTACTTTCTGGTTTTATTAAATATAAAAGTAATACATATTTTTCAAAAATAATCATTTTTGACCCATAGTATTAGTGTGTTACTCTCTTTTGAACTATTTTTGTAACAGAGGAAAAACTTAAGTATAAGAAACATTTGTTTAATAAAAATGCGTTAAATCCTTAATTAGTCTTAAACATAAAAAAACAGATTAAATATCAAATATAGAATTTACTTTATTAATGTTATACAAAGTTGAATCAAATAAAACAATTTTATAACGGATTTTTAATTACTTAAGACATTTATACCGCTTTTGTTTAGTTAAAAACCTTTTATAAAACAGTTTGTCTTCCCGTTTTCATTTCATTTGTGGCGATAAAATCGTGCTTATATTTACACCCCTCAAACCTCGTGCAAGACAAGTAAGATTTTTAAAACCTTTATACTCAAGTAACAGATGGGACGATCCACTAAAATTGAAAACAAACTTCGAGAAGCCTAAGCGACTTTAAATAGGCAATAAACTTTTAGTTGTTTAATTTAAGATGCTTTTCGGTTACAACTGATTTTATTGATATAATCCACGTTTACTTTATACTTTAAAAAAAAAAATATATATATATATATTTGGTGTTTTATACGTAGGTGTGCTCCAAATAAAATTCATTAATGATTACGTTCGATCTTTTCTCAATTAGCATTCGGTGTTGCGGTTCTAAACGGAATATCGTTTTAAATAAATATTAGTGGCCATAATATGTAAAGAAGTTTTAAACTTAACTTGCGAAAGAAAAAAAATTGCAAGATGTACTATAACATGAAAAAAAACCCACATTAAATGTCTGAAATGAATATAGAGAGAATCCGTAAAACCCACAGAGGAAGGCACTATAAATTGCATCATTTAAATTTATTTATAAGACATCAATCGATACTTCCCAAGAAACAGATTCGGAAAGCTTAAGTATTAAAAAAAAAAAAAATAAATGAAGGTTACTTATACGGAGTTTTAGACAGCTGATCAGCGTGAACTAAAAAAAAAACACAAATTTTAATAATCTCGTTTAGATTAAAATAACAGAGAAACTGCAAAGTATCAGAGCCTCTTATTTTCCGCTTGGTCGACCTCAGATCCTTTCTTCATAACGAATACCGCATCACTTTCTGTTTGGTTCACCACTAATTTAAAAGTACGAACAAAAACATCATCATTTACAGGGAAAAAGATCTCCGACAAAAAAAAAAGAAATTTTAGTTTAAAAAAGTACAGCCGACAACATAATAAAAACAATTTTTGTGCTATTACGTAACAATTAAACAATAATATTCTTTTCTGTGAATTTTTAATATTTTAAACATTAATAATTAAAAAGATAAACACTTATCTTTTTGTAAATATTTATTTCCAAAATATTATTTATTAAATTGACTAATATTCCAAAATAAAGTAATTAATTTGGATATATGTACACATTAATTAATACCTCCAGTAATAAATAAAGGTAATTATCAATCGGTGAACTTCGTAGTAAAAGAAAGTTAAGATAGCTGTAACTGGGCGTTGGTTTATAATTACCGGAGGAAAAATACGTAAATAAATAACTGAATAAATGGGTGATAGATTCTGATAACTTATTACTAGCGTCTTGAGGACTTTGAAATAAAATATTTCTATATTTATTTATAAATAACAACTAGGTTGCGATTAAATTTTACCACGCAACATTTATATATTTCCTGTAAACGGTTAATGTTTGCATCGCTAAGACAATAAAATTATCTAATCTAACTATTAATTTGACCCAAATTTCAAAAATAAATTTTTTTTCTGGTGTTTAAAGTCATATCAGAAGGAACAACATCGTCTGACGAAAGCAAACTGTTTAATTACAGTGCGCTAAATATTGTTTAAATCTCAACATTCTCATAAAAAAAATGATAGTAACTACAGAAACCTATAACAAGGATAATGCATAGACGGGTATTTCAATGAAATATCCGAAATACAACGAAATAAATACTACTATACAGATGTAATCAATCCGTGCCTTATTATACGTAAGAGACTGTTACATTCGGTAAACCTTTTTAACTGCCTTAATGGAATTGCGTAATTAAGAATAAGCAGAATTCCCATTTAAAGATACGTTTGGATATTAAACGTCTGAAAACATCTTGAACTACCCGGGGTGTGTCCGAGCCCCACAATAGTGCTACCCCCAATATTCGCTACCCGAAAAGGAATCCGCATTTAATATTACAAAAAAGTACTTTGTAAAACAGAAACCGTTAAGTAAATTTAAACTACGTCGAATAAATTACAAATAAACTTGTCCTAATAAGTAAGGAAAAACCTCCATTTGAAATTTTGAGCGATATTCTTAATGTAAAATTGTATACAGTTTTATTTACTTTAATTTTCCTCGCTTCAAATCTCTCATTAAAATGCAAGCACACCTACCAACCGTAAAAAGCGATGCCAAAAGGAGAATAGAACTTCTGTATCCCGTTCGTAATAAAATGAAAATTCCAGGGAAAATAGTTTCTAATCTTCGTCCGGCGAAATTTTCTGCTTGAATATAATCTGGTAATTTTAAAACGGTTAAATCAAAACGATAGCGGTTAAATTTTCTAAAATTACTTTTTTTACGAGGAGCATCCTGATCGACTAAATATTAAAAAAACTATTTTTTATCAAGAGGAACGGCCCACTGGTGAGCATCTCAAGTAAACCTACAAAATACTAACATTTCAATCGTTATAAGAGCTAAATAAGTTCACAACAGTGTTTTTTAAAGCAGACTATCTCGTTCAAGGGTAATTCCGTAGAAATATAAAAACTATTGCAAATAAAAATCGACATAATGGGCACATACTAAAATAAATACAGCCACCGAAGTAAAACCATTTTGCTGAATATTATACGTACACAGCGATCGCTAAGAATTCAAACAAAACAATAGAATTCAGTGTATTTTCCAAATTTTATTCACGCACATTCAATAGTTATTTCTTAACAGAATGTAATTCAGTAGAGAATTCAAAATATTAAAAAAAAGAGAAAAGTGAGCTATAAAATATTAAGCTGTTTGTTTAAGTCTTACTAATTATCCAATACTGGAATTATCACGATAATTTATGCCTTAAACGATCACCAAAATTAAATAAAAAACAATCGTATAAAACTGATTCAGACCGGTTCATCGTCTGAAATAAATGTGAAAGTTAAATTGTTTAGTTAAATGCAAATATCAGTTAATATGAGCACAGTATCAATCGATTAAAAGGGAGTAAAACTGATCTACAAAATTTTATAAAAACAAACGACGATTTAATTCCTGATAACTAAATACCGATAAAAAACCGTGAACAAACCCTGTCTAATCGATCAAATCGTTATATTTCAATAGATTCGTCACCGATTTTTGCATAACCTTTCATAAGAAAAAAAAACAACAGTAATTAATTTTAATATAACAAAAGTTATTTTGAACTACAAATATTTAAAGATAAAAAAAAATATAAATAAACAAAAAAATAACTAACTATTACAGGGAAAACAATTTTCTAGGTTGCACGGCAAAGACGTCGTAACGGAGAATTTAACAGGTAGAAGGCCGTGACCGCCATTCACCATAGCCAACAACAGCAGTTACCTACCTTAATCCTCAGATAGTTTTCTTTGCTTCAGATGCACACGAATTGTGACTAATCGTCATTTCTTTCACGGATCTTTTGTAGAAAGTTGCAACGTTTACCGCAAAAGTCTATCGCGAGAAAACTACAGATCCGATCATCATAATGCTGTAATTGTTATCACATTTATCAAAATAATAACGGTAAATAACATAATCGAATCGAATCGAATCATTACGCAATTTAAAATTATTCTTTACAAGAAAGTCGAATGCAGTAAGAAATAACAATTAATATTTTAAAAGTAATATTTTTGAAGTCGAAAACCAATTAAATTCGATCAAAGCTAGTAAGCATCTAATTTAATTTTTTTAAAAACAAACAACCATTTTATAAACTACTATGGGGCTGAGCCCCTTGGCCGCCAGCATTATTTCAGTGTTTTTCTTACAATGTCATAATATAGGGAGAACCAATGTTCGCTCATATTTCAATTCGGATTTGAAGAAAGATTTTTGGTGCGACTTGATTATCCGAGCCACTGTCCGTTCCAGCAGATTACGATCAATTAGGTCTCGAATTATTGCAATTTTCGTGTTTTCAGCTTTTTTCTTACTATTTTATAATATACGGAGGATTAAATATTTTACGGTACCTTTCTTATCAGGTTTTATCATGGTTTCTCCTGATGCATCCACGCAAATGTTGGAGCATATTATAAAATAATAAAAAAATTACGACACCAAAAAGATGAAAATGAAGAAAAATAATGACAAAAAATTGAACTAACTGTATAACTTGTATCGTGTACTATAAACAGTACTTTGTTTAAATTAACGTTTATTCTGTACTTATTTATTTTTATAAAATTTTAAGAAAATGTAAAAAAAATAATAAGTGTAATAAATGGTAATGTAAACAACGTACTGTTTATAGTACACAATACAATTTAGCGTACTAACGTAGCAAATGCAGCTTACTACATTGTTGCAGTTTGCCAAAAAAAATTAACGTGAGCACGTAAAGCAAACAAACCAACGGACCGTGCTTCTTGATACGAACGTTAGGGCCAAAAAACGGGGTTTTTGAATATATTTTCAGCTTTTTTTCGTTCTATTATGCACTATTAAAGGTAATACGGTTAAGCTAATGCTTTCATTAAAACTACAGCTCCGTTTATGTATACGTGAAATATTAAGGTAATTATTTTGAAATGTATTGTAAGACAAAACATTATTTTTAAATTATAACTACAATAATACAGAAAAAACGCAAAATAATTAGCTTTTTATTTAAAATAAAAAAAGCAGCAAAACATATTTAAAAAAAGGTTTTGGTAAAACGTACCTTCAATAAAACTGTATATGCTGCGATCTGGCGTAACACAGCTTCATTCAAAATAAAAATGTGAGCACATACAGCAAACAAACAAACGCACCAACTATATTACTTTTGATATAAGGGATTATGAAAAAATTAATCTACAGAATAGACGAAATTTAACATCTTAACTACTCTTCTTATATCCGATAGAAACGCATAATTTCGTGATGTTACAGGTTTTTAGAGTTAACCGTTTATTAGAACGTTCTTAAAAATCTGTAAATTAAAATTAAAAATAAGAAGTTACTGTTCCTCGCTAACAATAAATTCCTTGTCAGGAGGATCTTACTTTAACAAAGAACGAAAACAATTAATTTGCACTAACGGCATCAAAATATAATGAACTTATGAAATTTAATAAAGTACAACAAAACAATCCGGATAACATACGATATTGTTTGTTATTGTAGCCGGTTAATTTTTTTTTACCTATCGGTAATCATTATTTTTTTCTTTACGAATGGTTTACAACGATTCGTTTTCCTCAATAACGAGGAAAAGCTGATTTTCATTCTTTTTTTTTTTTTTATAATAAAAAACAACTATCAGTATCGGCAAGGACGCAATAAGCAGCTATTTTTCTTCAAAATTAAAAATAGAAATGAGACTATCGCACAAGTTTATCACGTAAATTGTTCACTACAAAAAGCAATTCCATAATTATCAATACCGGAAAAGCGTAAAAATGAATACGTATAAGGAGAAAACAGGTTAATATTATCGGTTAACGGAGGCGATTAAAAGTTACGGTAACAAGATACAGTGCAAATAATTGACGATGCGACTTGCAAGATTTCTCGTAACATTTTTGTGGATCTAGGCGATTGAATCGAAGGGAAATCTATAAACAATTCTTAACAGACATTGGCAACAGGGTCTTTTGGTATCTTGTGGAGGGAGGGACGGTCAAATTGAAAACTACATTAATATAGAATAATTTATCATCAGGTATTTTATAATGCTCTGATTATAATAAGTAGCATATTTTACAAGAAATAGTTAACGTATAGAATACAACATATAATCGGAAGAAATTTTAAACAGTATTCTTACTTCCTGCATAAAGAAGCAAGATAATTTATCAGAGCAGTTATATTTTACGCTAAAATAATAACTGTAATAATTAAAGTTCCATACATCGTAATAATTTCCTTCGTTTCTAATTTCAGCGGGAATACAGGATTACGATTGCTGTAACAATATAAGAGCTGTATATGTACGTTAAGTGCCATAACCGTAGTAAAACGATTGAATGCGACCTGACATGTCACAATTAACTCCCAAAAGTAGCACTTACCCACCCGTAAGAATAACAACTATCTCTTACAGGTTTACTAGGGTAAGCAATAATTGAAGTAATCTCAGAATTCTTTTTTCACCCGTCAAATACACCGTCGCGTATCGAGCAACCCGTCGAAATAAAAGTAATATTCAGCCGTACAATTGTCACCTTTATTCTATTATGCACAGGGAATTGCTGTATATTAAAACATCACTATTCCTATAGAAAGCTATTCTGATCGGTACTTCTTGTACCTCAGATGCTCGATACGCGTCACAATAAGAAACACAAAGACATAACAGTATAAAAACGTTGTATTACGTTATCGTCGATTAAAATACTCCTTTTGTAGTGAAACAATATAAGAGCTCAGCCATTAAAATTTAAGTACATAATAAAAACCGTCTACGGTAAAAATATTCATTTCGTACGCTATCAAGAATGCGGTTATCTTATACACATACGATTATATTAATCATCCTATGGGAAGTTATGTTATTCATTTCCAATCTATTAGATGCTGTACGCATCAGAATAAGCGGCATTCTCTCAAAGCGACGTCATTTGATACTACCTTTCTTTTCAAGAATTGTCACTCTTACTATAATAGATTCTTAACCTGTTCTCTCCTATTTCTATTTCGTCGTAATATTATTATAAGCTTATTACGTGCTCAGATTGTACTCCCGCTACTAACGAAACCGCTTCGTATCTTGCGATGACCTAGACTGCATTACTATACGCTGAGGTCAGAAAACCGGGTTAAATTATTAATAGGAATACTATCTGAAAAAAATAATATCTGAATAATAAATATTGCGATGATATTACATTACTTCAGATTAAACATTTTTTTATTAATCTTTTATTTCATTTCAGGTCTGAAACCGTTTGTATTAATAAAGAAAATGACAATAACATTCAATTTTAGCCGCTAACAAAACTGTAAACCGTGAAACCAGACAAAATAAAGGCTAAAGGGGCCGTTACGCGGGTGTTAACGGCCACACATGGTTGGGCGAATCGGTCAACAATCAAGATATCAAATGCAAACGGGTGGCACTAAATCCAGATACCATATTTTTTAAGTTCATATGACTAGTAACACCCTTCGCTTAAAATGTTTAATGAGATTTCTCTTATAAAATGTTGTATTTACAACAAACGTAAACGATTTCATATATACTATTATGCACCTAGTATATATATCTACTGTAATTCGACAAAAAAATTGTGTGCAAATGATATACATACATATATTTTTTTTGTAGAATACACATTAGTTTTTAAGAAGTTTCTAGTGGTTTTAATGAAAATTTTAATCATTTTTTCTATTTTTGTTTGTCTAACAATATGTTTGAATTTTGTTAAAATTGCAGAATCTATAATAAAGGTTGCAGGGTATTATCTTGTACTAGTACTAGCTATGTCTATACGTGTTAGATGACCGGACTTTAACAGGTTCACCACCACACTGAAAATTGCAACATTTCCAAAGCCGCTATAATTATTTTGCTAAATATCCACCAGCGCTGCCATTATCTTTTTCAATTTCAATGAAGGTGTTGTTACCATACTAATAATTATCGATACCGATTTCACTTTGCGACTTTACTTTTTGATTTTTTAATTTCAAAGTCCGATCGATCGATGAAGTGGATGTAATAATTCTTCACCGATGCAAAACTTTATCGCGCTATGTTCATACCACACCGTGCCCTTAAGAATAGAAATTATCGGTTTCCTGTCGATTAAATATTACGTCAAGATAAGCAAATTTATTGTTAGCAGCCTTTAAGTTATTAAAAAAATAAATCGACTACGCAAAATAATTTATTCGTTCGCTCTTTAAAAAATCGATAAACATTATTTATCTAAGTAATTGTTACGTTAATTACATCCATATACAATCTCATATATAACATAAAGTTACATACAGATTAAACCTAACGCACAAAAAATCAGCAAGACCTGAATAAAACAGATCGATGAACGTACGAATACAAATTCAAACGTATTATTTAGTGTAAAATTCTAGATCGAAGTGTGATTTCTGCCACCGATTTCTGGTAAAGCATTCTTTGTTAATAGCTATCTATAGAAAGAAATATGTTAACCTTTTCCCATCACAATGATCCGCGGTTGATTAGCGCTCCGCGAAAATATGTTAGTATCTGATTGCCTCCCTTCATAGTCTTATGCTACCCTCTTGTGAAAAAAATTTCAACAAATTACAGTATATTAAAGAGATTTAACAGATTTCGACCAAAAAAAAACCGTTACGATTGGATATTTTTTATGCCTGTAACAACAAAAATTTGAAACAGTACAAAAATTACGATAATTTAACTGCAGAATTTTTTTTTCTTTGTGTTTATGAAACATAATTTGCTGATTTTAAAAATAATACTTTCAAGCAAATCGGTTTAAAATTGGGCAAAATATGATGAAAAACCCGTGCCATAAATCACAGATTAGAAACATATGTGAAAGAGATTCAGAAAACTACGTTTTATAAAAATTCCCACCACTTAAAAGGCTATTTAGATCGACGAAAAACAATTTTTACTGTATAGTGTTATTCATTACGAATAGTTATGTGTTACATGTTTGCCGATTCCATGTCAGAATAGATATTTATAGACCTCAAGTAAAAGTGACGTATTTATGACCACAAATACCTTCTTTTTTTTTTGTATGCCGTATATCATAATTTATTATGTCTTTCATTACATCGATATGTTGCTAGTAAGATAAGCTATTTTTGTAAAAAATAAATAAATTTGTAACCCTCATAGCAATTATAATACACAAGTCACACACACAAGCACATTTCTGAGAAAAAAATGGTCATATTCTTTCTAGTCTAAATAAAACATTTTACATCGTATAAACATCGTTCAAGTCCTTTGTGAATATAAAAAAAATACCCAACTTAGATCCCATATAAAATGATTTTGTAACAGCGTTTTAAAACTGACGCCGCACATAGCCAGTTTAATGGCTACATGATCTGAAAAGATTTTAATAAACTATTGTACACAATCACGGCTGTTTGCCTTTATTTATAGATATTTTTGTCTGCTCGTACCGGATGAATGGATTTTTTTACCGCTTATAAACCGACCTAAACTTTGTTTTATTTTCAAATAAACCGCACGCATGACGACAGTCAATATGTATAACGATTATGATTATTAGAGGATCCCGATGCTGTTAATCGATATGTAAATTAAAGGGCAATTTTTTCATTTAAGTCATACTTCTGGTAATAGATCTGTAGTAGTATTCTTTACAAACGAAAAAGCCAATCTTTAAGTCGTACGTTAAAAACATTAGGTTGAAAAATTAAGTTTTATACCGTATTAATAAACATTGCGTTTTTTATGTTACGTTTAAAGTTACAATTTATTTTAAGAAAACCTGCAGACAAATTATATATGCAACGTGTTTTCCCGGAAATGCAATTTTAACATTCTAGAACTTCATTAAAAGATTATATTTTTAAAATTATCCGGAAATAAATCAGAATTAAAAAGGGAAACTTCCTTCTAAAATTACGATATGGGATTAATTTCTAATAGTCTACTACAATTTTAATTTTATGTGAATCCTTTATTACAAGTACATTTGTTATTAAATGTAAATATTTTTGGACTTTTTTACTTTCAAAATATTCCTTTTTCGAGATAAATTTTAATATTGTATTTTAATGAGCGTGGATTACGTCATAGTTTTAACAGGGTTTTATAGTGTTTCAAGAGTATCGATTATTTATTTATAATTTTATGTACTTCTGCTAATTTTCCTGGCTGATGGTGACAGTCGAAATGTGCAATTTGTTTTGAATTTTTAATTGTTAGTGTTTTCTACTTGCTTATTAAGAATTAAGTTTTATCTTTAAGTTTTTTTTTTAATTTCCCAATAACCGGTTTTAAAAAGTAAGTTATTTAAAAAAATTGCTATTTCAGCTGTAGGTAAAATAATTTTTTTTTCACACGAAACGCGTTTTAGAATTTCCCTTCTTTTTATTACGGTTTCCTTATTTTCAACATTGAGGGAAATATCAGTCTTAGTTTTTTTAAACTATTATATCACTAAAAACAGGCGTCAAGTCTTATCTTAATGTTCTATTACCAGTAACATTATACACAGTATTTCAGAGACTAGATGAATAATTCAATGCGTACTAACTTTTATTTAAACATGTAACATTCAGGAGGAAAACATAATAAAAAACAAATGAAGAAGTAAAAGATAAAATATTAAGATTCCAACAGATATAATCGATTGAATATAATAAATTATTAACAACGGTTTGGCGCGTAATTAATTATAACAGACGTTGTATCTATAAAACAGAGACGGTTAATGAGTTTCAATAGCGGTAAACTAACCCTCAGATAGTTAATTCAACTAGAAACCGGTAATATAAAGGATTTATTAATAACCAAAAAAAAACGATAATCCCCTGTCAGTACGCATTGGTAAAAGATTTAATTTAGTATAGTATTAATACTCAACACGAGATAAATAATACGGGTAAACACGGTGATTACTGTACGGCGGAGATAGTACATTTTACAACTTAAGATAAACGAATTAACATTGAATAATTATCATAGGCATACAATCCAGAATTACGTAATCGTAAATCCCCACTAAAAAATGTAATTTTTAATTACTCTTAAAGGTTATTATTCTATGAAACTACATTAACAAACGTTACACATTAATTTTATAAAAGCCTATTTTTTAATAATATATTTCAGGTTTTTAACACTTTTTTTTCTTATAAAAACAATTTTTTCCAATAAAACAATCGCTTTAACGTTTTGTTTCATCGCCTACATAATAGGTCAAACTCCACAAGACAAAGCATCAAATTAAATGTTAACTATTGTATAATGAAGACACAACTCGCTTTCACTTAATAGCTTTAAATCGATTAATTTTGTCGCATAGATAAATCTGTTGCATTTCGCACAACTTTTGAGGTCCTTTTGTTAATCACTTAAGGTCAAAAAATTACAGAAATTATCAAAATCGCTCTTGAAACATCGGGGAAAAACTAATTCCAAAACCGAGAGAATGATAATCATTTTTTTTTTATTCAACTGCTGACGTTCAAGAAAGCTCTTCCATCATTGTTTGTTCTACCGTTTTGAAACATTCCACACCACCTACGTTTTCATACACTCCTTGCGCGTTAACCGCAATAACAGCAACCACATGCGAAAAAATTTCAGCAGTAGCTCGCATGCAAGATAAGAATATAAAGAAAATACAAAAACAAAAATGTTACGGTCGACTGAAACGTCGATATATTATTTATTTTAAAAGTTTATAAGTCACGCGTAAATAATAATTATAATGTGAAGCGGGAAAGGGTAGACTGAAGCTAACGCTATCAACAAATCGGTCGATTTTGAGTCCACCAGTTCTGTCTAACTCTTCAATAGAAATTACTTTTGTTACTTTCAAAATTCTCCATGTAGTAATTGAAATTCTGTTTTAAATTCTAACAAAATAAAAATTAACGTCAAAGACGATACTTGTAAGTACAAACTAATACATTACATAATTAAAAAATAAAACATAAGCTTAAAATAAAATAAAATAAAACATATCCGGTTGAAAGAACATTAAATTTAATTAAATCGACAATTAGCAACAGAGATAAACCGTAGATTTTTCCGCTCATTACTGTACTTCACGCTCAACTAAATGAAATGAAGCTGTGAAATTTTACTGTATAAAACGTAAAAGAACCGACTATCCTTTCTGATACGCTGAACTACACGTGGAGGCAATTTATTAACATATATTTGTTCCTGTAATTTATGAATTGTAATATAGAAATAATTCTATTTTACTAAAAGTCATAAAGTTAAACCGTTTCAACACTAACAATTTCTGAGTTTTTCTTCCAATTAAATGATTCAATTTAAATAAAACATATTTATAAATTATACGCAGATTAATAATCGATATTTTCTAGAGGAACCGATTTATGGAATTAAAATCACGGTTATTTCTAACGTGATAATTTAATTTTTTAATGATTCGTACAATAATCTGAAGTTTTCAAAAACCTACAGAGCTTTCTTGATTCGGGACATGTAGATAGCGGCTCGTTTGTGTAAAGATTGATTCTCTACCTCGTTACATCCGTAAATCGCCAATTCAAGGATGTGTTGTAGATTAAAATCCGGCTACAAAATAATTCCTGGAGACAGTATCGAGGACCGTCTTCAGTTAACAACTGCTTTGGTCGACCTCGAAATATCGACCTTCCGAACGGAAGGTACGGAATAACAAATCCTTTTAATTTTTTCCATAATTTTAGTCGACCCCTCCCAAAAAAAAATATTACAGAAGAGGTAATTTCATTACTGCAATAAGAAACGTAAATTTTCATATTTCATTCGAAGGATCTGAGGGAAAAAGACCAAAACAAAGGGATGAAAAGTAAAACGTTTGGAAGAATTTTAGACGCTTAAAAAATAGTTTAAAATCATCCACGAATGTTCTTCGGATTTGTTTATATGAAGTATCATAAAAGTTACATTATCAAATAATAAAAAGGCTAACGTACTTTAAAAATTCATTAAATGCAAGATAAAATCAGTATAACTAGAAGGTAATTGAGCAACAGCAATATAAAACATCTGACACAATTAAATTATTCTCGTAGATCACTGATCTTCCCGATTCCATTAGTGTAACTCCACAGGTGGACGCGCACACGTTTTCATTTTATTATATACGAATACAATAGCGGTCGGTAGCAGTTACCGATCTGGATCAGTAATGTCAGTTCATGCCGGGTGCAATGGGACAGACTGTTACTTGAAGCAGATTCATTCAGTTGTGCGGAATCAATGATAGACTATAATGAGATACTACTGTAAAGTCGTAATCAAGATAAATGATTAAACCGCAGAAAAAACAATCAGAAATCCAGCGACTTCCTCCACATAAAGAAATAAAAAAAACAATTACAATAACTGTTTGTATTCCAAAAACGTTTCAGTAATCGTTACTGACTAGCAAAGTAAAAGAAAGAATAGGTTTCTTACTTAAATATTCGGATGTTCCAAGACATGCGTCAGCAAGTTAAATGAATACGAACGATGTAAAATAAAACAACTTACAACAAATTGCAATCATATTACGTTTTTTCATGATGATACTCAATAATTCGTGAGGTTTGTCCACGAGTAATGATATTACGTGACAAAAATGCCAAACCATTTTATGGAGATTCGGAACCCGAGCCTTCGGATCAAAGACAAGATTGAATACTACTTAAACTGCTAGTTTATTAGTTACAAACGTACCTTAACAATTATTAAATCGACTTTTCATTACAATTTTGCGCTTTGAAAACATAATTTGGAAAAAAAAAAATTATACAAAATTATAAATACAATCTCGTTCAAATACTGGAGTTCTACATAGCGAAAGTCCACAATCATTCAATTGTAATCGATACAATTTTTGGGTACTCGTGAAAAATGGAATTACAGAAAAATGTTACTTTAAAAATATTATTGTTTTCTTGGTTTTTTTTGTCTAAAACAAAATTGAGTGAGAAGAAATGCTGAATGTCATGGATTAATTGGAAGGAAAGAAATTCAGTTTATAAAAGTAAATTAGTAGAATAAAAATATAATGAAATGAGTCGAAAACGAGGGCGATGTAGAAATTAAATATTAAAATAGATATAATTTTTGTCAGCAAAAGTTTCAACATTTTTTTATTTAATGAATAAAATTACGAAGTACTAAGTAAGGTAATACAGAGGTAAAAAGCATTCTACAAATTGGAAATAGTTATTACGCGATAATAAAATTTTAAAAGAATTTTGTTTTTTAAGAAAAGTTATCGAACGGCAAAATTAAAAGTATAAATTCCTGATATAACTAATGAATGAATTTGATCAAATACGTCAGTGATGTTTGTACGTCACATACAAACCACTGGAAAAAAGATTCAAGTTTATGTTCTGCATAAAGCTTATTTCGTGTTTAAATACTTTATATCGATTAAATTAAGACAGTTTCACTTTTAAATGAATTGTAAATCTACAGTAAAAGATTTGAACCTCTTTTCTATAAACACACACACTTTTAGTCATGTTATCAGACTGGTTTGATGCCAATCGCAAATCCTTTCTGTTCTGTACCAATTTTTTAACCTCAACAGAATTACTACATCCTACATCCTCAACTATGTTTATGCATTCGAATCTATGTCTTCCTCAGGTTTTTTTTTTAGCATTTACAGATCCCTCTGACACAAAACTACTAAAAACACTTATTTTATTTAACAACATTTTCAACAATTATTTCAGGATTTTCAACATCCTCCTGCAACCACCACATTTCAAAGATCCATACTCCTTTGCTTTCTGTTTTTCCTATTGTCCAGATTTCACTACCATTAAGCGCGCCTCACTTCGCCCAAATACTTAACAGATTTCTTTTCAGCATGAAAAATTTCCTTATAACCAATTCCTTTGGTGTTACATACTTCTTCTACCGTTTGCAATTTTACTAATTAAAAAGTTAAATAGGCAAAAAAAAAACAGAATTAAATACAAAATTATCCCCGTTAGGTATATTATGTTTCCCTATCTATCTAATATAAATATATATATATTTTTTCTCATTATCTTTTTCTGTTGCATTTCAACTTTGTTTTATTTTTATTTATGTTTAACTGAACTTCTCTTCTATCAATGAAATGAATCCACGCTGTTCACTAACCTCTAATTTATATCTGTTTTCGACTAAAAGAATAATATCAGAGAATCTTCTCATTTTTATTCTTATCCCTGAATAACTAATCCGCTCTCAAGTTTTCCTTCAATTCCTATACTACTTCTACTATATAGAAGTAAAATTGAAAAAAGCAAATCGAAAAGTAATGGGGACAGACAACTTTTTCTCACTTTCTATTTTATTGCAGAAAGAATTGTGATATCTTCTTTCTTCACCTTCTGCTGTAACAATTGCTAACTGATTTTTTTTTACAGATTTTAATTCTTCTCTCCCTATATTTAAGTTTGAATTTTTTTATAACATTTTATTCCATTCAACATTATCAAATGCCTTTTCCGGATCTTTAAATGTCAAGTTTTATTCTTTTTAAGAAACTACTTCAAAATAGTAGATAACGTTATAAAATAGTAACGAAACAAAAAAAACTCAATTCTTATTATTTCCACTAAAACACTCACATTTAATATTTAAAAAAATAAAGAGCCAAATTTCAAAAACGAAATTTACTTTATTGACATACAGTAGATTAATGAAAAATTTTCTAAAATTCCACAACACCTGTTTCATACCATAAATAAGTAAAAACGGATAAAAAAATGTTTACCTTATATTACAGCACTTCTTTGTTCAGAATAATTAGCGCGAATGACATCCATAGAAAAACGAAAACAAAGTATTTATACGCTAATTAACTTAAAATTAACAAAAAGCAATTAAAAATTGTTGACTGTTCGTTGAGAGTGTGAAATTAAGCAACATGCGTCAAATATATCATGTGTTAACAGGACTAAAATTATAACAGAATAACATTTTAATTTATAATTATTGTTAGTAGGACATCACAACGCAAGTTTTCAACAACGTCAAATATTTATAATTTAAAAAAAAGAACAGAATTTTTAATTAGAGAAATTAAAGCTTAAATCAAATTATTAAGATCAGAAAACATAATTATCGCCGAAAAAACTGCTATTATAAACAAAGATTATTTGTTTGGAAAATTAATACAAACAAATAAATTTCCAGCATCCTAAGTTACAAGTTATTTAACCTTAAGCTACAATTAAGATTCTATTCTAATTTTTTGGCCATCTTGCGTGTTCAGTTTCATGATTTTCTGTACGTATAGTACGCGAAAAACGCAAGACAATTTAACAGACAAAATAATTCCACTTGAAGTTGTTTTTATTAATTTTTTAGAAAATTTGTTTACTTCAATATTCTATACATTCTACGGATTTTAAAATACAACAGACCATTTTTTTTTTTTGTTTTTATTTGTTTTAATGCTAGGCTGTACATTTCAGTGATAGTTCTGAGAAGGCACTAAGGGCCTTCTTGCTATAATCGCTCTAAATCGATAAAATGAAACACTGGAGTATCCAAAATTGCACGATACGATTTCTTGGAGACGATGCTCTTGGGAGTAACATAAATAAAAGATTACGATCGTTTAAAATACGACCGAACTTCGGAGGAAAGTGATCAAAGTTTTAATAACACTTAAAAAACCGAAATGTTGATGTTAGTACAAAAACGTTCGACATTTTATCACAAAAGCTTATCGACTGATCATCCGTAAAATTGCTAATAACGGTGTAGGCACCACACAAGTAATTCTAAGTGATGACATGGTTTGTATAATGTCCACCCATGTGTTCTTAACTGATCAGAAATAGCTTCGCAAAACATACTGAAGCGTGACAAGATTCTGATTTTCTGAAAAACGTAATAACGAAAATCGTGACGAAAATCTAGTGTAGGGTACTTTTCTGTGCTATCATCTAACTGGATGTCTTCAAACTTTCCCAAGCCAAAGAGAAAGACAAATGAAGAACAAAGTACATCAGTTTTTTCAGAGTTGTAATAAGACTTTTTCTACGAAAATAAAAATAGGTTCAATTAAATATGAGATTCCCCAGTTTCGCCGGTCACTTATGCGTTCCATGGTATATTCTAGTTATTTCCTACGCGTAAAATGCATTTTACGCGCAAAGGTTGTATGAAATACAACCTTTCAACAGATTGAACAACGTAACATTCCAAAATAATTCTTCTAGCAAACCTTTGAAGGTTGGGTGATGGTTGAAGTGATGGGCTTAGCATGTCGAGTAAAGAATTAACGGGTGCTTAATTAATAATTTTGAAGGAGATAAGACTAGAATTTAATAAATTAAATATTCTTGGTTCAACCTTAACTTCGGGATACTTGAGAGAAATCTGCAAACAGGAAGCTTGAACGGGATGGAGGACGCAACACTACTTGCAATAAATAAATAAAAATCCCTTTCGGCACGCCGGGAGGCGGAGGTAGATTTCACCGGTGCTAAGTACGGGATAAAAAAGACTTCCACCTTAAAGTTAAGAAAAACTTCAAATTTACTCAATACGACAACGGTTGCATGTGAAAAAGAGATTCACATGTTTCGCATACGACAAAAATTTTTTAAGGGTTGGTCATATCAAAAATTGTTTCAGAAAAGGTTTTAGATAATGTTTATAAGACTAACAACCACTTTAAGCCGATTCGATACTGCGTCTATTAAGAGAGCTATGATTTTTTGTCTTCGAATCCCCACTTTTTCCACCTCTTGGGCCAATGGTTGGCGATATCAATAAACTTTATTTCAATACTTTTTAGGCCCTTATCCAAAGAATAATAGGGATATTAAACGAATTCGATATCTTATCTAATAACAAAGTTATAGCGACATTTTGTTTTTTTCAAAAAAAGCCCCCCCATTTCCAACCCATGATCCTATTTTGGCCGTTAACGAACTAGACCGAGATTTTGGGATGATTTATTTATTTTTAAGGAACAATTTCAAAATGATAAGAGCAAAATTACCGCAGTTATCGTGTCTACAACCACAAGAAAGTAAACCTTTGAGCTGACGGCGGTTTTGGGGTCTGGGGATGTGAAACCCGAAGATATGTCAAAATTATCCGGAAGTTGAATCACGGTGCCCATTACAAAAAGGGGAATGAGTTTTCAATGTTTAACGCAAAAAAGAAAAAGAGCATCACGATTTTCTCAAAAATCGTGAAAAATATTATTTTAATTTTCTCAAAAATGCTACTAACAGATAAAACATTAACGGAGATCTGAACAGTGTAGGTGTAAATAAGAGCTTGTACCGGCTTTACAGGATTTTATACAAATATATGGTGTTAAATTCTATCCAAATCAATCTTACATAAAGAGAAAATATTTTTAATGCGGGCTCAAACACGAATGCATAAAAAACAAGCAGTGCTAATAAGAGAGATTTTAGTTGCTATAAGAAAAAAAAAATGTCGGCCAATAAAATAATTTTTAATAAGTGTAAACAAAAGCAGAGTGAAAAATATTTAGCACAAAATTTAAATTGCTGAAAAATAATCCTTCAATACCTTTTAATTCATTTATCTCCGACAGACTGAAATTACTAAAGTACAGAGGTATTTATTCCCGTAAATTTCTGATAACGCAATGACATAATTACCTTTGCACTGGTTCTACAACTATCTGAATTACCAACATACTCGACAAAAGAGATTGTTGTCGGTATCAGTTTATTATCATAATTGCACGGGTATTTGACGCCACTAGTTAGTTTTGTTTATATGTAGTGGTATAAATCTAATAGTTCCGTTGTTTCCAAAACAATGGATTTCCGTGAAATATCCTTGAACAAAGAACGTTTTATATTTTATTAAATCTATTCAGATTGTAACAAACAACATGAACTCGTGTTCAATATTTTTTAACGGGAGTAAAATACCTTACTATGTAAAACCTACAAACAGAAATGAAACAATAATTATTCCAGTAGCTCAATAAGCCAACGACCAATAAATTTAATTTACTTCAGCTGAAGGCAATTACATGTACGTATACCGTATATATACATGTATGTATACCGTACTACAAAAAAGTTTATTTGGTACAACAACACTATATTCAGATTATCTAGAGAAAACAGACTGAACGAGTTATAGTTCAGTTATACTTGCAGTTATTGAGTGATTACGAAATAAAAAATGTTTTCGTTAAAAAAGATTGAGGCTAAATTCAACTGTCTCAAGATAAATCAATTTCCTCTGTAAATTAAAGATAACTTGATCTTCCGAGCAACTGGTGTACTAATTGCTGGAAAAAGCTTTTCAGTAATCATCATTTGGTCGGATTATTTATTTTACTAATAACGATATCACTTTGAATTGTTCATCCTTTTCACCCCTTTTCCTTATATTTAGTTCTTATCAGGATCGATTTGTGAATATTGGTTGGATAGACGCCTTCTAGGTCGCTACTAAGAATATATATGGAGCAGAGAAACTGTGTCCGTGATATTTGTGTGGGCTGGTAGAGAATGGCTGTGGGTCTATCCGGATACTGTTTCCTACGAAATAGCTGTACAAAAATCTCAAACAAGGAAAAGGTACTTAAGGGGTGAAGCATCGTCTGCAAATCATTCTGAGATATTTGAAAGGACGTGATACAAGAAACTACAGTATATATGTACTTACGTGTAACTGCGGTTACACCAAAACCATGCGGTTGTAGACTACCGACATGAGGTCACTCCCGAAAACGATAGTCACTACCAAAAATAAGAAGCATTTCTTTGTTCGTTAAACAAAATACGTCATATACCGAATGCAAACCCGATGAAATGGAACAGGTACTTCAGCTGTACATGTATCGACTTCATTCTGTTGAAGTGGGTTCACATGGCCCGGTTAAAATTGAACATCACTATTCTCATAGAAAGCAATTCTAATTATTGTTGTTTGTACCTCAGATGATTTAAATGCAATATAGCCGTAAGAAGGAGTTAAGATAAATAACAAAGACGTAGTAAACCAACATGTTTGTCGGTAAGCTTAACTTAGTAATTCCGTATATGTGTTTTTAGAAATGTAGCGGAATAGTTCAAATTTACGACTGGAAAAATGCAGCGATGATGAATAGTAGCATAACCGAAATTTTTGTCATTTAAAACGCTGATAATTACGCCCCGTTTCAGTTCAGGTTCCTAGTAAAAAGTTATAAAGTTACTTTACAACTTTAAAAAAGTTTTAACCCTAAGATACATTCAAAGTCGTATGTTTTCCTTTAAAGAATAAAAATGCATACTGGTTATTGCAAAAGCTAACAGATGTTTTTATATTATCTTATAAACGAATATTTTAATATTAAAAATGATAACTGCCAATCGAGTTTGTATTTTATAAAAAAAAAGATATATTGAAATTGAAAAGAGGATAAATATGATTGTTAATAATTAGTTCACAAATTCACTGCTTTTTATATGAATTTTAATTTTTATTACTTTAAGTGACTTATACAATAAATATGTTTAAAATGAAACTATAATCTGTTTCGTAAAACAAATTATGAGATTGTAATTTATTTTTATCGGGAATAATCTTGAAAATTGTTTTAAATGTCTAATAATATTAGATCGGTTTTATTTAATAATTAAATAAGTACTCTTACTATTAACAAAAATATAATTTATTAATTACGTACTAAAAGTTACACTATGAATTTAATATTATTTGTAACAGAATAGAAAAAATGCGAATATGAGACGGCTTGAATCTTGCAGGTAATCTTATTTTGTGGGAACTGTTCACATGTTCGTAAATAAATGATATCCTATTTCACTTGGTGAGGAGCTGACACGACGTTAATGAAAAACAACTCCGGTGTCGTTTTCAGTTCCGATGTAAAACTACTGCATATCCGTTAGCAACTTTACGGTTAGAGCGCACGCACACTTATACGTAAAAATTAATGAATTAGTTATACTTCATACATATAGTCCAGTTCACGAACAATAATAAATTAACGTTAATTAGTTTAAAAATCAGAATTATTTGAAAAAGTTCATATACAAACCTTTACAGCTTTGGAATTAATTGCAAATACCGTGTAGAATAAACAGGGTGTCTTTTCCTGATAAGTGTGGGTTTTTCGGGGACAAACTTCACATTATTCAGGCTATTCTTTTCCGATAACCCACAACTAAATGTTGTTTCACCACTGCCAATCTGAATAACTCAGTTACTGTTTACTTTTTAAACAATCGAAGATTCTGAAGAAAAAATTCACACTTTCTGTTTTTTTTGGAAAAAAAAAAGTACGCAAGAAATGTGCAAAGCTGGTTTTCAGAGCCAACTGCCGCTGGCTAATGGCCGACTAATGTTCGTTCACTCAGTTCAATGGTGCCGTTAACAGGGAAAGCTGCTTCACGGCGCTGGCGCTTGAAACAATGACTGTTGAGTAACAATATAAAATTATCGCGTTTATTATTTAAAAAAGCAGACGCGTATTATTCCGTTTTACGTAACGATAGGTTGCTTTATAAATTTAAACTATCGTAAGCTCTTTAAAAAAAAAAAAAAAATTGTTTCCAGTTTTCTATGTAAAAGCCCGTAATCGACATCAGCTGCAAACGTTGGTTACCAGTGTCGGTCGGCGCTGGAAACCTAATTTGTACGTGACAGCACCCTACCGATATGATGTCACACAGATCAGGAAATCCAAGAAATTAGTGAACTGGAAAATTAATTAGTATACTAGAATAATAAATATTCCAGTATTAAAACATCGTAGGGTCTCTTAAATCATTTCTTTTTCTATTTTTTCAAGATGCAGGCTATTCATTTGAGTTTCTTGTAAGCGATTTTTTCCTTCTTAAGGAAAACATTTTTGCAAAGTAATCAAAATTTTATACAAAGTCTAAAATAAACATATAAAATAGATAAATAAATGGACATAAGAGACTACAACAGAATAAAATAAAAACTCTTTCCAGTTTTATTTAATTTCGGAGTTTTGAATTCGAGAACAAATTAAGGATTAAGTTGGTGGTGGTGGTGGTTTGTTTTTTAATTTTTTTTTTACAATTAAAATTTACATAAACTAATAAATAAATATAAAAAATTGTGTCCCAGATCAAACTCCACGCATATTAAAATCTGCTTAAAACTATTAACGCATATCAACAGAATAATTTATAAGTCAGCTCGGAAAATGAAATTAAAACTGACGGTGGAGAGAAACATAAAATGCCAGACATTATAACGTTAGGTATATTATTATGATAAAATTTGCAATGTAATTAAAACGTGTAACTATAAAATTGCACGGCTTGGTAATTTCTTTCCATATCGATAGTTACTTACAGTAATGAAATATTAAGTTACAATATTTTTCCACTTTAGAACGAGGTAATCAATTTTTATAAAACGCAACTATAAAAAAAGGAGTTAAATAATTAATGCTTTTGTAAAAGCAAACGTTTACAATTATATTTTAAAATGCTTTGGTACCTAAAATTAACAATTAACGGGAAACTATACGTAATAAAATTTACACATTAATGCACTATACTCGTATAAATAATTTAACTGATAAGGGTAAGTGCTGAAATGGTGAATATGGCCCGAATAGTAGTTAAATAATAAATACTACATTGGTTTAGGGTTTTTTACATACGCATTTCATAATTTTCAAATCTAACTAAATATCTATAAAGAAATATTTATTTTTTATTTATGAACTTTTAAACTTAAAAGCAACAATTAAAACACATCAAAATATAGAGAGAAAAAAATAACAGACACAATTAAAAAGCGAAGATTAATGTTCTTTGGTAACCTTGTCAGAACGAGTAAAAAAAGGTAAACTAAGGAAATGTGTGATTTTGTTGTGTAATAAGAAAGAAAAAATAGTCTGAATTGAAGTTAAAAGACTTAGAATTTAATTTTATAACAAAAACGTTCTTAAAAATAAACACCTTTAAAAACAAAAGTACGATGATAGAGATTATCCAAGAACAAAAGACAAGAAAAAAATTCGAAAATGAAATGGCCCAAAGAACATGCGGAGAGAAAAAGAGAAAACAGCGAAGATGGTTAGAACGTTGTCCTAAGATGGCAAAAAACAAAAAAATATAAAATTAACCCGACATTTACATTACTTTAGAAAAATTATAACATAATAAATAGCTAGGCAGTTAATTTCAGTAAAAACAATTCTCCTAAGTTTATGAGATTTATCACATAATTTATGAAAAATAAATCTCAAGTACTTCTTCACGTATAACTTCTTCTGTTACGAATTTCGGTGAAAATTTATAACAACATGCTTTTTGAATAATTTATAACGAAAGCGGTGTCGAAATAAGGACTTTAGAGTTGACAGCTGTCAATGATCAAATCAATTGATAGAAAAGTGCAATTTTCGTAATTCTATGAATACGAACATACATATCAAAGTAATAGAATTTGACAGCAGACATTTTATTGTCAATTTCAATATTGCAGATATTCATCACGCTTTTTCTGATTTTTTTTTTAATATGGTTTTTCTTTCGTAATTTATAAATTGTAATGTTTAAAAATAATAACAATAACAAAATGTCATTGATTTCTCCGCCGCTCGCTTTGCAAACGCGAAGAATGATTTTTCCGCTAATAAGAGCTCCATTTGATTTTTACACATTTTATCACGAATCTTCTTTTTAAAAAATCATTTAAATCAAAGGCCATAACTCATAACATTTAATAAAACGTTGCAAATTTTATTATTAGCGTTAAACGAATCGACATTTTTGGCAATGAGAATGTACGGTTTACTAAAATGCATAAATTGTACACATCAATTTATATAAATCATAGAGTAAAACCCCAAAATAGCGTAAAAACTATCTTTTTAATAACTGAATAAAATTAAATATGCCATAAAACCACCAAAACACGAGATAAATAAATTACATTAAGTTAAAAAATTAAATAGAACCCCAGCAGAGATTTATTAGAACTATATAATAAATTCATTTGAGCCATCAACAGATTTTTAAAATGTAAAATTAAAAAATCTGTAACATTTTAATTGTAACAGATACTGGAAAAAAAACAACATATAAGATTATGTTGTTTTACGACTAACGTAATGCGGGTACTGATCTGATCGCCACCAAATTATGACCACGTCACCTAAGGGAACTTAAAACTATTCACTTAAAGGCTAGAAGGTAATATTCACTTAAAATTTTGGTAAACTTAATATATAATAATGACACACACACTCGGATATACTATGCATACGAATAAAATCTTTAAATATCAACTGCATTAAATCTAACAATAGCATTCAATCGTATAATACAAACATGTAATATATAAATAATGAGTTAAATAGAAGTTAAAGATAATTTTGTTAGAAATGAATTAATAACTGAGAACAAAAATAATTTAATAATAATTATGTTCGGGTAAGACTAGACTTTTACCGCTAATACTAAACTTTTCATTGATATCTGGTTTAAATTACAATATAGCAAAATATGTTGTCTAACGTTCACTTTTTTATGAATTTGAATAGTGTGGATATATTGCCAAGATTTTTTCAATTTTCATATTAGAATACCATGATCATCAACGATGAATTTGTCCGAAGATCGACCTCAATGGATATAATTTTGCGATCTTTCTGTTAACTCAAGAATGTTATCTAAAGGTACGTGGTGCCTTTAGTAGAATGAATTTTTGACCGTTGGTAAAAAAAACTCTTATAAAAATTCATTCCCAAAATCGATAATGAAGTGATCAAACTACCGGTAAACATTTGTCACGCGACGAACTTATCAAAATGCTTTCACAATGAACCCAAACCTCGATAGAAAGTTTAATAACGTAATTTGGACTCGAATACCTAAACGTATTTCTTGATGACAATAAACTGAAACCGGGTTTACATCGCGCTATAATTTTTAATAATGAAGTAAAAAAAAGATCCCCTTCACAATATAGGAATTTCTTAGGAGGTAAATATTATTCGACTGGAAAAGAATGATACTGGACGCGTAAGGAAGGGTGAACCAAAAGCAAGAGATGGCATCAATGGAATGTAGGACTTCTAAAAAGAAGTTAGAAGAGCTGATAGAAAATGACCGTAAATTTCCACTATGCTAAAAAATATTATTTAACCCTCATTTACAGTAAAAACCTTTTTTTCACCTTCTAAAAGGAAGATAAACGTATGATATTTTGAGGCTAAATGTAACTTTTTATGGTCTTTTTATTATTAAGAAAATATAAAAAATAGTAGAGATAAATTGATAACTAAAAAAAAAAAATAGTCCAAAAAAAATTATCAAAATGTTTAATTTATTTATTAAAAAAGGGAGAAAGAGTTACTAAACAAATAAACGGGTTAATCTTACCCTGATGGTCAAAACTGGGTATGTATAATGCGGTAAAAATTTCACCAAAAAATATTCATAAACAAAGAAGAAAGTGTACTTATTAAGCTAGAATTTATATTAAAACAGAAATGTAGGTAGCTTTCAAGCCTGGCTCTCCATAACAAATATTCTTAATTCTTTACTGGTGTTTTTTAAATAGATTATTACTTAGTCTTTAAATTTTCTTCCACTTTTATGCTATTTATTTTCTCAATGTACAATCCATTAGAAGTAAATACAACTAGAATTTAATTAATTCGGAGTGAATGAGCGCCAAGTTATATCGACTTAAAGCCCTATTATAGACTTGTTAATCTAGCTTGTACAGTTTTATTTTTTATATTCGTTATTAATTTTTATTATCTCTCTTAAAAATACGGAACACTTTTAACCTGTTTCAGTTGTTTAGCCTTGATTTCAATACGTATCTTACAATATATTTTGAAATAACAAGTAAAAAGGAAGACAATAGCTGAATATACGATTGTCTTTCATATATATCATAGAATTTTCCATCTTTAACATTTCTTCTTCAAAAAATAGGAATACGATTTACAAAGGTATAAAATAAACGAGATAATTGAAAAAAATCATATCTGGTTATTTTTTTGTGGAGCAAAATAAAAATAAATAATTTCATCCTAAATTTACACAAGCTACTTTTATCGAGAACTTATGTCTATAAAAGTTTTACTAATTTGTGAGTTTTTATATTAAATATTAAAAAAATATTAGTTGCATTACGTATAAAAAAGGTAAACGATGACATCCAATTTCATTATTTTATAGTTTCGAGAATTTTACATTATTCTACTGTTAATAATGAAGTACATATATATCTAGATCATAATTAATTCGGAGTGAATGAGCGTAAATTATATTCATTAGAAGCCCTATTACAAACTCGCTAATCTAGCCTGTACGGTTTTATTTTTAATGTTCACTATTAATTTTTATTATTATTAATATTAGCTGCAAAGATAAAATTTAATATTTCGCATCCACTTGTAATAAATGTAATTCACATAACAGATTAAAATAAATAAATTGTAAAATAATTTCAACTAAATGCCCTTACGAACAACTTCGATCGGTTTACAAAAATTCTAATGCGGTTAAAATATAAATTTACTTAATTTAATACGGTTTTTAACCTGCGGCAACAACACGTTCAAGTAAACAGGTTTTATGCTTGGTGTATATGCAGATTTGCAAATCTTTATAAAAATAAAATTAAAAATAATAAAAGGTCAATGCCATCGATATCGCAACATTCCATTTTACGTTGCACCTATATCCGTAACACAGCAAATTATAAAAGTCCACGTACAAATATTATATGAATTCATTGTACAAAATATTTTCTTTAAATTTTACTACTTCTTTTTCTAAATAACGAATAATTCACTAAAAAATAGATGCGCGGTACAATATTTCAAACCGGCTATTAAAAAATAAAAGGATCTTTTCAAGAACATTTTCGTTAATATGTAAACGTCTTAATTTTCATTTTTTTTCCTTACAGCACTTGTCAAACTATCAACCAAACGTAAAAAACAATGAGATTCAGCTTCAACAAAAAACATAAACACACATATATGACATTGATGCCATTCTGATATCCCTTTAAATTATAAAATGATTATCAACCATATAAAACGTGAGAGTTCAGTTCTACCCGTATGAACACTTGCAACAAAATTCAAAGTTTAAATCAATGACTTTTACGCAATAAAAAATTACCGTTAATCATAACTCATGAGAATAATAATTAATAATGATGATGATTGATGATGATGATAATAAAAATAATTTTAAGTATTTGTAATTACAAATATTTTTGTGTTAATGGAAATTAACATCCATCAACCTTAACTAATTCACTTGATTTTATAGCATTTATCGGTTTTATGTTCTAATCCTTTACAGGTAAATTTAATTAACTTAAAGATTTTTTAGTATTCATAAAAGATGCAACATTCATACCGTAATATAACTTTATAATAGCAGTAAACTTTATTTATATACTACTACAATAAAAAGAAGAAATTCTCAATTCAACTGAAAATACAAATAATAAAAATAAAGAAAAGAGAAAATTTTATTTTATTATTATTAAAAAAAACTGGGTACTTTATTTTTTATATACATTTAAGCAACCTTCATTCACCTCTCTTCCACAGACTGGTTTCGATAGCTTTTTCTTTCTTTTTTGTTTGTAGAGAAAATTGTTCAATTAAAACGATTTTCCTGGTAACATAACGAAAGATTATTAAACGAAAAATGACAATACCTTGTAAACAATCTGAATTTTTTTGGGTAACAATCTTTAGTACTAGATTATTTATAGCATAATAATAAACTGAATTACTTTTGACATTTGATTTATTGTCCCTGGAAAGAAGACACGGTCCTTATGTATTTTCCCACATTCGTTTCCTTATTTTTTTTCTTTAAAAAGAAGTTTTTCCGACTTGGCGTTTCTTGCGATTTTTTTATCTTACGGGCAGTGACGGTTTTGTAAGCTTATTCACGAGTAATTTGAGATTAGAATAAAAATAAGAACTGCAAAAATAAACGTATAAAATTAACTTTTTAAAAAATAGAACTTAAAATTTTTACATTTATTTTTATCATTTTAATTTTCAAACTAGCAATAAAAATTTCTCATCGTTATGAGAAAAAATAAAACTAGCCGTTATTCGTTTTTTTCCGTTTGATAGGACAGATAATTGTGTTTCTTTAAATAGGATGTATAGTGTGTTCTTCAAATTAATAAATGATCTAAAATACACAAGAGCGTGGCCAAAGAAATAAGAAAGATGTTAGATATAGCAGGCTATTCTGTTTCAATGTTAGATCCTGTAATATCAATGATCATCTACGGTCTGTTTTCCTCCTTCTGAAGGTAAAATCGCGACTTGCCTTTTATCTACCATAGAGGCGGTCACAATTTCTTGCGAGGGCAGTAACACCTAAACCCCATAAGTGGGTGAGGATACTCATCAGACACCCACAATCAAGTTTTTGGCAAATTTTTCGTTTACAAGACCGAAACTAAACGCAATAATAGAGCATGGACCAACAAGCGCATAAGAACGTCCTTGTTGGTTGGTATTATGTTCATAAATCTTTTGGTAGATTTCATGAGAAAAACCCACCGGGTTGGTCTAGTGGTGAATGCGTCTTCCCAAATCAGCTGATTTGGAAGTCAGAGTTTCAGCGTTGAAGTCCTAGCAAAGGCAGTTACTTTTATGCGGATTTGAATACTAGATCGTGGATACCGGTGTTCTTTGGTGGTTGGGTTTCAATTACCCACACAGCTCACGAATGGTCGAAACAAGACCGTACTTCATTTACACTCACACATATCCTCATTCATTCTCTGAAGTAATACCTGAACGACAATTCCCGGAGGTTAAACAGAAAAAAAGAAAGACAATTTCATAAGAAAGCTACCTATTGTGATATCATGATTTGACTTCCGGAAAATTTCGACTTATCTTCGCCTTTCACATCCCCAGACCCCAAAACCACCGTCAGTTCAAAAGTTTAATTTTTTTTTTTTTTCATTTTCTTGTGGATACGATAACTGCCGTAATTTTTCGCCATCACTTTCAAATTTATACATAAAATGACCCAAAATCTTGATAGAGTTCGTTAATGGGCAAAATCGGACCGTGGGATTGGAAATGGGGGGTTTTCGAAAAACAAAACCTCTTATTAAGAAAATATCGAATTCGTTTTAAAGTTGCTACTAATCATTGGATAACGGCCTAAAACTTATGTAAGTAAAGTTTTTTTGATATCACTAACCATTTGGCCCAGGAGGGTGGAAAAAATGGGGATTCGAAGACAAAAAATTACCCTTTAATAGGCGCATTATCGAATCGGTTTAAAATGGTTGTTAGTCCTTAGACATTACCTGAAACTTTTGTCTGAAACAATTTTTGAAATGACCTACCCTTATGGCAAGGGATGACCAAAATGTTGCTGAAATTGTAAAATGGGGTTGTCGTATGCTAAACAAGTGAAAGCTTTTTTCACATACAGCCATTGTATTGAGTAAATTTGAAGTTCTTCTTAACTTTAAGGTGAAAATATTTTTTATCCCCTGCTTAGCACCGGTGAAATCTACGCCCACCTTCCGGCGTGCCGAAAGGGATTTTTTTTAAATTATCTTAATTTAAATTCCTTTACAACACTGTTTATATGGCTTAACACAACGATTGGATTTTGCCCTTGAAAAAAAAAATGTTACGATACAGTCATAAGAGAGATTAAATTAAGCTATTTATAAATTTTATGAATCTATTTAAATAACTCGGAAATCAGAAATCATTCAAATTTTATACGGAATGTCCAATAAATTCCCACACATGAAAAAATAAGCATTTTTTTTTTTTTTTATGAAGGTTATGTTGTATCAAGAATAGAAACACAAAACACTCGAGGAACGTATCATCAACGCCATTGCAAGCTATGCTAAGCACAGATGAAGTTATTCTTTTAATGGCGTTGGTAATACTTTCCTTGAGGTGATTTATGTTATGTATCTTAACCTGACACACCATGGCTCATGGTTCTTTGTTCCCAAAAAAATATAAGATACTTTAGTGTCACTTTAACTATTTTTGCGTAAGACAGAATTAAACTTCGGCCTAAGGGTAAACGCATTATTATGCTTCATTTTTTATTTTTAATAAATTATTCAAAGATTAAAATGATTTAAGGATCAATTTGCTTAGAATTAAATTAAAAGTTTCCTTTCACACTAACAATAATATTATGTTTATGAGTTTTCTAATAACAGCTATTAATTAGATAAATTTGAATTTTTGGTATACTATTTTGTGTAAATACTGAAATGATTGAAAAGTTAAACCGTAAAAAACTGTTTTTGTATTTTGAACTTATTCGTTATCTTTTGTATTTGCATCACTATTTTTTCATAAAATAACTTGCAATTAATGTGGCTTTTCTCCAACATTTATTTATAATTTTTTAATACTGTTCTGATCTAGGTATTTCCAAACATTCCCTAATAACGGAAAAATACTGAATTAGCAACTTTTTGTTAACTGTAGAACAACTAAATTATCACCCCTAAGATGGCATATATAAAATATAACTTTGTTGCGATCTGAATAAGTATTTATTTATATTTTGGTAGATAAGGATTCTGAATAACCTCAAGCGTTTTTATACTTCAGACATTGTTTATATTATGACAAAGGAAAGTGAACAGTTAAAAAGTATCGAAAGGGCTAGTGTTGTTAATGTATATCAATTACTATTACAGATTATGTACCGTTCGATTACATTAATAAGTTGTATCGATGGCGAACGTAATTATTTCTTTATAGTACAAAACGTAAGTTGTAATAATCTTTTAGACGTGAGGAAGTGGAGTAAAATCATCACTTTGGTCCGCATCCATAGTATTGTTCGGTAGAAGACTATTTTTACCGTTGTTGTATTTCATATATAGATATCGGACTTGTTCATAGAAATAAATCCATCTTAATCACGTAGTACTGCATAGAGTATTCACCCGTAATACGTAAGCACGCAACCCTGACTAACACTAAATTTTAAACATTTAGATTCTTCACAAACGTTAAAAAATCATTGAACGTAAATAAACTAATAGTGTAATAACGAAAGTAAAAATGTACAAGGTTTAATCATATAGATTTTGTGACCTTATTTAAGATGAAGTTAACTGGTGATGACGAATGTTTTTTAGCCTACATAACAGGCGTGTACATTTAACTAAACATACCATTGTTTAAATAAGGCGTGTCTCTTTAAATTTCTCAGAGATAACCGAGGTGTTCGTTCGTTCTAGCAAATAGAAATAACGTATGTAATGTACTAATTTTACTTCCATCTGCTTTATATTACCGCAAAATTCTATTATGTTATGCTTTAATTTTAAAACCTAACTAATTTTCATATAAATCGATGAATCTAAAAATTTATAAATTAATCGCAAACATTAAGAAATAGCAGTAAATAAAAAACAGATTTAATCAAAACTTAGTTTAAACGTACATTACGGACAATAAAGTAAACAATAATACATCATTAAACAAAACTGATGTGGACACCACATTACTTCCTTGTACGCCTATTAAATTACATACTTTTTTTTCATATATTAATTTTTTCTTTTTTTGTTATTGAATTATTTATTGTAAAACTTTTTTTACACTCAGAGGTTAATAATTATTAATAAATCAATATATTTAAATTAAAAAAAAGTTAAAAAAAAGATAATGAACTGAGATTCTAACCGATATCTTCCCCTTATAAATATTTCATTAATTAAAATTTTATTTAGCTATAACTCTGAAACCAATGAAAATAAGTACCGCTTATGATATATCGTTGAAAAGCTCTCAGTGAGGATTTATTACTGCAGTAAAAAAAATAGTCCAAAATCCAAACGTTTTGGAATTTGGGATTTTTTTGAATACTTTTGGTCCACCCGATTGCAATTAAAAGGGGAGGTCCACAACTAGATGTTACAACAGCCCTAAATCCAAAATTTCAACATTCTACGGCCAATCGTTTCTGAGTTATGCGAGATACATAAGTATGTACGTACAGACGTCACGCCGAAACTAGTCGAAATGGATTCGGGGATGGTCAAAACGGATATTTCCGTTGAAATCTGAAAACCGAAATTTTTCGCGATCACAATAATTCCTTTAATTTGTACAAGGAAGTAAAAACGTATATATATAAATTTATTCCTAATTTTGAACTCTTAAACCAGCGAGATGTGTAAAATACAGGGTTTTAAGAATTACTTATTTTCTCAGGGTAAATTTCTACATAAACTGATTCTTGATAATTATGAGAAAAAACATAATAAAAAATATCTACATGTTAGACTGAAACGTAAATTATCAGCAGGAAAACTACAGTTTTATTCGCTAACGTCTATAAATAGAACATTCGTAAAAGATAATGAAAAGACGGGTAATTTTAAAAGATTTAGTGAAAGTACAGTTAAAAAGCGCAAAAAACATTTAAGTACTAAACTTAACAATTTCACCTACACTTAAGAATTGAATACAACTAAAACAAAAAAAGAAGATTAATTAGAAAATGTGTAAAAAAAACAAGTTGGTCTTTAAAACAGACTAAAGAAATAACGTTTAAAAAACTAATGATGATTTAAGATAATTCAATCTACGTTTACTGTGTAGTATAATTATGTACATAAATTATACACATAGTCTAGTAATACGGGACTTAAAATGACCCGAATTCGAAAATCTGAAACAAGTAAATATTTTAACCGTTACTGTGGGTTTTTTCCACATTAAAAACACTAAGATAATCATAACAGAACCGCTAAAAATTTAATACTATCTTACTGAATTTATGAGACTTGATAGTTATTACGATAATATTACATAACATTAATAATTCACTTTAATGTAGAACAACTTAAATCAAAAAAACATTTTTTACGGAGGTTAATAATTATTAATAAATCAATATTATAAATAAAAAAATAAAAAATGTAATGAAGTGAGATTCGAACCGATGTGCCTTCCCCTTAAAAGATCCAAATATTTCATTAATTAAACTTTTTATTTGGCTATAACTCTGAAACCAATGAAAATAAGTACCGCTTATGATATCTCTCAATGAGGGCTTATTACTGCAGTACAGAAAAAGTCCAAAATCCAAATCTGTTTGGATTTTTTGGACACTTTTAGTTCAGTCGATTGCAATCAAAATGGGAGATGCACAACTAGACGTTACAACAGACCTAAATCCAAAATTTCAACATCGTACGGCTAATCGTTTTTTAGTTATGCAAGATACATACGTACGTAAACACGTAACGCCGAACTAGTCAAAATGGATTCGGGGATGGTCAAAATGGATATATTCGTTGAAATCTAAAAACCGAAATTTTTCACTATCACAATACTTCCTTTATTTCGTACAAGGAAGTACAATAATAAAACACAAAAACTAAAATAACTGGTTTATATTGCATATACAAATGGTTGTAACCGGTTTACATTTATTAATTTAAAAATATGTAACTAATATATATGTGAATATACTTAACGAAATTAATAACGGCAATACACGTGAACATTGATTTGAGAGTAAGTCACAGTAAAAACGTATTAGTGCTTTATTTCAACTCGTGACAACAGCGTTTAAAAACTTACGATAGTATCAATTTTTTACCCCATATATATATATATATATATATATATATATATATATATATATATATACTTATTTTACTTCTTTCCTCACTCCCACAATAAACTAGACAATTTCATTACTTAAATTATTCTGGAAAAAGTGCTCTTTCTGTTTACTTTGTACAACTCTGCTTTCTTCAGATTCTTAAACAATTTTTTGTAACGAAATGTGCATAATCGTAAATCAAAAAAGTAATAATAGAGATTAAAATAAGATTACTTCGTCTTCCCAACACTTTTATGAAGCGAGTAATTAAGCTTCCAAATCATCGGCAAAGATATAAAGCGATTATATAACCCCTACACTAAAACATAAATATCAGTATCACGTAATTTATTGATTTATTCACAACTACAGAAATACATAACTTCGTTCTTTGTGTGTGTGTGTGTGTGTGTGTGTGTGTGTGTGTGTGTGTGTGTGTGTGTGTGTGTGTGTGTGTGTGTGTGTGTGTGTGTGTGTGTGTGTGTGTGTGTGTGTGTGTGTGTGTGTGTGTGTGTGTGTATGATTTACCTACGTAAAAAGTTTAATCTCCAGGAAGGTGAAGGCTGCCATATAGTTGCTTGTCAAAACGAGGTGGAATTTCCAGTACTTACCAATTTTATGATAATCAATAATATCCGAACGTATATATATTTCTGATAGAGAACGATCAAACTGTCCTTTAAAACTACACATATCAGTTTAGTATCTTTATTAGGACCGCAAAAGCCTTCTTTTGGGTAGATATTTATTTTTATACAAATCTCCATACTTATACATGATAATAAGATTTCTATATTATACAGTTGCTTCTAACAATTTGTAATAAAGCGATAAAAAAAAAAATTTACTTCCTTTCCTACAAAATACTGTTCGCTCAAGTGTAACATGACCGTAAGATGGTAAACGGATCGAACGCAGCAATCTGATGATGATATTTTTAACTTTCACTAAATATACCCATAACAATATGAATATATGGTTAAACCAAAACAACGATCGCTTAAACTATGCCGTGAGAAACTCAAATGTAATCTATTCGCGTGCGCGCATACGCATGCACATCAACAAAATCATAATTCCAGTAACAAACGGAAACCTTTGCACAAAGATAAATAAACACAAAACCTGTAACCTTAACGAAATATATCAAAGGGAATTCTAGATCTACTCAGCGAAAGTCACTGTTACAAGCTAAAAATGCAGCCCGAACGGGCTGAAAGAAATCAACTCTGTTAAAATGGCACGGTCAGTTTTTAATATTATAAATAATTATGATCATCCACCCACAATCATTCCTTATCCGTTTAGATCGTTGTTTTTTTTTTCTATAGCAATCCTGATTATCATTAAAAAACATAAAAACTCAATAAAAATTATATTTTAAATTTTAAAATCGGGAAAGCAAATTAAACTGCATCCTAATACGGGATTTTATTTTAACCAGGGATCTCATGAGCGCATGAGTCATTATACCAAAACTACGTATAAAATTAATCAGTCTAAGGGACGGGAATACGGTATCACAATATTCAATAAAAGAGAAAAATTTATTAAATGTCTGACAGTCAAAATTGTTTTTAAAGTTTCCAGAATACAGCGTCTCACGTAACCACAGATTCTTGCAAATAACAAAAATATTATACGAAGAACCGTTAAAAAGATTCACCCTTCATAAACTTTATCGAAAAATTTCAATCGACATCAAAAAGACGTGTTTTAAAAATAACTCCTACCGAAATGAAACGCCAACGAAGATTCGGATGATAAAAATTATTCCATTTTATTATAAAAACGGCTGCAAAAATATTCAAGTAGAATGCTAAGCTGCAATTATACGATTCAATGGATCATCAAAGGTCACCGTACAACTATTCTCATCCTGGGCTTTGAACAACCGGCTATTGTAAATAGCGGATTTCTTGTATTTACATCCCGGTAAAATTAGTTACACTTAAATTAATTCCAGATAAAAACAACTGTAAACATAACATGCAAGTCTAATTCACTGAACGACTCTATATAAAAAAGAGATCGAAGCGAGCAACAGCGATATTTTACAGGCATTTATCTATAAATAATTCGATAAATCTATTACGGTTTACGTTCCCGATTGAAAATGCTTCTACAATTATGTAAAAATAGTAATACACAAAATATATAAAATTTTAAAAATTAATAAAATACTTAATAAAATGTTTAATAGTTAAGAAATGTTTAAAATAATTTATTTTATAATTTTTTAAAAATATGACGTCTAACAACGCGATGTCGTGTTAAAAGTAATCCTTATCAATAATGATAATTATCATAATAATGGAGTATTTCATTACATCATAAATATTTCGTCCCGTACAAGCGACAAGGTCAACGATTGTGAAGTTTCCCTTAAATGTTCACAAATTAATGTGAGTTAATGTAAAACACGGCCATAACTAGTAATGCGGTGTATATTCGAATCGGCTATTAACTGATAAAAATACATTACAAGGTCACACAACAACAACATTTTGCTAGAAAAAAAATCTCAAACGCTTAACAATAGTAATCATCGCCATTAATTATATTTACTACATAACACACTCCTTAATTAATTTAGTCGTAAAACATTCATCCTAGATATACTAAAAATTACCGTAATAAAAGCACAAAATTATTTCCTTTAATAAAACTAACTTAAGAAGAGGGAAATGATTAATAACTATCAAATTAACGTAAAAAAATAAACGAATAAGTGTATAAAACAAAATTTACCTAATAACCACGAATGTGGGACTTTTTTACTGGCGAAATGAAGTGAATTTATGTTTTGTGAAAAACCATCTTTTGAAATTAAAATATAATTTTTTTACATAAATTTAACATCGTTAAAAAACTACATTACGATTTTTAAATAAACTACCATTTCTCGTCGGGGCTTCGCTCGCGTAATAAATAATCAGAATTTGAACATAAATACAGAAATTACTTTCTGAATGCAAAGATTGTTTTGTTTTTTGAATTAAAAAAAATACTATTTAAAAATACAAAGTCTCAGGGAAAGGAATGAACACAAATAGTACGAAATGTGCAAGAGTTGAAAAAAAAAAGATAATAGTTATATCGCTTCACTCTTCCTTCGTCTAGCCAGGTGGCTCTGCCCTCTGGACCCAAAATCGTGCTCATTAAACTCACGCTTGTGAGAATAATAATGATAGACAAACCTTAATGCCTGATCAATTTATTAAAAAAAATGTTTATCGTAATTTCTTTATAGCAATAGTTTGGTCACCACAGGATTTGAAACTTTAAATGATCTGAAGAATGCGGGTTACAAAATAATCGGCCTCCATCTTAGGCGATTACACAGATTTGAATGTCGCTTGTGGCATTCGCTTCGGTGGCATATTGACAGCGGCAAGACCGGGTGATGTCTTGAGGCCTTTGAAGATGACCTCCGGTAAAGCCCGAAATGGCTAGGTAAGAAGGGGGTGGCGTGACGGTCGGATTCGTCACATGGTGGTTGTCTTCCCCTCGAGGTCAACATGGTTACCCGTACGAAGGACGGGTAAGACTGTATTTTCCCCGTTTCTTGGCGTTACCCGACAAACACCATTAGGAGGACACCGTACTGCGTTATTGTTTATTTTATTTTTTAGTTAAGTTACTGGAGGCAAGTGCAGCCAGACTCGTAGCAAATACAGTAACAACGGAAGTAGCTGTTCTGTTTGAGCCGCCGCGCCGTGCACATCTTAAAAAATCAAATTTCAAAAAACCCTAAAATGGTTTTTAGATATTTATCTAAGAAGTATTCTCAAGCCCAAATCTAGTTAATATTTCGTTTATTATAACGGGAAATGGAGGAAATTTGCAATCATTGTTTAGGATTTTTTTATCTTTCAAGGCCGAATTTACAAAAATTTAGTAATTGATTTTTAGATATTCACATGAAAATTACACTAACCAAAAATCAAACTGATATATTCATTTTGTTACCGGAAAATTAAAAAAATAGTAAAATTCAATGTTATGCCGTCTTAACCATTCAAACTCGGAATTTAAAAAAAAAATCCTTTCTTAGTGTGCAGTTACACCAGAACATATTTAAAAATTTTCATCGATTTGTCTTTAGTATTGCTGGACGTCGATTACGAGTCGGTCAGGTACAGATGGATAAATTAATACAAAAACAACGCTATGCAACCGACACGACCTACGATAGGTCGCGTTGTTGGAAGGTGTGGCTATAACAGCCGATTCCACCGACGTATCCAATAAATTCCTTGGTTAGCATACCGAAAAGTTAATTTTCTTTCCATCATGTTATAGATCCACTCCAATATTTTTAAAATAGTAATCTTAAAAAAATCAATTCTTTGTAATCGTTTAATACAGCAACAACAAAATATAGAATTATAAAATTTTAATGCAAATCTAAGTTATAATCAGAACACCTAGTTGTGTTACTACATATTTTAAACCTCAAATATTACATTTTTAAATCTTCTAATGATTAAGTTTTTACCTCAAGTTTTTAGTTTTACATCACGTGAGGTGATGTTGCGACACCTCACGAAACGCAGCCGTAATCAAAGGCGGAAACTATCTTAATTTTCAGCTCACGCAAATGTAGCTTCAAGCTATCCAAATTTTTCTCAATATAATCGAAGCGAGTGGAGACACTCGCAAAATTAAGTCTCTTACGAAGGGGATTCTTCCCCTTCGTTTTAAACGTTAAAACAACATTCTGGTGAATTTAAATATAGTCGTACATTCAAGATTACGAACGCTAGGGATGTCCGAAAAACCGCTTTGATCGACAAAATCGTTATAAAAATACACAATGCCGAATTAAACAATCGCCGACTGACTCTAAATGAGCTCACTGACTTCCTAAATATCTTAATGGACTGTGTCCATATATTTTACACGTTGATTTGGGAATTAACAAATTTTTCGTTCGACGGGTGCCGGGTCTGTAAACAGTCGACCAAAAACGAATTCCACTGAACACGTATTGATTTGTAGGCGAAGCGAATAATATTTTCTTCTA
Organism: Lycorma delicatula; assembly: GCF_047948215.1. Lineage (NCBI taxonomy): Eukaryota > Metazoa > Arthropoda > Insecta > Hemiptera > Fulgoridae > Lycorma > Lycorma delicatula. Next base: position 303,718,546 of record NC_134455.1, read on the forward strand.
TCTTTTCTTTTTCCTGTTTAGCCTCCGGTAACTACCGTTTACATAATTCTTCAGAGGATGAATGAGGATGATATGTATGAGTGTAAATGAAGTGTAGTCTTGTACATTCTCAGTTCGACCGTTCCTGAAATGTGTGGTTAATTGAAACCCAACCACCAAAGAACACCGGTATCCACGATCTGGTATTCAAATCCGTGTAAAAATATCTGGCTTTACTAGGACTTGAACGCTGTAACTCTCGACTTCCAAATCAGTTGATTTGGGAAGACGCGTTAACCACTAGACCAACCCGGTGGGTGAAGCGAATAATCTACACAGATAAAACTTCTAAATGACAGCATGAACATTGTCATTAATAAAATGTTTTGAATCAAGTGCTTGTAAATTCACATTCAAGTCGTATAAATGCGAAAATACATCGGCTAACTAAGCCAGCATATACTTATTATTCTGTAAAAATATAGAGAATATATTTTTCGGTAGCAAGAGCATGTATGTGAAGGAAGCAGTGTATCCATTCCACCCTTGGTATAAGACGATCTTTTATTTTTATTTTTTCAGAAATCCACTTGTCTTTCTGTATCGCCTTTGCCATCACTACATATGCAGTACACTTTGTCCGATTTTTCTTCGATCTATCTATCCCTATCTCACAAAACATACGAACTGAGAAATGTTTTTCGCATCAGTTAATTCATCAAATTGAATGCTAAAAAATTCTCTTGAACTCGCTGAATTATCTCATCGCAAACATCGGCAGCCATGTCGTTAAAAATCAGAATTTTTTTTCAATTCTTTTGCTTCTTCCACGCCTATTAAATCACTGACCGCCATATAAACTGCAACAGGCAATATGAAGCTTACATCTTAGCTACTCTTAATGCTTCGAGATAAGATGCTTCAAGTATATTTTTATCGGTATGACTTTATTTACAAATAGAAGCTTGTCGATTAGTCAAAGTATGTAATTTTCTTTCAAAAAATTCCAACGGTTTGCTTTAACGATCCGGATATTTCGTTTCCAGGTGTCAAATTAATTTTTATGGTTTTATGCCCTCTTCGGAGAGGACTTGAAAGCTAACAACGCACTGTGGCTTTCCATCCAATGAGATAAAATCAAAATTTAAATAATTGTCATTGTTCAATCTTCTCTTTTTACCGATCTATTCACTGAATGTGAATGGCTCACTTCGGTTTTTCATAAATTTATCCATTTTGCATAAGAATCTAATTGAAAAAAATTTACACTGCACGCTAAAACACAAAAACCTCAATTACGATTGACAATTTTAATATTGCTGTAAAGAACAATATTAAAATTAAAATTCACAGCTTTAATTATCGGTTAAGGAATTGTTATTGTTTACAAGATTGTGTCGTTAAGCATTTTTATACACGTAATCGACTCGAGTGGAAAAATCTGAACACACAACATAAATGTATCGGTGGGCACCCGTATTGTTTGCAAGTCAAAAATGAAATAAAAATAATAATTACGCGCTAAAATAGTGTTTTGGTAAAAAATAATATAATGAGATGTCAACACGTGACCGTCCCAAGCTCGTAGATTAGCTGGGACAACTATACAATAACGATATTCGGATCTTGCAGTAGTCCCTCGCCGCAGTAAAAGAAGTGCAAGAGTATAGCATATTACTTATTTTATTTACCATCAGGTTATCATTTCTTTATTTCATATTACTATAATTTATTGTTTATAATGCGCTAAAATAATGTCACTATGTAACAAAAGATGATTGCAAAACATTATTGCTGTAGAGACTACCAGTGAAACGAAACTCGAAAAAACCAACTTATCTGAAACAATATTCGAATATAAAATCTGTTCTGGCCACCAAATTTTACGATTAACATGCCGTAATAAGTTTTGTATGCGAACAAAAACTAATGCACAGACTTAAGTTTTTTAATGTGTTTTATTATAATTTATCAACTAATTTCAATAAGTGGCTATTAATATCAAAAATAAATTTATTTATTTACAATACGCAATGCAAAACCGTTGACTGGAAATTTAATGAAAAAAAAAGTTATTAATTACTCTCATATTAATTAAGTTTAATTAATGATTTTACATTGAATAAACCAGAGGGTCCTGGCTTAAAACGGCGAACCATATCGATGGTCCTGGAACACATCTCAAGAAAGGGGACGTATTAAAAAAATTGAATTTCTACAGTTCTCCGAAGTTGAAAAAAAAAACTCTGTACTTTTGGTAAATGCCAATAGAACTGCATTCTATTGGCGTTTACTAGTAACTAAAGACTGTAACAGTCGATGTCGTAAAAGATCATTCGCTGAATTTTTTTCTTCTTTCATGATTCAAGTTCGTTGATGTTCTTAATGCGTATTATTTATACGTTAAGATTATTTTACATCTGAGTGCCCGAGTTCATTTATCCAGAAGGCAAAACGATCCAGAAAGCTGTGACAGAAGAGGAACCTAATGAGGGCTGCGGTTAGGGTGCTTCGTTAAGTTTATTTTTCGATCTTTACTCGCCCATTAAAATCAATCAGATAACAGGATGTTGTTCAAAACAGCTGCAATGACGGTATAGTCATCGTACAATGAGAATTTGAATGAGTTTATTTGTTTTCGACGTAAGAAGGATTAAATTAACATCACTGCTTAGAAAGTCTACCGAACAGTAACTTCAGGCAAGAGATATTCATTATAATATAAGGTTAAAACAAATACAAACAGTAATAATATTACTAAGAACTGGGAGGAGAACGGCAAGAAAAGGCCCGACCAAGGGCTCACTTACGACAACCATTAAGTTAAATGCGTTTTAAAAAGCTTATGAACTCCTACTGTTTATTGACAGCAAATAGTAGATTTATATCCTTGAAAGTTAAATGCCATAATATTCTCATAAAAAAATACACTTTGAAAATGATCAACAGAATTACTCATGCATTTTAACATAATTTTACATTCATGACAATGTATATATTCACGCAAAAAGGTGTAGTCACAATGAACATAACAATGTACATACAACGAGGAGTTCCGGGGTAAAAATAGTAAAACATCGCCGACTTCTATTTTTAAATTTATCTTAAACAAATGTAAAAAAAAAAAAAATACCAAACAAAACCTAAAACAAAACGTACAGTAAATGATAAACAAATTATACTGAACAACACATCAACCACTTTGAACTAACTGTAGAGTAATTTAATAACTTAGTTTTAATTTAATAAAGTCGTTTAAATTTTTTACATGCTTACTATAAAAAAAAACAACAGTTATTTAAAAAAGAAAATTTCAATTATTTCAATTTATATCTGGATCAACAATGTAATTTTCACATATTTTAACGTAATTATTATCATTATGGGAGTATATGTATTGTACAAAATACTACTGTATGCAAAGACACATATTTACTTACTACGAGTAGATAAAGAGAAAAAAAATTCTTTCTGATTTATTTCTCAATTGTGGAGCGGTGATTTAATTAAAAATAACTACAATGAGGCATAAAAAATTAGATATGGTATAAAGGCCGACATTTAAAAACTGCTCCAACATAAACGGTATTCATAAATTGCGATGTATTTTAAATTTCTGCCGTTATACTAGTACTTCTGTAGGCTTAGTTCATACATTTGGAAGTCGAGAGTTCCAGCGTTCAAGTCCTAGTAAAGGCAGTTACTTTTACACGGATTTGAATACTAGATCGTGGATACCGGTATTCTTTGATAGTTGGGTTTCAATTAACCACACATCTCAGAAATGGTTGACCTGAGACGGTACAAGACGACACTTCATTTACACTCATACATATCATCCTCATTCATCCTCTGAAGTATTATCTGAAAGGTAATTACCGGAGGCTAAACAAGAAAAAGAAAGAAAGATAACAATAAAGAAAGACTTTAGTTTTACGTTCTGTTTCTTTGAGTATTAATAACTACCAAATAATATTAATATCATTATTTTATTTCTTTAAAACCCCTTGATAAAAAGTGCGATAGAACTGCAATTGCAACTTTAATTGTCACCTTACAGATGGACAATATTTTTGATTACTTCAGCGACGATAATATGATATATGAATACAATTAAATTACAATTAACGTTAAACTGTATAAATATGAATAAATTACTTATATTCACCAAAAAAAAACTGCAAAGTTTTCAAAATATCAGATTTTTTAGACGATTGTTTTATCAGATTACATCTGGTGGAGAATACGGAGAATAAATAAACAAATAAATCTCATTTATTTGTTCGGTGTTCCAGTTAATCCAGAACGAGGTGAATAAATCGATTTTCATAAAAATGGTACACGATCGATTTATCTAGACTGGGTGAATGACGACGCGGGTTATATGACCATTTAAAAAATAAAAATGGTGGAATGTAGACCCGAATTTAAGTCTTTAAATTCAACAAACGGAATTTTTATAAGACCAACTGAAAGAAGAATTTCAAAACATATATAATATATTATAAGAATATGTGGCAATATTATTATTACATATAATGCATGCTAAGTAATTGTAACACTTAAAACACACAATATATCAAACAATCAAAATATATTTACAAAAATAAATCTATAATATTCAACGGATGCGAACCCATAACAAATAAGATGGCATTGCACAAGTTAAAAAATAACGAACAATAAAAGGGAGTCACGTAAAACATTACTTAAATTCAAATTATTTTAATGCGCCGTTATCAATAAATATAGTCAGCACACGATATACAGTTGACTTGCATTGGCCAACCTTACATACATAGATCAATTTTAATTCAAACAATATCACTTCATTTGTTTACAGCAGAGATTTAAATATTTCAAAATAGGCAGCAATACGATAAATAACTTTGGGCGATTTATATTTAAAAGAATATATATATATATATATATATATTTAAAACTAACAGTTTTACATAGAATACAGTAAAAGTTAATGCAATATTATTAGTTGAAGCAATATGTACAATAAATAAAGTATTTTATACTTTGAGGGATAAGGGATCGGCCGCTGTACAAGAAAATATTCCGAATGTGAATTTAACAACACTTCCTCAAAATCCACGATCACTTCCCGTCCTTCTAAAATCACGAAAAGGGGTAAAAGAATTCTCTACCTCAACAACTATTTGTCTGTAAGCACACACTAAAAAACGACTTCAAGAACGTAGTATATATAGACGAGAATGTATATATAATTTTTATCATTGAAGATAAGATCGTTAGCGTGTTGTTTAAAAGGTCAGTCCACGCGCTTGAAATGAAACACTAAACAGACCTTTTACATTATAGTTAAAAATACACTCTTATATAATACCGCCAACAACAAAAGCACTGGGAAAAAAACAGCTAAAAATAATGATATTATCGGTCAAACAAGAACACAAACGAATACACAATACAAGAATAAAACGGTACAACGTAACGCACACAATGTAAATAGAAAATTAAGCGATGAAAGTTACTGAAAAAAATATGCGGCTAAATAACCTTTCTTATAAAGGAATTAATTTTGTAAAAATAAAACTGACTCCAGAAAAAAGTAAAAAATAATTTTTCAGTTTTTTAAAATTCATCTTTTTGTAATCAGCGAGCGTCAAATTAAAAACAAAGAATTACTACAAATTTATATATGCTTACCTTATTTTGGCTCTAATTTAAGGAAACAATTTAACAAACTGAGAAAATATCAATTTTGACTTTTTAGTCCAATTCTTTTAAATTAATTACATCACACGTTTATATTTTTATTTTATATATACGCGGACAAAAAGACGCTGCTCGTACGATAAAAGTCGTTCAGAAATAATGTAAAGAAGAAAATTTGCGTCTAATTAAAATAAGAAAAGAAATGCAGAAAACCACGTAGACAGCTAGCTATCGAGAGTGCACCGTATATTCCAGGCTTTCTGGAATATGAGGATACGTTTTTTCCTTAATAAAGATACAAGAAGCAACGCCAAGCAGCTACAGCTTTCTTGAATTTTCGCGTGAAAATAAATTTAATATCAGAATGACGTAAAGCTATATAGTATATAAATTAGGGTACAACAGCCCAATATTAATAGATGAAAAAAAAGTTAAAAATATTTTTTCTAGTCTATGTAAACAAGAGATAAATATTAAAAAATACGACTACCAAAAAAAATCGATCTTTATATAGAATAATTAAAGAGTGTGCGAGTGACAATTTTGTATATAGTATAATTTTTTTTTTTAATTTTTGAACCCTAAATAGTGGGTATGCATATTTTAATTTTACACTCCTTTTTGGGCAGTCGTGTGACAGCGCAGCATTCGTTAAAAATACTTTCACTTAATTTGTGCGGAAAAACTAACCACGGGACTGTCAAGAGTCACAGAAATTAATTATAAGTGTAGCGTACGGCTTAACTTGCAAATAAAAAAAAAACATACGGATAACAAAGCCGAAGTCACAAAATTCATTTCTTATTTTTACATTATTACTACTAATCAAATAAAATGTACGAGTATTATAAGAAAAACAGACGCGTAAACAATCCTAATTAATTAGTACAGTAAACATTATTTATTTCTAACTTAGTAAAACAACTAACGGGACCAGAAAAAAATTATACTGTATGTAAGTAAAACATCGGACTACATAAGAACGGGATTAAATTATCTTTTAATTTTTAAATGAACTAACTGAACTAACAAAATGAATCGGAAGAAAGACTACAAACTATAATCTGTGAGAAGATCTATCATAACACCGCAACAGAATGGTTCAAGCTCCCATACCATTAGTTCATTTCCGACAAATACTGCTCCTCCTGGGGCTCAGAGAACAATTCTGCTACGCTTCGTTAAAATCAAGTAAAGCGTTGAAAAGTTACTTTTAGTCAAATAAAAACACAACTAATACGCTTGTAACATATAATACCTTTATTTACGTAGTTGATTGAACAAAATAATCAGTACGCCATCAATATTTTAAAACATTTTGTTGAAAAAAAAACTACATTTTAATGAAATAAATTAACCCACCAAGAATTATAATGGTAACACAGTGTAGGAATTCAGAGGTTTTTAAGACGAGCATGATCTTATATAATTAAAGCCCTTCTATTACATTACTGCAGGCAGTCACGCAAACCTACATTTAAATAAGTGAACTGCATACTGCTGAATCAAGAATCACTTCACCAATTGCAACTCCTTACAATATATTTTCATCTCGTCATTTGTACAGGTGAACGCTTGCATTAAAACAAGCAATTTAGTTTTTCACGGATTCATAAACGCCACGCCCCTTTAAAATAAAATCAAGATTATACATAAAATCGCTACTGCTAACGATCGGAGTTTTATATTAAACATTCATAAAAAGCATCTCTTAATCACAAAAACAAAGCGCTTGTTATAGGGGATATCTGATGTTGCAGATATAAATTTATAGCAGTAGTATACCAATTTCAGACAAAAAAACCATACTATCAAGGCATAAGAAAACAGGCCAATTACTACAGATTTTTTTTCAGACAGAAATAAAATCTGAAAGAGCCGAATCGAACAGATATCGTACTGATAGGCATAAAAAAACATTTAATGTTTTTCTAAGTGTGATACTATTTCTTGAATTGCTTTTTTGCGTACATTACAGATCTGTAAATACAATTTTTCTTTCACCCTTAGTTTTAAATAAATTACGCTTCAAAAAAAATTAAGGAAAAATATGGTTAAAATCTGTAAAATTTATAATTTTGCATGGCCATACCTGTTTTACAAACGGAGGGCGATAGAAAGATTCTGAGTTCATATTGGTTTTCAGCATAAGAAAACAGATTAAAATCACGTATTACATGTTAGGAAACAAAAATTATATTTATCAGTGTAATAGACCGATACAGTTGTAATCATTAATATTATCATAACAAAAAAAAAGACTTTGAACGAAGCGACAAACCGATAACGGAGCATCGTATACTCACAAACTTTTACACCGCGAACTCAACAACCCGCGACTAAAGCCCTAGATAACGAAGCGGCAACGCCGACTAAAGTTATTAATTACTAAATTTTTCTTACTTAAGACTAGAATTTTATTTTATTAGAATTACTGAATAATTAATACAAATCAGTCCCCTATATTAAGAATAAAAATTTCAGTATTTACATCTAGTTTTTAATACGTGTATGTGCTCCCGAATCTATTTTTAAGTCTGTAAATAAATTAAATCCATAATTTAGAAATTACCGTCATTTACACTATTTAGAGAAACAACTTAGGTTGAAAAATGAGAAAAAACCACTACATACAAACGATTTTTATTAATGCGACGATGTTAAAAATATAACAGGTCCTTTCCTCCACTTAATCGTGCATAAAAAATTACAAAAAAAAGTCAAATTAAACTTTTTTCCAAATTGTAGTAAAAAGTAAAATTAAAAGAATCAACAACAAACTAAATTATTGTAAAATTAAAATAAAAATTTACCAACTTGCACAACACAGAAAGTATGTAAATAGTAATTCTTTATATTCACGTCGAATATTCTACGACATAGTAGACAGTCATCCAAAAAGTGAGACGTTCAGGAAAAGAGAAAATAAAACGAGAGAGGGAAAGAAGCCAAAAAACGAACAGGAGACTAATTTTCCACACTAAATGATCGCTTGACTAGTGTAAGGACGCTAGGGAGACAACCATAGTTCCTTCGTGCCGAGTATCGACCGTAGAGCAGGTGGAGGAGACTAAGGTACGTGCGTCGGGCGACATTTTTGTTAGACCGGAATAATTTAAAATCATTTATTTCTTAATTTGGTGCGGAACAAGGTTCTGTGTGAGATGCAGGTGAGGTGTACCGGTGTGTACAAGCCCTAGTACCGGCTATTATGTCTTCACAGAGCCGGATCGTAGCACGGTGCAAGCTGTGATCGACACAAAGCGATACGTACATAGCAGTAACCCTTTTTTTATTCGGGATAATTTCCTCAATATCTTAAGTCATATATTTATTATTCGTGCGGTCCAAAATATTCATCGATTTATTATTCTTCTTCTATCTCTTCTGCTGCCGTTTCACAATTTACAAGACGCATCACAAAAGATGCAATTAATAAAAATAACATTTAAAAAAACATTTCACAAAACGGAATAGCAAAATAACTTGTAGAAATTAATGTTTAATCGACGTATACGCATCATCCCCAGACATCGTTTAACAGAACATTATTTGATTACTTCTGAACAAATTTTATCGCCACACGCTATCACGTAAAATTAAATTAATTACATATAGCGATTCAAACATTCTCTTATAGATGCAAGAAACAACTGTAAAACAAAAATTCTGCTATTTATTATGCTTCATTTGTAACATACATCCGTTAACAGCAAGAAATAAACTCGTGCCGAATATTTAGTTATGATACATCCCTAATGACTAAATTTGTATAATCCTACAAAGACATAATATAGTGTGTTTTCCAAAAGTAAAATATTTTTATTCTAATGCGCGGCAAAATGTAAAAAGAAATAATCAAATTACGTGTACACCAGCTGTTCACACATCAGTCTAAATAACAAAGTCTAAACAGCCAGCTGTACGGCAGATGCTATCCGCCATCTTGCACTCCGTGACACGACGTTACAGCAAAACGAAGCAAGCGGAGAATCAACTTTCACTAACCATCATATACACAGAAGACAGAAGATGATATTCTCTGTTTTTTTTTCCAACAATAGAATAGTAAGTCACGAGCAATAAGACCGACTGTAAATTTAAATGGATTTTCCTAAGATAAGTACCGTATATAGGTTTTTTATTTAGCATAAAGAACAATAATATTTTTATCGTATTCTCTTGAACAAAATTACAGAAAGAGCCATTTGTTTTCGTCTAAACTTTTTTCTGTAGTTATTATAACTGTAAATTATTTCTCGAGAGTAAATTCTGACATCGATAAAAAAATACGATAAATTACCGATCCCTAACTGAATAATGGAATAACCGAGTTCAATTTTAATGAAAGCTATGTGATTTATGATTACGTATTATTTAGATATGCGTAAAGAACATGTTCTACACGTTCAAAATTGTACAGCGTAATTAACATATTGCCAAAAATTATACAGTTACGGCATTAAAAATAAATAAAAATGTTACATTATTTAAAAAATATCTTCTATTAGATTTTGAAATTTATAAGATGTAATTTTGATCGTCTGAAATCAAAATTGAATAAAAAGATTCCCGACTAAAAAACTTCAGAATAGTAATACTTACTGTGAACTACCGTTATGTACTGTTTTAACTAGTATACTTCTGTTCGGCCACTTTTATACATCGTACATTTCTGAAGTAAATACAAGGGTTTTCTTAAAGAAATCTTAAAGCTCGCTTCAGATGGCCTCATTACAACTTATTGTAACATACATTTAAGCGAATTTGTGTAAAATTGTTGATCGATAATGTGCTGCTTCCATCCTGTGTAGATGCACAGGTCTTCGGAGGGATTACGGACGGGATGTATGCCAACTGTTTAGAGAAATCCTTTGGGAGGGGTTGTTCTTTCGTCTCGTAGCCATTCTGCGGGTAGAGGTCGAACGTCCCGTTTTCACTTCGTACCCTTGATTATTTTCCTCTCTCCCGGTAACTTACTGTACGTTTTTGATACGTGCTTGTACTCACGGTAAGGAAGTAGGAACCTCTGCCTCCTAATACAATGCTATACGAAAAAACTCCAACAAAGTTTACGGAAACAATTTCCTTAAAACAGAAATTAATTAAAAATCCGAAACTAGCGAACAGATACCGCACACTGGAATTTCTTTTTGATTTGCTAAAATAATAACTGCAAATAAATAAAAACTAAAAAAATTGAAAACGAGTAATAAATAAAAAAGAAAGGCGGCATATCTGAAATATTATCTGCAATAATACGGCTCAAAACATGTAGTTCAATTGTAATCTCCTGGTTTTAAAATTTTCTGGCTCTGAAAAAACTAAAATTAGCAGTTTGTTCTCGCGTTAACGTTACATTAAATATATACAATACAACAATGGTCTTCTACAAAACGAAGGCTCGTTTCGATTACAGTTGAAGCCGTACTCTTAAAATTAATCAAATAAAGATTTTCTAATAATCAATAACCACAGGACAACGTAAATTGCTGACAATTATTACTTTTTAATTCGCTCCGATCCAATAATACGAATATCGCTTCTTTAAATTAATACAAATAAACTAAATAATACTAATTAATACAGTATGCAGGTAGTCAATCAATAAACGGTCGCAAAATATATATCGACACAAAAATTGAGTAACACCTACCGGTCGCCTTCGCCTGTCAGTTAAGACATAAAGAAATGTCAAAGCGACCTTCACACTAAACGCCTTAGTACAACTATATTCGCAGCAGGGAATATCAAAAGCATTCATTTTAAAATAGAGAAATGAATTGTCATAAACCGTTTCTTCAAAATTAAAAATTAAAAAAAAAACTGTAGTATATTTTTTAAATACTGATAAGAAAACTTAATAAATTGACATTTTTTAAAGATTAAAAACCATAAAAATAGAAAAAAGTGAGCTCACTCCATGTTACCGAAGAAAAATATTGAAATAAATCAGCATTCTACCCGTAGGTGGGTAAATGGCAGCGTTTCAATTTCGAATCCCGATCAGCATTGGTATTTTTCATTCGTTCTAAAATTAAGTTCTATATATTCCCAGGCATAAACATCAAGCTTATTTCGTATATTAATATGAAAAATTACCTAGTATAAAATCATAATTCCGTGGAACTTAAAAATTTACTGCGACATAAAATAAAAATTTAAACATAACCGGTGTGGTTCTACTATTACGGTATCATGATTTACTCTCTGTTAACCACCGTAAGTCAACGAAAATGTACTATAATTAAAATGCTCCGTTCAGTAATGTTAGGTTCGATTACCTATTACGATTACATAAAATATTTTATCTAATACCAAAATAATAATCCTCTACGTCGATTTACTTAATAATAATAATAATGCTCCGAATAAATCCAACCCCACATCCAAACAATAACATCTACGCACACATCCGAAGTAGTATGTCGTTGTCGGGCAACGACATAGTGCTTCAGTACTTCCACTTATTTCGGCCAACAGGACAATGGCCTTGCTCAGGAGCTCCGTTGTGGAGTACGGAATTGGCGGTCCCGATCTGGTTGCGGTTGTGCTTCTCGGTTTCGCTGTTTGTAGCGAGGGTGTGAGCCATGACCGTGATTTGATTGCCGACGCTGGGCGGAGTACCCATCCCCTTCTCGGTTGTGGAAACCGGGTAAAGGGTGGCTGCTGTGAGCTTGGTCAACCGAAGTCTTGCGCCGTCCAGCGTGAGTCAGTCGCTTCGGCCCTCGGGAGGTATTGTCCCACGGTAAGGGTACCAGAGCCCTTACTGCTATGTGCGAGCCCTGGCATGTCAATATCGTGGGTCCAGGCAGTACCTGACTCCCCGGCCCGGGTTAAATTTGTGGGAAGCGGCTGACTGGGGGAACCCAGGCAGGATCAGTGATTCGAGGTATGCCCAACCGTCCCACCACCCGCAGCTTTTGACATCATGACTGGCGTAAACATAGGTTATGGATAATTTATCATCCACATCTTCCGTGACAGAAGGTCCACATAAAAACCCTCGTCTTGGTGAACCTTTTTCTTCGGAAGCGAAGAGGAGGAAGAGTGTCGAGTTTATAGTTCTAGAAAAGAAGGATAGAACCGAGCTTCCACTTAAGACTGGAGGACCTATTCCTAAGTATCTAATTAATAAGAAAAAGTAAGGTGATTTTTCTAAGATCAGCCTCTTCGTGATAGCTTGAGGCATCACGGAAGCAGTTGGAGATCCGGTTAAAGACACAAGATTACGACGGGATTATTCGTTGAGACCGTCAACTGTCATCGACAGACAGTCGTCACGATTAATGAAGGCTAAGAAGATTGGACATATCGACGTCGAGGTTGTGCCACGCGGTACACTAAATACCTCTGAAGGAGTAGTTCTGTGCAGAGATTTGCTTAACTACACTGAAGATGAAATTGTAGATGAGGTTTGTAGACAAGGAGTTATTGCATGTCGACGGCTGAACACTCGAAAAAACGAAGAAGTCTTGCCTCCGCGTCGCATGTGCTAACGTTCAATAAACCTACATGTCCGGAGAAAATAAAAGTAGGGTTTCATAGGCTAAATGTGCGCCCGTTCATCCCAACACCACTACGGTACTTCGGATGCCAAAAATTCGTACACACAGCAGCGAGACGCACAAGGAAACAGATTTGCACATGTGACAACCGGTTGCACTCGGATAATCCGTGCAGGGATCCGCCGATATGTGTTAACTTCAATGGACAACATAGAGCAATATCAAGAAATTGTCTGATATATAAGGAGGAAATTCCGATACAGGAGGTAAAGACCGTTCAGAAGGTCAGTTATTTTAAAGCTAAAAAAATTGTGCACAGCAGAATGCTAAAGGTCCCGTCTTATGCACAGGTTGCTGCTGCTGAGCCACCTTCAAACCAAAGGATGTAGTAACAAAACTAGTGTCAGACTTAGCAATTTTAGTGAAAAGAATTGATAAGAAATTGAAGAGTCGTACAACTAGGGACAGCCGTTCAAAATCGTCTAAAATAAAAGCAGACCTGCCTAAACCAAAGTGTTCTATTCCACCGAAGAATGAGCCTTCGACTAATTCAAAGACAAAGCAAATTCAAACGAAAATGCAGAAGGAACCTGAAGTAAAAGTTTGATTGAAAAAACCCGATTGAAAAAACCCAACTCCGGGACCTGCGAGGCCGGAAATACTGTTTTTTTTGGAAAAAAGAGATTTATAAAAAACAGCAATGGAGCCTTCCGATTGAAAAAACCCAACTCCGGGACCTGCGAGGCCGGAAATACGGAAATACTGTTTTTTTGGAAAAAAAAGATTTATAAAAAACAGCAATGGAGCCTCCGAAATCACAGAGGCCTTTAAGAGGGCGAAACACAAGGCCGCCCCACATGTTCTAGCGGTGAGTACATCCGGTCTGAACTGCCATGTACTTCTGACTGCGCCATCGGATCCTCCGAGACTTACGGTGGAGGAACTGAAGACTCCATTTCCGAGAACTCAGATACAATGGATTCGACATCGAGACCTTCAGAAGATGGAAAATAGAAGTAAAAAGGATGGCCGAAAGGGAAACCGAGGCGATTACAAATTTTACAAACAAGAGATTGATTTTATACTTCTACGAAGAATTTATTTTAATATAATTTGTTTTTTTTTATTTTGTATAACTGAGAGTTTTAAGATGTGTTTTTTTATGTTCTTTAAACATCTTCTATTATAAGTGACGAGAGATAATAAGTGGCAAGGGCTCTTTACACCCTTGTCTTAACGTGTTTAACATTATATTTTTTTAATATTAGTATTATTAATATTTTGTAATTGTGATTTGTTAGTGTTTACTTGATGTGAATTTGTTTTACGTTTCGTAAGAAATGGTTTTTGTTTTTAACTGGAAGGACCTTTTATACCCTTGCAATTTTGTGTTTGTTTTGGGGTTTTAATCCCATGACAAGTCTGTTTTTTAGATGATCACTATTGACAAGACTAGACTATGTCACTCGAGTTTTACCGAGAGGGATAGTAAGTTTTTTCTTTTTTTGTGTGTTAGAGGCTAATGACCATAGCAGTCATGCTCCTAAAAAATATATATATATATAAAAAAAAATGTTACGCAGAAATACAAAAATGTATGTATCCTATTTAGCAAACAGCGTATATTATTAACAAAACGAATCTTTCAATCACTACTATTAATGTTAATATAAAAATAACATAACATTAGTGTATAAAAAAAGTAAATATTCTTTCAGCAATTTCACAGACATAATTATAATTATTAGTAAAAACATAACAATAATAACCAATTGCGTAATTAGAGAAATAAGATTGTTATACCGCAAATATTTATTATTATATTATTGGGTATTAATTATGTAACAATACACAGTTTACTGCGGTACAGAGATAATGAAAAGTTAAGTTATTAATTTCGGACAAAACACGTGATAATCTAACCACAGATAATATGCTTTATTAAATTTAAGATTTTTATACTTCAATAAAACAGCTAATTAAAGAAAGATAAGGAATTAAATAATGATAAAATAAAAATCAACTATTTAATATCTTAATTTCTTTAACTCAAATTGGTTATTAATGCAATATTTGTAAAATACACGCCTTCTTCAAACATTTTAAAAAAGCTAGATATATAGTTTCAATTTGTTGCAATTTATGAGAAATCCTATATAATTTGTATATATCTAATACAAAAGCAGGTAAAACATCGGAGATCATATAATACGCATTTTTGTATCTCATTTATATTATCTGTAATTCAACAGTCCTTGGACTTACAACCAAGTTCCTTTGGTGTGGAACTTATTATACAAACACAATTCGTGTAAAATTCCTGATGATGTCTAAGACTTACGTATAAATTAGCTTCTCGACAAACAACAAACACATCAATCTTTCAATCGGCAACTTAATGAATTATAAGATAACTATGCGCATGCGCATATTCTAAAATTTTATTAAAACTACTTTTCTGAAATTAATATATAATTAATTTAAAAATATTTCTCTAACAATATGTACCAATTAGCCTACTTCTTCCACAATTTTATGCTGATAATTGAATATTCAAGATGTGAAAGATACGATGAAGCTAAATCATGACTAAATCTTGGCTCTGAATATAAAGGGATGGAAAAATACAACAAAAAAAGTTATAATTTGTTTCAAAAATCTATTGAAACAGCCACAATTTTTTGATTATTTGCGATTCAGAACGACTCTATGTCTAAATACTAGTTGGCTAATTATAATTAAGTATCACTGACTTGTCTAAGTCGTTCCTTATATTACCCAAAGAAAAACAAAAACCCGATAAATAATTATGTCTACTACCCGGTAAGGGCTTGCTTCACTCGCCCGTCTAACAACCACGGGGGCGGGCGAAGCCCACTGGTTAGACGGTCGACGCGTTCGTATCTTCATGTTTGAGAGAAGGTAAAGTATTTTACAGATATTCATTAAAGAAAAAAAGGATTAGTAATTTTACTTAATTATATTTCTGTTGCCATGGTGACAGAAATATATTTATAAAATATTTATATATTTTTATAAAATTTCAAAAAACGTGTTTACAATAGTTTTTTTAACAAAATTAAAAAAAAATAGTAGGTATAATAAATGATAATGTAAACAACGTACTGTTTATAGTACACAATATAATTTATTATATAACAGTTAGTCCAATTTTGCGTCGCTAGATCGTAGCGCTTCAGTCAAAATAAAAATGTGAGCACATTAACAAACCAACCAACGCATCATGCTTTTTTTTATTGAAGAGAATATTTGTTTTAAAGACTAGAATACCTAGGCTATCCGGATAACTTTTCATAAGTCATCATAAGAAAATACAAAATATTAATAATTAATATTTTTAGCTTCGTGTAAAACACAATACTAAATAATTCCACAAACATAAAAATCTGATGTGGACACCACGTAACTTCCTTGCACGCCTATTAAATTACATATAAACATTTTTCTTTTTAAATGAAAAGTACATAAAACTTTATTTCATTAATAACTTTTTTTTAATGTTATTTTTGAATTATTATTTACTGTAAAAAGTTTTTACAATCTGAGGTTAATAATTATTAATAAATTATTATATTTAAATTTAAAAAAAAAGTTAAATAAAATTTGTATATGAAGTCGGATTCGAACCGATGTACCTTCCCCATGTACAATCCACTTATTTCATTAATTACAATTTTATTTGGCTATAATTCTGGAACCAATAAAAATAGGTACCACTTATGATATATCGTTGAAAAGCTCTCATTGAAGCTCTCACTGGCTTATTACTGCAGTTAAGAAAGTTCAAAATCCAAATTTTTGGATCTCGATTGAAATCAAAAGGGGAGGTGTCCAAAACTAGATGTTACAATAGACCTAAATCCAAAATTTCAACATCCTACGGAAAATCGTTTTTGAGTTATGCGAAATACATACGTACAGGCGTCACACCGAAACTAGTAAAAATGGATTCAAGGATGGTTAAATCTCGGTTTTCAAATTATAGTTTGAAAACCGAAATTTTTAGCGTTCACAATACTTCTTTTACTTCAATGCAGAAGGTATACAAAAAACAAAAGGTGTTATTTGAAAATTATAAGTATGTTAAGACCATAACGAAAATGTTGAAGGCTGACAAGATATATATAAGTCGCTCACAAACTGGCATAGCATATTACAAAAAAGATAAATCCCATGCCAAGCTTAATGTCAAACCTATCGAAACAGCAGCGCATATGTTAATCTCAACAACAGAATGAGTCTGTTCGTTGGACTGGATGTAAAATGAAAATTGTTTTGAATGAATGCAAATAGAGTAGTGGAACTTCTTGCAGGTGCATTTTACCTCATAGGCATAAGAAAGACTGGGACAAATACATGTAACCCTTTCGTTGATTAAAAAAAAGAATAAATTACATACTTCGTCTCATTGTACTTAATACGAGAAATTTAACATTTTTATTTTACACCAAAGTAATCCTCAGTACTTAAACCATAAATACTTCTCAGAATGCGATGTCCAGTAGTAACTTGGACTACGATTCTATTACTCGTTTAGTTAGCACCCTTGGAAGGATTAATTTTCCATTACAATGAAATTTCACCACCGCTTTACGTAAATCTGTATATGAATAAAAGGAGATTTGATTTTTAAAGCCGGGACTTCATGAAAAAATCTAGAGATTTAAATACCAGACATAACTTATCTCTTATCGTTAATGAACATACGAACAACAAAGCAACCATCAACATGCGATGCTAATGAATAAAAACAAAACTGCTGTCAGAACACTGAATATCGTGCAAGTGCATTCAGTGTTAAACAACAGTAAATTATACAAATCAACATCCTAATTAATTACAGATAACTATACCGGATTTCAATAATAAAAAGAAAAATAAATCTGAAATTACTATAAAATAATGTTAAAAATCGATAAATGAACGAATTTGATATTAACAAACTAATAATTAATGAAGAAAGTTGGAAATGAAAATTTAATCGCATTTACGCTTTCAAATAAGAGACCGAGTGGCTGTTTCTGCACTCTAACGGAGTCCTTAGCGCATAGAAAGTGGTCAAGGACAATCCACCTCCTGCATAGCAGCAGTCGGCGTCATCCATTCTCTTGTACTATATAGTGCTGAAATTATGCTACGCTAATATATTCTAACTAAGAAACCTTAAAAGCTGTATTAAAAATATTAAAACAGTTTTATCATTTTAAAAACCGGTGTTCATAATGTTAAAGAATGCTTATAAAATGAAAAATTCTATAAAAATATTTTTAACAAATTCAAGTACACTAATATTAGCAGCGAAATTTTTTTGTGAAAATTATAAAGTCTAAAAAAATTATAAATCATTGTAATAAAGCACTACAAAAACGTTTGATAAAGCAAAGCTAGGTGCTTCTTTTATATTTTTAAACTACAGGAAAAGACAAATAAATTACAGAGAAAATATACATAAACGAACAGCAATAGAGCATTACATTAGAAGGCCAAGCTTACCTACTGGCCCAATACGCGACGGAATTTAGACCGCGCGACCGATGTCAGTCGCTATTTTACTGTTACAAAGGCGTAATACCCTGATAAGAAAAGAATAATGAATACAGTTACACATACAGTAGACCACCAAACACGTGATGATGATGATGATGATGACTACAATGACACTCGTCTGTTTTAATACGTATGACCGATCAAACTTAGTGAATGATAGACGTCATGAATGAAATAACGTGCAGTGTATGCGCAATTCAGTATAAATGAATGATCGCTCGTCTCAACGAACTCGGTCCGTAAGCTTTATACAATGCATGATTTACATCGCACATCATCGATTAATGATTTGACAATATTTTTTAATTTGAGTTAACTACTAAAATAAATTACAAAGCACAAGAAAAACGCTTATAACATAGACAAGTGCCTCAGGGTTAAACGACAAATAAAAATACACAATAATATATTTTTAAGAAATTTAATCATCAATTTACTGAGAG
Source organism: Lycorma delicatula (assembly GCF_047948215.1). Taxonomy (NCBI): domain Eukaryota; kingdom Metazoa; phylum Arthropoda; class Insecta; order Hemiptera; family Fulgoridae; genus Lycorma; species Lycorma delicatula. Next base: position 303,737,732 of record NC_134455.1, read on the forward strand.
AACAATGCTTGTTTTTATTCATTTCTTATTTAAAAAAAAATTTCAACAAATGCAAATTCCGACTTATACCAAACTTGGTAAGATGAAACACATAAACAAAACATTTGTTTTGCATATTGAAGGTTTAATAAACCAAAAATTCTTCGTTGCATTTTAAATTTAGTTTTTTTTTTCAAATTGTACTAATCAACAAAAGTTATTCATATACAAATGTCCTTATTTCATTTCCAAAATAAAATTATTGGGAAATCATTGGGAAATTAAAAACAAACTACTATGTCGTTTATTAATACTATACACTATTTGTCTTAAAAAAATTTCACGGAAGACGCAAAATCACATGTGCATTACAACTTTCAGAACATTATGTAATTTTTTTTTTAATTTTGTCTAAAACATCGCCCTAAAATGCAATTTATCATATGGAACGTAATCTTTACTTTTATACCCAGTAGAATTTTAATGTAAATCTAATTTTTTAAATTATTTCCAACTTAATTAACACCCTGATTCTATTACAACGTTAACTGTTTTAACCGCGATTACAACTGTACAAAAACAGATGAAAATTCCGAAAGAAATTCTAAAAATAACTTCTTTTTTTCGGACAAAGGAACTGGAATATTCATTTGTATTTTATTATCAACACCTGGTCATGCTTTTAATACTACATACATTCAACAAAGAAATTAGGACGGATGAAGTATGATAAATGAAAAAAAATCCAAATACTTGCCAGGAATCGAACTAGAGATCACCGATCTAGAAATAACCGTTCTAACACTACATTAACTAGCCGGTTCAAATTTTTTTTATGTAAATAACAATTTTCAATTTATTACAAATAACAAACTGATCCTAATTAAGAGATATACTGCTTTTTCGCAATTAATAATCGTTGTGCGTAAACTGTCTTCATCAGTTCACTAAAGCAAAGTGTAGTTAAAAAAATAAAATATTCTTATATAAAGAAGTAAATTTTTTGTTTAAAAACTTGCGACCGAAACTAAAAAAAAATTCTACAAAATTCTCCTACATCACAGACAAAGGTGGTCTTGAACAATTTAACTGTTCAGTACATGAGAAATGAAATAAATCGTATAATGAGAAAAACTGTTGTATGAACTTATAACGCCGTATTACACCTCAAGTCAGTACGAATTTTTCAACGCCATCATTTGCAACCTCGTCCTCTGCGTTCAGATCATCAGATTTGAATAATTCTTTCGCAGAAACAAAATTAATGTGTTTCTTTCGGAAATCACAATAATATCGACTTTCCAGATCAGAATGTTGAAATAGAAATCATTAATTAAATGCATTAAAAGTTCGTATCTTTATTATCATTCATGCGAAATTATGAAATTCCAAAGGGGTATTTCTTTTCCTTATAAATTAAAATAATCTTGTAAAAAAAAAAAAAAAAAACATTTTTCGTAACTTTAAAACAATAACTTGTTAAATTAAGTTTTACTGGGAAAAAACTCACAATATTTTTTTCTGTAAATGAACCTAATTTTAAAGCGATTTTAAGGGATCTTAAAAAAAATTACGGAATGGTCGTTAAAACATGTTAATAGTGGCAAGATTTTTGTGACCTCTTCACGAAAAAAACCTTAGGTAAAATCATTAGAAATTTCTATAATAGTCTACATCATCTCAGAAACAGTTTATTTAACGATTAATTTCCTTACTCTGGAAACTTTTTTGCAAAAAAATCTCCCGAGATTAATTTTAAAATTTCCAGGGGAAAATTATTTTAATCTTTTTCTAGTAATTCTACTGGTTAAAATTACAATAATTCTTTCAATAAAATAATGAAAAAATAATAAACTGCAATGCTTAAAAGATATAAATGTACAAGTTCCGATTAAAAATGAATTGCAATTAAAAAAATAAATAAAACTATAAATTTACTTTTTCAACGCAGGAAATAAAATGAATAGACAAAATATTTTTTTCATGAGATTTGAGTCGGTTTGCTTTGTTAATCGATAAAAAGGAAGAAGCTTTATTATTAGTAGAATAAAAAAAAGCCACCGCTTTACGCTAGCGTGCTTAAGATTAATTCAAAAGTATAAAATATCTAAACACTCACCGATCTACTTTTAATATCGTTATTATTCCCACTGTTAAATGAATATTACCTGTAACAAAAAACAAAGTTTATAAAGATTAAATTCTACTTTCTTAGTATTAAAAAAATTGACTATACATAACCTACATGCGTATACAAACTAAATTATTCACTAAACCAGTAAATAAGAATAAAATTATGCTCTAAAAACACTGAAAAAAAATTAAATTTTACAAAATACTTACAATCTCTAGAGTGTGATATATATATATATATATATATATGAGAGAGAGAGAGAGAGAATTAAGATACAGGAGGATAAACATCTTTAGCTACCAGATGAAGAAGCTTAATTGCGCATACATCGAAAGGTCATCAACCTCCTCCCATCCCTTAACCAGAATATCGTACAAAGGAGAAAGATGCATTCACTGGGTTCACAATTCAAGGCAAAAGACAGCTTAGCCTATTTTACATCCACGCACTCAAAACTGACGATAAAAGATTGAAGAATAAAAATACGTTTATGGTAATAACAAAAAAAAACCCAAACAGAGACCGCAATACGAGACAAATAACCCCCGACCAGCTTCAAGGTACGTCTAAGCAGCGGTCACTCATTTCGTTCACTTCCCCTCCAAACGAAATCAGGATGTACAGTTACTATATTGGAAAAAAAAACTATCGATTTTAAACGAGAAAAGTTATAGAAATAAACAAAGTGCAGGTAGAACGATAGAACCCATCAGGTTGGTCTAGTGGTGAACGCGTCTTTGCAAATCAGCTGATTTCGAAGTCGAGAGTTCCAACGTTCAAATTCTAGTAAAAGCAGTTACTTTTATACGGATTTAAATATTAAACTGCGAATACCGGTGTTCTTTGGTGGTTGGGTTTCAATTAACCACACATCTCAGAAATAATCGGCCTGAGGCTGTACAAGACTACACTTCACTTACAATCATACATTATCATCCTCTGAAGTAATACCTAAATTTGAATACTAGATACCGGATTTGAATACCAGATCGAAGATACTGGTGTTTTTTGGTGGTTGAATTTCAATTAACCACACATCTCAGAAATGGTCGACCTGAGACTGTACAAGACTACACTTCACTTATACTCACACATATCATCCTCTGAAGTACTACTTGACTGTGATTTCCGGAGGCTAAACAGGAAAAAAGGTAGAACGGTAGAAATCCCATTAACGAAATAAATAAATATATGAGAAAACTTAACAAGATAAGAACTGTTATGATGTAAAAAATTAAACCTAAATAATAAAAAATTAGTTAACTACAACCTACTATGTTGAAATTAAAAGAATTAAACATTTTTTTTACTATTCCAAGAGTTTTGATATTTTTCTTAACCTAATAAAAATAACCCTGAATGAAAAAAACAACAGCACGCGAAAAAACTAACGTTTTGAAAACATACGAAAAAGAATGCAGAGAAAGAGTCTACTTCCGAATATGAGGTAAGACTAGTTTTTACAATGGAGGAATTTTTTTTAACATTCCATCAATTTTGTTGAAGTTTTACGTAAAAAAAAATAGATCAGATATCATCTTCCATTTTTACCTGGAAGATGATATTACGGAACCTTCACTAAGGAACATTGTATACATAATATACCGTGCGATTCAAAAAAGTCTTCACAACTATAAAAGCGTATAAACATTTACTGAGATAACTTACAGATTCGGTTGAGGTTTCATTTCATAGAAAAACACATCAAGTTGTCACCCAACATTCACTTTGGTTCGACATGACTTCCATTTGTAATGCAACTAACTCGTACATCCCACCTTAAGTTGGTTGATTTCATTCCAGACTGTAGCCAGCAAGTCGGGCGTAACCTCTGCAATTGCAACGTTAATTCGAAGTCTTAGCTCAACAGATCAGCAGGCAAAGATGGTACATACACCCGATCTTTAATGAAACCCCAAGAAATTCTAGCGGGGTCAAATCTGGGGAACTAGGTAACCGTGCGATTGGACCTTCACGACCACTCCACCAACCTGGGAATCCAGTATCAAGAAAATTACTTTTAGGACTTATAGGCGGTAGTAAGGTGAACCCGTCTTGCTGATAGTAATGGCGCCCATCTTGGTCACCATCGCCTGAGTAATTAGAAAAATTTGAAGAATGTCCAGCCAGATAAACGATACCATTTCGGTTGCCTCCTGGAAAAAAATCGGGCCGTACAGTCTTTGTTTGATTCGGATACAAAAACATTGACGTTAGGGCTACACGAATATACTGTAGTTTAATGAGGGTTTTCGCTACCTCATATTCGGCAGTTACGGGTGTTCATCTTGCACTTGTTTCACTAATGTGAAACACCGATTTCATCACTAAAATTACATTCTCTAAAAATGTAACGCTGTCTGCAATTCTATCCATCATTTTCACAAAAAACTGCAGCCGATCGACTTTGTCATCACCTGTAATGTATTGAACCACGGCTAGTTTTATGACTTAAAGTACAAACGTTTACGTAATACGCGCCAAACAGTCATTTGTGGAATGCTAGTCTCACGTGACGCACGTCGAGTTGATTTCATCGGACTACGTGCAAAGCTTTCCCTGAATTGTACCACAACAGTTTCAGGGACGCACGGGCATACTGGTGATTTTGCATGTTTAACATAAAAACCTGTTTCAACGAAGGTTTGTGGTGCCAAGAATAAATTGTATGCCTACTAGGTGGCGCCCTAGTCTACTCTACAAAAATTACGTTGGACTGCAGGTGCTGACTGCAAATCGTGAAACCAAAACACAGCGAGCACGTTCCACACCAGTAAATGAATCCATTTTTAACACCACTGGTGGCCGAATTTGGTACTAATGATATGAAAGGAATTTGTAAGTTATTTGCTCAACAGAATTTGCAAGATATCTATAAAATTTTTATATTCTTATATATTTATGAAGTCCTTTTTGAATCACCCGATATATATATATATATATATATATATATATATATATTTATGGATTAAAACATTTTTAGTGAGCTACAAATGGGAGTGGATGTGTTAATTACGTATACATTGAAGTGACAGAGATATGACCAATGAATGAAAGAATTTGAAGGAAAACTGTAAAGAAATAAAAGGAAATGGAACCGTTTCAAAGATACTTTCATGATTTTAGGTTAATTCGTTTATTTTTGTTTTTTGATGTTTTGAGTTCTTTGTATTTTTATTTTGGATTGATTTCTGTACTATGATTAGAGAATGTATGTCCTAATCGTTATCACGTGATCGGATATTTTGTGATACAGTAACACAAGTAAAGACTAAATTACTTAAAACTAAACACCAATCACCATTGCTGTTCAATTTAGGCGAATGTCTCAAGATTATGTCTCAAAATTGAATCTGAACACAACAATAAACCACAACAATAATATATATATAAATATATATATATATATATATTTATATATATATATATTAACAAACGGAAAAAAGTTAATAGTTCAAATCAAAAATAAAAATGCGTTAGGTAGCATCATACATATCGAATATAAAAAATGAAAACAGCACGATTGATTAGTGAATCAAAAATGAAGCACGGTGATAAAATAAAACTTTTAAATTAATCGTAAAATAAATAATTCGAAAATTATTCTTAAATTCGAAAATAATAATTACGAAAAAATCAAATTATAACTCAGGGAATATTAATTTATATTAAAATCATTCGTGTAAAAAATTTCATATTAGCAATAACGATAAGAAAAGGAGGACATCTTGCGAAGCGAATGACTGCGTGAAAGCACAGTAATACTATATGTAGGTGTAAAGAATGGGGGAGAAAGGAATTAGAAATGAGTAAGGCATTAACTTTATTTAGGTTGATAACCCCAATAACAAGAGCATGCTAAGAACAATGTCATTCACTTCGCTTTAATTTAGTCACACCTTCTCATCATAATAATGTTTCGTCAAAACAATAATCAAATTATAATTAATACGACAAAAACCGTCACGTTCCGTAAAATTAAGTAGACCATGTTTAATGACAAAAACATAATTTGAAAAAAGAAGTTACTGTATTTACCTAATCGATATCGACGGCCAAGTAAAAATATAATTATCCTTTGTTTTTGACACCGTAAACTGTACTTAATGAATTTTAGTTTACCCGGTATAATGTTAAATAAACTCGAGTAAAAGTTCGTAATCGTCGGAAAAAAATTAAATATATGATTTTTTCGACTTTACGCCCCGACGTTATTGAAATCTTGGCTAATTTAAATCGAAATTAATTCTCCTTCTTGGTTGACAATTCATGGAATCCTGCAATTTATTCAGAGAAGGTAACAAACAAACTTCGATTTTAAATATCTATAAATGTGAACGTAATAAAAATTGCGGAGGAAGACTTTACGAATGATATGACGCGTAAATGTTTACAAACAACCGATTTTAACGAGAAATATTTAAACCCGATTCAGAACCGCCTTGTATACGTGTTATTTTATATTAATTAAATACTTCTTAAAAATATTTTTATAAAGATAAAAAGCAAAAAAAAGTTTGATAAATCAAACATTTCTAATATGATTTTCTTTCAAAAACGTTTGAAAAAATTGAAGTTTTCGGAATAAAAATGATGCATTTGGTTAAGATAATTGGCAAGAATTAACTATTCGACTGAAATAAGTGTTTTATTACGGTATTTAGTATAGCCTTTCTATTTATATACATAAATTGTTTTTTTTTTAAACCTTGCTTTCAGTTTTCCCTTCGACAAACCTTTCACAATAATATTTGTGACACATTTAATACAATTTTAATTTATACAAAAGCAAGTCTAAATTTTGAGTTTTACTTCGTTTTATAAACAAACTAAATGAACTTACTGAAACACAAATAAATTTAAATTCTACTATGAATTAATACCGCTAAAAATTTTAATCTTAACTTCTTAAATATCGATCAGTGATACGAGGGGCATTCAATAATTAAAAGGACAAATTGATGTAAAAAAAACTGTGTGTTTTTACAAAATGAGACTTTCACTACTTCTCAACATAATCCTCACCGATATTAATACACTTGTCCCATCGATGAACTAGTTTTTTTATACCCGATGCAAAGAAGTCTTTGTCTTGTTTCAACCACTTACTCACAAATTCTTTGAAATCCTCCTTGTTGCTGAACGTTTTTCCACGTAATGCCTCCTTGGGTGGACCAAACAAATGGAAATTCGAGGGAGCCAAATCTGGACTGTAGGGATGTATTATCTCCCAACCCATTTTTCCAATGCTGGGCGTTGTGAGGGCGAGCATTGTCGTGTAGCAATATTACCCCTTTTCTTTGAGATCCGCAACACGTTTTTCTCTCATTGGTGCCTTTACTTTTTTCATCAGCATTCTGAGTAGTAGACACTGTTTATTGTACGCTGATTTTCCAAATAATCACAAAAGACGAAAACAGCTTGGGCATCCCAAAAGACGGTCAACATGACTTTTCCCCGTGATGCTTGCGTTCTGAATTTCTTTCGGACAGGTTAGCCGGTACGCTTCCATTCCGTGCTTTGTCTTTTGGACTCTGGTTCAAAACGGTGAACCCAAGTTTCATCACACGTTAAAATCTTTTTTTAGAAAAGGGTCCTTCCCTTTCATAGCGTTCTTTCAAGTCTGTTCACACAATGAGTTTTGTTTCCTTGTGTTGTTGCGTTAACTCTTTCGAGACCCACCATGCACTTGTTTTGCTGTACTTGAGCTTGTTAGCTTTTTACTGATAACGTTATGACTTATGTCAACACTTACCCCAACTGTTTATGCTATATGTTCAACTGTAATACGTCGGTCTTCACGAATGTCGTCAATGCGGGTTTCAAGCGAAGGAGATGACACTTCAACTGGCCGGCCAGAACGTTGCTCGTCAGTCACTGAGGTTCGACCGTTTTTGAACTGTTCTACCTACTTATAAAAATTTCCGCGGTTCATACAACTTTCACCGTACTGTAAAATCATTCGAGAAAAAAATGTTGGCCGGTTTTTCGCCTTCAGAAAGCAAAAAACGGATTACTGAACGCTGTTTAACTAATGTGGAAACTTCAAGCGGACAAGCCATCGTTAAATGCAATATTGAGGTTATAAAACAATTTTTATCCGTCAGCTGTTCTCAATTCATCCCAGCGATGCCAACCTAAAAACATGAAAGTACAAAAAAACTCCTGCTACAAAATGTTTAATTTCTACATCAATTTGTCGCTTTAATTATTGAAATCCATTAATAATGGATTCATGAAATTTATTAACTTTCTGAAAGAAATAGTTTTCAGTTACGAAAACGAAAGTGACAGAATTCTTTTTGATTGCACTGCATCTTGTGAACAGGTTTAAAAGGAAATCTTTTAATTTATTCAAGTAATTAACTAAAATTTTAATTAGCGATTTAGTTTTACAATAGGAAACTTGTCAATTACTCGGCGATACATTCGAATAATACACAGACCACTATTAAACAATGTACAAGGAAATAGCGGTTACATAAGGAATAGCAGCTGAAGCGGTTACTAGAACGACGACGAATGGATAAAATTTACTTTTTAATAATTAATTAAAATAATCATAAAAAAAAGGTTGGAATGAATTTTTAAAATTAAAATAACGAAAAGATTTGGTCAATGACTTTGAGTTAAATATATTCACATCAGACTATCACCATATTTTATTGTGTGCAACCCTGAAAAGTGATATTACATTCGTGTCAGATTTCCGAGAAAACAACTGAAGACATTACCTTCAGTTTAATTTTCAGTATTAGGTGACTTAAAAAACCTTTTATTCGTGGTATATAAAATTTCTCGTATACATAGAATATAACATCTTGCACAGTTAAATCATTTAACCATGTAGCCAACTACTAGTGCCACCCTTCTTGAAATAACTGAATTACAGAGTCCTGCTAAACTATATGTAAGAAACTAGGTAAAATATACAAATATTAGTTTTTAAATATATCTAATAACCAATACTGGAGTCCACTTGAAAAAAAAAAATACAAGATACCTTCTCAAATTGGGTGTAATATATTTAAATCTCTTTGCAATAGTGTAGAGAAACCCAAAAAAACAAATCACATTTTCGTTTTGAAATCAAAATATATATATCTCCAAGCAGTTGTTATTAACGTAATACAATCTTTTAATTAATAACATATAGATCATTATTATTGAGTCGCCATTACACGATATTTCGAAGCGGTGCTAAATATTTATACGTATTTTTTAGAGAATTTTTTTTTAATAAGAATTTTCTGTCCTTAATACTAAACTACTAAGAGGTCAGAGAATTTCAAGCTTGAATAATGGTAGCACCAACCAGAATCTTATCGTTTTCCACATTCTTGATCGAATTAAAAATCGTCTCGGTTTCACACAAAAACTCTTCCTATATCTAACTTCAATTAGACTTTGTAACACCTTTCTTTTTCCTGTTTAGCCTCCGGTAACTACCGTTTAGATAATACTTCAGAGGATGAATGAGGATGATATTTATGAGTGTAAATGAAGTGCAGTCTTGTACATTCTCAGTTCGACCATACCTGAGATGTATGGTTAATTAAAACCCAACCACCAAAGAACACTGGTATCCACGATCTAGTATTCAAGTCCGTGTAAAAATAGCTGGCTTTACTAGGACTTGAACGCTGGAACTCTCGACTTCCAAATCAGCTGATTTGGGAAGACGCGTTCACCGCTAGACCAACCCGGTGGGTTGGCGGGAAGGCCTATTTGAGTATAAAGACACTCCCCTGGGTGGCGTAATACCAACAAGTCGGTCCGGCCCAGGAGAGCTGGAAGAAAAAAAAGTAAATAAATTTTGAAAGTGCGAAAAAATTATTTAAAATTCAAATCTGTTTACCTGTCCCATTGATGCGTCCAATCGCTATGATACAACCAGAATCAGCTGTATTTTCATGTTTTCTAATATTCAGTACATTTTTTTGCTGTAACATTTCATTTCAATCATTGCACTTGCTTTAACTGTGTTTAAAAATAAATTATTGCTGCAGTTAATGTGATTTTTTTAAATAAAATTTTCAACCCATTTGACGCAAAAAACTCAGTTACATAAACTAAACAGAGGCATTTTATGAAATTTTGACAAGAGTCTGCTTGTCGAATTTAAAAAACAATATTAAATGATAGTAAAATAAGAAAATTAATTAAAATAAAGAAATTTAATTTCAACTAAAACTTCATTGTATATTATTTTCAATGACAACGGATATCAAGCGTTAATAAATAATAAGTCAATTAACTTATCATTACTAATGCAATAATAACAGTACCCAATTATCAGAGGGGAAAACAACAATAATACAGTTCGGAGAAAGCTGACAAAATAAATTCACGTAACAATTTTTTAAAAGTCAACAGTTAACAATAATGAAATGAAAAAACCCATTAATAATTCAAAAAATAGATACTGGAATATATATCTGTAAGTTAAGCAGACTCATAGCATATTAATAAGTACTTCGACGAACACTTCTTCAACCGATTGTACAATTCCTCGATTAAACGTAACAAGAAATCCCCACTCCCTACGAAAAGAGATAACGATACGAAATAAAAATATGAGAATAATGAATTATTAATCTCTTTTTATACTGTAAAAAGAGAAAATGAGTAATCTTTCCAAAAATAATCATTTCTTTCGATAATTCAACGCAAATTCAAAAATAAAAAAATTCAATACTTTTCTGAGAAAAATTTACAAAATTGGATATAAAACATCTGCAGGAAATCTTTTAACTAGATCGGCTCAAAAAATACAAACGGTCTGATTACCAAAACCGTACCGTTTTGGTAATTAATAAACACTTATTTGTACACGAACTAGGCCAAAAAAAAAACTAAAAAAGATATCTACTGGAACCAAGTAATGGCTCCAGGTCATATCCTTTTTAAAAAAATTACCTGTACCGTTATTCATCAAAATAACTATAGAATCATCCATAACTTACGTATCGTTAGGATTTTTTTTTTTTAAATAAACTCATTTCTTATTGGCGAGAGGTAAGTCTAAAATATCCCTAGGCTGATAAATAATTTACACATCATCCATTATTTGATTGAGTAATAAATGCATCTAAATATAACGAATTCTAAACAATTTCATAGAAAATTTCTAATTTTAAAATTTAAAAAAGGATAAATTCACCTTACACTTAGACGTGTAAGGTGAATTTTGAACATTTGTTCAAAAATCATTTCCTCTGAGTTAATTTTAGTCATAAAAAACTGAAAGACTAAAAGATTCTAAATTTTTCTGAAAAAGATAATTTTTTTTATTTTAACTGATGTTTATTCCGTACTTTTAATTTACTCGTAACCGAAAAAATTACGTATTGTTTAAAATATTTTATAAACGTCTTGGATTAATATTTTCCTACAAATAGTTAAAACTGTAACTATTACATTTTTCCGACAGATTATTTACTTCTAAGAATAGTAGGAAACATTTATTTATGCAATTTTCTATAGATTTAACTAATTAAAAAGATTTACTAATATTGACGTTATAGTAGACAATGAAAAGCTGAAAATAAGTTTATAAATTTTACCAAAAAATTGTTTCTTTCCTTCCGTAATTTATGATAAAGTCCTTGTCAAATGAGGGTGGATGGAGGGAGCGGAGAGGGCGAGGGAGTGAGAGCTTTCACAAGTTTTTCGCCGATAATGGGGAAAAAATGTTCCTACAAAGTATTAATCCAACCAGCTCTGAACAAGTAAAAGAAAAGCTAATAAAAAAATATGGCATTCGAGATTAGAGAGATGAATTGATTGGAATGTAACAAAAATGGATCACTAAAATAAACGAACTTTAAAACAAAATCAATCTTATTACCATACGCATTATTTGCAATACGTTCGAAAATAATAATTCTGTGACATTTCTAAACTAAGAATTAGAAGGTAGCTATTAGTTTTCTAGGTACTTCTTTTGAACCCCCCTCCCTGAGTTACATACAATCGAAAAAATAAGTGGTTTCATCTATTATTCTAGTGCAATGATGTTACAAAACCGTCGATACTAATTAAAAATATGTCAACAATTCCCTTTTGCTTTTATGAAGCATTTTTGATAATACTATTACTAAATCTACACAAATTTGTTGTGACAGATTATAACAATAGTTATAGTGATGGTTATATACTATAAAAATCGGTGTTTACTAATTATTCATAATAACCACGCAGTATCTGTTTTCATTAATCAAATCATTTACTAATTGATAAACCTACATGTGCTTTTCAATTTACAAGCCTTATTGATATTGTTTACATTATCTGGGTTTATTACGTGTTAATTGGCGATTTAGAACGATTTAATTAATTACGATTTAATAATCGCAGATATTTAACATTTTGATGCGTAGTTAAACGATCGTTTCTCAAAAAACAGGCGATAAGATACTGGATGGGAAACGAAACTACTACGAGTATTTTGCTTACGTAGCCGAAAAGCACAACGGTTCTAGAGAAAAAGATCTGTGCATCGTGACTGAAGAGTAAAACTTATGTCCATCCATTAATGGAAACAATATAAATATTTATAAATATTATAATACAGCATCAAATGTTTTAAGCCAAGTATATAAATAATTAAAAAGTTCAAATTTATACATTTTTTTAATGATAATTTTTTTGTAGGCATTTGGTTGATACGCAAATAAAATGAATTTCTCGATTTCCAAAAAAAACCCACCTTAAACCACGTTAACAAAAACATTTTAAACTCGGGCACAATTTTTTGTTTGCTTGTAAAATTAAATACTACAAATAATAATGATTATTAATGAAATTAATTAAATATAGAACAAAAAAATGAAATTTATAAAGTGCAATTGTGCATTCACTTTCTTAATAAATAAAACTTTTTTTTTAAACCATCAACTTGCTCAACTATAATTAGATTGTGCACTTCGACTTCAACATGAAGTTTACGATAATAGGGAAGGATAGGACCAACGAAAATATCAATCTTCTACATCGGTAACGGGTTATTACTATGAAAATGTTTATTAAATATACTAAACTCCAGTAGATTTTTTTAAATTTACAACTATATTACCAAACAGATACAAATTTCATTAAAATAAGATTAATAAAACAAGATGAATATAAGAACACGTTATAATAAAGCGGAAAACCCCCAGATAAATGGATCTATTTTCGAAAAATCTCGATTAACTGTCGAATAAACGATTACATTTTAACACACGGTATAGAGCGACCAGATACTGCAAACGGCTTGTGCAATTAAAAAAATACCTTTACCTAGAACGAACAGTTTGGTAAAATAGAAAAGAAAAGCGAACAGGAAGTACAAGCTGAATCCTAACGGCCTTTAATTAGAATGTACGAGACATTAAAATGTTAATATACATGTAGACGAAATTTTACGATTTCAAAAGCGTTCACGTATAACAAAACAACGTATTAACATCAGAATACAACTGTAATTAACATTGCATATCGCTAACTATTAAAGACGGTTAAAATCTGTACAAAAATCCTACTTAAAAATCTATAACAAAAAATATAAAATAAATCTAAGTTTTTTTTTTAAAAGAGACGAGTTCATTTTGCAGCAAAATATAACGAAAGACCTAAACAATTCTAATACGTTTTAGCAAGTTAATACGGTTTACAGAGATATACTAAAATTATTATCGTACAGCGTTACGTTATTATCTTGTATCTCTTATCGTAACAGTATTTCTTAGCTTTTTGATACTGTAAAATAATTCAAATTCTACAACCTTGAATATAAATATTCCCTAATTTTACGAGCTAAAACGAAAACTGATAAATACCGTATCTTGACGATCCCGCAACAAGTTCAATACGTTTCAGTATAGCAGGGCTAACCGACAGGCGTTCACGAGGCAGGTTAACCAAACAATTCAAGATTTTCTGTTTAAGTTTAAAACGCGTTTTTTTTAATTTAAAACTTTTAAATAATTGTTTTTACATAAGCTACACATTATAGTTTTTAGTTATCTGCCGGATCATTAATTTCATCTTCTAATTTTAAAACGCAAACTTCGTTTTTGTACTTCCAACTTTTCCCTTTCTGAAGATCATAATTGTTACTGGACGAAGCAGATACATTAGTCTGCAGCAATGTACTGTCTATTCCAGTCTTTATTTTAGTTCTGACGCTTACAGAAGATCCCAAACATAAAAACCACCGGTCAGAATTATTTTCACGGGCAATAGTAATATTCATCACAGCCGATGCTAGTGGGAACACAGCATCACTTGTACGGAAGAATATTACCTGCATTTGATAAACACGGCTGCCGATTTGTAACATTATGTATGGCTAAGTGAAGAAGTCAACGGGACTCTGCAGTCCTCTTCATTTTCGCATAAATCCTGGGATTGGATCTTTTATTCTTGGAGTAGACTCCCGTTTTCACAAGCCAAAATCCGATATGTAATAAGAATTAAAGAGTCTATAAGATGACCTCCGATAAAGCCCATCAGGACTATGAACGGAGGGATGGTGTGGCGACTGGAATCATCACAAGGCGAGTATCTTCCACAACGGGGATCAGGATATCCGTTTACGGAGAAGTGTCACAAATCAGGTGACCTGCATTTTTTTATTTCGGGACATATATACATGTTTTAAAGATAATAAATGCACATCATATGTCACCGATGATGTTAAACAATGTCTCCTACTATTACGACCTCCAATGTTCAGCTGTCATTTTTCAGAATTCATTATCGTTTATTTTTGTATAGACGATAAAGACTTTATCGATAAAATATGGAAAACGTGTAAAAAGCTCAGATCAAAATATTTTCTTTCCTTCAACCAGTTTTGTTGTGTACCGTTTACTTCCTTTCGGGTTAAAGTAAACATCTTACAAAATTTTAAATAAACCAGTCCCACCACTCTAAAGTAATTTAAAAAATAAATAAATACACAAATGTAGAATAAGATGATCAACTTGACATACACATTAACATTAATTCATTCGGTTAATATGAAAAAGGTTAAGGTCAATTAAAACAAATTCTAAAAAATGACTTCACGATAAAATTTATACTACTTCACGGAGAGGAGGAATAAATAAACTCTACATTTAATTATGAAAGCAGTGTGGTGGGTAATCCCCACAAATTAATTTCTATTAATTTCTATTCATCGTAAAAAAAACCGGAAATCAAATAAAACTATCAATGGTTTTAATCATGTATCAACATGAGAAAACGAGTATTATATTCAAATATACTTGGAAAAAGTAACGTATCTTTCCTTCAAATCATATTATAATGTCTGAAGCTAAAGAAGCGATGAAGATTCTCCGGTTGAAAAAAGGCTCAATAAATTCAAATTTAAGAAAAGTTATTATGCTCATTTTTTTTTATACTGTTAATACAATTACGCTAATTATAAAAAAAGCAGGAAACCTCAATAGGCCTAACTGAATATACCGCAATCACGTTCTATACAAAACGATCCTAAAAATCCAATTTTTTTTTGTTACTGAAAAAAATATTACGTTTGACCTCTATGCTTACATTCACATACATGTATAACTTCAATAAAAGTCATATAAAATCACAAACGTAAAATATAAATAAAAAAAAGTCTTTAAACCTTGAATTCGACCGAGTAATTATTTATTAATCCGTATGTGGAGGAGTAAATTATTTTTGTTATAAATAATAAGTTTGATTATACAATTACGTTAATCATCAACGGTATTGCATACTCTCATAAGGAAATCGGGTAATGATCGGTTCAACAATTGCATTAGTCACATACACGAGGGTTTCTCATACAAACCTTGAGATTATTTTCAAGCGATTCGTTAATATTTGAAGGTAAAAGCAGCATATATTTCAGGTTGTGAATGCAAATTGGTTTTAATAAGAAATCTTGAGTTTAAAATATTTCATTTTCCCGAGGAAATGCGAACGATCTGAACGTAAATGGCGCAGGCCTTGAACTCAATCGGGGGAGGTTTGTCTTATTTCATGGTCCCTTACCGGGGCAGCATCGTACATTATATAATACAGGTAGAGGAGACATTTAATAATAAATAATTAAAGGTAACAAACCAAGAATCAGTTAAAAATCGAAGATTAAATTTTGAAGATGTATCTGCAAAAGCGATGACTTGCTAATCGATATAATAATTAAATCACTGGCTTCTACATCAGTTGGTCTAGGGCTTGAATCCCTTACAAGGTTCAACAATTTTTTCACTTACAACTTTATCGACCACTTCTTTCTCATTAAATTTGAGTGAAATAATTCCGTCATAATTAAAATAATAATTCAAGGACAGCGTGTAAATAATGGTAATAATGAACGCTAAGTTTTTAAAAAGAATTATAGAGATAAATAATTATCTAACACAGTATACGTAAGTTAGGGGGAAAAATTTGTCAATAATATTTTCGCAGAAATTCATTACGAGCAACTTTTAGATAGATGTATCATCCTTTAATACAAAAACACATTTAAAAAAAAATTAATTTAATTCTGATAAAACAATAATATTGTGCAATTATTTTTTTTTCTTTAGCAAATTAATTATCAAAAGCGGATGTTCACAGGCGCCAAATTAATCGCAAAATATTTGTAACGCTACTGATCACTGAATAGTGAAATCAGTGATTTTTTTTTAAAATCAAAAATAGTATTAGGATATATTAGTAGCAAAAACTAAAATTAATTAAGATATTGATAAAAAAAAACACTCTGTGTATTACCAGTTCTTAAAAATTTATAAATTATAGGAGTACGTGCCACATTATCAGAAATAAAAAAATATCAATAACACGTAACTCATTTTTTTTCCTTTCTTGTTCTTTTATGAGAATATATTTTTTATATTAATTACGACTGCAATTTAGTTGAATATAAAAAGTTTATCTAAGGTTAAAAAATGAACCGGTGACTCAACAACGGTTTTTAAAAACAGATATATTTACTTACTATCTCAGTCATGGTTTCAAATATGGGGAATAAATCGCATATTTTTCATTGCTGCATATAGAGCGAAGCAAGGTCTGTCTTAACTCAACTGTTTGGTGTTTCACTGAATTTTGTGCAGTTATTACCAAATGCTTTTTTTAGATTTTTATGAGAATTCGCGTCAAAGTTCCTTGCTATTTTTGTCGGAACGAGGAATAAATTTCAATAAAAATTCCGTTTCAAAATGGCGGCTACCTTTCTCAGACAGAGTGGATGAAAAAGTATCGTCGTGATGAACTTTCCGACACACTGGGTTACAGACAGAACAAGCAGTCTCCCCTTAGTGCCTGACTCAACCTACTCCTAACGCTACCACTATTATTAAGCTGCCTTTCAAGAATCTACGGGCTAGATATTTCGCCCATTAAAACCAGCATTTGTCTCCTACTGTTGTACAGTATCACATATTTCTTATTCTTAGTAAACTATTAAATACTTAATTTTATGTTGGTTTTCGATAAACGTAATCTTTACTTTTTTTTGTCCTGTGGACACCTTATTGCCAAAAAAAGTTTCCTAAAAAAAAATTGGAAGTGTCAGTATGCAAAATGTTTCTAGAAACGTAAGCTTACAATAGGCCTATTGCTAACAGAGTAACTATTTCCGTCACTAGTCTAATTTTTTTAATCAGAATAAACAAAATGAATATGAAAAAAATAAATACAATTATGGATTTTTTTAAACAGTCTGAAATTGGTACGAAAAAAAAACGATAATGACAATCAAAAATTATAACTTCAATTAGTAATATGTTTTTAAAAAAAAAAATTTTTATATGATATACACAATTTTAATAACGTATTATGTCTGCGATTTTTGTTTTAAATGAATCATGCTACTTGCCAAAGGAAAAATAACGTTTAAAAATATAATATATTCAAAATTATTGAAGATATATTTTCTTCTATCTTTTCTTATATGAGTATATATATTTCTTTTTTATCTTTTTACTTTCGTGGCTATTGTTGGAACGAATTAACATACAATCAAGAAATTTGATTAGGCGATTCATATATACGGGTTGATACTAATTTTTTTATGAAAATCAGACAAAAGTAGATAGATAGCGCCGCCGCTTTTATTCCATTCTGGATTGGGTATTAAAAACATAACTTACTATTCAAATTGCTGGTTCTTTCATAAAAAAACTCTTATTTCATTTACTCATTCGATAAATGAGTTACGAAGATGTAATTCAATAAAGATCGATTGCTATGTGTGGGGTTTTTCCGCGGTCAGGTTGTTTTTAATATAAAAACAGACCCGTGCTTATAAAATAGTGGAATAATAAAAAAAAAGACTGGAAATATTATTTTAACTTACGTAATACGGAAACCATTAATAATTCAATATGTATCTTTATATCATTTTTAAATATTTAGCCAAAGATTTCTTATCATTTACATAACTATAAATTATTTAAAACAAACATTACGAAATATTACATGAAATTATGTAAACCGTAGTCTTCAGTATTATTTACGTAGGCTAATGATAAAAAAAAAAAAAAAAAAAAAAAAAAAAAAAACTTGATTATTACAACGGGTGTACAAGAAATACATAACTATGAAACTACAAGTTTTTAATAACAAAGATTTATGGTTTAGTAAATATATATATATATATATACACACACAAAATTACAACATATCAACTTTCAGATGAGATGACAAAACTGAAAACAAAAGGAAAAGTATAATTCAATGCAATATAAAAATTAATTTATCTTAAGAAATTCACTATCAGTCGCTTATTAGGAGGAATGCAGTAGTAATAGTAGTAGGAGAGGAAGCAAGGTCACGACCCTTGGAGAAAGCAAGAGAAAGCCAACCAACCCGCCATCCCTCTCTCCTAATTCACCAGTCCGCCCTTCTGCTGTCACAGATCATGATGCGCTAAGATTTTTATTTCCGCACTTTCTTATCCGACGAATTAAGAAACATTAACGAACAAATTATATGTTGTTAATTTATAATTACACGGTACGACTAACAATCTGTTTCTTTATCTTCGTCAAACAAGAAATTCTTTAATAACGAATATTGGTATTGGTATATGTACAAACCTCCTAAAGTTTTAGAACAAACAATCGGCACATTATTGTCATTGTAAGATTCTATATCATTTGTATATTATATATATATATATATATATATATATATATATATATTAGTATTAGTATATGTGTATTATTAGATAGACGAGCAATCGATCAAATTATTATTACAAAAACTATAGGAGCAATATGAAGATCAAAAATCCTCTTAATGTAGAGGGTTCGCAACGTTAAAAAATATAATAACGTCTGACAAAACCGACACACAACAATTTTTCATTCAAAAAAAGATGAAAAGAAAATATCTATTTTAAGATTAATTTTAAAAAGGCTCAATAAATTAAAATTTAACAAACGTTATTAACTCAATTTTTTTAATACTGTTAATAACAATTATGCTAATTATAAAAAAACAGGAAACCTCAATAGGCCTAACTGGATATACCGCAATGACGTTCTGTACAAAACGATCCTAGAAATCCAATTTTGTTTTCCTGTTACTGAGAGAATTATTATCAATTTAACTACAGTATAAAATATATTATATTTACAGCATTAAAAGTAATATTTGTTCGCAGCCGTGTAAAGATGGTACCCGCTATGCAGACAAACAAGCAAAAACAGACTAGTGAAGTCAGAGCCGGCAGCAAAGCGCTCGACTTAAACCGAAGAACGTGGTAATTGGTCGATTGAATGGGCTTTTGTTATACCGTGACGTGAAGCTAATATTTTTATTTTTTAAAGAAGCGAACACACAACAAAAAGTGTCATCATAAAAATCAAACCGATTATTTTTTATACACAATACTCGACTAAACACAACCGATCTATTAATTTTTCACAGCGGGTAAACCACATCATAAATTCCGTTGGAATGTGTGTAAATTTACTATTTAAAAAAAATATACAACGGTCAACTGAAGTAATTCCGTTCATGAATACATTGTATCTATACAAAAATAACTCCTTACAAAAACCAAATCGCACGATAGCAAAACATAATATAGTGTCTTAAAACTAGAAACGCTCCAGGTAGAGCCGTAGAAAAAGAAATGTATGGAAGATTTAAAAATATTTTACGGGTTTGGTTTACACGGGGGGGGGGGGGGGCATTCTTAAATTCTGAACGTAAGAACTAATAATGTTCGTTTAATGAGTGAAGTGAATAAAAAGTAACAGATGCTAATACTCAACTATTTTTAAGTAATAAATCTGTGCGAATAAAAAAACTAGTAGTAGCAACTAAGTACAGAATCGATTTAGTTTTTCCAGATCTCTAGTAACTACTTTAAATAAAGTGAATAAAAACAAAATACTTGATTTTAATTTAAGTAACAACTAGATTTTTTAAGTATCACAAAAGGCATGTTTGGTTTATTATTAGAACCAGCCATGGCGAAGTGTTTTAATATAAGTAAAGGAAAGTTGCACGGCGAACGAATGAAAGCAGATAAGACGGAGTTACTACGTTTTGAAAATGAGAACATCGATTTTTTAACAAGTGTATTACTGCCAGAAAATTAAAACACATGGAGGTGCTCTGTCATCCAGAAGACTCTCACTTCCCGGGACTTTACTGAACACCGGATTTTCATTCCCTTTAATATCGATTTTATTCTTTACGGCACATTTCATATTATTTAGCATTTTTAGCAGCACTGTTGATACCGGTTACCAAATGCATTGAGTATAAATCCTGATTATTTTCCAGGCTTGCTTCTTTGACATCACTCCCGGCATATTACATTTTTCAATTAGTATCTTTATTTTCCGATAGTTTTACTAGAAATCTCTATCAGCCCACTATCAGTCTACCTCTTCTTCTGATGAAGACGTTGTCAAATAATTGTAAAATATCAATTCCCGACATTTCTTTACCGAATGTCATCTTTCGGTGGAAACTATATAAAATTAAGATTATTTCATTATCAAGTAGCAGCAACCAAATGGAGCGTAATAACATGTCATATGTGATCGTATTTCTATGATTTTTCGAAAATGTAGGAACTAGATATAAAGCAAACTTAGAAATTGCGTTTACCACGTTTTATGAAAAACGTGAACCGAGCTTTAAAATTCTACGATAATCGTACCCGTGAACAATCGACTATAAAAAATGATAAAACTGTTCGGATTCGAGTTTTAGTAGTACCTACAAAATTTATACCAGCCGATGAAAAAATCAACGTAACAAAAATTAAAAAAACGCTTTATTTCAGATTTCTTTTAAAATCAATTGATTACAGTCAGTTAAAAAAGAGATAAACTATATTGTTATTAGATAGAACACACATACGTTACACTAAGATCGTAAATTGATAAACAAACGCTGATAAAATATCCAAATTAAAAGTTATCTGTTATCATTTAATATATTGATATTATAAACGTATGACTATCATTAACGAGTAATAAAATGATGTTGCAGGATGCATATAAATATATTAATCGTCACGATAGAAGTGCCTTGTCTTTGATGATTTATAATCTTACAAACAGCTTGATTAAAAAAACATAGTTTTTATATCTTATTACACCTTGTTCATCCGCGTTATTCTTAAATTTCTTTTTTTCTTTTGAAGAAAAAAAAGGCTACAGAAATTAAGGCAAATTACGCATACAAAGTACCCATCTTTTTTTCCCTGTTTTCATGGCAATACAATTTTAACGTTACAAAACTTGGATGAAATATTATACGAAATATTAGTACCAATAAGTTGGCAATCTTATTTTTAGTTCGGATAAAAACGGGATAGAGATATCGGTGTGAAAGAAAGACGAGTTTCCACTAAAATTTCGGCAATTTCAACTTTATTATAAAAAAGAAAACACTCACCTCGTATTGCGTCAAAGCTAAAACAGTCGTTCTGAGAATAAAATGCCAGCAGAATTACGGTAAGGAGACCGAACACTTTTTCGAACAATCAGAAGAGATTTTAATTAAAATCACGAACGCATAAAAGTTGTTAAAATTTTGTATAAATTTTCATTTTTCAAACGATAGATAAAACTGCCCATATTAATAATTTAATATAATCTCATAATCAAGCTATGCAACGCTGAAATTGCAATTACAGGAAACTAAGGAGAAAGACGGTGTAGTAGCTTTAATATATTGCCTAACTATTTTGCCGTAATTACAAAAGATTTTCTATAAAATAAATTGCAGTTCATAAAAATAACGCAGAAATGAACAAATTTTAGAAAGGTTTAAAACTTAAATCGCGTCAAATTGTAAATACGTAACGCAGTCACACTAAAGCCTGGTTCAGGTTTAATCTTTTTAGCGCAACCATAAGCTGATATACAAAGCCTAGGCGGCAGCACTACATGTGTACTAATCAGTTAAGGAATAAGAAGCCCAGTTTCTTTCCTCCTTACAAGGATACATTGTAATCTTAATCGTCGATTGCCTTTAGTAATTCATTTGTATATTTTTTTATAAATATATTCCACTGTATCGCATATTTTTACAAAAGAAAATAAGGAGTAGACCAGGATTTTCCTTACAGCCGAGACTCGTGTATTCGAGTAAAATCGATTTGTTATACCAAATATTTAAGCTCTCAATCAAGGTAATGGCGGATGTTCGCTTCCAGTAAAGGTTCTTAAAGGATGGTCCTGATTCGCTGTCCCTCTAAAGGTAGATTGATAGGTTTCAACGGAACACCCGCTAGAACCACGCTAAGGAATTCGAAACCTTCAGAGTACATGTCCTAAAGGTTTGGAAAAAACCCTTTGGAATTCAAAACCGACACGAAAAATTAGTGTCATTACTTTTCATTCCCTGGATAAATTTCATAAATCAGATTTCGTGACACCCTTATTTATAAACATAAATATTTATAAATAAACTACAGATGCGATGAAATATAACAGATATAACAGCTTACTAGTCTGAAGAGTTAAGTGGTGTTCCGTGTGTCCTTCACCGACCGCCAGAACAATCCCGTTGTTCTTTATATTGTTGCAGAACAGCGTAACAAACCTACCGAAATGCGGGCAATACTCAACATTACAAGCGACACCTTCTTTCACTTTATTTTCAAAATGGTTCCTTGTATAGTGAACATAATTACTATCAGAAAAAAATGACTTACACCTCTCCCTTGTTACGCACATTTAGTACACAAGACATTCGTTACGTACTAAGAGTCTCGATCAGATAGTATAGCATAAAAACCGAGGTACTCTTCTTGTCTTCAATTTATTCGCAGTCTTTTCTTAGTACACAAAAAGAGAACATCATACAGGAATAATAAAAAGAAATGGTCGAATTTTTATTTATTTATTTGGTCAAATAACTACGTAAGATGACGCCTAATTATAGTTACGTTTTGTTTTTAAAAAGAAACATAATTTTATGGCAAAACTGAAGCCAAAACCAAAAAGAAAATTAACTGTTTAACTCTTACTAACAACTCTCTCGATTTAAAAAAAAAATTAAATTTTATTTATTTAGTAACGTAGAACTCTTACTTTTTAAACAAATTTGGTAGTAAGAAACTTGTATCTATTAAGACCATCTACGCGAAAAATAAAAACCCTTTACGATTTACAGGGATAAAAATTAAATAGGAAATTATACTTCACAGTCTTAATACAACATTTTTTTAACCGTTTTAGTTTTGGAGAGAAAGTGGCAACGCCATCGTCTTTGATTGAAAAAGGAAACTATTTTAAGAACTATAAAAAAAGTTATTCTGTTACATTAAACATTTAATGGAATTCAATAAGATATTTCACATTTTTGAAACATAAAGTGAAATAATGAAGCTACCTAAATTCATCGTAAATAATCAATTACAGAAAAAATTGCGTTTATTACTTTATATTGTTTTATGCTTGAACCAGTGCACATACGATTATTAATGATCGTATTAATAACTTTTCCATCGACACAGCACAATAAAGAGATAATTCTTATTATCATCCTCAATCAAAAAAATATAAGCATATTTTTTGTATGTTTATACAATAAAGCCGATATAAGGGTATATGATATTATCGTAGATAAAATACATAAATATAACCGAGGCAGGAGAATTTATCAGTTACAATAAGCTTTACAAATATTAGTCATTAAACTAATTCCAAAGGCTCTGCAGTGATATATTCGTCACTAAATAGCAAAAATGTTCGGAGTTTATGCGAACATTATAATTGCAAAAATTAAAGGGTCCCTTAATGGGTGGAGAGAAAGATAGTTCGATCGAAAAAATGTTGATGTTAATCATGGAAGTAAATGAAATTTGAAATTAAAAGTAAAAAATTATTTATAAAATCTAGCTAGAATTGTGCGGATTGAACAAATTGAAAAATAGGGAGATAAGTGAATACCAAATACATGTTGAAGTGAAAAAGATCGAAAGGCCACCTAAAAACAAAATCATCTCTTAAATATATCAAATCAACACTCAGACAGCTTCAAAAAACAAAAGCAAAACGGCTTCTATTTTAAAGTTTACATTATATTTTCTAGAAAGAACCGAAGTTACTAATTCCGCAAAATAAATGTTAGCAAATAATGTATAAATTGTTTTACAAGTAATACTTCTTGTTCTTTTTATATAAAGCGTTCTATTTTTTTCAACAAGCAATCGGCAAATAGAATTTCCATTAGCTTGCTTCATGTAATCGTACGGGAACAGCGGTTGTAAGGAACTAATACGAGACGTAAATCCTAAACGAAAATAGCATAAATATTTCCGAGAATAATAATGGCACCTCATGCAATCCTAAACACTGAGAAACCGAAGAGTGAAATGTTTCCCGTTGTTTACTCCACTGTTGCATATCAGCCGTCAAAATTACCACAATAAAACCTATACCCTTACAAATGACACTGCAGCGACTGATTTTACAGTGAAGATTAATACTCTCAGAAAAATCGGCTCAAGTGTCACTTCTACCTTTGTAATTTCACGAGTCACAAACGTAAAAAAGATAAAAGGCAAACATTGTAAAACAAGAAATTAATCTATCCTAACTCGCACCTATAACTTAATTAGATATGATTTTATTTAAATGTATTAATAATGAAACAGTAGTAATATAAAATAGAACGGAAATTCTATACATAATACCACACAGCTGTTAAATAGTTTTCACGATGAAAATGATATTAAAAAACAACCGGAGAAAACTTTCTTGTTTCAGTGATATAATAACTGTTATAGTTTAATCAACCGTACTGCTAATATTTCGAATAAAAATAAGCAAATTATCCTGAAAACCGGGTATAATGATATTCAACGCGTACAATTTATAACATATTCTCAATTAAACATTTAAAATCCTGTTATTTATGGAGCTAATGTAACTATGATTACGTAAAAAAAAAAAAAGGAATGAAAATAAAAATGAATGCGCCCCGTACGCTCGCCTATTTCAGAACGTTTCATTTACCGCTCGATTAAGATACAATTCAACGATTACAAGAGGTCAACGAACTATTCGTTATCTAAAATACGAGAACAAGCGACGAAAGAAATAATATGAAGTATATTTCTACATACATGATCCATTTTGGTTTGAATAATGCAAGGAAATAATTCCCTAAAAGTGCATAATGACTGCTACCGAGCGGTAAAAGGTGATAAGTAAATAATGCTTTTAAAAACGCTCCTTCAAATATCAAACTTGTTACCACGATGAAGATTTAATAATACGGAAGACTCGGATAAATTTTACTTCCTGCATCGGTTTACATAAAATAAATATATTAACTACTAGTTCTTAAAAACCTGTAAACCTAAATCGTAAAACATAAAAAATAATTAAATGCGGAAAGAAATTATGTAAAATAAAATCCTTAAATTGATTTTGTTTTATTTTTCCCAGTATTTTTTTTTTCAAACTGGCATTTTTTCCAAATCTTCTTGATTAGATAATTATTTAAATTACTTTTTACAAGGATCAACACTATATATAAATATTTTAGTTTAATACAAAATGTAACACCATAATAGAAAAAAACCCTCAATATAAAAATCAGTAATTTAAATGGTAACAGTCGAACAATAAATATCCTTGCACAGTTATGATCAAAAGCGTGCACCAATATCATTTTTGTTTCCGTGAATATCACAATTATCAATATTGAAGTTTTACGGTTTAACACCTATTTAAACTTACGAAGCAAAGCCAGTTTTCTATTGGATATCCCGTGATATTCGTAACATTAAAACAGTTTCTTCATTTCTTAGAAATACCATAGTATACACATCTATCGTCTTATCTTGCGCATATCAGAAAGTGAAGTAAAGAATAATAAGTTCAACAATTCAATTCTCTGATTGATAGAAACGCAAATAATTTTTTTGATGAAAAGTCAAATATTAAAATCAATCTGCTCTACAAAGCGGTTCAATGTAAAGAACTAGAGTGATCGGTTATTGAAATAGTAATATTTCAATAAACAGTAAACCCTGATTATTTTGTTCTCAATCTGGTCAAATTGGGGGGAAAAAACAATTACAAAACAAAATTGTCGATTATAACCGATTTTGGAAGATGTACCCAGTGCCAAAAATAATTTTCACTATATTAATAATATTCTAAGTATTATTTCCAGGGAAAAAGAACATCGGTAAAAATTATTTTCACAATATACCACGGTTTACTTAATTAAAAGAAATCATAGCCACCTCGAGAAAAATAAGCTTCCCATGCAGACTTAATAAAGAAAGAATTGAAGTGATTTCTAGTTAATCTTTTGAGAATACCAAGTCCACCGAAGTAATGCTGTTATTTAATCTTACAATGTCACTTTACCCATTTCATTCAAGTTCGTCGGGACCGATAGCGAGAAAATAATGAACATCATTACTCTGGAAAAGCAACACCGACTGTTGTCTACTGAACTCCAGGTGAAATACACGAATCACTGCCAAACTAATGAATTTCTCATAAGAAATCTAATCTGAAAAGGTAATACTACAAAATCTGGTTCTGCAACAAAGATCAGTAAATATATTAGAATCGGATATCAGATGAAATTAATTATCGTACTTATGGACAGGAGCAACGGCATACAAAAATAGCCGGAAAGGAAAAATTGTAACGTATTTCAGGAAAATAGATAAATTAGCAATAAAGTATTAAAATTATTGTACGATTTATTTTTATGCGAGGGCATTTTATAAGACATTCATTTAGGGCATTTTATAGGGCATTAAGTTAAAACAAATTTTACTGGACTCCTAAAATCAAAAGAAAAGTTACGAAATAAAAAAAAACCTTATAAGAATAACATGAAAGAAATAAATTCTTCCAAAATACGATCATTTTAACAGCAAGACTTCACGATCACAGGTATTCTCGAATCAATATTTTTCCAATGTAGTAATATAAGAATTACGGAACGTATCGGTAAGAATGTACTTATAAAGTAACAATTCACTAAACAGAATATAAGCACAAGTATATCGTTTAACATACGAGCTAGGTAGCGTTCATGGCTTGCATTACAGTCACCACAACCGCCATTCTATTTAGAGAAAGCAAGTTCTTGCTATAATCCACTAACATTACGAGTTTCTGATGATCGTAAATTAAATTTTAATAGATAATTATATCCTTTTAACTCTCTAACGGCGAAAAGTTAACTAAAATACACTGAATAAGAAATAAAATGAGCATACCGCTTATTAACAGGAACTCGACAACTTTATAAAATGCAATTATATTTTATACTAATTTAATCTTGATCAAAAATAACGTTAAATACCAATCGCACTTTCACAACCTACCATTACTTTTCTGAACACGTCATGAAAAATGGTTAATTTAATTTTCATAAATTATTTAAAAAAAATATTAAAAAGAATAAACTAGAAATATCGTATGGAAGGAAAGAAAAACTGAAAATGACGTCGATGAGCGGGTTGAACGATAATCAGCAAGCTCTACAATTTTGGTGAAGCTATTTTTCGGTAGTATAAGCAGTTGCACAAATTCTTGAAGAAGCAGTGCACATATATAAATTACCGTTAACCCAGGTGAGTATTTTTGATTTGATTTTTTTCTCTCTACGTATCATTTTGTCACTCGATTGAGTCGTGATTTTTAACCGGAATCCGCCGAAAGATAGCCCATTAGTCGTATTTTTACTAGATGAGAAAGAGAAAAGAAAATCCCAAATGAAATTTTTAATATACGAAAAATCTTTACGCTAAACCAATTATGTTTATTTCAGTCACAAAACGTATTTTTTTATTTAGTAGGTATTTTACTTTAATTCTGAAATACAGTTATCTCAAAAAATGTGGCAGTTTTAACGATAATATTTTAAGAAAAATAATTTAATAGTATCTCATCGATGAAATAAGTTTGAACTTCGGATCCATTCCACGAAGGCAAATGAAAATATTTTTAAAATTTGAGTAATAAGTAATAATAAAATTCAGATAAGTAGTTGTTATATCTCTAATTTATCTGATAACAGCTTGGTATACACGTGACAAATATTTCATTAAATTAAATATTAAAAAGTGTTCAGAACATGTTAGGTTTTCCAGACTAGGATGTATTTTTACCCGACAATAAATAACTAGACGGCAGCGAGAGAAACCGATGATGTTAAAAATGAACTCGTATGTCTCTAGGCCTCGATTTGTCAACCTTCCAGACGAGAAGGCACACGAACAATCGTTTAACTTCTCTTACATCCAACATATACAGATAACACATTATAAAAAAATATTCATGTATATATAATATATACACGGAATACACTGCTTGTATGTATATTATTTGTATAATGTATATTGTTTTAACAGAAATAACGTTTATACATAAAAATTAATTAAACGCTCTACAGACGGTTAAATACGGGCGATGATAGATGTTAAATGAATGAAAACGATTCAGTAGCGTAAATGCTTCGTTATTCAGATTATTTACACCGTGCGTAATATAGATGGGCATGTACGTATATAAGTATACACTTATGAGCCGAGCCCCGGCTCTGGTGAAAACCATCATGCGTTATAAAAATGTAGACAGTACTGAAAAGGTCCACAAGTCAAGTTAATAGATTAAAATTCAGAATTACTAGTCTTCTGTTCAGTATTCCTTCATGTAACCATTGTTCTACATATATTTCCATGTAAATGGTTCTAAATGCGGTTCTACTCGACCTAAATTTCTAAAATGTTTCTAATTTACTGTAAAAAGGGTTTATGACAAAAAAAGAACTATTTTAGAACAGTTATCCAAACATCAAAACACCCGCATAGGATAAAAGTTGTTCTTTATCAACACAGAAATTAAATCACGTGTCATCCACCCCATAAAAGTCTCCCCTATCTGGAGAAGGTGTGACAAGTGAAACACGCTTGCCTTCGAATCGAGAGATCCTCACACCCAAATTAAGTTTTCGTTTACGCTCCGTAGCTAGGTTACGATTAGTACGGATTAAATTTTACGAACGGCCTTCTGAAAAGGTCACTGGCATAAAACGATAGCGAAAATAATAAAAACGTTTTTATAACCGGCAATACAATGCAACCGATGTGAAATTACGGTAACAATTCAATAATTTTACTTTCTAAAACATAAAAAAAATAGACTACCGCATTTCTTTAGATAAAAGTAGAAAACTTCGTTGCATAATTTTTTTTTATTATTCCCATTTAAAGCATATCGTAGAATATATTGTTTACAAGTAGATCTGGTAAACGTTTTTATTGTAATTCAGATTTTCAATAATGAAATCTAACATTTTGGTGAAAATATTTAACTAAAAAAAATTGTTACTGTAACTGAAATATCTCCGCCAAATCACAAATGAATAAAATAAAATCCTTCCAATAGTGAGTAATATCTCAAGAGCGTTAATAATCTAATTTCTTAATGGATGAGCTGTGTTACATGTGAATTACTTTATTCGAGTCTGTAAAACAAAATCAAAAATTAATTTTTGACCTTAGTTAAATGTAAGAAAAAAAAATAAATTAACAACTTGAAAATATTTTAGAACGACTCTTGACAGTTAGGAAGTATAGTTGAAAGATCGTACGCCTCAGAAGAGACGGCATGTCGTTCATATTGTTTAGAGTATTATAAAATTTGATAATATATTCATCAACACATATTAAAAATTATTGTCACTAGCCTGTTACACAAGGGAGAATATAAATCACGTAATTTACTGCGTTACCAATTAAACATTTTTAGTAATTTATGAATCGGTTTTTATATTATTTAATAAACTTTTGAAAGACAAAGATGTAATTATAGCACATACTGTATACGTAGAATCTTATCAAACAGAACTATCACTTTGAGCACAACTATTAACGGAATGAATTAAATATATACTTTGTTAATACATCGATGGCGGTCCTTTAACATATATATATTGTGGTCGTCAAACGTAATATGAAATGAGTCATCAGAAACGTGAAGTTTAAGCAGGATTTACGCTGTATCACTTCTGGTGTACATCCGAACTGAATGAATCATTCT
Source organism: Lycorma delicatula (assembly GCF_047948215.1). Lineage (NCBI taxonomy): Eukaryota > Metazoa > Arthropoda > Insecta > Hemiptera > Fulgoridae > Lycorma > Lycorma delicatula. The sequence continues at coordinate 303,768,383 of NC_134455.1, forward strand.
TGATCACATATTTTCAACTAGTTCTGCGGTTTCACTAGTATTCCTCAATTAGTAACTATGGGAACTGTAAGATGCCAGGACGGCTGATTCGAGATGGAATGCAAGAATTATACGCGCTGGCGTTGACTTAATTTCACGTGGACCGATTCATGAACTGAATGCAAGTATATCGACAAGTAGCCGTGCCCGAAGAGGCTGATGGGTGAATGGGCAGAAGAAAATTCTGAGTACAGACAGAAATCATTTAAGGTAAGGTTTAGGCTTAATAGTAAGGTTTGGTAACTCGGTAAAAAAAAACCTGAATCTTTAAACCTTAAAATAATACTTCAAACGTCGCTACGATATCTAGCTACTGTTTATAATACGGGTACAGTGAGCGCATTGTACACAGTTCTATGAAGTATATTCTCAACGTTTTTGCATGAAGTGCGCGAGACCACATACAACGCCTTGGAGGATCTTTTTGTTAAGTACCTACGCATGGTAGGTAAAAGCTTATAAAATTAATCGATCTTCATTAATAACTCTGGCCGAAGAAAGAGCCCTAGGAAAAATGTTACTGAGACTAAAACATACCTTTAACGACCTTTAACTTGCCACTTTAACGACCTGTCATAAAATAATTACCATGAAAATAGTTATAAAAAAAACAAAAAAAACAGGAATTTTCGCATCTCGACAAGGATTCGACTGGTGGATGTGAAGTACCGAAAATGGAATGCGACGGAAATGAACGGAGTCAGTTTGTTTATATTTTTCATTGCGCCATTACTCTGGATGAATCATAGGTAAGAGGAATGACTCATCAAAAGTTAGTAAGGGTTCGATTTTTTCATCGTTCATCTTTGATGTACATTTTCGATAGAACAAAAATGAAAGGCAACCTACAACTACGAAGATTACTCCAAGATGAACATCGAAAGTGAAAAGTGTAAATCAGCCTTTAGATCCACTCATAGTAAAAGAGAAGGCGCGTGAAATAAGACATCAAAGTAACGATATTTGTATGCTGAATTACTTCGGGCAAGACAAACTAGCATTACAGCGCAACATATTGGAAAATATAACACTATATATCTTATGTTAATTGGCAAAAATCGAGTTTACCAAAGACACACGTCTTTGACCAGCTGTCAAAGCTGTTCTTAAATACTCGTATTATCTGCTGTAGAGCAATTGATTCCAATATCGATATAGCACGTTCTTTGAAACTAACTGCCCGATTTCCAAGCGATATTTTGTTCTTACGAATTGCACCTTGAACTCAATAATTGTACAAGCTAGAATTTTTTTAAATGTAGCCATAGGCCGCTGCCAATGAACAAAAGGTAAATAGAATGCAAAGCAAAAGGTAATCGAAAGGTTCAATATTTTGATTTTCTTTTGGATTTTTTTTTTAACCTTGATTCCGTGGAGTAAATTACTACTCGTATTAATAAAAAAAACAAAATGGAATTTATTTCATAATAGTTTCAAGTAAATTTACATGTTTTCCCGAAATCGTATGTCAAAAACAAAAACAAATATGAATTAAATAAGAAAAAAAAGACGTTACGGTTATTTAGATTTTACTATGAATGAAGACGAATAAATGATCAACCAACAATTAACATACATCTCCAGCTAATTTCGCGTACAACAAAGTTGGTTAAACTTTCCACATGGAAACTTCCATCTACCTCACGGATGAGGAAGCACAAATTAGTAACAGCACATGTTATTACGTGGCGTAATTATTACTTAATTATAATATTAAAATTATACTACATCTTTTGAAAAATGTTATTTAAATGAATCATGACAGATTATTCCACTGCAAGAAAAAATAAGACTAACTCATCCAAACCAAAGTACTGAAACAAGCAGCAAAATATTAACCGTAAAACTATTTACTGTAAGGTCTCACCTTAACGTTCCAAAATTCAGCATATTGAATACAGAGTAAAAAAATTTAAAACAATCTTAATTTTGATCTAAATGTCAGGAATGATCTAAGTGAAACAAGTTAAGAGATTTTCATTAACTAGAAAAAAAACAACTAACTGGCATCCTTTATCTCGTTAATGAATACCATTTTTTTAAAACGAACAATTAAAAGATTTACACAACCCTTCATCACTGAAGTTGCTGTTTAAATATAAAATAACCTTAAGCTCACTTACAATGAATAAACACACACACAAGCGCGAGTATATATTTTTTACGTTCTACGTAAATATTGATAATTTTAACTGAAATATATATACAAATAATGATTTTAAAAAAATCATAAAACTACCAGTGTAAGTATAATCTTGAAGCTCATTTCAAAATATGTATACATCCAAAGAAAATTATTCCGTTACTCTTTTTTTTTTTAAGCAAGAATAAAGCACGATAAACATAATATAAGGTAACTCACAATTCCCATTTTCGCACTAACTTATAAACACATTCAAGTACGAAAATATAGTCCAGTGTTTGACGGTTAAAATAGAATATTACCTCAGAATTCTTTCGGACAACATCGATTTTCATGAAAATTTATAATTAAGCTTATCTAACCCTCTGGTTCAAAAGTTTTATGTTTCATAGATTGAAATCATGTTTAAATATGTAAAATAAACATTCTTTTATGTTGTGAAACATAATTTATAATGTTTTACTAAGTTTCAACCCTTAAAAACCACACCTTATGATGAAATTTAAAAAAAAAATGAGTGTTCAACAGTTTGAAATGTTTTAATGGTGCATTTATAATGAATTAAAAACATTTTAGAATTGTTAACGTAATTTACAATTTATAGTAACGTCTAAAACCATGTATTTTTATAAATACTCCGAAAACTGTTGAGAATATAAAAATTTACTTGCTCCGAAAATTTCAACGAAAAAATGCGACTGGTTTTTCAACGATAACTTCCTTAATTTTTAAGCTATCCAATCGTTCAAAAACCCATTTTGCAGGAAATTTCAAGGACTACAAGGCAAGTAAGGTTCAGATTCCTTGAGCCCTTCGTTTTTGAATTTTTTAATTTAAAAGGCTTGGGGAAGGTGGTCCTCGCACTCAAATCCAAACTTCTAACGGTGGTATCTCAAATCAATTTTTATTCTACCAAAATTTAAAAAAAAAAAAAAAAATTTCACTAAAAGAAGAACTAAATTTTTGTAAATTTCTAGCATTTTTACAAGTTTTCTTTAGTTTTTGAATTATTCTGAAAAAAAAAATTTTTAAGAAATTTCAAAAAGGTTTTCAAATTTGAATCAACAACCTTTTTTCAAATCTAGGCATTCCAAACCGGTCAAACTTCTAGAACATATTCTACTTAAATAAAGTAAATTATAAAAGGATTACGTTCAATTCCAATCCTTGTGGAAAAATCTTTTGTTTCATTTCATTTCAGCGAGAAAACCACTTTATTTTCATCATAACTCGGTTAGTTTTCACGCTAATGACTTTTACCAAAGCTAATTTTAAAGGTCTTTTAAAGCAGTTTGAAAAATATCTTAAAAATTTTCCGTTTTTCTGTTATTTAACTTGAAAGGTTCGATTTCAGTTTGCGGTGAACATAAAGTTACCTTCGAGGCATAACTCGGTTCGTATTGCATCTACAGAAATAAAAAAAACAACAACAATCTCTTCGTTATTTTATAAGCTTCATCTTTGTTAATAATAATTTTTTCGGTAACACTTGAGGTTTTTGAGTTATTCGTGAAAAATCGTTCAATGGTTAATTGAAAAATCTACATTTTCAATCACGAATAACTCAAAAAGTATTGACTACAAAACATTTTTTGCTTAGACTTTATTTCTGCGGTTATTTTGAATGTAATAATTTTCACCCACGAGAAGGAGTGACATCCACCCTCAGGGTAAAAGCACACATCGGCACTTTTTCCTTGAGCTATTCCCTAATTACAGTCCAAATTTCACGCCAATCGGTTTTGTCCGAAAGAATTCTGAGCGAAAAACCGTCAAACACTGGACTAATATCTGGTAATTAAATGGGAAAAGGCCCGAAGTTGAAAATTCATAAATCCGTATCCCTAATTTTCAACCTTGAGCATTATTTTTTCAAAAATAAATAAATAAATTATATATATATATATATATATATATATATGTGTGTGTGTGTGTGTGTGTGTGTGTGTGTTTACACTTAATTTGCTGCAAATTGATTCTGAAAGAACTTTTATAACTCAAGTTAATAAATTTTTGTTCTCAATCATTTAGAGTTTGGGCTTTGAATATTCTGGAAAAGATTATGGTAATTAGCAAAAGGTGATAAAAGATTGTTTTCTATAAATTTAAAATTATATACTGCAATAACTTGGAAACTGGATAAAACTATATAAACATTTCTTAGATGTAACTGCAAACGAAAAGTAGAGGTGAAACATAAACTGTTCGATTTTCATGTAGACTATTACTGATAATAAAATTTAAATTGGGATATATTATTTCCAATGTCTACAACTGCAAGAAAATCCGAAGAATTAGTTCAGATCTGAACCCTCACAAAACTGAATCGATGTAAGTCTGAAGCATCAAGAAACCGATTCACTATTAATATTTACTGAACCAAATAAGCAGAACATAAAAGCATTTTCTCAAGAATATTAAACTTTGGTTTCCTGTTAACGTGTTGGTTATATGAACACACTAAACATGCTAGAGACGGGTGAGAGTTATCGTAATATGTAAATCCAGTCCTGAAATTACTAACCCACCGGGTTGGTCTAGTGGTGAACGCATCATTCCAAATCAGCAGATTTGGAACTCGAGAGTTCCAGCGTTCAAGTCCTAGTAAAGTCAATTATTTTTAAACGGATTTGAATACTAGATCGTGGATACCGATGTTCTTTGGTGGTTGGGATTCAATTAACCACACATCTCAGGAATGGTCGAACTGAGACTGTCCAAGACTACACTTCATTTACACTCATACATACCATCTTCATTCATCCTCTGACAAATATTATCTGAATGGTAATTACCGGAGGCTAAACAGGAAAAAGAAAAGTCCTGAAATTATTAATCCATCGGGTTGGTCTAGTGGTGAACGCGTCTTCTCAAATCAGCTGATTTGGAAGTCGAGAATTCCAGTGTTCAAGTCTAGTAAGGGCAGCTACTTTTATATGGATTTGAATACTAGATCGTCGATACCGGTATTCTTTGGTGGTTTCAACCTCTGAAGTAATACTTAACGGTAATTCCCAGAGGTTAAACAGGAAAAATAGTCTTGAAATTACTATTTGAAAAAAAATAACTGTGAGGATAAAAATTTGAGATGATCAACGAAGAAAATATTTACCACTATATCTTGGATACTCTGTTTCTTTTGATAAACACCATGGATCTTTCAACCATCTGAAAAAGACATTGAAACGCTGTTCTGATGAAAAATTTCTCTAGTTTTGCAGTCTCTCTATGGTAGACCGTTCCAGTCTTAATTATTTGTCTATTCTTTTGTTCTTGATCCCTCATTCCCGGTGTGTTCCGAGGGTTTTGGTCAAATCCTCATCGGATTCGTGCGAAGGTCTTGAGGAGCTTTTGAGTCACGTCCTTGTTTTTTTTTTTGTATTAGAGAACATCGGCTGTTACCGACCCGTTCGAGAACCTGGTTTCCCACCCGCTTGTTGCACAAAAGTATCCAACCAGTGACCGAGATGCTCGACTGACGTAAAATCTTCTATAAATACATACTTAATTCAACGTTAGCAACATAAAAATTCCCTTAACATAAAAAAAAGTTAGTTACTTGATGCCGCCAAGTAACTAAATTTTATTGTAAAAGAAACTTCGTTACTGGAAATAATTTTTATTCGACTTCCTTTAGAAAACAATAAGGAACCCGCAAAATTAGTATCCGTTTTAAAATTCCAAAATTATTAATCTTATACAAACAAAATACAACAGCAGGAAGTAAATTTTCTACTTTTTTTTTATAAAAGAAACTTTCTCCTTCTAATGTAGTTTTATCAATCTAACTTAACTTTATACATCGTATATGGTAAACGAACAAATGACATCATATTCACAACACAACACTAAATAACCTTATAAGTAAGCAACAGAACAGAAAGGAATAAAATATGGCAACAAGTCAACGAGTATGTTACTACAGAGCGATAGTACTGCTATAGCAGTATAACAACAAAAGAATGTAGGTTACCTTATTGTGTAAACTAGTTGAACGTTATCCATCCACTTTAACAACGGTAACTTGAATTGTTGACTCCTTAGTACAATTCTAACTATGATAAGTAAACGTAAAATAATAGCAGCCTATCTTGTGAAAAAAACACACACATACTCTCTCCACTCTCGCACACAATAAATGTATGTTTTTTTTTTTTAATGAACGAAATTATCTACGACAGATAATGAAAATTTCATGTACTGTAAGTGAATAAACTCGCTCTTAAAGAATCTCACACATAAAAAGATAATAACTAGTTACGAATATAAGTAATGAAACGAAAACTAGTTAATAATACAATAATAAAACGGCACTGCACAATTCTGATTTTAAGTTTTCAAACTTTTTTAGAGACTGATATATTCAAATAACATTCTTTCGATTGTGATGTTAATTAAAAATACACGTTCTTTATAGTTAAAAAATAAAAATAAATTACTAATTACATATGTACTTTAGGATATACCTAATAATACCATTGTAGAATTTAGTATTCAGTTTCAAAATAAGCACACAGTGTTTTTTTAAATCTCAGACTGCACAATACGAAAAAAATTCAGTTAACTATACAAAAGTTATGAAGAAAAAAAAGAAATATACAGGTTTGTGTCATTATTTTGGTGTTACTAGTGATTTACATGTATTGATTCAACTGTAAAACATACTAAAATACAAAAATATATCTAACACTAATAAAGCGGATATTACGATAGCATAGTAACTCGTGTTAAGAGATAACTACTTATTTTTTAGTTTAGAAATAGAAAACTGTTAAGAGAATACGTGAAAATATTACACACGTAAAAAACGTTTAGTTTATGTAAAAAAAAAATAGCTATTTTAAGAAACAGCGCCGCAATTCGGTCCTATCTTTCGAGAGGATGAGGTAGTGTGGAGAGGAAGGAGTAATACCTCGTACAACAACCTGGGTCCATCGATCACCGGATGGTAGCACCCAGTCACAGGGTTCTTGCTTAAGGTTACGGTAGCAACCTTCCAGCGACATCGAAGGCAAAAGAGGAAGATTTTCACAATAGCAGAGAGAGGGCGTAAGAGACTAGGAGTTGGGTCTCCAAATAAAATCCACGCGCATGACCAGAGGCTCTGACGTGGCAGCTCCACAACTTATTTTACCAGCTGTCGGGTTATTAGCCCGTTCGGGAAACTTTAAAATACTTTCGATCGTCCAAAGCGGAAAAGTCCAACTGGAATTAAGGTTAATGTTGATGGGGAACGTTTTAAAGAAAAGAAAAAGAAAAGACTTTTGGACTAACGGAAAACATAAATGTATGTACACTGAGTGTACGGTCGTTGACGGAGAAGGAGAAGCTTCTTAAGATCATGGAATCCAGGGACATAGATGTGGCAATGATAAGCGAAACAAATAAGAAACAGAGGGGTTCTTATGATTTTGGTGTGCATACAGTATTTTATAATGGTGTACACACGAGGTCGTACAACATCAGGGGTGGCCATTATATTGATTAAAAAGTGGAAACATAAAATCCACTCTTATGAGTGGGTTTTAGATAAAATTATGCGGGTACGATTCAGAGTGGAAAGAGGATGTATAGTTTTTAATTGTCTACGTACCAGAGGAAGGACGGAAGAAGGAAACAGAGGATTTTTACGGGATACTGAAAAACCTTGAATAGCTCCTATAAGAATGATTAACTTTTGGTGGGTGGTGATTTGAATGTTAGAGTGGGATATATATAGATTGATGAAATAACTGGGAAGCATAGTGAGAATGAATGTAATTTAAATGGAAGAGCCTTGTGAAATTCTGCTCCTTTGAATGGGTTAAATACCTTACTTAAAAACATAAGTATAAATCTACAGATATATGAGCTGCCAGAGGGAATAGGAATTCAACAGACTATTTCCTTGCAAATGTAAAACTGTTTAACTTGTTCAAAAATGTCCGGGTTGTGATACTGGTAATGACCATTTCACGTTGTTTGGATGCTTTAGTTTGTTGAGAAGATGTAAGAGAAGGGGAAAAAGGTTTACCTGCAAGGTGTATTTATTGCAAGATTACTCAGCGAGGCGTTTATATCAGCAGAGCATTGAATAAACATGATGGGTTCTTTGGTCTGAGTGATGGAGTGGAAGAACAGCGATATAACATGAAATCTATATTGGAAGCAGCAGATTTGAAATCATCGGGGAAAAGCACGAAAGGGGAAACGTAGCAGGAATTGTGTGTAAAATTATGAGGTGAAGGGGGGCAGTTAAGAAGAAAAAGTTCCTTATAAACGCCATAAGATCAATAAAACGAATGAAGTAAGGCAGAAATATCGCAGACTAGTTAATGTGTGGTGTAAAACTAGGAAAGCCCAGCGCAAGAGAATTGGGACAAGTATATTTCAGACGTGGTAAGTACGTACATTGTCGTCAGGAAATGGCATTTAAGGTAATGAGACACCTGAATAGAGGTACAAAAGATCTGGCTGATTAGAACATTATTAGTAGGGAAGCCTTCCCTATTTAAAGAATTTACGAATAGGTGAAGAGGAAATGCGAACTGTAAATACCCGGAATTTACGTGACTTTTCATTTGTTTACGGAACAATGTGTGCAGGAATCTATGCGGAATAGGAAAGCTTGTGGAAGTGATGAGTTAAAGGATGAGATTTTAAAAGTGCATCACAAAGTTGAGGTTTTTGAGGTTCATAAATATATGCTGAAAACATAAGAGTATGCCGCCAGATTAGTCGGTGGCAGTTATTCGCCATATTTAAAAAAAGGAAGATCAGATTGTAGAACTATAGAGGAATAAGTCTTCTGAATGTGGCATACAAGATATTTTCTAGGATTGTAACGATGAAATTGAGACTTTATATGAAGTGCTTTTATTGGAGGAGCAATCAATCTAGCTTTAGAGCAAAGAGATCTTTTTCGGATAACATATTTGCTCTGAAGCAAATTATTGAGAACACAGAATTTAATAAGCAGACCCGTTTGCTTTTTGTAGATTATATTAAGGCGTTTGATATGATGCGTAGAAAAGTTATGTAAGATATTTTAAAGAAAAGAGGAATTCTGAAGCATTTAATAGGCAGTAATCAAATGTACGACACGGATTCGAAGATATGTATATAGCGGGGAACAATAGCAAGTTGTAAATAGAGGTTACTATTTATGGCAGGGATGTAACCTATCTCCGGTGTAATTTAATTTGTATATAGATGTGTTACGTGAATGGATGAAGTATTTGCCTTGCTATAGTTGGGATTTCTGAGAATCTGGGAGTATTTGCTTTTTGCAGGCAACCAGGTTATCATATCAGATAAAGAAGACACTCTGCTGCATGCTTTGCGGGAGCTTCAAAGGTGCGTAAGGAATACAATCTAATGATATCAGTTAACAAATTTAAAGTAATGGCATATTGTGAAACATATCCTGTAAGATCAAAGATTGTTCCTGAAGACAACATAATAAAACAGGTATCATCATTTAATTTTTTGGGGTGTATTATATAATAGGCTGGGGAAGTTTATATATATAGTAAAACTAAGCGATTTAATAAGCTGAATGGTATTATCAGGCGTACTTTAAGTAAAAGTGAGAACAAAGACGTTATTGAAGTTCTGTAGGGTGTTATCGGTGCCTAGTTGTCTGTATGGCCTGGGACAGCCGATGAAAAGATAGAGACCGGTTTACGTAATATAAAAGAAGGAAGGATGACGCAGTAGGCTTTTGCATTATAGTTGTGAATAAGATCTATTTTAAGAGACTAACGTACAGTGAAAAAGGAACACATGACACCTACATGTATACATGAAAATTTAGTTTGAAATACTTGTTTTATATTTGGTCAAAAAAGTACTATTTTGCTCATGAAGTTGTAAAGGAATTTATTTCCTGGAATCGCAGAACGATACCAAAAAACCCTTAGTAATTATTTTTCGCGGAGAAATTATCAACCAACCCAAGAAATCAAAATTTGTTAATTTTAATTATTTAGTTATTTAATGGAAAATAAGTCTCCTTACTAACAAAGTTATTTTTATGAACAATGAAAGAGAAAAAGTATTCTTCAGTAATAAAAATAGAGGGTCTAACAGCCTTAGAGAATAACGAATTTTGTTTAAATACCCAATCATTCCATGACTAGTCACATTTATCTCAGTTTTCATTACAGATTCATGGAATTTAAGTCTGTCATTTCTTTGATATGATTTCTTTTTAATCTTTTAGAACATTTTAAAAAAAAATATTTTTAGAATTCATCGGACAATGTTGAATTTGTATTATATATATATATAAATTTAACAAAACTTAAAAGTACTTATACTGCTCAGTGGTTTTTTTTTTTGTTTTTTTTGTATATATTTACTCGTATTTTATTAACTAGGAACTTTCAAGTTAACATGGTATTAAAATTACTTCTTTTTAACGTGATGAAAATAAGAGATCAATTTTGTAACGTGTATAATCCAAAGTGAACGGGATTCGACCCCGTTTACTTTTTAGATGAAAGGCAGTGAATGAAAGCCTGCAACATAAACAAAATTTCAAAGATGAAAGACGATACTGCATTTTCCTCTACATTACTTTCAACAAATACCTCGCTGTAGGCTGTTTGTCCAAATATAGTAGAGAAGTTTGTCCTTCTAAAGTACCATTACTCGTTCATTGAAACACAACTATTATAAAAACAGGCTGTGAAAATAAACAACAATAAATGTATCTTTAGTTTTAGTTATCCATATGTTTTCTTATTAGCTTATATTCAGCTTTCAGAAGAAATCTGATTTTTACTTAAAATTTAATTATGGAGACTTCTCTTATTTGAGCTTCTTATAACTAAATAAGGAGGTAAATTATTTTGCTATAAATCATTCAAATAATATACGTCTTTGCAGGAACAAGTAGAAAAAAACATTTATCAGAAAAGACGCAAGAGGTCATTAACCATCCTTAACTTTCCCCCAATCTTATAAGCTTTGAAGCTTGTCTACGGGAATAGAAATGGAAATTTTGTAGAATATGAAAAATGCCTTGCCTGACTAGGGGGATTCGAACTCGGGACCTCCGGATGAAAGGCTGAGACTCCACCGCCTGATCGCCGTGGCGGAGACATACATAAAACGGAAGATAGTTACTATTATTAAATTGAATATAATTAGATTATGCGAAGTGTATCCACTACCGCTTCCAGGACAGCACACAATATTTTAGCACAGTAAGTTTTCAGAATAGACTTTTCATCCTACCAATCGATACTATGAAAAATGATGTTATGAATGATATTCCATAAGGAAATCTCTACAATACCGTTTGTCACGTTCCATAACCATAAAGAGACTCAATAATGTTCTCAACAATATAAATGCTAAGCAGAGGATTCGGTCAAGAGATCCACTCGGCTGTTCATAATTTCCAAAATAGTCAATACCGCGTTCTTCATCCTCCTCTACTATAAGAAATTTTATCTTACAGTAGAAAATTCTGGCGACTTTCACATCTTAGCATTTTCATAAAGCTTTTTCTATGTTTAGCTGCTGCGCACAGGTCGTACACGGCAGCCTTTTAAAATCGTCTCACAATTGATATATGTCGCTCCAGCTCCATTGGTTCAATGACGCAATATCTCGTACTCAATCGCTACCATATCGTTGCTACTTACAATACTGTTTACCAAGAAGTACGTAAAAAATTATATTATTTCAAAATTTTGGATATAATATATATCCAACCTTTTTTCTCCAGACTAACCGATCAACTCAAGAAAGACAAGTACGAACCTAGACAAGCAATCGGGATTAAGGAAAAAGCCTTCAAGTAATTAATTTACTATCTAATCGTGGTAAAGAAAACAAGCTCGCTCCAGGTAATCTACACTACCTACAGCAACGACGTTTCACGACTACGATAATAAAAATTATTTTACCGATACTAAGGCATAAGTGAATTATCATGACTGTTGCATTTTACATTGTAGAAATAATTCCTTATAACCAATGACTACAGAACTGTGAGATAATCACACTGAGAACGTTTAAATGAACTAAACAATTTACTACATTACTATAAATAAATTTTAAAAAATCAGTTTTTCCCAGTAAAAAGAAAAAATAATCGTCATCTTAACTCCCAAGATTCCAACGACAAACCAGTTTTAATTAAATATTATTGCAAATAATTAACTTCTTACGTTCCAGTATTCTTAAACAAGTTTTTACACACAGTTTGTGACAAAGAAACGATATTGCAAATAGAAAAAACTAAGACGTCACGCAACCTGCCAACAATAAGAAATGCATATATCAATTTTAAACAGAACTACGAAGAATGTTTAAGGTAATAGGCGACTTAACAACTAGTCTTAACAAAACAGTACAAAATAACAGTATAGTAACCTTGAACTGATGACAGCAGTTTTAAAATCTGTGCGTGGTAAAATCTCGGCAGTTAATAGAACTGATAAAGATAGTAATGATGCAACAGTTAAAAATAATAGAACAAAAAATTACCGTTGCAGTTTCTTTTTTTTATTTTCTTATTCTTTGACTAAAACTTAATTGACTTAATGAAACTGAAAAACTAAAATTTATTTTTTTGTAAATTATAAAATAAAACGGATAAAACTTGCTAACAGCTGATACGTGAATAGTAAGAATGGAAATGGGTTCAATCATTAACATTTTCTTAACGAAACAAACTTATTTAGTAGTGAGATCGTTATTAAAAATAAACTCTAAAAATATAAGTTACGGTTAAAATACTATACATATATATAAAAAATTCCGATGAATGCTATTCATCGTTGAGTATTATAAAAACACTTAAGCAAACAAATACAAAAAAAAGAAAGACATAAGGCATAAGTCATAAAAATATTCAAAGTAAACCTATCGAAAACTAAAACCAAACAAAAGTTTTATTAAAAATTTTAGGAAAAAAAAGCAACCAAAATTCTAAAATCATAATTCATTTACAGTAATCAAATTCAATCCACATCACATATACGGATCTAAATCTACCGATTTAGATCGTGGATACAGGTGTTCTTTGGTAGTTTGGTTTTATTAACCACACATCTCAGGAATGGTCGAACTGAGACTGTACAACACTACACTTCATTTATACTCATACATTTATCCTCTGAGGTAATACATGAACGGTAATTCCTGGAGGCTAAACAGGAAAAAGGAAAAAAAGGATAAGAATAGTATTGGATACCTAATACTCGTCGCAGAAACAATAAATTCAGGTGTTTTTTGTGAAAGCTATCACCGGTTCATGGAATAGATAACAGAAGATGAAATTAATAAGGCTTCGATTCAACAAGACTACGCGACCGCGTATTCAGCCAGACAGCCCATGAAGTTACTACAAGAGGTTTTTGGACATTGAATCATTTCTAAGGGTTTGTGGCCACCTTCTATTCAGGACTTCAAGTCCACCGAATTTTTACTTCTGGTGCGATGCAAAAAGTATCGTTTATCGAAGAAACCCCAACAGTTTCCGGGAACTTCAAACTGGTAATCTTGATTTCAACAAGAACAATAAACAACTTTTAAGAGTCTTCGAGAACAGGAAGAAACGCGTGCAGATATGTCTGGATGTTCATAAGGACCATTTCCAAAAACTACAGTAAGCTTAGTCGATATTACGTATTCTTGTACTAGCGCGTGACAAGTGTATTACTTTTCAAGTGTATAGTTACTTTTCGAACACGCTGAATTATGTACCACAAAAGTAATGTTAAAGCACGCAATTCAATGTGAAAAAATTTCAAATCTTTAGTTACTCAAAAATACAACACTTATCTAAAATACCTGAACTTCTTAAAACCGATCGGTGGAAATTTTCTTTTGTTACGTAAATGAGAAAAATGGATCGGCTCTTAATTAAATAAGTTAAACTGACAAATAAATAAAATTCACCTTAAAATATATTCTTTAAATTTTGAAGTCAGCACCAAATTGAAAACTTACACTTTACTACAGTAATCCTATATTTGGCGCAGACTCCAAAAAAGGAGATCCAAAGGAAAATCGGAACACTATTTTGTACACACATACACTCGCTTAAGTTATTTTTTAAACATATTTCTTCCGTATTTATTTAAAATAAGAAAAAATTTCCACAAGACATTCTAAGCATGAAAAAATGCCGTTCGCAAGAAATTCAAAGGTAAGAAGAATCGAAATTTGATAGAAATTATTTTTTTGAAATCTGTATGGAAACGTCAGACAGAGACGGACGCTACTGAGAATGAACTAAATCTGTCCTTAGTGTATCACCTAACAAAAATTGGTTGTTGGTAGTAGTTTTTAATTGGTACCGACTTCAGGAAAAGTAAATTTAACGAATTGAAAATTAATTCATTTTTAACACTTTAAAAAAAAAAAACGATTCCGTCTTTGGAAGAAAGCCGTTTGAAAAAATTACAAACGCGTGAAATCTCACTCGGTCTTGATAAAAATAAGAAAATACAAAAGGAGAAGAAACGACGTCAAAAGTTTGCTAAAGCTTTTACTCTAGGTTACCTTTTTATTACCTTCGTAATTTACTTGAATTTTTGGGAGAAAATAGTCTGAATATTGTAACAGCGGCTATGTATAGTTTACGCAGAAATACATTATTAATGATGACGAAATAAAGAAACGGAAAATATCTTCATGTTATTTATATACATTACTTAATTTTTTGCGAAAAGTTATAATTAACAACAACCACCTGGGTTGTGTGGAAACAACTTTATTAATGGGACTACCTGAATTTGCTCCACAAAATAGAAATAGATCTGTGATCTACTGTTGAAAAATAAATTTTAAACATAATACCTAACTAAATTTAGCATATTAATAAACTGAAATAATTTTTTTTTCAAGAAAATCGTGGATAGTTACTAAAAATATGAATAAATTAGTATAAAAAAGTTAATGAAATATGAACAAAAATCATAATTTAGGAATTTTGGGGGAAACAGCGGCTGTTTCTAACTTGCGAAAGTACTACTTTTGAAATTAGTAATTACTAATTTTTAATGAATTACCTAACTTTGTTTTTTATTTACTTTTTTAAGACAAATCGCATCCAAGTCTGATACTAAATAGGAAATAACGAGCCAAAACTTCCCCGTATATATGAACACAGAATAGCCCACTGTAATAAAAAAAATAGCCAGGATATAACGTTCTAAAGATAATAGGATCAATAAGGTGAGTCATTTCTGTGGTACTCTACAAATACAAGTTCAATAATAAAATAAGAATAGGGCGAGCATATTCCAGATGTTTTAATGGTTTTAAAACGACGTAATTTTTCGAAACAGAAAAATAATATAATACAGATTTAGTTTTAGTTTTATATTGATATTTCGAATTTTTAAATATAAGAAAAACACACGGGACAAAATTAAAAATATAAAATAATTCATTTCCACAACAAAAACGTTTTAACAAGTATAAACCGGCATTAAGGTAATTTTTTTGTTTTAAGTTCAGAGAGACCATTGCTGTATGAAAACTTTCAATTTTCTTCGTGGCAGCGGTATTGAGGTTACGACCGGTTTGCGGTACAAGGCCGAGTCGCGACGCCCCCGTCGAACAGACTTTCTCATCTCGCGCGCGCAACGTCAACAGCCAAAGGCTAGCTGACTCAATCTCAGATGCTTACATTCTCATAAGAAGCTGCCTACTATGCGTTTCTTATCTCATTTAATAGCTTCGATTATCCAGTACAAAGAATTCACCGCTAAACGTATCATTATTGCGTGAAACTCCGGAACTTCGGTTTAAGAAAATAAGATATTTAAAAAAAAAAAACTATTTTAAATTAGAACCTTTAAATTATTATAATAAAGTATAACTATTCAAATTATTTCATCTGAAAACCATGTCTTCAGAATAACTAAAACAAAATTAAACACTGACATTCTGTAAACAGTTCATTAATTACAAAATTATCATAATCACTCTATAACACACACGAATTAAATGCTAATTTACGAGGTATAATAACTTAGCGATGTTAACGTAACACAACCTATCTACGGTTTAAAATACATAAATTCGAATTTATAATTGAGAACAACAGAACAATAAATTTCTTGAAAATAAACACGCTACGTCACCGAGATACATGAACCAAGGCGTACCTGGTAGATTTATTTATAATTTATCTTTTAATTTTAAATCTAGTAAAATTGTCCACGAATAGAATAAATTGCTGCAAAGAAAAATAATTTTGAAACGATTCCGGAATATAACAAGAAAAAAATATTAGATTAACACGTGCGCACGTACGCATAACAATCCGAACGATCGATCAGGATACGAATTTAACATTTTTTTTTTTAACTTATTAAATCAGTATCTTTTCTAATCATTAAATATAAACTGATTTTTCGTATTTCAATCAATAGATAACTGAAAAATAAATTCGAATTGCGTCAATAATAACGAAGCGATAAAATCAATAAAACCAGTTGCATCTTACAATTTTTGTTCCGATCCAAAACGTTACCCCCTCATCTATAATTATTGTACACAAATGAAACGACTTGCATAGAGCATTATAAAAGAGATGTTGTAATTTGGAATTATTGAACATTTCCCATCACCCAGATCGGCTTAAAAACATTATATAATTCAATCGATATTTTCTAGCAGATGGTATTCCTTTTCTATTTTTTTACACCAACATTTTCACACTACAAAGAATATAAAGGAGTTGGGCGTCGGACAATAAAATTATCCGACTTCATCGTCACACACACACAGAGCGCGAGGGGGGGGGGGTACTACTACTACTACTACTACACACTTGTAAAAATTTTTTTCTGCTACGGGACGATAATATAGATTTGTGAAGACGAATTTTCAAAGAAACGACAAATTTTCTTTATCATCAATTCTTTTAAAGGCTTTCAATCCGCTATTATAAATGAGTGTTCCAAATAATAAAGATTAAAAATTCATCGATATACCAGGGAGTTGCTTAATTACTAATTTTAATAATACGTTGGTAAAATTATCGGTATTTATTACAACAGTTGAACAATAGTTATGGAAATAATTGCTTATTTTAATTTTAAGGCCTAGTAAGGCAAATTACAGACTTTAAATACTAAAAAAAAAATTTTTGAAATAAACAAAACACATTAATTAAAATTACTATCTACTTCTAAGACATAGCATCTAATTATCGTATTATTTTGAATCCGCTATTATTAACGTACCTAAAATATATATATTAAGGACTATCTATATTATATATATACATACAGATTAAACCGAGGGAAAGCAAAATGAACATATACTTCATATTTTTTTTTTTTGTCTTCAGTCATTTGACTGGTTTGATGCAGCTCTCCAAGATTCCCTAACTAGTGCTAGTCGTTTCATTTCAGTATACCCTCTACATCCTACATCCCCAACAATTTGTTTTACATACTCCAAACGTGGCCTGCCTACACAATTTTTCCCTTCTACCTGTCCTTCCAATATTAAAGCGACTATTCCGGGATGCCTTAGTATGTGGGCTATAAGTCTGTCTCTTCTTTTAACTATATTTTTCCAAATGCTTCTTTCTTCATCTATTTGCCGCAATACCTCTTCATTTGTCACTTTATCCACCCATCTGATTTTTAACATTCTCCTATAGCACCACATTTCAAAAGCTTCTAATCTTTTCTTCTCAGATACGCCGATTGTCCAAGTTTCACTTCCATATAAAGCGACACTCCAAACATACACTTTCAAAAATCTTTTCCTGACATTTAAATTAATTTTTGATGTAAACAAATTATATTTCTTACTGAAGGCTCGTTTAGCTTGTGCTATTCGGCATTTTATATCGCTCCTGCTTCGTCCATCTTTAGTAATTTTACTTCCCAAATAACAAAATTCTTCTACCTCCATAATCTTTTCTCCTCCTATTTTCACATTCAGCGGTCCATCTTTGTTATTTCTACTACATTTCATTACTTTTGTTTTGTTCTTGTTTATTTTCATGCGATAGTGCTTGCGTAGGACTTCATCTATGCCGTTCATTGTTTCTTCTAAATCCTTTTTACTCTCGGCTAGAATTACTATATCATCAGCAAATCGTAGCATCTTTATCTTTTCACCTTGTACTGTTACTCCGAATCTAAATTGTTCTTTAACATCATTAACTGCTAGTTCCATGTAAAGATTAAAAAGTAACGGAGATAGGGAACATCCTTGTCGGACTCCCTTTCTTATTAGGGCTTCTTTCTTATGTTCTTCAATTGTTATTGTTGCTGTTTGGTTCCTGTACATGTTAGCAATTGTTCTTCTATCTCTGTATTTGAATCTATCTATCAATCGCTTCCTCACCTGCACTGCGCAGTAATTCTACAGGTATTCCGTCTATTCCAGGAGCCTTTCTGCCATTTAAATCTTTTAATGCTCTCTTAAATTCAGATCTCAGTATTGTTTCTCCCATTTCATCCTCCTCAACTTCCTCTTCTTCCTCTATAACACCATTTTCTAATTCATTTCCTCCGTATAACTCTTCAATATATTCCACCCATCTATCGACTTTACCTTTCGTATTATATATTGGTGTACCATCTTTGTTTAACACATTATTACATTTTAATTTATGTACCCCAAAATTTTCCTTAACTTTCCTGTATGCTCCGTCTATTTTACCAATGTTCATTTCTCTTTCCACTTCTGAACACTTTTCTTTAATCCACTCTTCTTTCACCAGTTTGCACTTCCTGTTTATAGCATTTCTTAATTTCCGATAGTTCCTTTTACTTTCTTCGTCACTAGCATTCTTATATTTTCTACGTTCATCCATCAGCTGCAATATATCGTCTGAAACCCAAGGTTTTCTACCGGTTCTCTTTATTCCGCCTAAGTTTGCTTCTGCAGATTTAAGAATTTCCTTTTTAACATTCTCCCATTCTTCTTCTACATTTTCTACCTTATCTTTTTTACTCAGACCTCTTGCGATGTCCTCCTCAAAAATCTTCTTTACCTCCTCTTCCTCAAGCTTCTCTAAATTCCACCGATTTATCTGACACCTTTTCTTCAGGTTTTTAAACCCCAATCTACATTTCATTATCACCAAATTATGGTCGCTATCAATGTCTGCTCCAGAGTAAGTTTTGCAGTCAACGAGTTGATTTCTAAATCTTTGCTTAACCATGATATAATCTATCTGATACCTTCCAGTATCGCCTGGCTTTTTCCAAGTGTATATTCTTCTATTATGATTTTTAAATTGGGTGTTGGCAATTACTAAATTATACTTCGTGCAAAATTCTATAAGTCGGTCCCCTCTTTCATTCCTTTTGCCCAGCCCGTATTCACCCACTATATTTCCTTCCTTGCCTTTTCCAATGCTTGCATTCCAATCTCCAACTATTATTAAATTTTCATCTCCTTTTACGTGTTTAATTGCTTCATCAATCTCTTCGTATACACACTCTACCTCATCATCATCATGGGCGCTTGTAGGCATATAGACGTTAACAATCGTTGTCGGTTTATTTTATCCTTATTACAATGATTCTATCGCTATGCGTTTTGAAATACTCCACTCGTCATATACGTCATATAGTAAAACAAATAAGTTAAGAAGGGATTCACATTAACAAAACAATTTTTTTAACGGCAGAACAAAAGGCGGAATGTAGCATTAAAATTATTTTTTTAACAAAAAAAATAATTTACCAGCTATGTTTTTTACAGATGAAGCGTTTGGATCATTTTACTTTCGGACGATTTCTTAATACCAGATATTTGGATGCGGTGATCGGCAAGGGTCTCCAAAACGCTCGTATGAGAACATTTCAGGTTAAGGATTTGGATACTACTGCAGACAAGGTGAAAACTGCAATCAGCAAACAAGTAGGTGCAAACGTTCTGATCCGGCGTCGTTGAGGACGGCTTATGGGGGAACACAAAGAGTAGGAATTGGTTGTCACAGCTGCCGTGTCGATTCCAGTGTGGATGAAATCAAATTTTTTAGATGCTGGAGTCTTGGACATAGAGAGATAGAATGCGGAGGTCCCAACCGCTCCGACTTATGCTATACCTGCGGTGCGGCAGATTGTGAACCAAGAAAGTGCTTGGATTGTGGTAAATTTGGACACCGGACCGGAATTGTGATTCACGGAAATCATGAAATTTTACAGATCAACGTAAATAGGAGGGCGACAGCCCACGACGTTGCGTGGCGTGCGGCGGTCGAGAGAGAAATCGACTTTTCGCTGGTGTCGGAACCCAACAAGAGAGTTATCTCCTCCGGGGATTGTATGCTGACGTCGATAAGGACGCAGCAGTATTAAATGTGTCTAATCATTGGGCAATAGTGGAAGTTAAAGCTGGCAGAGGCTTCATTGCGATAACTCTGAATCCGTGAATAATAATCAGTAGCTATATTTCTCCGAATAGCAGTAATGAGAGGTTCACAGAATTCCTACACGACTTAGAAAGTCTGATGAGGTCGGCGGAGCGGCAAATTGCCCTCACGGGAGATTTTAACGCGGAATCTTTCAAACTCGGGGGCACGAGGTCGACCAGGATTTGATTTGATTTGATGAGGCCGACAGAGTCGCAGCGTTCCTTCGTTCATTGGACATGACGGTCCTGAATAGCCCGGACGTCCCGATATTTGTTTGTAGGGGGTCCGGAACTGTCACAGACATCACGGCGATTCCGGAGAGGATTATCTCCAGACTGGTCCATTGGGAGGTTCTCCAGGAAGACTTCTTGAGCGATCACATTTCGTATTCAGTTCGAAACCCCGACAAAGCAAGCCAAACGATTCAATTGGAAAACATCACAGCCGGGGGTCCAGTTTTTAGCTGAAAATGTGGCGGCAGCACGGGTGGAAGGCTTACAAAATTAGAGTCCAGATGATTTCTTACGGATACTAACAGAAGAGAATGAACGCATAAGACCGCCATCGGACCGAGATATGAAGAAAGTCTACTGGTGGACAAGGGAAATTATTGATCTACGAGCTGCGCCCTTGGCGGTCAGAAGACGACTCCAACGAGCGAGACGAGATCATCCTCAAGAAGCGGAGATGGCAGAATCCTTGTATAAAAATGCTCAATACATATAATGCGGCCATCAAGACGTCCAAGCGTGACGCCTGAAAAAGACTGGTGTCAGAACTAAACGACAACCCGGGGGGAGGCCGTATCGGATATTGATGCTTTAATGGGAATCATTTTTACTTCCTTGATACATGTACGTAATATACATAAATGGAGGTTTCTGAAGTTTATTTCATTTCAAATCTTTTAATTTTATTTTTGTTAAAAGTATAGGTAAGGTACAAAAACAATGTGCCAGTATGAAAAACTTCGATTGCGTTAAGACGAGAAACCTGCACAATGATAAACATAACAAAACGATGAGGAAAAAACACTATTATTAAATACAGTGATTTTTGGATGGTGTCTGTATAAAATTTTATTCTTAACTTTCCTACTAATTTTCTTGAATTTTCCATCGAGAATCAAAAATGGTGAATAACATCATCTAAATATTACGCTATTTCAATCCAAGGAATGTGCGCGCGCGCATTCACGCACACATATTTTCAGTTTAGGTTCAAATCGATAAGCTTCTGTTTTTGAAGCCATCTAAAAGCATCTCAAAAGAAGTAGATATGAAAATTTCCGATTTTTCCTTATTTTATTCTGTATAATTTTTTGTGCAAGAAATATTCAAAACATAAATTTAGTGAGAAAACTAAAAGAGATGGAATCCTTTTTTTATTTAAATATTAACATACATTTTTTGTTTATAAGAAAACTAAATTATTATAACCGTTATTCGATAAAATAATTAAAAATATTGCAAACAACACGTAAGAAAATTGTTTTAGCAGTCTAAATAATTTTGAGGCACTAGTCACGCATATGTCGTACAAGTATACTGTAGGGATTGTTATTAATTATACGATGAGTAAAGCGAGGGTTAATAGTAAGGTTGAAACCAAAAGGGAATGAAAAATTACATCGAATCAGTAAATGGTGATAACATACAATATATTTGTTGAGTAGTATTTTAATAATTTCCTTGAATTTTTAACAACGAATGGTTGCTATTTTAGCGATAGATAAGAATGAAATTTCCGTTTTCTAGCGGTATTTAAGTTACTTTGTGGTTTTTATTTTTGTATAAAATGTAATCACCGTTATTAGGAAAAAAAATTCTTTGAATAATGTTAAATATTTACATACTAATTCATCGATGGATGGTTTACAGTACAACTTTGGAAGTACTCTGAGTTTATTTTTAATTCAGTAATGGTTCGGATCACTCTTATTGGTTTTTAATTTTTCCATGAAGATAAAATTAATAATTGTAAATTTATGGTGTACAGCAGCGGTTCCCAAACTTTTCCGAGTCGCGGCGCCCTTCTTCAATTAAAATTTATATCCATGGCGTCCTACCCTAAGTAAAAGTATGACTACTCGCAAGTAACCGATACAAATAAATAAAACTAGTGTATTTTCATATTTTTTTACTTTATTAACATTAAATTAATAATTATAAATGTCTTTGTTCAATTAATTATGAAGCTTTTACAATATTTCAGAGCACCCCCTGAAGAGGCCGCGGCGCACAGTTTGGGAATCACTGGTTTAGAGCATTAATAGCGTTACGTAATATGCTTTAATGCAAAACTACATTTACTTTCATATTTGCCTTGAGGTAATAAAATTTAAATCTACTTTAAT
Organism: Lycorma delicatula; assembly: GCF_047948215.1. Taxonomy (NCBI): domain Eukaryota; kingdom Metazoa; phylum Arthropoda; class Insecta; order Hemiptera; family Fulgoridae; genus Lycorma; species Lycorma delicatula. The sequence continues at coordinate 303,791,264 of NC_134455.1, forward strand.
GGGAATTATTTTTACTTCCTTGAACTTCGAACTAGGATGTATTGTAATCGCGAAAAATTTCGGTTTTCAGATTTCAGCGGAAATATTCATTTTGACTAGTTTCGATTTGACGTATGTACGTACGTACGTACATACATACGTCAAATCGACCTATCACGCATAACTTAAAAACGATTAGCCGTAGAATTTTGAAATTTTGGATTTAGAACTGTTTTAACATCTAGTTGTGCATATCCCCTTTTGATTGCAATCGACAGGACCAAAAGTGTCTAAAAAAGCCCTAAATCCAATTTTTGGGGATTTTGGACTTTTTCTTAACTGCAGTAATAGGCCCTCGTTGAGAGCTTTTCAACGATATATCATAAGTGATACTTATTTCATTGGTTCCAGAGTTATAGCCCAATAGTATTTTAATAAGTGAAATATTTGGATATTACAAGGGGAAGGCACATCAGTTGGAATCGGACTTCATTTCATTTTTTTTAACTTGTTTTTTAAATTCAATTATACTGATTTATTAAAAATTATTAACCTGTGATTGTAAAAAATATTACAATAAACAATAATTCAATAAAATTAAAACAATGTAATAAAAAATATAAAACATATATGTAATTTAATAGGCGTACAAGAAAGCCATGTGGTGTACACATTGGATTTTTTTATAATTTTGAAAGGGGTTACTCATTTGATAATTGGTGGGGGAAAATTGGCTGTTCATAATTAAATTTTTCAAACGGGTAATGTTACAGGGTATAATTTAAGTCATTATATGTTTGTCGATTGCTGTTTTTTTGCTTAGACTAATAGACCGGGGATTTTTCTAAAAAAAAAAAAAGAAAAAAAAAGAAGAGTTGTCATCGAAGAGTCAAAAGATTTTTTTTTAATAAATTAAAGGTGTAAGAATAGTTAACAAAATTACACTAATAATTTTGAAAGGGGTTACTCATTTGATAATTGGTGGGGGAAAATTGGCTGTTCATAATTAAATTTTTCAAACGGGTAATGTTACAGGATATAATTTAAGTCATTATATGTTTGTCGATTGCTGTTTTTTTGCTTAGACTAATAGACCGGGGATTTTTCTAAAAAAAAAAAAAAAGAAAAAAAAAAGAGTTGTCATCGAAGAGTCAAAAGATTTTTTTTAAATAAATTAAAGGTGTAAGAATAGTTAACAAAATTACACTAATAGTCGCTTTTAAATTAATAAGTTTTAGTCATGTATGGGTTTTTCCAATACTTAAATACACAGGTTTCACTGTCAAGTGTCAAGGATTTGGTAAGCAAAACTTATAACATAAAAACTCGTTCGATATAGAATGTAATTTTTAAAAATCACTTGTAACTTTCACCTTGAATTATGACCGTCTAAATTCTAAACTTACATTATAAATATGATTATAATTTTAACGGGATCAGTAATTTAAGTCGATTTGCAGTACCGTTAAACGATTATACTTTCCTGCCAATTTTTCACTATTTGTGGTTTAATACCACAAATTTCCTTGTTTATTTTTAAAATATGTTTGAATTTGGTGAACGTATAAAACGCGTTAGAGAATAGAAACAAAAGGGAGTCATGATTTTACACTCCATATAATTTCTGCAACAGTCTCATCAAGTTTTTTTTTTTTATCGGAAAGAATTCTTAATAATCGGAAAGAACCTCTGAGCTTCAAATACCAGCTGGAGTGAACCCACGATAACACTCCGCACGAGTGGATCTTATGAACGCATTGAAAATAAACTGTTAAAAAACGTTGTAGCTTACAAAGCGGTACAGCTGTAAAATTGTACAACAGATAAACATTTCTACTGACGTCTTTGGGGATAAGACTAACTAATATCAGTTATCTTTCTTGGCGATTAAAATCAACTCTACAGTAATTTTATCCCCCCCCCCCCCCAACAATACTGACAGTTTATTCTGCCAACTACCGAGTCGATAATTGTTATATCGAAGCTCTTTCAATTCATCCAAGCGGCAATGAAATAATAAATCTCCCGCAACACTACAAAATGTGTACTTTTTGTCAGTACTAGTACGTAAATGATTTTCAAACAGTGTATGCAGCATCGGACCGAATAAGGATTCGAAGACCCGCACTTTAAATTTCTGTAATGTTAATTTTAATTTAATAATATTTATATACACAATACAATACGCGATAAATAATACATAATACGCAATACAATAATAAGAGTTCACAATTTTTAAATATTTTTTCAGCGAAAGACTGAAAAATTAGAGATTGAAATAATTTTATAAGCCGATTATGGTAAAAAGATTTCTTTTTTTACTAAATGAAGAAACCCGAAGCAACATCAGGGCGATTGCGACAGTTTTAGGGGGAAAACCGCGCGGCATATCTAAATTTATATATTTTATCTTTCAGCCACTACGTATGACATGTTTTTCGGCGAGGTTAATAAATTAACTGGATGTATTAATAATAAATAACTACCGAGTACTTGAAGTAGTTTACGAACAATATAATTGTGAACCTTGTTTTAGATTCATTATTCGTTTATATTTGTTTATTTTAATTTCTAAAGTAAATGAATATCGGTGAACGGTTATAACCGGTTCTTAATTTATCAGCTTCGACTGTATATGGCGTTAAATTTTAATTCTCGGCTCAAGGAGTCTATAAAAAATACTAGATATTTTTCACCCGGTTATCGATTCGGTTAGTCGACTCACAACCGACTTACTATATTCATCCGTATGCAGAATGTAAAAAAAAACTTACAGAACTTACAAAAAAAACCGCTGCCGTAGCACTCTTCTGGCACGGAAAGAACGTCGATGAATACACTTCGACAGCCGATTCAGGTTTGGATGCGTGGAGATATGGCAATTGTTTTGATTAAGGAAGGCAGAAAAGCTGTAGTTTCATATCCGAGTGAAGTTTGCTTTTGACGTTACCTCACTTACGGAGATTTATGCATCCCGGATGGGTATTCCAAGCGAGTGAATTTGATTTTAATTTGTAATGCCCGTATGAACAGCCAACAACTTCTTTCGCGCCCTATTACGATACGGTTGCAGCAACAGGAGGGTTTATACCGTATCAAGTTAACAGTCGATGCTACTGGAGAATCAAGTAATTCCATTCGACGGTAACCGAATGATTCAAGCGCTTCACTAATTTTTTTCCCTTGGTTGACGATTGAACGCAGTGCTAACACTAGTTACTACCACAAAACTACAAAAACTAAAATATAATCGTGTGATATATTGAAATTAATTTTTTTAATTTTTCTCGTAGAACACTCGTTTAACAATGAGAAAAATAATTTAATTTCATATAAAATTAAACACCGTTTAATGGTGTATACAATTAGGGCTAATATATTGATTTAGAAAGCGCGTTAGTAAAACGATACTTCGTATTTCATTTAAATACTACAATGCGGTAACGAGTATGAATGACTCGCCAACTGCGGCTGTCAGATCTTATCAAATTTCATCTTATTCGGTATCAAATACGTAATCGCCCTGAAAAAGGGATTTAATTAAATTAGTTTTACGGGAAATTATTCTCTACTCCCACCCAAACGCAGTAATAGTGATTTAATCATCAGATAAATCCACTGTCGCCTGAAAATCGAGCTTTTTTTTAAGGCGGGTTTTTTCTCCAGTTGGATCACGACACAACCAAGTATCTTAGTGGCCCGGCCCGAAATCATCACAACATTAAAACCGATTTCTAGCCGTGTCATTTCGAGTATAATATTAATTTTTAAGCGTTTAACCTTTATTCAGTATTACGTCGAAATAATATACAGGAAGAATCCATTGATGTTACTTTGCGTAGACCATCGCTCGTTCCTCCGACAAAATGTTTAAAGATTCTGTTCTGATGTACGATGCGATATTACAGTTATTTTGAAGTTACCCACAGCTGGTGGTGGTCGAGGGATTCCTTCTGTTTCTATTTTTGAACTGGACACCTTGGAGAGACGGTTTATATTTTGATTTTGTTAACTGTGCGACGGCTAATTAGAAAAGCGGTCTACGATGCATTTATAAGAACTCTTTTTCTTTCCGTAGCTCCTTATACTGTATTACGTTTCAAGGAAAGAAATCAGAAAATAGTCCTTATGATTGAAGAAAACCGTTTTTAATACCGATAACTTTCTAGTTTAAATAAATTTAACGACAATTTTTTTCTTTTTATTCTTTTAGTTTTATTGACGGCTCAGATTTTTATCGTTAAAACTTTAATTTCTTCTAGAATTAGATTATAACTAGCGATAACAGAATCGCGTGCTGCTTAATAGAATTACAACAGTAAGCTTAGTCTTGGCAACACAGCATTGTAGATCGCATTGACCAATTAAACGGTACGTTAACTGCCCTTGAATGTGTAGTGTACGTATGCATATTTAGGATACACACACTAGAACATATGTAACGTAGCTTTATCGTTCGAGTGCGCACTGTTGCGTTAAAAATTACGCTGAAGGTTCTTGTACGGTTGAAAAGGTGTGTTGAATATAGTTCTCTTCACAGTCTGTATTTTATATGTTTACGAACCATTATATAATGAAAGCATTTTTGTTTCGTCCACATAAAAATATAACGGTTTTGGATTCTTTGTCGTAAGCTAAAAGTGTTTTCTTTATTTTATATTTTTGGTCTAATTTCCAAACTTTTACCAAGCGTCTGTCATCCTTAAGACACATCTATAATCACATCATCTCATTAGGCTTGCCGTATTTTTTTGGTTCCAACCCAGGACATATTTTTGAAATGACTTAAAATTTGTCTGAACAGTTTACTGAAACATTAAACTTCATTTATTCAGTGTATTTTTCACTAGACATGACTTTTTTCAGAAACGGTTTGTTTGTTTTAATTAAATCATAAAATTCACATTAAGTTCTGAATTAATTTTAGCATTTAGCAGATGTTTAACAGTAGATACTGAAAAGTATATTCCTTTCTGTAGACCAAATGTTCCCCAAAATTGAAATAAACTCTCTCGACTGAAGCAGATGTCCCAGGCAAAGACATCGCAAACTCAACCGTTTTAGAAATATTCAACATGAAATATCAGTATTTTGAAACACCTTAAAAATTGCTTTCCACTTCTCTTCAATAGTACCTGGTACTTTTTCAGAACTTGAACCACAACCTACCCTGTGCTTTTGAATTACCTGGTTCAATAATGTACGTTCATCAATATTTACGGAATCTTTTATAATTTCATTAACTTGTGCACTCACTTCTAAATCAAATCAGGCAATTTCAGTTGCTAAATTTTATTTATTTACTGAAACTTACTAACTTTATCAAAACTGATTCTCCACAACTCTTTAAGTATTGGATACTAGAATTATAAAAATTGTCTACACGCTTGAGAAGAAGTTTTGTTTCTGATCATTATTTTCTTTTAGAGTACACAGCAATTCTTTGGCAGAAGATGGTATAAATTTGTGGGTTTTTCTTTCCTGATTTGACAAATTAATTCAGAATATGTCTGCAATGCTTCTGTTGCTGTGGTAGAATTAGCTTCCAATTTCAGAACTACATTATTAAATAAATGTAGAGTACCATACAAAAATTTCAAAAACAGTACACTTTCTAGATTTTCAAAAAAAATCAAATAATACTTTTGGGCATTTTCATAAGATAAGAAGTATGATTTTAGGCCATCAAAAATGGAAACAATTCTTTCTGTTGCAGGTAGCAAACTAAGAAATCTGCTGCTATGAAATAAAACTTTTTTATAATCTGTTTCTACAAATTCACAGAACTCTTTACGTTTTGTTACTCTTACTGTGCATATATGAAAATTTTTATAACAATAATGTCTGTGTCCAGGGGTAGAGAATCACATGCTGTTTATACTGAATTGTGTACAATGTGAGCTGAACAACCAGTTCCTAAAATAAGTCTATCTAAATCACTTTGAACTTTTCTGAACACATTTTCATTCCCCTTTCTCTTCAAACCACCAAAATTACTGTTAGTGTTATTAATAGAACAAACCAACTTTTCTTCAAGTTTGTATTTTTTCACACACTGCAAAAGATACAGAGTCAAAATTTGAGCAGTTTAAGACACTTCATCGAAATTTAAAATTTTAACTTGAATTCCTCGAAAATCTTGTGTCAAGTAACTTTTTAACCAGTTCAGATATGCAATCTGATGTTTTGAAACTGAGTTCGTGTCTAGCAGTGTGGTATGAAAATGTAGCTTCTTTAGAAGCACACTCCAGATCACTGTTTTTATTATTCTCATCATTGGCTTTAAAAAATCTCTTATGTTTGCTGAAGCAGTAACATTAATTAATAGCATTCCTATGTTTAGCTATTTTCACGTGGTCTTCAATATCACCCTTTCCTTTATGTGCAACAGAAAACTCTCCAGTACATAGTGTGCAAAAACACGTTCACTTTTACTGTCATTACACAATTTTAAAAATTTGTATTCCTGTTGCAGGTTAACATTTTTAAGAGGTGGAGGAACCACATTTACGGGCACCAAGGCAGTGTCGGGTTCGGTACAGGTTCCGCAAGACGTTAATAAGTGCATATGTTTTCCTTTCTTTTCTTGTTTAGCCTCCGGTAACTACCGTTTAGATAATACTTCAGAGGACGATATGTATGAGTGTGAATGAAGTGTAGTCTTGTACATTCTCAGTTCGACCATAGCCGAGATGTGTGGTTAATTGAAACCCAACCACCAAAGAACACCGGTATCCACGATCTAGTATTCAAATCCGTGTAAACTGGAACTCTCGACTTCCAAATCAGCTGATTTGGGAAGACGCGTTCACCATTAGACCAACCCGGTGAGTTGCATATGTTTTCCTGCACACTACCAACTAAACCTCCACCCCTAGCTAATCACCCCTTCTGGAAACCGCTTATATGGAATTACTTCTGGAAGGGGGAAACGTCCACACACACACACAATCGGTCACCGCAAGCCCCACAGGGAACACCCAAACACGCACTCGCCACAAAACGAAACTTAGAAATCGCACACAGATAACAAATTGAGCCAAACAGATCAATAACCACGCACAAAACACGTCAACAGATCAAGGAAAAACCAAAACACAAACAAAACTCACGAAACGCAATAAAGCTACAAGAAACACCCAAATACTGTCAAAACACAGTACTTACCAAATGGAGAATATCTTTCTTCGATGTAGTAACAGCGAGAGACATCATCGGCTCCACGAAAGGAGTGCCCACGGCTTCGTCGCACCAAGACGACCTGCAGATGCTCAGGAGAACCCCCCTCCCACAAGACGCTCAGCCGCAAGCCTGTCCGACCCGGCACCCTCCGACGTCTCCTTCCCTTACGAGAAACCTCTGTAGCACATAGTTTAGCCATCACCTTCCTAGTGAAATCTTACACAGCTCTCCAGTTCTCCTCACCTTCCAACAGGATCCCTTGAGTTTCATTCGGCGTGAACATACGGTCACGACCCATCGTGTCTAACATTTCCAAGTGATCCTGCGTGAAACGCGGGCACCAGAAATATACGTGATCTGAAGTCTCTTCTTCCTCGCAATCTGGGCAAATGTCCAAGCGGTCCAAGTTAAACCTATGATCCATAGCCGCCGTGGCCCGCCAGGAACTGCGTAAAACTGTATCCCAGCGAGCCATGCACTCTCTCATACCACCCCTTCAAATCACCAGTGAGACGATGTGTCCGCCGACCCAAAATTTAAATTTAAATTAACAAATGAAATCTCATAGAATAACAGTAAAACCATCAGGAAACAAAATAAATTACCCACGACGTTTTAAAATAATTATGAAAGAAATTACAAACTTCAAAATCATCGGCAAATATTTAATGCAAAATAGTAAAGTTGTGTTAACTTCTACTATACGACAGACAGTAGAAATAACATTTTGAGAGGGAAAAATTCGATTCTATTGAATCTTAAAAATCATTATTCTATTTTATTTCCGATTACTAAATTTAATAAAACTAATAATTATAACACCATTCTTTAGGTAGAAAGTAAACCGTCAAAATGATCTCATAAAATGTAGGAAGATGTCAACGAAACTGATGACCAGGTTTAATACAAAAAAAAGAAAAAATATCAAAATCATTATTAGAATATCAAAGTGAAATACGTAGTTCTATAAAATTATCTTCCAACGTAAAAACCCTCTATCACAAAAACAGTGAATTTTACCTTTAAAATTAACCAAACGAAAGTTCACGCTAATTCTGTTCAGTATTTAAAACATAATCAAAATTATAAGAAAAAAAAAAGAAATAAAACAACTAAAAACATTATGAACAATAAACGTGATATTACAGAGCAATAAATAAAAATGATAAGAGGAAAGACAAACTCCAATAGAGTTAGAAACCGTGAGAACTGCATACAGGAAATATTAACGATCTCAGAAAAGAAAATCATTCCTCAACAATATACAATAATCACAGTAAAAAAAGTTGATATTAAGTAAAAGAAATTCAGCTAAAAAGAAATTATATATCTTTTTTAAATTCTCTTTCTTGATTTTGATATACAAAATTACGTTCGGATAAACTTCTAAGAAAAAAAACCACTAACAAAGTACATGTGTGGATAATATTATAAAGAGTATGCTATAATGAGCCCACCGGGTTGGTCTAATCGTAAATTAGCTGATTTCGAAGTCGAGAGTTCTAAGGTTCAAATCCTAGTAAAGGCTGTTTACTGTTTTATACGGATTTGAATACTAGATCGTAGATACCTGTGTTCTTCGGTGGTTCGGTTTCAATTAACCACACATCTTAAGAATGGTCGACCTGAGAACGTACAAGACAACACTTCATTTTCATTCACACATCATCCTTGCGGTGGTTGCGCAGACTAAATAAAAAAAAAATAAGAGCATTCTGTAACGGACAAAATGGGAAAAAGTCTATTATTGTAACTTATGTAAAGGCAACATTAAAATAACATTTCACTAAATGTAAGATGAAAAACTTTAGTTCTAAAATCATAAAACATTCGTGAAAATTTGTAGTTTTCAAAGCACCAAAGTAAAACATAAAAATAAATAACGCTGTACAACCGAACCAGTAACCGAAGTGTCCCGTTGATTTCAGTATTATGCGGTAATTACCGTGAAAACTTTTGCTGCTTCTAATCGGTAGCTTTACGGTGGCAGTGGAGATAAATGTTCTGAATGTATATTGCAATTGTATTAGCAGGGTCAAGAATCCAGGTAATACAATAAGCACTAAGCTCTTCGGCTTATTATGCGGTTCGAGGTAGGAAACAAAATCCGATGGTGTAAATCTACGAGCAGTCACCGTTCATCAAATCACATTAAAGATGTACAGGCTCCACAGGTCCCAACATTCTCAAGATGAACATGTCTCATTAAAAATTCTTCTAATTCGTCGAATATGAACTCGATTAAAACAAACCTTACTCGTTGAACACGAATAAAACTCCAGCTTGTAGTCATCTACATCAAGTGAGCTGAAGGTTTTTTATTTTTCTATATAGCCAACGGAACCACCATCAGGATTACTTCAGAGGATGACATGTATGAGTGTAGTCTTGTACAGTCTCCGTCTCAGATCGACCATTTCAGAGATGTGTGGTTAACTGAAACCCAACCGCCAAAGAATACCGGTATCAACGATATAGTATTCAAATCCGTATAAAAGTACTGCCTTTACAAAGACTTGAACGCTGGAACTATCGACTTCCAAATCACCTGATTTGGAAAGACGCGTTCACAACTAGACCAACACCAATAAACTGAAAGGATTACACTTGTTTCGTCACTTTAGCTTCCGGAACCACCGTAAGGCATTATTTCAGAGGATGATATGCATGAATGAAAAGGAAGTGGATAATAGGTATGTGTAAGCTTACCCGCTTTTTATAATAAAACCAAAAATTAATAATTTTATACAGTTAACACGTTATAGTAACAGCGACAGGAAAATTTATATTGTATGGGACAGCATTAAGAAAAAACAGTTTACTGTTTATATTTTTTTGAAAATATGATGGATAAAGTGAGGAAACAAGTGTAATCCTTTCAATTTATCGGTGTCTATTGAGGAACCACGCTCCGTAATTCGATAATTTAGCAAGAGGCAAACTTATTACTTATCACACGACACATAAAACTTATATTATTTCCTTAATTCTTTTGACTTTGGAATTATACAATTTTTACGACATGCTTCTACACTTACGAACTTATAAATACAAATTTTATAATACTAGTATCTTTGAAAATAACATAATTTTTTTTGTAAACTTCAGAGAATAATCCAAGAGCATATTACAAGTCCTCAAGGCTGGCACAGCTTGTAGGACTTTTCCTTAATTGCGGCCTCAGTCTAATCAGTAACGTTTTTTTAATTTAGATAATTCAACATATGAAAACTACGTAATACACTAGGTTTTACGAGTTTATATGAACATTAGGTTTTTGAAAGAAAATGATAACTAATATTTTTACCAAACAAAAATACATTTTTTTAAATTGGCTCAATAAGCAGCCTAATGTTGATGCTGCTATTTTATAAAAGCAACTGTAAATGCAACAACTTATTATTAGAAAAATATGTAACTCAGTCTAAGAGGACACACATAAATACATTAAATTAAAAACAATGATGAAAATATTAACAAGACACTTTATAAGTAATGTTACAGAATAATGCCCACGACAGAGAATGTAAGCTTACAAACTCTGCAGCTCCAATAAAATAAAAAAATTATTACAAGGAAAAATAGAACGCATAATCTGTTTCAATTGGAATATGCTGCTAAAATAACTAACTACCATAAATTCACAAGGGCTTCCTTCATTTCTATGATAAAACTGATTTATTCAAGCACATATACAATAATCACACAATACATGAAATCAAATCAAAATCTTAACAAGGCAGTACAGATTGATTGGTTCTTACTCTTTTGTAAAATAGATATTTTTTTTTTAAATAACTTTTGCAAATGAAATTATCTTTCAATGAAAAGTTATGGCTTAAGGAGCTTTAAAAACACTTATGACACAATTACGTATTAGTTACTGTTAAATAAATTATTACAATAATTTTCATCTTCAACATTTCTTTTTTCTTCTCTGCAACGCTGATTTCTTTCACAGACTTTAAACAGCTAACCAAATAATCTTGAATATTAATTACATTATTATTATTTTTTATGTTGAGATATGACTTGCATTTTATATTTAAACTGAAAGAGAAATGAGTGTACTAACTACAGCAACTGACCAGCTACTGGTGCTTCCATTTACTCATGTTCATCGTCAGTAGATAACTATAACTTAATTCTTAGCATTATAAATAAAAAAAACTCTAATGATAAAAACATTACTTGGATGCTGTAATTACTAGAGGAAAAAATTCTTACCAAATTGGTTAAGTTGCATGTTTAGTTAACTAAAACCTTACTACCTCAATATTGTTGGAAACATCATTAGGCAATATTCATTTCCAGCTTGGAATAAAAATATATGCTTTTTTTATTTCTCTGTTTAGCCTCTGGAACCATCGTAAGGAATTACTTAAGAGGATGATATGTATGAATGAATGTAAATGAAGTGTAGTACATATATGTACTCTTGTACAGTCTCATGTCGACCATTCTTGAGATGTGTGGTTAATTGAAACCTAACCGCCAAAGAACACAGGTATTCACGATCTAGTATTCAAATCCATATTAAAGCAATTGACTTTAGTAAGACTTGAACCTTCGAACTATCGACTTCAAAATCAGCTGATTTGCGATGTTGAGTTCACCAAAAATATACACTTACAGTAAATTGTATACATCTAAACATCTAATACCTCTTGTCCGGAAAGTTCCAGGTTTAAATGCCAATCAGGTTTGGAATTTTTTACATCTAAAAAATTTCAATTTCATAATCCCTTATAAGCTCAAATAAAAAAACAGTGTAATTTACTTTTTTTTTTCAGAACAATATCACATTTCAATAGGAAAAATAAAATAAAAACTTTCATTTCTGAATTAATAAATGTCCAGATAAGCGTAACAAATGAAGATTTACACAAAAAAAAACCTACACCTTGTTTTCTAAATTCTTGGAAAAGTGCTTCCAGAAAATCTTTTCAGGGCTATAAACACAGTGCCTGTAACAATGATGGTATTAACGGCAGTCAAGTTTAACAGGTTAGGAAATCAAATTAGTATGTACTAAATAAAATATTTAATCAGTGTTACATTTGTTGATTTTTTTAGGTTGTGTTTATTATATTTACAGAACTTGTACATTTCATATTGCAGAAATGTATATATTTTGTCAGATATCGTTATCTTTGTATGTGACTGCAGTTTTTATGTGGCGACTGGTAAATGATCAATTTACCATTTGATTGGCATATGATTTCTTGTATGAAATCATACAAGAAAATATGACTATGAAAATCATAGACAGAAAATATGTAAAGAGAGTGTTCTATGTACTTTTTTAATAGTATCTATCCAAGCCTTTGATATAGCTCTGATATTGGAATAGGAGACTACCAGTACCACCAATTAAATTATTTTCTCTGAGAATAATGATGTTCATACACAGCAGATCTTTGTGATGAGTCTAGTATATCACTTTCATCTAACTGGACTTGCCATCACTTTGAATTATAAATATTTATATACTATACTTATATAGCAATGAATTTTAATAATTTATACAATGGAATGAGGTTCCACAGAGTTCGTCATACAAAACGATTAAAGTCTATGGGATTATTTAATAACACAATTGAGCTCTCTACTTAAAACATTACATCCAAATTTCTCATAATTATTTAACATACACTATTTTAGTTTTTTTATGAAAGACAAAAAAAATGAAATTAATATCAGGCATACATAGCCAAATACTACTTGTTGGGCATATGACATGATATACTGCACTACATAAGAATATCACTATTATTATTATTATAATATAGATAAGAAAAAATGCAGTCATTTAAATATATATAGACTTAACTTAATCTTCGGTAAATAATTTATACAAACCCCTTGAGATATTAATTTTAATTCTTTGTATAACCAAAATATAAACAATGTTTATGCATAACAAATTACAATCAAGATTCATTAAAAAAAAACACTCAAGAGGATTTCTTTTCCATAGCCTAGTTAAAGAACAGTGTATCTGCAGTCATCCACCACAATATTTAAAATAAAACTAATTACTTTCTTATAATTTTATTAGCATTAATCTAACATGCAATAGAGTTCACATTAGATCAAAATTTTGGACTTTTATAGAGATAGTAAACAAGAATATATTTTAAAATACATCATCACTAATTTTCAAAACTACTGACAGTTAGGAGAGAAAAACTCAAACAAGGTTACACAAATTCTACAATCTATTCTTAAAAACCGTTTGCTTTCATTCTACCAATAACACATACAAACTAACATAGTTTTAAATTCGTTATTGCGTAAAACCTTGTAAAAGTGTAAGCACTTTGAGACTAAGTGTTGTAGTGTAATATGTCAATACAAAATGGAAGTAATGGCAAAATTATAGTTGACTAATTTTAACTAGGTGTGGGTAATTAATAAAAATAAAATAACTAATCGTAAACAAAACAGTACACTGGCAACTCCAACATCATTCTCAACAGGCAGAATAATTTTAGATATGACCATTTACATTTATTAGTCTGCGAGTCTTGCAAGTCACATTAAATTAATACAATTTAATAACTAAAAGCAATTCAGTTGAAAAAAGAACTTTGGCATTATATTTAAAAAATTATTATTCAAACAATAATAAAATAATAATTTACAACCAAATATAAACAGATTCAGTATAAAGAAGTAAATCACCTATAAATATTCAGCAAATAAACCGTAACAACAAAACCAGTAATTTTGAGTGTAAAAAAAAGTTGGCGGATTTTTTCAAAGAAATGTTAGCTGCAGTAGACCTCTGATACAGTAAAGTGAAAATGCATTTCTATGGAACTAAAACTGTCAAAATAATAACAAAGTAAACAATTAACACATTCATTAAATTCATTCAGGTCTTTTAAACATAAGATTAGCTTCAACACGCAGTTTCTGTACACCAGTATGAATATAACAGGATGCACAGAACATACATTAACGTCGACAGGGGGCGTGGGCATATTCTTCCACCAATTGGCCCTACCATTATAATCGAGCACTACATAAACTAACATGATTCTATGAATTTTTTACAGTACGGAGAAAAAAAAATTAAAAAATCTCTACTCATTAAATTTTATGTCTTGTTATAAATAAACTAAAACGAGGGAGTCAAATACACAAGTCAAAAAGTTATACATAACATTACTTAAAAATAATACCTTGATTATCAATTCAATTTCAGGCACAACTCCATTCTCTGTACCATTCTGATTCGAATCCTCTGACATTTTTGCACAATATATATGTATGTATATATATTAAAACGCCACAAAACGAAAATTCACTGCTCTGATACACAAAGAATTTCAACAGTAAAGCGGAATCACGGCCAACTGGATTCGAGAACGTATAACCGACAACTCTCCCTCAAATCTGAACAGGTTGTAGCAGGGAAAAAGAGAAATAAAAAATATCCTACAACTTGGAGAACTTACATTAATTTTAAATGTTTGTAATTTTTTTGTCACAGGATTATGATACGTAATTTTAAAAAAATCATATATTTTCTGGTTGTCTCATTTTAAATTCTTATAAATAATTTTAGAGAAAAAATATATTTAGAAGTAGGGTTTGTTGAATTATATTTCTTACATTTTTGTTATTAAATGAGCTAATATTTAAATTTTTCTTCTGTTTTACTTTTACGGACTCTAAATGTATAGTTTTAATTACAGAAAATTTTAATTATAGCGTTTACAGCATTGTCTACACTGGATGGTAGTAAGAAATATTTTCATTTCCATATTATTTTCTGCATTTTCATAGTATTATTTTCTTTTATTTCAAATCTATATTTGCATTACAAAGGTTATATGAAATGGAATGATAATTTAATTTATCTGTAAATTTTATGAATCCACTTTAAAATATAATTACGAATTTCAGCACGACAGGTTATTCTGGCAACCCACCGGGTAGTTCTTGTGGTGAACCCGTCATCGCAAATCAAATGATTTCGAAGTTGAGAGTTCTAAGGTTCAAATTCTAGTAAAGCCAATTTTATACGGATCGTGGATACAGGTGTTCTTTGATGGTTGGGTTTCAATTAACCACACATTTCAGGAACGGCGGACCTGAGACTGTACAAGACTACAGTTCATTTACATTCAAAGATATCACCCTCTGAAGTATACCTTACGGTGGTTACGTAGTCTAAACAGACAAAGAAAGGTTATTTTGGCAAAAAGTCCCAACGACTATCTTCTGAAACTCTTGGCCATTTGGAGGTTGATCGTGTAATAACATTTAGCACCTTTAGTGCTGGCAGCAAGACCATGATAAAAGTCTATCCTCTGATTCCAAGATGCGAAGACTTCTTTCTATATCTTACCAGTTAATGTTATCAATAATTCCAATATCATTAGATTCATATTAAAACAGTAATTTAAAAAAAAACACCAAATTAATGTAGATAAATAATATATCTGTTTTAGGAGAGAGTAAATAAATTAATTAAGCATAATTAATTAAACATTTCATTTATGAATTTTTTTCCCAGAGTCTTCTGTGTATCATCTTGTTCAGTTTCTTTGGCTCTCCTTTATTTATAATATTTCTTAGCACTTAATTCATTTGATATCCTTATTTGACAAATTTTTACAATGTTTGTCTTTACTCCATTTCTTTCTGGAATTTTCACCTTATCAATTTTAGGCTTTCTTTCTACTAGCAATTTAATTAAATATTTTTTCATTCTTTGTTGATCTGCTTTAATATTTTTACTTTTGCATTTAACATTCTTCTCTCCAATACAATTTAAAACAGATCAGAAGTTTCCTCATTCTGTAATTTATATTTATAACTACCCATTTTTTCTCTTCCTGTGTAGTTATACAAATTTTAGAATACTTTGCCATTACAAGTTGTAGCCACTTGACAACTGCTCCAAGTAACCAATAGTTTTTCACTGATTTCCAAACCTGATGTTAATCATTTGTAAATCTGAAACTTTTTATTACCACACATTTTTAATTTATAAATCTTCCATTGATATGGGGATGTTAAAAGGTACTTTTTACTTTATGTATTATTTAATTTTGTATTTAACTCATCCAAAATGTCTTTCATTCCTGTTCTAAGCCCATAATCTCTAACATATCCATGGAGACGTAAAAGAAGTTCTTTCAGTCATAATTTTATTTATGTCTTCTATTATAAGTTCTCGTCATTCTTAACTCATATTCGTTTGATCTCTTCATTTTAATGATTTGATTAATTTACCAGAAATAGAAAAGTATTGCTCATCTCAGTTTCTATTTTCATCACTATTACTCTGTCATTTATTTGCACATCTGAACTCTTTTACCACCATCCATCTTTTAATGTCCATACTTTTATGAACCTTCTTTCATCTATATTTCTTAATGGTTCTCATATGCAGCTAAAAGTTTTATTTGTATATGGGGGTATCCAAAAAAAAGAGAATTATTTTCTACAGACAAGTTGGTTGGCAATGCTGCCCTCTCCCATTAGATACATTTACTAGACACTCTACCTGTTCGGTTGATCAGTTAATGTTCATGAGGAACCATTGCAGACAGAGTGATTGTTTTCTTAATTCCCAATGTTCTCAGGGTCAATCCATTTGAAGTGTCCCAAAAAAACATAAGCTGGTTTGCTTTGACCAATTCAAAAAAAAATTGAAACTTACTCACTTGTTTCCTACATGTTTCAAGACCTTTTTTTATTTTTTGGCAATTTATGTGTGGTGGCCATTTTTGTTTCAGTGCGCACATCTATTTTTGTGATTGTAAGGGTTTATGGAAAAAATCATAACTAAAAAACTATTGATCTTAACAAAAGTGGTTTACTTACCTATCTCTCTTCTTTCTGTGAGAAGATACCAATTAAGTTGAACATGAAAAGCAGTGAAATTTCACTTTTGGTAATTTTTTTCAAGAGGCAGGGATTGGCATACACAGTTTGAATTATTTTTTTATATGTATGTATATGTTAGTAGTGTACTATAAATAATATTAATGGTGATATACTTACCCCTAAAGTTTTATGAATTTTTGAAAACTAATATTTAAAAAAAATTCAAATTTGGTTTCAAATAACTCTAATGGGGCTGGTGATAAAAAATTTAATTTGCAGAACTTCCAGTGTTTTTGTAGATGTTTATGGCTAATAAAAAGTTTGTTGTGTTGTATTAATAAAAAAGTTATAACCTCTGAAAAGTCATGAAAAACCTGTAAAAAGCAATACCATTTTGACTCACTAAATAAGTGCTCCAAGGGGGTTTCTTGTCTTCTTTGCACTTTAATTTTTTTATATTTGGCCTCTACATTGTTGAAGTTGGTGTTTTCAATATCCATAAATAGTTTTTTTTTATAAATTATTAATGATAGGTCGTAATTTAATGTTAACTTAACCAATACCTGTAACCTAACACAATTTTGATTCAAAAATGCTTGTAAAACGTACCCAAACTGAGATTTCAATGAGTACCCTAAAACTGTTTTCAAGAATTCATTTTTATTTTTATATTTGTTTATTTTTGTAAACATAATCAAAGAAAAAATAAACTGTAGCAGAATTTTAATTATTCTTCAATGAAACAGCTTGTTTTTGTAAAAATGAAAGTTATTATTTAGTGTGGTTAACCAACAGCTGTAAAATCTTTTCTGATAATTCTCTTGAAATTGTGTGAGAAGTCACTGTAGTTAGTTCACCATATCTATAAATGTGGTACCCACATTTTGTCTTGTTTAGACTTTTGATATGATGTACGTGGTCCAGCTAGGTGGAAATAATGAACCTGTACATCGTCATTTTTTAGGCTAATATCAACTACTTCTCCTATCCACCACTGATCGTCATACTCACAAGCAATAGAGTCTTTTTCCTTAAGTGAAAGTGGTACAATACTTGACACAGGATGGTCTTCATATTTCTTGTAGTCTGAAGTAAAGTAACATCTTACAATGCTTTCTGACACAGGATCATAGTTGTGGTAGCTTCTAGTACCAACAACTTTTTCACAACAGTCAAAACGAGTTTTTAGAGTTTCTGAAATCTTAGCTATCTCATCTGATTTAATCAAAAAATACTTGATGTTTTTCAGCTTGTGATTACAAAATGAATATATTTTATCAACATTTAGTATCTGACTGTGTAATGGCGTTTGCCACCTCTCATTTTGTTGTTCCTCCCACACCATCACAGGCGTTTTCCACGGGATGATAGTACCATTCGGCTTCAAGTTTGAAGTCTTTTTTGTGACTCCACAAATTAGCAAAATTTTTTAATTTTTATAGTAACTTGAAGCACCAGCAGTAAACTTTACTTTTACTTTTTCTTGTCTGAGCGATGAGACATTAAAACCTTTGCGACCAGTATTGTGCCACCGAAACTGCAGAAGCATTTCCTTGCCACAGATCTTCTAGTGTGCATTTGGTTGGGCAGAGGGTGCATTTTAGGAGATGTTCAGAGTCCTGAATCTCACCGCACTCGCAGTTCAGGTTGTTAGGCTCTATTTGACGCCATCTAGCGCGGTTAACTCTGGTTGGTGCAACCCCAGTTCGAAGCCGGTTTAAAGTCACCCACGTTTGCCAGTCCAGGTCATGTCCTGGAGGTGTTGGAGCTCTTTTTGGGAACCATGGAAGGGGCTCGATAGATGTAGAGTTCAAAAATCCCTTTCTCGATTTCAGTCCCGGAGGGGGTGGTCGCTCCATCTGGTACATTGTATGTCGTTTATCGAAAGATTGTCTGAATTGTTCAATGTACTCGGCTTCAGCTCGACGTATTCCAGGTTCCTCCATGCCTGCCGCTCGGGCGCAACTTTTCAATAGGAGTGGGTTTCATACATCCCGTTATTAAACGACAGGTCTCGTTCAGCGCTATATCAACCTTTTTGGTGTGTG
The DNA here is from genome assembly GCF_047948215.1 of Lycorma delicatula. Lineage (NCBI taxonomy): Eukaryota > Metazoa > Arthropoda > Insecta > Hemiptera > Fulgoridae > Lycorma > Lycorma delicatula. The sequence continues at coordinate 303,810,322 of NC_134455.1, forward strand.
TTGATCTGTTCCACACAGGACATGCATATTCGCCTGTTGAATAGCACAAAGCTCTAGCTGTCGTCAACAGGACGGTTGGCTTAGCACCCCATTTACCAGCAGTAAAATAGATGAGTTTCTTAATGTTCTGATGTACTTCCTTGATGTGGTCTGTTAAAAGTTTTCAAGTGATCACTTAAAATACAGACATTTTTTTGTGTTGTAATACATTATTTTCCTTGAAATAGAACACAAAAGGGTGAACTGCTGCTTGGCTGTTGACCCAATGGAAGCTTTCTACCTTATCTTGAACAAGAAATGAAAAGTTTTCTGCAAATTCTGCCAACACCCAACATTCTTCTTCACATAATTCTGAATTTTTCTTCTTGAGAAACAGAGTTTGAAATTTTGACATGAAATGGTGAGTTTCCCGTTTTTCCAATTTTTCTACTAATGATTCAAAAAACTCATCTTTGGTCTGAAGAACAGTAATCATCTCTGCCCTATCAGCTGTTACCCACTGTTTGTACATTATTGTATCTGGGAACACATCATACTCTTTCAGAAAAGTTGCACATGTCAAACACTGCTTGCTTACCTGGACATCTGGTGTACACAACAAAGATATCTATTAAGTCTTTATAATAAACATTAAGTTTGGGACCATCAATCATGAGTTTGATGCTCTGGTGGTGGGGGCAGACACAAACTATATGAGTCCCGGATGCACCAGGTAAGATACACCATTTTGGATTGAGTTCTCAGAACTTTGATCTTCCAATTTTTTCCTCAGGGTTTTCACTTTTAAAGGGGACACAGACACACAATTCATTTAAGTTTTTTATAAGCTTCTGCTTATGCTCTTTAACACCATCAGCTAACACAATCTTTTATACCAGGACACAGCCATTATTGTCATCTCCATAAAATAATACAACTTTTTTTAATTGTGTCGTTACTGATTCCTGTTTTACGTCTTACCTAACTTCAGTAGAATGCCTTGCTCATTAACTACTTCTGTAGTGTCTAACCAAACATGCAGACACATTGAACTCTTATATTATTTTAGATCTGGTCCAAGATTGGGGAAATAAACTGATAATTTTAATCTTATCTTCTTTAGAAGAAAGAACACATTTTTAGTTTTAAAATAAGATCATCATTTTCATGTGAAGAAGATTTAACTGGATTTTCATTTTCAGAAACGTTTGAGTTTAAATACAGTTGAAGATTCTTTTTTTATTTTTCTGATACCTTATTTATTTTAAATTTTAATGCTGATTGCCTTTGATCCGTGCTTAATTTTTTTCAATTTTGATGGAGGTCATACACCCAAAATGCTACAAGTGGCATCCAGTTGTTAAATATTGTGATGTGAGGCATTGTATTGCTCTTGGTCTTCACATTTATATAGTTCTTTTTTCTGCTGAAAAAAAATACTTTTGAAACAATTACAAGAGACTTTCCAGGAACTAAATTTAAAAAAGGGAAAATGTGTTCTTTAACAGCTTGTTCTAATGTTAAGTTTTTCTTAACTGTTTTTTATGAGTTCTCAAAGGGTCACAACAGAACTGTCCGTATAGATTACTGAATTTTACTGTAGTTTTGAAGTACTGAATACTGAAGTTTTTTTGGCACTGTAACAGACACAGTTTTATGACACTTTCATTAACATAAATTCGTATGGAACATCGTTCTTCCATTTTTTTATGTGAAATTACATGAAAATAATGTAAAAATTTAACTGATTTTAAAATTTGCAAATATATTATTATTAAATAAAACTTATTTATTTAATAAACACTTCCAAACAAAGGATGAAATTTGAGATACTCGGTAGAGATGTGAACAGGTCACTGACTAATGTCAGACTGACCAGTCTGTAACTGCAAAGCTAAATGATGCAACAAGCATAAATGAGCATGTTGCAACATGAATTTTCCTGACGACTGGAAATAACTTCAAGCGCTAGTAATAACATGAACACTGCAGTTGAATAGTTCAGACAAGTCTACTTAAACTATAGTTATAAGTATAAAAATTTTAAAAGTGCCAAGAAGACAAGAAACCCCATTGGAGCATTTATGTATGAGTCAAAATGGCATCGCTTTTAACAGGTTTTTTATTATTTTTGAGAGGTTATAACTTTTTTATTAGTACAATACACAAGAAACTTTTTTATTTGCCATAAACATCTACAAAAACTCTGGAAGTTCTGCAAATTTAATTTTTTTATCATCATCCCCATTAGTTATTTGAAATCAAAATTTGAATTTAAAAAAAATTAGTCAGTCACACCTCCTCATAGAAGGTGGTGTCAGCACCACCTCCTCATAGAAATGGTAAATATTATTCCATCAAAAAAGTTTGTAAGATTAACATCAAAATAAAATAAGCACAGGGTATCCTTTGACCATGATTTTACAAAAATCATTTCTATTAGTTCAAGTTTTAAGTAAATAAAAATTATAACAACACACTGATAAGAACTCTACTGAAGAAAAGACTGACTAGCTCCAAAAAAAAAGAAATTTGAAGCTAATTCAAATGCATCTTGGTCAATTAAATCATAAAAAAATTATGAATTGCTCCATTCCAAATTTCAGTAAATGAGCACGTTTTATGTTAACTTTGTTTAAATCGATTGTTAAAAAGATGAAAAATTCATCTGATTTTGATTAAACAAGGTGTATTCAGAGGGGAGCAGCTGTCACCCCTTCCAAGATGGAAAAAAAGTAAAACAAAAAATATATATAAATAATAGATTTTTAAAAAATGTTTAATTAAACATTTAAAAAAAAACTAATTTCCCAATAGAGACACTCACACTAACTGTGAGAAGATTTAAGAACTACTCTTATATGTCGCCCATCTTATTTGTAGCAACAAGAGTTTCTAGAAAAGAATAATCTTATCTCATTATCATACACATCTCATGATGGTAATATTCCAGAAGCTATTTACCAAGTATATAACTGCAAATGCATTTTTGGTTAGAATCAGTGCAGTTGTATGCAATTGTTTATGACATAAAGTTTGTTTTTTCGTTCTGGCTGCCTGCCATCCACTTTATTAAAATGAATGGATATTTTTTGTTAAGTAAACTACTGTGATGTTTATTATATGTTTTTTTTTAACTTGCAATATATGTACCGTAAATTTACATAAGCGTGGCTCTTGCTTTAAAAGGTTGTAGCTTAAAATTTGTTATTTTTCATTTGCTTGCAAGTGTTATGACACTAGGGATTCTTTTGGATCTTTCAACATAAAATAGAGTTTCATATTTAAGTTTATAATTTTTGTTAAGTTTTTATAAATTATTAATACTTTTAATGAACAATTAAAAATGAGGCCTAATATACTAATATTGCTTTTGGCAATTGCTTGGTTTTATATCAGTAAAATCGGCTCGTTTCTAGTTTATCTTGAATTCATCAGTAAAGAAAGGAAAAGATTTAATACCTTGCGACAGATTTATGATTATGATATGGATATATGGAAATATCCATTTTGGGGTACCTGAGTCCAAAAAAGTCTGTCTGATAAACTTTCTATTGATTATTATTCCATAAGTTTTTAAACGTTGTAATTATAGGTCATATTTTTTAATTAAGCCCAACTACTATACTTATATACCGTACAAAATTCAGTGTTAACAAAAAATGTCGGTTAGAACCTTCTGGTCAAACCAGTGCAGCGAGATGCCAGGTCTGTGTCCATGTCAACGTTTGGTCAAATTAAATTTATTTCTTTTTCATTGAATTTAAAATGAAAAAAATACCAAAGCAGCGATGTTGATGAGGAGAAGGAAGTATAACTACACTCTGGTTCAAACACTGTGACTGGGGGAAGGTCTTCTTCTATTGCCTAAACTAATGTGCATACAATGAAAGTGAAATTGAAGATGAGGGTTGTCATGGAAATGATATTGGAAAATTTGTTGGCCTAGCGAGCACTATGCAGGTTGATAAGAAAAAAACGTCTCTTGAAAAATGTCTGAGTATCATCGAAGAACTACAATTTTGCGGCAGATGCCAAACATCTCAAGAGGAAATTCAATTACCTGTGGCTGAACGCATATTCACAGTGGATTCACTTATTTAAGGTGGCTCAACGATGCTTTCTGTAAATATTGTGTGTTGTTTCTTCAGCCAGAACAATGAGAAGTGGTTAGGGTTCTTTTTCCATTAGACCTTTCACTAAGTACAAGGACGTACACAATTATTGCAAAGCACATGTACAGTCCCACGGACATCAGGTTCACATTCCATTTTGCAATGGAATTGCAAAATCGTTTTTGGAGGGCATTCCAATGGACATCCAACTTCACTAGTCATCATGAAAATTAATATAAAAATACCAAAAAGTACTGTCCTTAATTGTTTCCTGTGTCATTTTTTCCGGCACACATGATTTACCTCTCAGAGAAAAAAAATCTGGATGAAGGTGTATTTATCGACTAATACAATTTAGGCTTCGAAGCAGGTGATTAACAATGAAGAGACCATTTTGAGCGTGGACCGAAAAATGCATCATATACCGAACCCCTACTATCCAAAATGAAATAATTGATTAATGTAGCTTTACAATCAAGGAACAAGGGTGGTGAACATTGTCACAAGGGTTAAAAAGTTTGCGTTTGCAGCATTTTGGCTGATGAAACTGCGAATATTTTCGGCAAAGATCAGCTGTCTATTGAATTACGTTTCATCAATGAAAAGCGAACGAAATCAAAGAATTGTTAGGCTTCGTAGAGCTTGAAGGACTTAATGCCGTGAGTATTGCCAAAGCCATGAAGATTTTGTGACAAACTTAAACATAGATCCTGACAAGTGTGTGCGATTAGACCTCAAAGGATGTTCCACCATGTCTGGGAAAAAGGAGGTGTGTAAGCGATCGTGAGACAAAAATAGAAAAAACCTACTTCCATTGCTCTTCTCACAGGGTTAACTTTGTCGTGAACGATTTAAACGCTATCCCAGAAATTCGAAACTGCGTTGAAACTGTCAAGAAGATAAACACATTTTTTTGCGAATCCTTTTTATGGCGCAAATTTATTACTAGCATTTATAAATGTGTGAAACTAGGCGGCCAGAGAATACAAGAGCATCGTGTTTTTAAGAATTATTTCATTGATATTGTTAACGCATTAGAGATCTTAACTGAAGAGGGAAATGTACAAACAAACAAGAAACAAAATTCTTGTACAAATGTACAAGAAACAAGAAAAAAATGTGTATCAAATGCATGCAGCGGCATTCAGATCTTCGTTTATTGTGTCAGTAGCAATAATTGCTAAGTATTCTGCTATACTGAAACCCGTAGCAAATGCACTTTGAATAAAGACACTTGATGTAGTCAAAGCCAACCAGTGTACATTCAATCTATTCTTGACATGCTACGAGTTCATCTGGAAGATGCAGAGATCGTCACGACTGCCGGTTTAAAGGAAGCGACATTGAAATGCATTTGAATGTTAATATAACCGCCACTCGTACTACTGGCCGACAGATGCGTAGAAGCAGTCATTCATCCAAAAATCCACGAATTTTAGAGATGTTCATCCTAATAATTACTTGGATTCCATCATATCATCTTTAGAAGTCAGATTTTCTGCAGAAAAATCGTCTGCATTTTCATTGATAAATTTCTATAATAGTAACATGAGAAGTATTTCATTGTATGAATGGAGTGAAAGTACTTCATCTTATGCAACTCTCTACACTTTAGAAGGCATTGAAGAACAAAGGTGGTTAAAAATGTGGAATGAGGTACAGGAAACGCCAGATATAACTGAGGTTTTAAAAAAGAGCGAATTATTTTTCCTGACTATTAGAAAGACTCTGCTGCTATTAATTTCACAGTCCTGCACAAATACTATCGAGCATTCATTTACCTCCCTTCGTCGGCTAAGAAACACCACTGGTAAAAACAGGTTAAATGAGTTAGCTATGTTTAGCATTCACTGATAATAAATTTTCACTAAGGAGCAATTAGTTGAAGCTGTAGTTATACTACAGCTAACTATTGTTGCAAAATAAGTTTTTTTAAAAATATTTTATTTTTCCTTTTATTATTGAGTACTATGGCATAACACACCCGTTTACAGACATCCCCTATGAAAGAAGTTAAATTCAGAAAGCTGTTGCTTTTACTGTTATGAGCTGGATACGCCCCTATGGTTAAATCAGTTATGTTTTACAATGAGGAAGAAGCTGATCAATATTAGTTTAGATAAAGGCCGGTATCTCTATTTGTGTACTTGCTTGGAACTCAAAAGGTATGAGAAAGGCACTATTGTGAGCAATATGTTGACTTAAGTTCAATTTATGGAACTTCCACAGAATTATGGATGAATCTGACTAAAACTTAGTGTATGCTCCTAGCAGAGATGTAGGAAACTAAGAATGACCTCTGCTATAAGCAACATCTCAACTTTGCATAGATGTATCAAACACGTGTTGTAAAGGTATTTTTTAAATTTAATTTAAATAAAAGTTACTCATTAATACCACTGAAGGTACGGTATAAACATTTGTTTATTATTTTATACATATCTTTATGTCATTAACTTTTTATTAATAGCTTAAGTAAAGGAAATGCTCGCTGTCTGTCTTACTACTTCCTTGTACGAAGTAAAGGAAGTATTGTGATTGCGATACTTCTGTTTTCAAATTTCAACGGTAAAATTCATTTTGACCATCCCTGAATCCATTTTGACTATTTTCAGCGAGACGTCTGTATGTACAAATGTATTTTGAAACTCACATAACTCAAAAACGATTACCTGTAGGATATTGAAATTTTGGAATTAGCCTCACTGTTGTAACATCAGGGAAGAGGTCAACTGTCCACCTCCCTTTTTGATTGCAATCGAAATTAAAATTTTAATTAATGAAATACTTGGATCTTAAAGGGAAGGCACATCGGTCAAATCAGATTTCATCTTTTGTTTTTTTTTTTTTTTACTTTATTTATTTTTTAATTTAAATATATTGATTTAATAATTATTAACCCGTAATTGTAAAAATAAATACAATAAATAGTAATTCAATAGTAAAAAAAAATTAGTAAAATAAAATTTTATGTACTTTTAAAAATGTGTAAATGTAATTTAATAGGCATTGCATATGTATACATGTAATATATATGGTGAAACATCTGATTATTTAATATTGATTGAAAACTATAACTTAGAATTGTATATTTTTTTTTGATTTTTCTTAGCAAATTCTTATAAAAATTGTAATATATTTTTTAAATAATCATTTTATGTAATTATTTGACAGAAAAATAAAATACATTTTTGAATTGTATTCAATTTAAAGCAATTGTTCAGAATTTTTTCACTTGTGTGTAATATGCACAAAATTTCTGGTGTATCATATAAATAAAAGTTAACAATGATTAAATTATTCTATTTAGTGAACTCCTGTATACTGGTTTACAAATATTAATTTTGACCTTATGGTGTAGAATAATCAATTTTTATTATCGGATTATTTGGTAAACCTTTTTTATTTAAAGAGTAATTAAGGGACTTTAACTTAATATTTTGGTAAGATTGTTGAATTAATAATTGTATAAATATTTGATGTTAATAAAAACTAATATTTTAGCAACTGTGTAACTGTCCACTTTTAAAGAATTGGAGGATTGTATCTCACTTTCAAATGATAAGTTTAAATGAAGTGCAGGAAAAATGTGTGTATGTAGTTTAGACATACAAGGAAGTCATGTAGTGTCCACATCAGATTTTTCTAAATGGAATCATGAGTGATGTGCAATTTTTTTCATATAGATCCTATAAGCTTCATTTATTCCATCCTTTTATATTAAGCACCTCATTCCACAAAGGAAGGCAGCAGAGATGCTTTCTTCTCTTATGCCTTTGTATGAAATCCCTTCTAGGAGCATTTTTGACAATCGGTCATTTAATGACAAATTCAATCTTTGAGGTTTACATTGTATCAACAATATCAGTATCTCTTTTACTCTCTTTAGCCTCTGGAACCGCTGTAAGGTATTACTTCAGAGGGTAATATGTATGAATGTAACTTAAGTCTAGTCTCAGGTCGACCATTCCCGAGATGTGTGGTTAATTGAAACTAAACCAACAAAGAACACCCATATCCTAGTATTCAAATGCTTATAAAAGTAACTGCCTTTACTAAGATTTGAATCTTAGAACTCTTGCCTTTGAAATCAGCTGATCTGCGATGACAAGTTCACTAATAGACAAACCCAGTGGGTTTTAACCCACCGCAATTACAATAAATAATAATACCAGTGGGAGGGGGGGAGGTTAATACAGTATTAATATCAGTGTCTACTCCATTCAGAGTATAATTTCTTGCATTTGTTTTTCATGCTAAGAAATTAATTTAAATTAGCAACACTTGAACATTATTAATGTAGCCTTTGTTTCATTAATTCTGTGAGCTATATACAAAACCTTTCCTTGTTTGAAATTTTAATGCATTTAGTAATCTGAGGACGTCATGAAGCTATCCAATGGCTTATACACCTTCAAGGTACCCCAGTCAATGCAGCACCTATTTTTTCCTACTACCACTGATGTTAATAAATATTTGGAGGCAATATTTCTTTGATTACTTTCTTGTATTCTCAAAAATGAGGTCACAGTACTAATGTTAGTACTGCCTTATTGATGCTAACTGACCATCACCACTACAAATATCACACATTCAACTTCTTTTTTTAATACATTGTCTTTATCATCAGCAACAAATCCTCTTTTTGAAAATGTTGAGCGTAAAAATATCTTTATACTCATAACCTAGAAACATTTCTCTGCTACTGCATTAAGCCTGTGTTTAAGTTTGCCTTACAACATTTGCTGTGTAGTTATTAGATTGGTTTGTTAATAGATACAGGAAAATATCATTGCTGTTTGTACCATTCATGCATGCACTTCCTCTTTTGTAAGTATTATTTGACTATTTACAGTTTTTAAATATTATTAACATTAACTGAGGGGCTGAAAGCCTCCAGTTCTTCCAAAAGATTAGTTATGTTATACTTTTTCAAATGACAAATGAATTTTATTATGTTGTAAGCCAGTATATATTTTTTGTGCAATTTAAAAATGCACTATTTAGACAAATGTTTAAAATTCAATTATTATCTTCAGTTAAATAATTTAATTTTCAAGACTAATGCAAAACAAAGAAAATTACACATATTTCTCCAAAATATTTATGCTCACTTAAAATTACACATTAATCAAAATGAATTTATATATACCAGTTTCAGCAAGCAGCACATAAAATAGTAAATATCTAATTAAAACATTGCACTAATAATATGAGGATATCAATGCAGATTTTATAAATTACCCGTAACAAATCCAGATTTATCAGCAAGCTACATTCATTTTAAGCTTAATAGAGACCAGAAATTAGTAAAAAAAGAAAAGTGGAATGCAAACTAATTTCTTTGCCAAATATAATTAAACAGGGGGGGGGGACTTTACATGAATGTAAAACATCTATAGACAGCATAATATAACAATTTCAAAAAACCTATGATGGATAGAAGATAAAAAATGTGTGAGATTATTAAGAAAATAGACATCTCATATCAAATGAATGGGTGTATCATATTGTAATGGGTTGAAAAGCTTCCAGAAAGAAGAGATAAAATAAACAAAGAAACAGTAGGACAGTGAGGTACTGGTTCAACAGCAGGTTGAGATATAAATACTACCAGGGACCACCAGAGTGACAGTAGTTAGTAGTTTTTCAAGTTCGAGTTGCAGTGCAGTTAAAAGCTATTAACAGTAAGCATTTGGTAATAAGTATTCCATTTTGGTCAGCGGTTGAAAACAAGAAGCTATTTATTAATTTACTTGTGAAGTTTCTATTAGTCACTATAATGGGTTTAGTAAATTGGACTATTTTGGTATTTACAATTGTATATTTATTACTATTGTTATTTATTTTATATATTTGAGAGCAATAAAATGTATTTTTAAGAAATTTTTACATGTGTAATCTCTCAATATCCTTGTAGAACCATAAACTTGCAACAATACTTTACATGAATATTTACATACATGATAATTGCATGTAAGATAGGTGCTGTTTCAATGTAAGTAAGAGGAAGTTTTAGTTTCATGACAGTTGATAAAACTTGAAAATATCACTACCAATGTGAAAGCAAGGAAAAGTCAAGAAACTTGTCTCAAGATGGGGAAAACTATTCCATCAGAAGGAAAGATGATCATTGAAAGATGGTCACTGTCTTTTTGAGATGCTCATGTAATAAATTTCATTGACTTTCTGAAGAAGGGTAAAACATTAACCGGGGAATATATTCATCTTTGCTGTGTTTAAAATGAGGAAGTAAAGAAAAAATGACCACATTTGATAAAAAAGAAGCTTCCTTTTCACAAAGATAATGTATCAGCTTATTTGCCGATTGCAACAGTAAAACTGTTGAATTACACCTATGAAATTCTTCTGCATTGCCCCTACTCACTAGACTTTAACACTTTTGTACTAACACCAGTTTCCAAATATGAAAATATAACTTGTTGAGAAGAGAATTTGAAATGGTAAAACTATTACTGACATCTGCCTACTTTGATAAATAAATCATTTTATATAAGGATGGGATTGAAAAACGGGACTAAGTAAATACAGTACTTGAAAATTTTTCTTGAACAATTGTATCTTTTTCATTTCTGTATAGACTTATCAAGTAATAATATGGTTTCTTCTAACTACTGAACTAATTTTCAGATTGTAACTATACAATCAGTTCTTATTAAAATTATGGAAAAATGTTAATAGTTAAAAGTATAAAAATAAATCTGGGCATGGATCAGTATAAAAAAGATTTAAGAGGTAACAAATTTACAAATTAATAAAAAACAATAGTTTTTTAAAAAATGCTTTAATAAACCCTGATACAAGCATTATTAATCACTAGTTTGAGTGCAGTTACTTTCTTTTTTATTTTTTTTCTTTTTATGGGAAGAATGCTTTTCATCTGAATCTGAAACAGAGCTTCCTTCACTCTTTGTTCTCTTATGTTTTTTCTGTAAACTGCTTTTTTTTTTCTTTTTTTTCTTTTCCAACATTTTCCTTATTTTTTTTTTCCTACTTCTGTCACTTTCAGATTCATCAGATGAAGTTGAGTCACTATCGCTGTCATCTGAAGAGTCGAATCTTTTTTGTATAATTTTTACAATTTTCTTAGTACGGTGTTTTCTTCCTTTTTGTTTTTTTCTTTTTCTGTCTGAATCTGAAGAGTCGCTAAAACTTTCAGATTCAGATGTGTCTTTTTTCTTTTTTACTACTTTTACAAGCTTACCACGATGATAATACTTTGTTGCAACTGTAGTTTTACGTTTATGTCTGTGTTTATAATCTTCACTTGATGCCGATTCACTACTTGATGAACTGTTACTTGAATCAGAAGCAAGAGATGATGAATCGCTAGTTGTTGAATCTTTCCTTTTCTTTCTAGGCTTGGACTCTACTGATCGTTTTCTTTTTAACTTTTTCTCACTAATAATGCTGGATTCTCTTTGTTTAGAGGGTTCCTTCATAGGCGATTCCATTTCACATGGTTTAGATGTATTTAATTTAGGATCTTCTTCGATATCTAATTTTATAGACACACGATCTTCGCCTGTTTTTATTTCGACAACTTCTGAACTAGTAATTAAAGATGAAGTTAACAAATCACCGTTTTCATTTTTTTCCTTATTTCCACTAAAACCACTCTTACTGCTTACAGTTTTTTCTTCAACTACTCCATTTTCTTTTAGTTTCCCTACATGAGGGCTTACTTGCTTTTTATCATTATACTGTTCGGTTGAATGACTTCTATTACGAGAATTACTTCTGTACCGACTTTCTCTACTTCTATCATCTCTATGATACATATCCTTTTTCCTGGAGTCTGTTTCTTTTTTATCATCTCTTCTTCCAAAAGTATCAGTTCTAGAATTATGACTATAACTTCGCCTATCATCATGGCCTTTTCTTCTTTCATTCCTTTGATTCCCTTCCCATTTTTTAAAACTTTCCTGTCTTCTCCTATCATCTGATTTTCTACAATCATCAAATTTTCTTTTATCGGTTCGTCTAGACTCATTTTCTCCTCTTTTTCTCAATCTTTCATCATCTTGTCTCTTTCTATGATTCCAGACTCTGTTATCACGAAAACTATCTTCTCTGTTGTCTCGATAATTTTCCCGTCTAGTACTGTTTTTATGTTCATCAAAGGATAAACGCTGATTATTCTTATCTTTATCCTTTTCCTTATTTTTATCCTTATCATTCTGAAAAATAAAGGAAAATTTGATTATTTTTATAAAACATTTCATTAACATTATCTTAATTTGTTTTTTGGTTTTTTTTTAAAATTGTGCTTACTCTTGCTTCTAAATAAAAAGCAGCAGTTTCAAAGAGGAAGAAATAATACCAACAATGCTTAAACTCATTCTTTACTTGTTACACATTACAATGTTTGGGTACGTTAATTGCATTATTATTTACATTTATAATGTGCAAGTTATAATTTTTGTTTTATAATAGATGAACTGCAAAGGATGAATTTCACAAAGTTTTTCCATGTTGTTTGTTTCTTAAATGTGTTATAATTCTAGTAAAGTTTTAATAAGAGACTTTAAAACATATAAGTAGACCGGATTATATGCATTTGCATATTAAGCCCATTCTCACCGGTTATTGCATATTTTCCTTAAAACCTAGTGATGATGCACATTTTCACTATATTTACAATATTTTTCAGGTACCTTGTTGATAAATGAAATTTTAAGTTGTTATCGGCCAAACCTATTGGCTGCATGGCTCTTAGAGCGCATTTAGCAGCTGCGGAACAATACCTCTGATTGTTTATGTTTACAAAAGTAACAAAATGTTAAATAATTGTTAATTATCAAATTTATAAGTAGTTATTCAACTACTTACTAATTGTATGCTGATTTTGAAAAAAAAAACTAAAAATTACTTTTTTTTATTATTTAAAGTTTCATATTTTGACACTTGATGCATATTTTAAGCATTTTTCATGAATATTTCAAGCTTTTTATGTTGCATATAGTCCGGTCTCTACATATAAGGTCATTTACTTTAACTTATTTATAAGAATTCAAGTCAGAACCCAGTCTTTCCCCACTGTAGAAGTGATTTATCTAGAATAATGGATCAACTAACACAAGTCACAATATTTTTTTTTCTTTCATGAGTGTAGTATACTAGGTTTTGACAAATAAGAATGAGGGGGCTGTCATCAGAGAGATGATTGAGAGGGGTGGAAAAATAGTATATGAAGTTGCAGTATGAGTTTTTTGAGTAGCAATGAATAATGGTTATGAACAAAGTGTTTGCTGTTATAGCCTACATCAAAATTAAGTCATTTACTATAATGAAAATTCCATCGTAAGTTCAATATTCTGCCATTAAAGGTGACTGCACTTGTCAGCAAGTCATTTCAGACAAACTCATTTGTGATTACATAGAGATTACTGTTTTATCATATGACTACTATTTGATAGATACTGTTGAATGGAATGAAAGTCAGCTGTTTCGGGAGCAGTGGAAAAATTTTAAACATGCAAAACTGGTTAAACATTTTTTCAGGAATAAATATAATGTTTTTTTCAAAAACTAATCAGCTGCCTCATAAAGGGGGTTATGTTAGCTGATTACATATACAAATTAAAAAAAAAAAGTAAGTTTTAATGATTCCAGACCAGCTGAAATTTGAGTACATGTTAGCTTATATGATTAAAGTATAAAAAAAAACAGTCAGCTCCATGTATGGCAAGAATAAGACCAACAGCTAGTGCAGTGAAGACATCAAACAGTTTTGAAGGGAACCATCGATTTGAGGGCAACACTGGGTGTCTTTATTGTTGCTTCAGCTGACACCTTCTTTCTCAGATGCACACATAAATCACCTGACTGATTTATTGAAGATCTTGTCATTTTGTAGTACATGTCTACATCCTGGTTAGCTCAAACAGATTCACTTCTTCAACTACATAAAATATGTCATCCTTATACATATATACTACTAAAAAATAAATACTATTCATTATGAAATTTATCAATTTCACTAATTTATTTGATATAAGTTGATTATTTATCAGTATGAAAATATTAGTAGTATGCATTTGAAAGTTGTAAATTCGCTGTCTGAATAATAGTATTCAATCAGTCAAATTGACATAAATTATGTAGAACTGGGAAGTTTATCTGTGTTTGCTGTCAAGGATTTTCTGTCTATATTCTTCATATTAAACATATCAATTTCTTCCATCATTATCAATTGTTGATTTAATAGAATTTTCTTTCCTCATATTTGCTAAATATAGCTTTACATTACCTGTGAATTCAATATTTCCTTCGGAAAGAAAATTTTCAAAATGTAAAATTTGAAATGCTGAAGATAATAGCAGATGAACTGTTTATACCTATTGAAATGTTTTTCCAATATAAAATCGTTTACAGTCACTTGCCAATATATAGCTGCATTTACAATTACATTTGTAATCCACAATTATCAATAAATTTTCCATCAGCTTTAAAAAATGCATTACAAGAAATGATTCAAGATGAATGAATGAATTACTAAATCATATTTCCAAATTTTGAATTTACAATGAAACTTTAGCTAAAGCTTAATCATCTGCTAATTCCATGTAGTATTTATTACATTCTGAAGTAACTTTTAAACTTTGTTTCATTGTTTCCATAACAAAGAATATTTATTGGTGAACTATTTGATACTAGTAAGATAAGAAATCTTCTGTTTATTATTTGGATCAAGAACAGTCATATTACTGAAACCAACCACCGATGGTCTACCTTGGATTTTTAAGAAATCTGAAATTCAGATTAAAAAAAATTAATTTTATGCAATCTATTTAATTTTAATCTTAGACTAGTAGAACCAATTTCAATCAAATGAGACTGTTTTAACTAAAAATAAAGAACAACAAAGAAGGTCGATATAAAAAATATTGTGAGGGGTGAGGCAAGCAATAATTCCAAGAGTTCAATGCTCAGCCAGGCAGTATTATTAAAGGTTTGAAAGAGTACTGTGCATGGAATTTTGCAAAAATATTTATAGTTTATATATGAAATTCAGATTTTTTTTTTTTTTTCCAAAATGCTACTAGTCATAGAATGTGAATGTATTAAGAAATATGTTTTCAGGTCACTTGATTTCGCAGAACAAGTCACCTGTAATACTTTACCATCCAATCCCTAGACTTAATAACACCTAATTTTTATTTTTTTTATTTAGAATACTAACCGTATTCATTAAAAACCTTAAAACTGAGCAAATTGAATGACAACATCAAACAAGAAATCTGAAGTTCACTGACAAGAAAATTGCTGTAATTAAGAACAGTGTACAAAAAGCCACAACAAAAAATTTAGGAATTAAAATTTAATGTTACATCTTCTTAATGATGATCATAATCATCATAATCATTTGATCATAATCAAAATTAAGTAAAAATCTGATGCATAACTGTAAATCAAATTAAGGGTTATCAATTTGGTGTAAACTCCAGAGTAAAAATTTAAAGAACTGCATAGTATTCCTTTATTTTTTAATGCATGCTTGAAGAGGTTTTTTTTATTCTAAAAGTCTATTAAGTAATAATAAGGATAATAATAATAAACATTTCTTTCTTCTTCTAATTCAATTAATATTAAATCATTGTCAGAAAGAACTTAACTGGTAAGGACAATGAGATCAATATGCATAATGTACTCTATTCATCATTCTGCAATATATATATAAATAAATCGTGATGTGAATATATAGATGGTTAAGCAAATTAATCTTTTGTTACAGATTACACTTTTAGGGGTAATAGCTAAACCAAAGAAAATTTTAGAGGTAACTCTGTCACTCTGTCTCTCTCTCTGTGTGTGTGTGTGTTAGTCTAAGATCCGGCAGTTGATTTCCGCAGGTATCTGCTTTTTCAATGAAACTCGATTTATATGAATTATTTATGATAATTTAATACATTACTGCTGGGTTAGCTAGCAAAAATTAGCTGCAATTACCATTAATTAAATATATTGTAATTAATTTATTTTAATGAATTACAGCTATATCTTTTTAAGTGAATTAAACGTCATTTGAAAGAAAATGATGTGAAGAATGAAAAAAAAAGATTGCCAGCTCTCAGTGAGCTGCAATCTACAAGTTGCCAGGTGTAAACAGGTATGTTATAATTAATTATTTACGCTCATGGTGTTTTTCAAAAAAGTTATATACTAAATTGAAGTTTAATTTATTCTGTAAATGATAGTTGCACTGCATTCTTGTTTACAACATGAAGCAGCGAGTGCATTCCTTTTCTCTCGTTCACACTCATCCAGACTGAAAGTAATTAGTTCAAATAATGGCAATCACTACTTGTGGCCATTTTTTTTACAGGCAACCATGTGACATCGAATAATAATTTCTTCTGTAAGAAGAAATTATTATATAATTCAATTTAGTATATAATTTTTTGAAGAACAATGAGCGTAAATAATTAAAAATAACAAACCTGTTTACACCTGAATGCAACCCTCAAACCTGTTTGAGGTTGCAGCTCACTGAGAGCTGGAAACTATTTTTTTACATTCTTCACATCAATTTCTTTCAAATGACATTTAACTCACTTAAAAAAAAGTATTTTTGCTAAGCAACCCGGCAGTAATTTATTAAATTATCATTAATCATTCATTTAAATTAAATTCCATTAAAAAAATAGATACCTGCAGAAATCAGCTGCTGGATCTTTTACTAATATGATTCAAAAGCAGCATCCACTATTTTATGTTTCATTAATATTGTATCTTTATAAATAAGTTCTCACATTACATGTGAGAACCCAGGAAGTAGTGCGCAAGGAAGCTGCTCTTGGTGAAATGCTGGCGGAATGGCAGTCTACATGGGGCATTTCTACTAAGGGTCGACGGTTCCACTGGCTGATCGGAGATTGAGCCATGGTTCGGGAGGGGGTTTGGTGAACTAATCTATTGGCTCACCCAATTCCTGACTGGGCACGATGTGTTTCAATGTACCTCTGTGGAAGGAGAAGGCCAAGGATCCTAAGTGCCCATATTGTGGAGAATGGGATACTATGGAGCATGTTATTTTTGTCTGCGAAAGGGGGGGTGGACAAGAGATGTGAATGCGTTGCCGCTACAGGAAAGATTGCTGCGAACAACGTAGTGCATACCATGCTTGTCAGGGTCCACTATTTTGCGGCAGTGTCAAAACTGGTCACTGTAGTATTACAACAAAAGGAGAGTGATATGAGGGGGTGAGAGACAGCCTTCTGTGGAACAGTCATTAATCTGCGCGCCTGCATGGATGGGCGACAGTTATGATACACGGGGACAGTAGATCTCCTGAGCTCGAAGGCACCTCCAAGGGCTGTGTTATGCTTAATTGGGGGACTGGCCCTGGGAGGGGAGTTGGTGAGGTGGAGGTTTAGTTGGTAGGGCAACAGGTATATATATGCACTTTAGCATCTTGTGAAATTTATTAGCGAGACCAACACTTTGTCTGTAAATGGGATTCTCCTCTCACCAGAGTAAAAAAAATTTTTTATTATCTTAAGAAATCAAAAACACTGTTAGCACAATCCACTATATTCTACAATGTGAAACTTTCCCCTCAATGATGAGCTGCTTGGGTATGAATTGCACCTACTGTATACTTATCCAAATCACCTATTAATATTGTGAGTTTTTAAAGATTCAATAATCTTTTTTCATAATGAAAAAAAAAACAAATCAGAAATTTTTCAAATAGTAACAGTTTTTCATGATAAAATTTTGAATTTTTTAAACAAAATCAGTTTTCTTAATGAATTAATTATCAGAAATTTCATCCTATTTATCAGATTTAAGCAATTTTTTATATGGTTATCATCCTTTTAATTATGTAATGACTATAGCACGGTTATTGAATCTAAATACCACTGTAGGTTGGGAATCAATGAATTTTTGTCAAAAATTGATGGTAGTAATTGTTTAAGTTCTGATACCGTAAAAAAAAATATTATACATCAAGTAATTTGATATTAATACATAAATACTGTGGAGCATGGCTAACTAAAAAAAATATCTAAGTAAAAAAAAAAATAAATTTTTATATTTATATTTAGATTTTTTTTTCCAATTCAGGGTACTGTCAAGAAAAAAATATCAGCCACTTTTTGTATATATCTCAAAGTAGTATTTTTTGTATATTTTCCTTCATGAATCATTTCAATTCCTATTAATAATAAAATAGGACTATTTCTATTGTTCATTGAGCAATATTTCTGGGGGTTTTATCAGATAGCAAATTCTTTTGGGATGATCAAATCGATTTCTTTTACAAACCAATCTGTTTTGCTTTAATAAAATGCTAAGCTTGTCATCATTATTAAATATCTACTGCTCTTACATATATTCCCATTTGAATATTATATTATCTCTCAGAGCTCCCTCAAAAAGTTAGAATTAGTTTTCAGTATACAAAAATGGCAGGTAATTTCTTACCTCCATAAGTATGACTCATGTAGAGTGATAATTAGGAAATTAAAAATATTAACTTATCTTTCTGTATATATTTGCAAATATACGATCTTTATTAAAAAGAATAATCACTTATTTGTAAAAATTAATAAATCAACCTCTAACAGAGATAGAAAACAGTTATTCTTTTTGTGTAACTTAACACAATATTTTGGGTTATGAGAAAGGGTTTCTTGCCCTGCCATTTTTACTAAACTACTGAACCATATAAAAAATTTTTACACATATTTATTTAAATACAATTAAACAATTTTCTTTTACAGAAACTATATTACTCTGTTGAATTTTTAAATAACACTAATTAAAATGTTTTCCTGAATTTTCAGCATCCCATCCAATCTATATATATAAATAAGTGTTTGAATAATTTTCATGAATACCTTCTTAACTATGAATTATTTTTTAGTTTATGGGCTCTAATCTTATCGATTTTGTAGTTTATAATTGATTGTATATTTTGCAATGTTGCTCTATCATGGTTTCCCTGGATCCATCCAGGCAAATACTGGGGCAGTTCCTTTTTATATCCATGGAATAGCATGTCTACCCATTTCTGACATGACCTACATTAATGTTTTATTGTATATCAATCAGAATAAAAAAATTATTTATATAACTTTAAACCTTTTATTAATAGTTGATCTTAACACTGGATTTAGTTCATTGCAATATTGGATTATACTACAAGCCTTGTCATGGAACAAAATCATGTATGAGTGCAATAAGTTCTATGGTTCCCTAAATCTTTAATTTGGTTGTATGAAGAAAAAACTGTTTTCAAGGATTGGTTAGATGGAGAAATTTTACTGTAATGTAACAAATAAATATAAGAAATTGTTGAGTGTACCCAATCCATAATAAAAAGAAAATATTAAACTTTACAAAGTGGAAATTGAATTTTATTATAATTACATATAACTGAGATTATTTTGATACACTATATATAGAAAATAAAGCTACTCTACAGGCTTGAAGCTGACCAATGCACTATTTTAATAATAAAAAACTTTTTTCCACCTTCATTAAATAGAAAGTCTGGAAGCAGTCAATTTTTAATCGAACCAAGGATAGCCATTTAAATCAATTAGTATGACTCAGTTTAAGCTCAATAAATATACTATGCAAAAATTAAGGATTACTATATTTGTATTACAATTTAAAGGCAAATAACAATAAACAAGATTATTTAAAAAATTAAAATGGTTTTAAACATTCAAAATTATAATAAAATGAACAGCATTTCCTTACACTATAAAAATAGGAATCACCTAGGTAGGAGTAAAATGGGCTCCTCCCATTCAAATTATCAGAAAAAAAAATAATACCAGTGCAAAACAAATTACACAATAAAAAGAGAATATATTAAAAATTTCTACATTTTAATATTTACAAATATACAACAGCCTTTCCTAAAAATTAACAATACTCTCTTGATTCCTGACAGCCATAATACTTCTGTTTATGAGAAAGCGCCTTATTACATTTTAGTTACAATTTTTAATAAATTATTTTAAAAATCTGAATTATTACTGGTTGAATTAAGAATTTCAAATTTTCACAACCAGTAATACTTGATGTTTTTCAAATACTAATTTAATAAACCTGAATTTTTTTTTGCATACTCGTTTAAAATGTAGTTACACACAAATTAAATAAAAATATATATTTCATTCTATTGATTTTCAATTATTTCTGAAACGTAGGTTCATCACTATCATTTCATACAATGTTATTATTTTTTGTAGTATTAAGGTAGGCGGTTTCTTTTTTGTTCATTAATTCTGTACTCTGTTCAACGTATTTTTACCCAACAGCATTTATTTATTATACCCAGTATCATTTGTTTATATACCCAATAGCACTTGTTTATGCAACAGCATACCTACCATTCTGAAGTGACTTACACAATATACAAATCAACACTAATTTTTAAAAGTCTTGGAGCAAAAAGTCATACAAGGTCTGTAAATAAAGTAATGAGACTGGTTCAGAAATATTTTTTATTTACAATCCAATTACACATGGACTATCACCTTCGAATTAGTTCCCTTGGGAAGCCATGCAATGCTTCAAACGGTTTTCCCATTCTTCATAGCAGTTTTGGTACTCAACTATCTAAGATTCATCACCAGTAATAACATTTTTTAGAAAATCAGGATCAGTTTCAATTCACCCTAGATCGCAGCACACTTCCACCCTGTTGTTTTTCTGTTCAACAATCAGGTTTTTGAGACCAATTTTGCATGAACCTTATTCATGTCCAATTTGTTTGTCAGAATTTGATGGACTGTGGTATGGTTTAAATTCAATTGTTCTGCAATCATTCTGACAGTTAATCACCGGTCGTACCATATCAAGTCTCTGATTCGCTCAACACTGTCATCACATTTTGACGTTAACAGTCTTCCAGAGCGTGGATTGTCCACAACTGATTCCCAGCCATCTGAAAATGCTTTAAACAACCTTAAAAGAAGGGCGCGTGACAGAGCATCATCTCCATATGTACTTTTCAATTTTGAAAATGTTTCAGTAGCATTCTTACAGAGTTTAACATAAAATTTGATTGCATAACGTTGCTCAAAAATAGTATCACTCATTTTTGTAATGCACAACAGAAACTTGTTTCACAAAAAGTTTGTTTACATCTCATGTGGTAACAATAGACTAAAATTATTAATACCTAATATAAATCAGCTGTTCATATAACCATATGTTTACTAGTAACTTTACAGTGTTGCCACTTTGGCTGCCAAGAAAAAAACTAGTCTCATTACTTTATTTACAGACCTTGTAGGCATTGCTGGTAATCAGGCGTAACAAATAGTAATATCTATTTTTAAATATTGCCTCTAAGATACAGCTCAACATGTATGCCAGGTTTGAATCTGTTAAAAACCTAATGGTGTTTGTTACAAAAAGCAAAAGAACAAACGGTAATATAACTGTGTGATAATATAATTTGTTGTCTTTATTAGGTGAATATTACAACATAATAATGATGTAATACTATGCCTTTACATATACTCCATTTTACTATATGTCAGGCTAACAAGCTTTACCCAAATTGCAAAGTGTAATTTGAAGAAATATCTTCATTTTTTCTAGAAATCAAATTCATTAATAGCTACACACCATTTATTTTTTATTGCAAAATCTGTATTTTAATTTTTTAAATTATATTTCATATAATTGCTAAAAAAAAAGATGGAGACAGGAAAAACAATGGTGTTAATAATTTATAAAATGGGAGCTACTGACCAGTACACACACCTCAGAAAATTAGACATTCTGTTAGTTTATAGTAGTGGGTTAAGCTTAATTGCTTCTGCTAAAATCCTAAGGTTAGCAAACTGAATAGTTACCCATATAATATTTGGCATTCATTTTTTGCCTTCCTCTGCTTTAATTCTCTGTAATGCTCTTTAAAATTATGTTAATATTTCAGGGTGGGAGGTAGTGAGGAAGATGTAGAAGGGAGGAGTATTAATTTTGAAGTGCAATGTAATGTAAGATGCAGGAGATAAGGTGAGCCTGGTTTGGACCATTCATAATAGTCAAGTGTATTATTAATATTTAACGGTCAGAACTATGGAAATTTTTAAGTTATGTGTAATCAGTAATTGTTTACCAGAAATGTCTAATGGAAATTTTTGTTTGTACAAGTATATATTTTTTGTGGTTGTTTCCTATTTGAAGGCCTTTGTTCATTACTTCTAGTAGATGATATATTGAAAAGTGATGGATATATCAAGATTCTGAAGGAAAGGGTTGTGACACAGCTTCAAAACAAATTTCCACAAGGCAACAGAGTGTTCCAACAAAATTTGGCACCATGCCATACTGCCAAAAATGTGGAAAAAAAGCGGAGTTTTCATAGAACTAAACATTAAAGATGCTCCTGTGGCTAGTAAGTCCCCCAGACTTAAACCCAAACTGAAAATCTTTGGGCAATAATAAAAAAATTATTCTCAAAAATTAATTTTACCACAAAGATTGACCACATTAAAACAATAATATCTGAATGTTTTCATGATGATGAAATAAAAAAAAACGTTTAGTGCACTTGTTGAATTGATGCCAAATTAATATTAATTACTACATATTCACAGATTGTACAGGCTTTTTCTTTTAATTTAAATCAAGTTATTTTTTATTAAATCACATCTGAGTTCGGATTAATTTATAAGCTACTGTGTACATACATATATATATATATATATATATATATATATATGAATATTTGTAAACAGTATACATCAGTGGACCCTAATTCCCTAAAGAATCAGTGGATTTATCATCTTAATTATTATTTTGATAATATTGTCTATTAATCTGTCACCTTTGCCCCAAGTATAGTGAAGAATTTTATTTCAGTACAATTTCTTTTTGATGAATTACACTTCTTGTATGAAAATAAATCACATTATATTATTATCCATCATTATATATTTTTACAAAATCATAACAAGAATGAAGAAACTTACACAACTGTGCTGGAATAATTTAGAAATGAAGGTGTATAAATAAAAATTACAATATCATGAAAAATATTTTATTCAGTAGATTCTCTCAGTAACAATGTACTGTAATACGGTAAGATATATTTTACTTG
This sequence comes from Lycorma delicatula, assembly GCF_047948215.1. NCBI lineage: Eukaryota > Metazoa > Arthropoda > Insecta > Hemiptera > Fulgoridae > Lycorma > Lycorma delicatula. The sequence goes on from NC_134455.1 coordinate 303,833,518, forward strand.
CTTAATCAGTTTACTTAATTAAAATCAATTTAGTTTTTAAATGTAACGTGTACTGTTCATTTTCCAAAAACTATATTCACTACCCTTTATGTTTGCATGAAAATAATATGCATATTAGTTTGTGTTGTGTTATGACTAGGCCTAACACCTACTATTTCCTGAGAAATTCATATTGTCTTTATACAATTATAAGACTACATTCTATTTCCTTCCAATTACATTATTAGTCTCAGAGTAGAAATATCTTACAGGATCAATTAAGGATCAATATCTTAAGGATCAATACCTTTCTTGTATCATATTTTATTGTTTTTATTTGTCCATTTGCATAACTTCATATTGCATTGGTCTTTCTCACATATTTCTTATAAATTAATCATATATAGTAATTATTATGTTCAAGAAATGTAAACGCTTAGTGATTTCATTAGATAACAGATTTGGTGCATTAGAAAGATTGGATGAAGACAAGTCACTGAAGAATATAATTATTGTTTTTGGTGTTGGTAAAATAAACATTAAAGACTGAAAAACCTACTACCCTTATCATTCAAGAATCCACAATGATTCTTCACAAACCTGTTATATTCTAAAGAAACAAATTTGGATATTTTGATGATGCACTCTGGCTGTTATTCATTTAGCAGATCTGTTATTCATATCTGTCTGTTCACAACATATAATATTATTCATAACAGAGAAATTTAATGGGCTGCTATTAATTAATGGTCTGATAATAAAAGAAACAAAAAGCATATTTTTTTAAATCTTGCAATGGATAGATTTTATCAATACAACACATTTTACAACCACTACAAAATTATGCATGAAGATGAAACAACTTTCACGTATCCAATACTCCAATTCCAATAAAGTCTGTTAAGAAAGAGTCTACCAAATAAAAAAGAATAATGAAATTTACCTTGTCAAAATACTCTATGCCTTTGCCCTTTCCTCTCCATCTCATTTTCGCAACACTCTGACTGAAATCAACATGAATCCTTCGATCATCAATAAGAACATTGTCCATCTTGAAATATGCTTCTTCACAAGCTTTTTGATCTTCAAATTCAATGAAAGCATACTGTAAAGAATCTCCAGTCTCGTGGTCTCTAATTACTTCACAACTGTAAAAAAAAAGAAGATTTAACACCTTTACTAATCCAAGATTCTGATTTTTGCATCCCCACTGATATTCATTTTTTTTGTTCATTTACAGTCAATGCTATCTATTCACCTTCAAATACAAGAACATCTTGAACAAACATCCCATATACTACATCAACAAGTAGAAGTGTTAATTCTGTTGTAAGCAAAAACAACTCTTTTTACAATACTAGATCATTGGTTCCAAGCCTGATCATAGTAATCCAATAAAACTTCATATTCCAAAATGTATTACTACTGTACCACCAATTCACAAAATAAATATTTAGTTACATGATTAACATTTCAATATATTAAAAAATGTTAAAAAAATTTTGTCAGATAATTTTTATAAATTATAAATGTAGACCACTTAAACGTTATAAAAATACACATACATTTAAAAGTCAACTAATTAATTTACATCAATTCAAGAAAATGGGATCAATTTGATAAAATTTTGGATATAAACGTGCATTCTTTTCTGAGATTCCACCTTACCTTAATTCTGACTTGAATGCTATCAAGATAATACAGTCATCTGTGAAAAAGCATGTAGAGACCTAACATTATGTATTAGATATTTGAAAATTACAAAAATGAAACAATAAGGCTGACTGAAAACATTTTGCAGTTGTCCGACAATTAAAACTAATTGGGAAGGAATTAGGACACATTAAAAAATTGAGAGAAAAAGTGGTTAGCGACAGTTTTGATAAATATACTTAAAATATTGTATTTGCAGAAGAATGTATACATGTAATTAATTTTTATGCAAAATAATTAATTATTACTAAATAATAGACCTTTTATAAATCATCCTTAGAAAAGATAAATCACCCTTAGATAGGATTATAGACCTTTATAAATAAAAAGGATTATCTTGAATAACCAGTTTTCTTATTATTTACATAAATTCTCTTTGATTACATGCAATAAAAATGACTTTTTTAATTCAAAATCAATTTTTAATAGGTTTAAAAAGTAACAATTTACTTCAATATTTAAACACCACTGAAGATTTAATTTTTCATAAGAAAATGTAATATCAATTTTTATTAAAATTTGTGTCAAGTTGAGAAGTGTTTTAATTCACTAGTAGATTAATGCTTTCAGGATACCTTGCCCAATCTATGTTGTGTTTACTGTGAATTAAAAATAGTCAAATACAACGAATTGGAAATATTAAAAAAGAAGACCAGCATCATTATTAACAAAATTTTGTTTCTACTTAAGCTGCAAGAATTGAGTCTAAACTTCTATTATTAACATGGCAACTGAACCACATTAAAACAAAAGAAACAGCATATCAATGTCTGGTGAAACATATGTTTGTGTGGTAATAAATTTGTTCAATTATAAACCACGATGTAATCAATAAGCATGCTATGTCGTCTAACACACCACACATAATAACTATTATCATTTGATGCACATTATATTGAAGTATATAATTACAACAGAACATGCATTTATCGTGCAATAAACAGTTCTGCAATTGTTTTTCTATTGTAATAAATGAACAATAAAGATTAATAAAATGTATTCAGTAAATAAAATTTATTAAAGAATAAAAAACAAATTGTGATGATTAACATGGAAAAATAAAAGAAGTTCTATCATTAAATGTAACATTTTTTATAAGATAAAATATTAAAACTAAGGAATAAAAATGTAAAAATATTGGCAATATTAACTACCTTTTAACTTTACCGAAACGACTAAAAATTATCTCCAAATCATCATCAGTAGTAACTGGGTTTAGTTTACACACAAAAAGTACATTTTCTGGGGGAGCCATTTCAGCATCAGGCAGATCTCCTACAATTTCTAAAATTGTTGCACGTGCTTGAGCCTCCCTGGATTGTTTCATTTCCTCTACCTCTGCAGTAGTCATTCCAGCTGTTTCATCAATTTCCTCATCAGCACCAATTCGTCCATTCTAAAAAAATTTTTTTTTTAATATAAAAAAAATCTGATTGTTTACAAAGTCTACAAAGAAAGAAGATATATATGATTAGAAAGTGTATCATAGTCAACTAAAATGTGGTTGCTGTATACATTAATTCTGGGAATGACAATCTATGTAATAGAAGTATATACTTAAAAATATGAATAATACACAGGTGGTTCATGGAAAGCAATATGAAAATAATGAAAAAAGTTAATCTGGAAATGCTCTGTTAGCAAGTTATGGCTAGCAAAAAAATTCATCCTGATTTCTGGGGAAAGAGTGAAACCATAAAGAAATTCTATGAACCCAAATTAGGCGTACTTTATGTTTCTTATGGTTTTTGGCCTGACAAATTGAATAAAACAGGTTCCAGAAGCATATCTCCAGTAGTTTTCATAATATCTGATGCAAAACAGAAAAATTTGTTGTAATTAAAAAACTTTATTAAATCAACTAATAAATGCATAAAATTTATTCAAAATTTGTAGAGAATTTAATTCTGAGAAAACCGATGTAAATTAGCCCAATAAAAGACAAACATAAGTTCAAGAAATTTGATTTTATTACTAACACTTACTGTATGAAAACTTTTAAATGTTATTAACTTGAAAAAAAATGAAGTTAACATACAATTGATACAATGTTAAAATAATAAAAATGTAATTGATACATTTAATAAAGTTTATGGTGAATTTTCAAAAATTTGTCCTTCTATTCAATTGCAAGTGTTGACTGCTAGTGTTGCTCTCTGCAATTCTGCACAACTTTACTTGATCTGTGTGGCGTAATCTGTAATACAAGCTATCAATTCTTCACACGTTGAATGTTTCTCTTGTATACAATACTTTTCATCCAACTCCACATGCAAAAACCTAATGCTATTAGATCAGATATCTTGGTGGCCAGGAGGATGGCCCACCTTGGCCAATCCATTACTCTGGAAATTGCTCATTTAAGTATGCTGATACAGCACGTGAGGAGTTGGGAGGTGCACCAACATGCTGAAAATACATGTGGTATCTTGATTCTGATGGCACATCTTCTAATAGAAGCAGCAACTGTTCCTTAAGGAAATGTAGATTTCTGGGAGAATGAATTGTCTGACTAGCTAATCGTAAACTAGAGCACAGTATACATTGGTACTAAATCAGTGTTGGAAATTACATACTATTGTCATGTGTGAATTGACTTCTGCCCAAATGTGTTTGTTGCAAAGGTTATTGATGCCGTTAAAGTGAGCAACTAAGCCTCATCAGTAAATAAAATGAACCATGCAACTGGCAGTGGTTCACATTCAACTAGTTGCAATATTGAAATGAAGAAAAGATATCTTGGTTGAAGATTTTGCATTTATTGATTGTGGTAAGGATACAGCTTATTGTTACAGTGTCCTCCAAACCACAGAGTGGGAAATTCCAAATTGTACTAACACCAGACTGTGTTGAGTAGTCTTGATAATGATTTCATCATTATCGCCATCATAATGGGCAGAATGGTTGTGGTGAGTACTAATGCTGGAAGTATATCTGTTTCTCATAGCATACAGAACGTTCCACTAATTGTTTAAGGATTTGGAATACTCAGTTATAAAAACATCTTTGATATTCTGCAGCAGCAGCAGTTGCATTGCCGGCACACATCCTCAAGACAAATATCATGATGTGTGTACTCCTTAGTCATAAAACAAAAGCATTACTGCAGTATGACAACAATTAAAACAAACACAAATACTTTAACTCTACTGGACAATTCACATCATTAATGCAAAATATGCAATGCACTAATGACAGCATAAAATACATTGTTGGCCAACTGATTTCTGCATTATAAAGTTATGAAGTTATAATCTCTCAAATTTTCAATTTGACACTATTTTTGTTTCATTGCACTTTGTAGGAAAGCAAACATGATTTGTAATCCCTTGACATGCAATCCCTTTGTTTTCACACAATAAGTGTTGGTATAAAATCAAATTCATTTAACAAATGTAAAAAAAAAACGTATTTTTAGACAACAAACTTTTCTGTTTTAGTTGGATATAATGAAAATTACTGACGATATGGTTCTGGAATCTGTTTTACTCAATTTTTCAGGTCAAAACCCTAAAGAACCATCAAGTCTATCTCTTAATTTGAGTTGCTAGAATTTCAGTAAGGTTTTATTTCAATCTGTTTACGCCATTCTAACGTAAAGTTTCCGTTATTTTCTACGAATTCCAAGCTAGGGTGGGTCCCGTTGTCTTATTACAGGAATGTTAAATTTCACTTTGTTTCAAATTTTTGTGTTTGTCAAAACTACCTGTTTCTATTATTTGTTCTAGTGTTCGACCCTCCCTCCGTCATCCTTAGTGACCGCGTCCATACTTCTATCGAATTATTTTTGACTACCCTTTTCATACACCCGTTATTCTTTCGTCCCCTTACTAATACATGCACACATCTCGTCTTTTACACACACTCTCTCCTGTCCACTACCTGGATCTGGTTTTCCCCTTTTTCTTTCGCCATCTTTTCGGCAGAGTAGATCCAACATCTCACCAGTGCAGTCGCCTATGGCCATACTCTCCTGCAAACTTTGTGGTAATATTCTCATTCAAGCAGAATCTCAAAACTCGTCACTACACATCTGAGATTCTACGCATCGTTCTACCACCAAACCACATCACACCTCTGTATTCCTGATACACCCGTGCAGACTACGCCCAGGATTACATATGTATTCATCTGTACTTGCTTTTACAAGTTCATCTCTTGCTAATATTTGTGTGTGATACAGGCAAGTGCAAATTATTCATTATTATTCATATTAAACGTTTATGTTATCCTTGTTCATGTGTAGCCCATTTTATGGGTTATTTAATCCAAACTATCGTTCTTATCAAATCTACTTTTAATTTAAACACTACTTCAGAATTATAAAACTTATGTGCGATATATTTCATATATTATTATTGATAACTATTATTATATTTCGTGTTGTTCATCAAAAGTTCGTGTTCAAACATCAGTTACTCAGAGCAACTTACCTTTACTTGAAAGGTTTATTGCAATCAACTCTATCATTTAATCTAATTTAACTTGTTAATCGCCGAGATTAATTCTTATCTATTCATGCACTGAATTCATAGTCTCTTAAATTAATCTAAAGAAAATTACTCCAGATATGAAGTTATGTTTTTGTGCTTCTTTGTAACTTAATACTTTCAAGAAAACTTACTATTAGAATAAATTCTATTTATATTATTATTTATTTTAATGTGTTTATATTGTGATTTAACGCCTTCTATACTGAAATTATTGTAAACAACTCTCTTATTTTCCGACTCTGTTACACACTGTGTATTTATAAAGGTTTATTCATGTATTTTTGTATTTAACAGCATTATTCATTTGTTAATTCAGCTGATATATTAAGTAGTATTAAGTCATGCTAATTTCATAATTTCCTGTTATGTTTTAAGATTATAATTATAACATAAATTCATTTGGTACTCTTTCAATAAAGTCCAATTTCTTTTGGCAAATACTAGCTGTGTGTTTTTTGTTAACTTTACCCAACACAGTCTCTGCACAGGAATCACGGCAAAATTGCTAGCCATTACTCGCTAACAGAGCGTTTCCAGACCCATGTTTATAGGAACATTTTTCATTATTTTCGCAAGTAGAATGAGCTCAGTAAGCTTGTAACACTACGTGAATACCTTGTAAAATGATGGATTCATATTATGAAACATAATTCTGACTAGAAACCTCCATTTATCTTAACTATATGACAAAAGGTAGGATTTTCATCAGACCAATACTATGTTACAAATAAATTAACAAAAATAAATCTTAACCAATGATATATGAATATTCCCAAAAATATATGTGGGAAAATTTGAAGCAATATTATTTTTTAACTGGAAAAGTAGTAACTCCTGTTACTAGCAGATTAAATTTTTAGGGATTTTGAATAACTATGAATACAGAAAGTAAAAAATCTTGGACTGTAATATGCAAATAAAAAAAAGAGAGTGTGAGAGATATTTATATATATATGATACTAATTAAAATTACTATCATATATAGAAAACATGAAGTCAATTAAATAAAATAATTGCATATATTTAAATATGATGTCAATTATGATTTAAAAATTAAAATTAACTTGAAAAATAAAATAATTAGTAGATTTATACCATGTAACCCTGGCCATTCAATACTACATTACTAAATGGATTTTAAATTATTTATATCAATTCTGATTATATCTATTTTTATCTAAAAATGTGCAGCCATCTGTTACGGCAGCATGTTTTTAAAAATACATATATATATATATATATATATATATATATATATTTTAATTATGCATTAATAAAAATGCATAAACTAAATTAAGTTATCTATATGAACAGACTTACTTGAAGAGTTAACTGAGATGGCTCTGGAGAAGCATCAGGAACAACCAAGCCAGATGGATCTTCAAAGGGATCTTCTAAGATGACAGTGTGAGTGATCCTAAATAGATAAGTAACTATACTAAATTAACAATTTAATTTTGTGTCAAAAGTACAAATTACAAATAAAAGACTGCTTATTGACTGTTCATATACTGATAAACAATACATTGAACCATTATTGCAAAATATTTATTTAATAAATTAAACCAAATTGTTGCTGTAGTTTGAATATTATTTATATAATACATTGTTCAACTCTTAAAAGTAATCTTTTCTTAATCAAGGAAAAATAATAAAAATTTTCTGGACTGATTAAATCTTAAGACGTTAAAAATTAATGTCTAATAATTTCTATAACCCAATTACTTGTAATGATTGCAGTTTGCTACCCACCACTTACCACTGTGGTCCCTTGATTTTGACCACTATGCTTGCCACCATGAATTGATTGTAAATGACAGTTTTCATACTTTTTTTACTACATATCAACCGAGTCTATTTCTAATTTGACAGACATCAGTTCTGTGTAGAAATGTAAGGTTTTAGATAATTACTATTATTATTATATTACTTTTCATTAAGTGCATGATTGTTTTAATTAATTTTCTATAGTTTTTATTAACCTCATTGTTTTAGATTCATTATGGTTGTTTTTTACATGTGTCTGAATTATGAAGTTGTGAATGACAGTTTTCATACTTTTTTTACTACATATCAACCGAGTCTATTTCTAATTTGACAGACATCAGTTCTGTGTAGAAATGTAAGGTTTTAGATAATTACTATTATTATTATATTACTTTTCATTAAGTGCATGATTGTTTTAATTAATTTTCTATAGTTTTTATTAACCTCATTGTTTTAGATTCATTATGGTTGTTTTTTACATGTGTCTGAATTATGAAGTTGTGAATAAGATTTAATTAAAATAAAGTTAATTTAAGACTATGTGGAAAAGTGCAACTTAGAAGATTCTTTTATTCCAGTTTCTTACTTTGTAATAGGAGATAATAACATTATATCAAATCCACTGTTTTAAGGGCAAAATAATTTCAATTATTGTACACTCTATACACATATATTAAAATAATAAAAATATATTCACGTAAAATAAGTCAGAGTACTAAACAAACTGGATGAATCTGTTATATAGTACTTAATTATAGAACACATGCTATTGTATTTCAGCATTTTTAAAGAGTATTACTATGCCAGTAGTAGTATATAGTATGTTATAGTTGAAACTGTCCTGTTCCATCAGTTCATGTCCTCCAAATTTGAATAAAAAATTTTTTATGCTCTTGGCCTTACATTAAACAAAGATGGAAGTGTAAAAACAATATGTGTACCTGATTATGTAGTGGTAATGAAAGGCCACAGAATGGGTACATGCTGCTCTGCACATTACCAGTATCATTTGGGTTATCTGAAGTTGCCAGTGAACAGCAGATTTTACATAAAGCTCTATAATTCTATTCCAATAAAATCTAAGTTACTAATGCACAACATTGATAAGATTATATTGAAGTAATTTTTTGGCAGTTATTAAATTGATTAATGAAACTAATAATTGGTAAACAACAACTTACTGACGAGAGATTTAGGTAATCTTCATTTATCAGGTTTTATTGATTTATTAATTCCACAGAAATGAAACCTTAAAATGGGAAAAATAAAGAAATAATTAGCAATATTTTTTCTCTACTTGACAGTCAGGAAAGAAAAACAAAGGAGTTAAATGACCTGCATATAAATAATGCAAAAATTCTTTTTCATTATTTCATAAACTAAGTTATCAATTCATACATTTAACATTTACAAAAGTAAAATGTAAGCGAACAGCAAAAGGTTAAGAGACTTGTTATATTCAACTTCATGAGCCATGAATTTCAAATTAGATCAAATTTGAAGTGTTTTAATGAGGAACTCATTTTGAGATATCTTAGAGTGAAATAAAACCTGAAGGTCTAATAATTGTTTCAATTTGTAAATTTTTAATAAAAACAAAAAATTTTATATTATTTTCATAAAATTCTTAAAGTGCATAAAGAAATTTAAATGTAAATAAGTGAACACTGCCTCAGATTTTAACTTAAGAATAATCAATGTGATATAATGTCAAACGGTTATAATTCTATTATCTAGATGTGATACAACCTACTTTTTATCAACCTTTTTCTTTTTCCTGTTTAACCTCCGGTAACTACTGTTTAGATAATTCTTCAGAGGATGATATGTATGAGTGTAAATGAAGTGTAGTCTTGTACATTCTCAGTTTGACCATTCCTGAGATGTGTGGTTAATTGAAACCCAACCACCAAAGAACACCGGTATCCATGATCTAGTATTCAAATCCGTGTAAAAATAACTGGCTTTACTAGGTCTTGAACGCTGGAACTCTCGTCTTTTTATCAACCTACTTATCTAATTGTAACACAACCTACTTTCAAATTATCCTTCTTTGTGAATTCATAATTTGGCTACAAGTTTAGTTGTTCAAATTTTGAATATTTTTAACATTGATTAGGCTTTGTAAGATAAAGACTTTATTGATGAATTTATAAATTTTTAACTTTGAACCTTAGAATAATGGTCTTAAGAAGTTTGTTATTCTATTGAAAATACGATGTGATTTTTCATTTATAAGTTACCTGCCAAATTTTTTGGGTTTAATATTATTGATAATCAATTTTTGTTTAAATTTATGCTTTGCTCAGACAAATTCTTCCCATCCAAGTTGATCAAAAGAAAATGTGGGAGATGTTTAAACTTTGTTACTAATGGAATAAGTATTTCATCTGAAAGAACATGCGAGCTTCACACAGGGAAACACAAACATAACACTAATTTCTAAATAAAATGAAGCAATATATGAAAATTAAAAAATCTTAAGATAACAATCTTACTCAGTTACTCAAACATTCAGTTAACATCCTAGCTCCAAGTTTATATAAATATAATTAATCAATTTGTTTTTACAACTGTTTTTCTATAAACAAAATCTTAATTTTCAAAAATTAAACTATAAATAAAATATATTTTGAAATTTAACATCACAATTATTGTCAAATTTCAGGGCTGAGCAGCATTTCAAATTTTTTTGAAAAAGCCTTTTGTAATAGATTATAGTTTAATTCAGAGGCAAACAGCTTGTTGAATGTGGACCAATATGGTTTCAAAATAATATGGAAATAGAGGGTTGCTCTTGTGGAATTTGTGGGTACTGAGTAAATGGTTTTGGGTAAATCATCATCCACCACTGGTATTCTTTTGTTATTTATTGAAGTTCTTTGTATCAGTAATGGTTGTTGTTGAAGGCTATTCAGTATGAGATTAAGGAGAGTGTACTGGATTTGTTTCAATCATATACTGGATATTGGTGGTTATCAAAGAACACTAATATATAGCAACAGTAAGTATGACAAATCCTTCTGAAAAATGGTAAGTCATGATATCTTTCAGTGTGACTTTCTCTGTTGTTTTTAGTAAATGACCTACTGTAGCAAATTTTAATTAATATTATGTTGTTTGAGGGCCATTCAAATATAAACTGGAAATTGTTTACATAGCTTTATTGATATTAGATAAAATTACAAACAAATTACCTTACTTTTCCATACAATTGTTATTATATCATTGTAAGTTACTGTTTTATACAAGTTAATATTCTACATATAGTTTTCTTCAATAGAAATATATTTTCTCCATTGGATAGCTTGTCCGATCCGCTTATCAAAAAAACAAGATGACTGCCCCAACAACAAATTGTGCATATAATGCTGCTTACTGTGGCATCATCTTTGAGTATTTCCGCTCCTAAGGCTTCTACCAGCAAACCAAACATGTGAAAATCACACGGTGACAAATTTGGACAGTACGATGGGTCGTTCCGAGACATGTCCATTGAATTTTAGAGAGCTTAACGCAAATCTACGCTGCTGCATGCAGCCATGCGTTGTCGTGGTGAAGGACATTGTGAATCAGGTTGCCAGCATTGTTTTTGCAGTAAGCAACCTTGATGACGTCCAAAAATTGGCAGCAGTATGTATGTATTGCATCAGCAATACACCAAAACAAAGTTGCCAGAAATTTTCAGCTAAGTGTTTCTTGGCTTTGACTGGTGTCCCCTCTCCACTTTTCCACCACTACATACTTATTCTCTTGCTTTCTGGGGTGTAGTGCTGGTCCCAAGTTTCATCGTAGGTCACAATGTGGTCCAAAAATCTTCTTCTTCAAAGGGATTCAGAAGCTGGTGACAAATGTCTTTCTGGACACTACTCTTGTCTCAGTGAGAAGATGTGGAACCCACCTCACTGACACGTTGCTGTATTCAAGATTGTTTGATAACATTGTTTGCATTCTTCCAATAATTATGCCCACCTCTATGCAATTTCAGCAATGGTTATACAGCGATCACCTTCCAAAAGGTTATGAATGGCCTCAATGTTTATCATTGATGCTGATCTGTGGACATTTGTTACTTCCACTCATGCATCACCACGGCTCCTTCAAAATTTTTTGGCCCAATCAAACACTTAGTTTTTGACAGGGTAGTATCTCCAAACTGTGCCAGAAGAGTCAAATGTTTAGAGAATCTGACATTTTTGTTGGCAAGAAATCGGCTAATTCGTTACACAATGGATGATGGTACCTCCTGCTCAGACATTCTATTACTGATATGAAAACATTATCTATGGGCAGCTGGCCAGTTGCTACTCTCCACACATATCCAACTAACTACTCACCCCCCCCACATTTACTACTCTTCCTCAATCCAAGCAGCAAAATTATGGTTTATATTTGAATGACTCGTATGCTGATGACACAATGCCTCTTAGTGTTATTAATAGTGGTACATTTCTGTTGGGTAATCAATTATCTTGATGACTGGGGTTTGAAGTAATTGTTTACTTCTAAAAATAAAACCAAAATCATGCATTTCACAGACTCTAATAATGTTAACAAAATTTTAAGTACTTTTACAAAACAAGGTGGATTTTCATAAATTTGTAGGTGTTTTCATGTATAAAAATTCAAGCTGGAAACTCATATTCAGTACATGAATTAAAAAAGATTTTTTAAGATTAGGCATAAATTTTAATTAGATGAGCATTATTGTAATGTTTTCTCTGTTTTTGACGCTGTACCTGTCTTCTTAACCTAGATCAGAATATAAATGCAATGTACAATCAAAAAATAAATAAAAGTACAAAGGGAAAACAACATATACTTAACCTATATTTACACAGTAAACATTTATATATTATTATTATTGAAAATATGGTCAGTTAACATAGACTCGCTTTACAGTACGTAAAATTACAAGTATTTATAGAATTACACAGAATTATAGCTCCTGAACAGTTGAATTTAGGATAAAATACCAAATAATACAAGTCTTAAAATCAGCTTTCATTCAAAAAACTGTTGGAAAAAAATAGAGGTTGCTATTTAGAAAAGTGATAGGTAACAGAGAAAAATAAACAATACTTATGAGAAAATAACTAAAATTCCGTATTTAAAGTATTTTTGTAACTTAGTTTTAGTGATTTTAGTGGTGCTACAATTAAAACATTCAGTAAATGTGTAATATCTGAAATCCTCTTTTTGAACACTTTAGTTTGACACAAAACTTAAGTTTCAAACAATTTTGTTAGTCATTTACGGAAAAATGGTGAAGTTTATCTGTCATTCTGCTTTCTTTGAAGTCATCATGTACAATGTGTCATTTGTATGATTAAGATAAATTATTTAATAGATAAATGAAAGCCAAAGCAGTCATTCAGGAGTTCTAAATCATTTAAAAGTAAACGACTGAAATACTGTACAGCCATCAGTCTCTTAAACAATTACAAGATGTTACTTAAATTTTATTTTACCAAGAAATAACCAGTGTAATGTATATGTAACAGAACATTGAGACATTTGAAAAATATGATCAATATCTCAATATTTAAATATAATTGTTTAATACTATATTAAGATTCAAATAATTTTTATTTAATAAAAAAATTATGATAAATTAACTACAATAAAATAATTTAATGATTCAAATATAATACCCCTAAAAATTTAAATACCTAATATCTTTGTATGGCCTGTGCTGATTATCACAAATAGCTTCGTTTAATTTCAGTAAAATATCCATGCCTTCTGTAATTTCAGCAAATATACAATGTTCATCTAAAGACTGCAATTCACTGCCAAGTGTTAAAAAGAACTGAGATCCAAGCCTACAAACAGAACATAAATGCAATAATTAACAATTTTTTTCTATGAAGAAATCTAAATTCAGCACCTTTATATACAACACATATCCATACAAAAAATACCTACTTATTCATTTAATATGTTTTATCTACAGTTTATTTTTTAAAATGTGATTTTAATAGAGAAAAAAATGAATGCGTAAAATAATGAAAAACTCACTAAAAACAGTATTGCTGTATTTTGACCTAACTGCCGAACTGGCAGTTAGAATAATTTAAAGTAACAGGCAATACCAAGGTGAATTGAAAAAAAAACAAACAGGAAAAGTAAGAGTCTACAGTAGCATCTCCACACTTGTTGTTCAAACAACTTTGCTTGTAAACCAGCCCAATTTATTTTATGAAACTAAAAACAGCATAAACTTTTAGATATAGTAATTTATATATATATACACGTACAAAGAGTAATTTTTCTTTGTTAAATAGTAGAAGTGGCTGTTATATCTTGTTACATGATTTTTTGTTCTTCATTTTTGTAATGTTTTTGTTTCTATTCAATTTTTAACAATAATTCCTTTCTCCACCAATCTTTGTACCTTTTTTAACTTCCTATAACATATTTGATACATCTGATTGGGTGGTTAGTCACTGACAATCTCTTTTCATTCCCTTTTTTGATTTACTGGTGGAAACATCTTGTTCAGTCCTTGCAAGAGAATAAGTAGTTCAAATAACTTAAAGATGATTATCTTTAATGTATTTGTATAAAAATGTTGATATCCCTAAATGTTCAGAAGCTAAATTTTTTTAAAAAGTCAAATTTAATAGCATTTCAATAAAAGCTGTAAACAATGGACAATAGAAAATGATAATAATCTCTTTATAAAAAATGCTTTGGTGGTAACATTAATGTCAACTGGAAAAAGGTTAAAAAAAATCACAGTCAGGAATCTAATGTAGCAACAAGTCTACTCCGGTTATAATTTTTGTCCTAAAAATGAAGATTCTTTCAAACGCACAACAAATTAGAATTTTTAAATTTATGATAAATCAAACCTTTTTTCTGTCCAAGCAAAAGCATTTAATTAATTTGTAATAACATATGGTTGAGCAATTAATAATATAAAAGGGCATAAATTCTCTTTATATGAAGAATTTTTGAATTATCAGAATTTTTATTTTTTGTTTAAACATTTTATAAATTCAGACTAACAATTTAAGAATGAGAAACTACACTCATCAGGAGATAACCTTAGTGGCTTGACTAAAAACATAAGCGCAAAAGAAAAATTTTTTAAATACATACTTTATGAAGTTTTTTATTTAATTCTCAAAATTGTATGCATGTACAGCTTGAGGTGCCTGAAAGGTTTTATTTTTTGTCTCCTGTACAACAATGAACTTTGTAATGTAATTCGTAATACAATAAATATGTATAATTCTGTCAAAGATATTAATATACGAATACATTAAACATTTTGTAAATGAACATCTTAGCATCTTTAGAAAAATGTGTTTTCAACAAACTAACATTATTACATAAAATGCAAAGATACATTAAATCAAAAATCCGTAAGTTTTGGATGAATGTACTTTCTTTCAAAAGATTCAATCCTGATTAACATGATATCCCCCACCACCAGATCAAGTAATCAAACATACATAGTAATATTTGGGGAAGGTAAAAGGGTAATTTCTATAAAGATAACATTTTTGTAAAATACTTCATAAGAAATAAACCAAGTGCAGAAGTAAGCTCCTTCCACTAGACTTAAAAAAAAATTATTTCACTTAAAATCCATTGATTGTAGTATCAACTACTTAACTTACATATTATTTCCACAGTTGACCATTGAGAGAAGACCCGGTTTTGAATGTTTCAGTTTAGGCAGTTTTTCTGCTTCATAATACCGAGCTTTTTCACCATATATTATTCTGAAAAAAAAAAAAATTATGACCACATAATTTATCAAGTGAACACTTGTGTAATTTTATTCACTATCAGAATTAACACATCAGGGTCAATCCATTTGAAGTGATCCAAGGGTGGTTGCTTGACCAATTCAAAAAAAATTTTAACTTACCCACTTGTTTCCTACATGTCTCAGGACCTTAAAACTATCTTTTTTTAAAATCTTTTATTTAAGTTTACCTGTGGCGCCCTATGGGCCTGTAATAGACAGTTATTTGTACAATGATTATGGACCCATGTTTGAACAAGTTTATAAACTATAATTTCAACTTGTCAATACTTTTAGTGATGCCAGAACAGAGACATATTTGCTTTATACATTTTCTACAAAAAAATTCTGTGTGGCTATGAAGTGAGCAGTAATGCTCATGGCTCTCTACATAACTTCCAGCTTATCAAATGTTGCCTGCTGCTTGTACGCGAGTTGCAATGCTAGACTTTTAAGCAGCAAATTTTGCAACTTAGTTCAGTAATTCTTGAAATTCCCCTGGACAAACACACAAATTTTAGGTACTGATAAAATATGTTCTTACCCAAATATTGACTCTCCACCTGTTCCAGAGCCAGTTGGATCACCAGTTTGAGCTAAAAAATTTGCTTGAATGGAGTGAAATAAGCAGAAGTTGTAATATTTTATTTTGCAAAGTTTGAGGAAGTTTTTGCATGCTGAAACAAAAAAAAATTATTA
Organism: Lycorma delicatula; assembly: GCF_047948215.1. Lineage (NCBI taxonomy): Eukaryota > Metazoa > Arthropoda > Insecta > Hemiptera > Fulgoridae > Lycorma > Lycorma delicatula. Next base: position 303,849,931 of record NC_134455.1, read on the forward strand.
TTCCAGTAATAAAAAAAATAACAATTAAACTTAATTAAGTGCTAATTTACAATCAATTTATTGTTAATAAGTAAACTTGATAAGTTACTTCATTTTTTTTATTATTAGCCTATTCAGATACTTTTCTTATTTATTTACTATGAACTATGTAAAAAATAATTTTTTGATAACTGAAACACGATTTGTAAAACCATTTTATCTGTAGAACTATATGACTTAAAACTGTCACAATTTTCAGCAGAAGAATGGGTTGAATGGTATTTAAATAACTGTTAACTGTACCCTTACTACAGAATAAGTAAAATTTAACTTCTTCACTGAAGTAACTAAGGAAATAAATTGTACCAAGAAGATTATTTCTTATTCTTCACCACGTGAAGGATAAATAAAATTAATAAGTAAAACAGAACAAATTCTACGACTTTAAAATGGGATTGTAAATCTTATTTTGAAATATTTTTCTATTTTTTAACTACTGAAGGTCATATTACAACTACCCAAATATTGAGTTTGTAAATCAGATATATAGCAGATGAGAATTAAAACCATTTATTTATAGCAGAGTAAGGAATAAGCAAGATAAATTCTGTGCTATTATTTTACTGGTAACTATCTTCGGATATAATAGGTAATAAAAATGATTATGATTTACTTCTAAATGTTTTAATTTTTTGGTTATTTTAGTGCTATTTTCAATACCAAAGGTTAAATTTAAATTTTTTTAAACTGGATAGAGACCTGAAGCTGGGACTCCATGAGCTATACTTTACTGTTTGTACCTGCTGTAATTTATGGTAAGAAAATAGGCATATCATTATTAAATAAAAGTGGCTTCACACACAGTATATTGCAGTAACAATAAGAGTCACTGCACAACTCATACTGTCACTGAATAGAACATATTCTATTTTTCTTGTGACAGTTTGTTGTAGAAAGTTACCACTCCATGCACTGAAAGTTACTGATGCTGCACTTTCACATACTAGTCTAATTTTCTAAAGAATTTGATTATTTTTCTATTTAATTACTTAGATGTGCAATACAATTTTTTTTTTGGTCTAGGCATGTTTTTTTTTTTTTAACCTTCGAGTCCGCAGTTAAGCATTACTGCAGAGGATGAGATGAATGATTTGTAGCGTGTGTGCAAAATGCCATGCCTGACCGGGATTCGAACGTGGGCTCTCCGGGTAAAAGGCCGAGAAGCTACTTCTCGTGCCACGGAGGCCGGCGGCCTAGCCATATTTTTAGGCAATTAAGTGTATGTTAAATATTTTTTTATAGACTACAATTATTAAATAATTAAATTAAAACAATTACTATTACTAATTAATTAATTTTTATACACCGACCTATACAATAGCACAACAAACACTGTCTACAAAATGTGGAGGTTGATATATTACTGCTTGTGGAGCCAAGCATCTCAGTATCCTAACAGCAAATTACCACTAGTAAAAATACTATGCATGGAGCCACCTCTTTTTAGCAGCCAAATCTAGCCATAATGGGTCACTTGTACATGTTATAATTAAGCTCACAGAGCTTCTACCAAAGAGATTTTACAGCAAGTTGCATTTAATAATAATTATTTTTACAATTCACTGAAGATTGATTAGCTAAGTTTGTTTTTGAATTTTAAAAACAGATAGAATTTGGAAGCTTATTTTTTTTTAATAGATTACAGTATTTTTTAATCCTGCATTAATTGTAAAAATAAAATCAATTTTTTGTTTTTTTAAAGCCTAAATAATAATAACTTTTATTATTTAAAAATGAATTAGTTTTATTTATATAATAATCATTTGCCACAGTTAGTGGTACGTTTCAATATATTTTAGGTAGATTTTATAAGAAAGCTATCTATTGCAATGGGTACAGTGATTCAACTTTTGGAAAATTTTGACAAAATTTTGCATTTCACACCCTCAGACCCCAAAACCACTGTCAGCTCAAAAGTTTAAATATACATTTCACTTTCTTGTGGACATGATAACTGTTGTAGTTTTGCACTGACCACTTTCAAATTGGACCATGGGGGTGGAAATTGGATGGCTCTTTAAAAAAAAAAACAAAATATCGCTATTAACTTTCTTATTAAGTAAAATATTGAATTTGTTTAAAATTTCTGCTATTCTACGGATAAGGGCCTAAAATTTATCTAAGTAAGCTTTTCTGATATCACCAACCACTGACCCAGGAGGTGGAAAAAATGGGGTTTTGAGACAAAAACAATTATACCTCCCTTAATAGGCACAGTATCGAATCGGTTTAAAGTGGTAGTCAGTCCTCTAAAAATACCTAAAACTTTTGTCTGAAACATTTTTGATATGACATACCCTTACGGTCACCAAAATGTTGCTGGAATTGTAGGTTGGGCCTTGTTGTATGCTAAACATGTGAAACTTTTTTCACATGTAAACAATTTTCATATTGAGTAAAACTGAAGTTTTTCTTAACTTTAAGATGGAAATTTTTTTATTCTCTACTTAGCACTGGTGAAATCTACCTCTGTATTCCGGCATGCTGAAAGGGATTTTTTTATTGTTATTGGAACAATCTTTTGTTTTCTCAAATTTTGTTTATTTAATGTAACAACACTTTGTTATTTGTCAATATCTGACCTGTAATGTTAAACTAATGGAAGTTAATATAAAATATTTAATCGATAGTAGCTATACTATACATATAATTTTAATATTTTTAATTACTATTTAAAAAAAAATAAGTTTTGTTAAAGCAAAAATCGCTGTGAAAGTACTTAACAAAGATATAAATAAAAGCCATAAGTGATAAAAAATTCAATTTTGAAAAAATAATTCTAATCTGCTGCTACGATGCGATTTGCTTTATTATTTAATAACAAGAGTAGTAGGTTTAATTTAAATATACCTAATTTAATTTAAACTGAAAATCTACTATAAAGGATTAACATCCATACTTGATTCCAAACCTAAAATAACCCTAATGGTTAAATTTAACTTCATAAAAATATTCATTCTCATAAAGCTCAATTTCATAAATGTTTTTGTAACAGATTTCCAAATTGCTACTGTGCCCGGTCCTGAGTTGGAGCAAAAAAAAAACAGGGTTTTTAGGTACATCTTCAGTTTTATTTTTTCTACTAGGGGCAATTTTTAACTGATTTTGTTGAAACTTGGTAGGATGATGTGTACACCAAGTAGAAATTGAACTCTATTGATTTTCAAGCAAATCGGTTCAGAGGAACTGGAATTAGAGGCAGAAAACTGGGTTTTTGGGTACTTAAGATTAACTAAAACTGGAATTCACCCTTCTGAGCAGTTTTCTGTTCAATCATCATATGATGATTGCTAAATCTGTAATACATAATAATAATAATATAAAAAAATAATTATTTAAGTAATTTATTGTTCTATTTAATATCGCAAGCTTTTATAACAATTAATTATTATTCATATTTCAACCTTTTCTTATTTTAAAATAAAAACAATATATAATTTCTTTTTATATATAAAACACACTTTTTTAATATACACTGAATGAATTATATAATTCACAAGACTTATCTGCAATTTAATATCATTCAAATTTCATAATAATAAAAAAAAAAATTTGCACACTTTAAAACAAACAATGCTGATCAACACGTGAATAAAGATAACCATGCTCTTTCACCTAGGTTCTACTGCATGCAGTCAACTAAATACTGCACAGAGTTAAAAAAAAAAATTAAGCAAATTTTACAGTATGCACACACAATGGGTAAAGTAAAAGGAATTATGCAAATTAATACACCAAAAAGATAAATATACATGTAATTATTTTTATGAACAATAGGGCAGCATTTCTGATTATTGCTCATAAACTTCAAAAATTATGTAAAACTTTAATTTTTCTCAGGACTCTGATTGAACTGTTTCATTTAGGTACTTCCATAGCCACAGAATGCTAATGACAGATGTTTCTTTAGGAATCTGCACCTATTCTTGTTCAGTGCTGTTTAATTCTGGAAGGAAAAATTTGTTGTAACAGCAAATACTTAGCTAGTGATAAAAGATCATTGATCAATAACTTGCTACTCCTAACTGGGTAAAATTGTACCAACCTCCCAAGGGATTGTGAGCAGAATGGCTACCCATTACCTGGAGGAGCTTTGAGCTTTTCTTTGGATGAGGTGTTATAACATAGTTCCTCTGAGGGTTATTTATCATCATCATTTTCCCTTACTCTTGACATCTTCTCCCATATTTAGTTCTACGGGGATAAGTCTGAGCCTGCTAAGACCATGCTGAGGATGCTGGGTCGTATAAAGTTAATACTTTTTTTGTTAGATCAGTTTTATAGCGGGCTGCACTTTTATCTACTGGTTGCCAAATAAGATTGTTTAATTAATTAACAAATATAAATTAATATTCTTTATCCCTTTTAAAATATAAATACATTAGTATTTTTTTATACAACTATACTGATAAGTACTTACTCTGTGGTCTTTCTTCTGTGAATAAATCCACTGTGAAATCTCCCAAAGTAGTTTCAATTACCACTGCCATGTTTTTTTTGCAGATTATAACAAATCAACTCAAACCATAATTACATCTGAAAAGGAACATATTAAATATAACTTAAACATTACAATAATAAAAAAAAAACACAAAAAATAATTTAATTAAAATAAAATAAACTTTTAAATAAAAACAGCAATTAAGAGGAAGTTAAGGGTTAAAATTTTTTAAACTGAATGAAATTGAATATATTACACATCATATTACTTTAGACTGAATTTAATTAATTTGATTAATTCATTAATCTAACAAATTGACATTTTCAGGAGTTCATCATTCTCATAAAAAAAAAAATAATAATAAAAAGATAAGTAGCTATTTTTATTCTATCATCATTACTAATAAAAATATTAAACAATTGATAGAATTAACAGGCCAATACGATGGTTAATTTACACATGAAAAATCAAATAATAAAATATGTTAAAATAAAATAAGAATGAAATTGTTTTCATAGATTTTAAAATTTATCTATTCAATATTGATCAAATAAACTATCGTATAGTTGAATGCACTAATAGCTTCTTCACAGATGAAAAAAATATAAACTGAATTTAAAAAAAAAACCAATTTTTATACAAAATGGTTTTCTAAAAATTACCAATTACAATTTATACAAACTACCAAACTATTTTCATATATGACATCAAAGTTCTGTTTTGAAAACAGCAAAAATAAAGCTTTATTTTTCACCTGATTCAATTTTTTGTGATAATTTCAATAGTTTTTAAGATAGTGAAAAAAAAGGAGAGAATGGAATTACAATAATATCAACATATATGCTACAGCAGAACAGAAGGCAAAAACCAAATTGCTTTCTATAATTGGAAATAAAGGAAAAATCACTGTTAACATTCTGTGCAAAATTTCTAGTATAGGAAAAGACTGAAAACAATCTCTCAATGTGTACAATGCATTGTCACAATAAAAAGAAAACAGCATAAATTATATGAGGTACAAGTGGCACAATTCAATTACTTTCTCTGAAAGTGATGGTTTATTGGAATTGCTATGGTGAATAGAGTAAAGGTGTCACTTTTAGGAGCAAATATCAATTATGTTTTGCTGGGCTCGGCATGCTGATATACAATAGAATAGTCAGTTTAATGAAGGTAACAAAAAATCATTTTACCATCCACTTTCCCTAGTAATCTTCACAAAGGACGTTTATTATTCTTAGGATTTTTAGGAGTGACTGGTAGCTAATGTCAAGCTGCCTAAAACTGTTGGGTTATAGTGTCCAGCATAATTTATTATCTTAGCATACAAACTGAAAGAATATGCTGAACTTAGGAGTCACCTGCAAGTTATAATCAAAAAATAATAATTATTAATAAAATCTACAACATATTTTCAATGTTTAACTAAAAAGAAAAACAAGTTAAGTGCAATGACTATCATCTGGGAAGTTAGAAAAAAGATTTTGAAAAGTAGTAATCATGGCATCAGAGCTTTCATCCAGTCCATAGCAGTAATTAAGGACAGACCTTATTGTAAACAAGCCCTATAAACCCTATAGGGTTTATTATTATAAACCCTATTAAAAACAGTTATAATAGTGAGTTTTGCAAATATAGTCAATTCTGGATAATTAGGGCAGCCAGTTTTTTGGGACAGTTCTTTAAAGAACAAAAACAAAACAAGACTTTACACTAATAAGTACTTCATTTATTTGGTCATAATGCTGCTTATTCAGGTCAACATCTGATGTATATTTTTTATTAAAAACGAACACAGACCAGCAGAGAACAACAAACTTTGTTATTCTGAAAATTATGTGGCTAGATAATGGTGCAGGATAGAGGCAGTACACATTCCGACAGATAAACTATAGTAATGATGCTTCAGTTCATTAATCATAACAAAAAATAAACATATTCAATCAAACATTAAATCATAATAGCAAACATAACTATCATAACAAAGGAGGAATTTGGCACTGCACATGACATCACCTGCGATATAATCAATGTTTAACCATTGTAAATTATAGTTTATACTAATTTTGGGGGTTATACTCGCTGAAAGCACTAGCTCCTTTGCAATTTATGGTTAGTTGTCACTTGTCTTTTGTATCATGTAATTGAACGTTCATATTTCCATGCTTGTCTAGTTTTTTTTAATTCATGAATGTGAATAACTAAATTTCACCAATAAACGGTGTACCGTTAACACAATTGTTTGTTACTGTCCAGTTGTTTTGTTATCTGCAGTCATAGTTTTTATTTCCAGTTGTTTCACACATTTTGTTGACATTTTTATGAGTAAACCTACAATTCATTATGCATAAGCCTGTATCAACTTCTTTAAACTATGTAAATTTTTGTTCTTACAATACAATGAGCCTCATCCAACCACTGAACATGGGAATTATAAACTCTATTTACTCACCAATAAGTTGCTGAGCCACATTTTTCTAGAAATAGAAGAAAATTTACTGAATTTGGGCTCTATAGAGAGATGTGAAAGAGTCAACTTGTTGCAAGTAATTAAATTTGTAACTGACAGCTGGGGAGAAGAAATTAAACAACAATAAAAAATTGTTTTCCCCATTGTGGATTTTCTAACCTAGAAGAAGGACCAAAAATATGCAGGTATACAATGGTAAGATATCACTGTAGCAAGTTGAAAATTATCAAGAATTCATACAGATTGATGAAAATATTGAATGTGTACAAAACGAGGAATGTGACATTGGTATTGCAGAAAAACTCCAGCCCACATGCAGCAAAAGAGATGAAACCAGTGATGATGAATATAAACCAGAAATACAAGTTACGATTCAAGAAGCAAAAAATTTTATTGTCAGACTTCAAAAGCTTTTTACATAGGAAGGTAGTGAAGACAGTCCTCTATTGAAGAAAATCTGTGAAAATTTCATTGACCATTTGTCATTAAAATGAAAATCGCAGTGCAGGTTGGATGATTTTTTTCCAAAGAAAATAATCAGGTGAGACCTTTATGTTGTGTATGCATGGCTATCTATTCTATTTGAATGTTTAATTTTATTTTGAGATCTGAAGGACTATAAAATAACGATCGGTCACTTCCTTTCAATTCATTTTGTTACAACACACAGCCTACTTAAACAGTACAGTATGTATTTTTAACAACAGGCATTTTGAACTACATTAACCAATTTAGAATTCAGTTTTCACATTAAATTTTTGCGACTGCATTGTACCGTACCTCGTGTGTGTAACAATAGAATTTGCATGTACAATGTGTGTGTACCAAATTTAATGCAATATAATATTCATATATGCTATAATTTATAAATTTGTTTATTGGGGTCATTTAATTGGGCCAAAATGCTCCAGTACCATTGTATTCCAATACAGTGGAATCAACTGTAATAGTTTTTGACAAATTCAGATATATTTAGAGCTAAATCCTGAAAAAATTAAGTCAGTAGTTTTCAGTACTAATTTTTGTAACATATTTTTCTTTACTTCTACAAAAAAATGAGTTATTTGCTACTGTTTGAAGCAGAATTATTATTTGATTAATTGGTAAGCAGAAAACCAAATTATTAAAAGAAAAATTTGTGTAATTTTTATATCAATCAATGAAAAAAAATCACATATTTTAGTTTTAGAATTCAAGTTCAGCAAGAATATTTTTTAATTAAATATTATTAATGGATAAGATTTGTTTTTAAATTAAAAAAAAAAAAAACAAAACACTGAACTAATAAATTTCTAATAATACATCTCACATAATTTAATAAAAATGATCTTCATTACTAAGAAAGATCATGATGATGTGTCACTTTTAAAAGTCTTTTCTGATTCTACAAACATTATGATATTTATCATTTTAATTTGTTTGTTTAGTATGACAAAACAAGGTAATGCTTTCAAAAATATTAAAGACTTACTTTCAAACCTACACAGAAATTGGATTTCCATTATATATTTCTAAGCTCATTCTTCAATGGAGATGCCAGAGTCAATGTTACTAATGACATGTAGGAAATTTTTTTTAAGTATGTAGTAAAATAATACATTTAACTACATAAATCTAATGAATAATGTGAATAAGAGATTGAGTTCTAGTGAATGAATGATAAAGCATAATCAGTAATATGATTATTTTCAAACTATTAATAATTAATAAATTAAACATTAATAATTATCTATGTTATGTTAAGAAAAGTTTGTAGAAACCTCCTTACCATTTTGATTTCTAGGGACCGAATATTCCTATTATAGGTTAAGATTACATCATTAAATACCATAAATGAATTACACCTCTGAAACAAAAACAAAAATTCACATAAAAATCAAAAAATACAACATAAAATATTGTGGAACATGTAACAGTAAATGAAAACCTTAAAAAGGATGTTGAAAGTAATGACAATTTTTTCTAAAACGATTGTCAATCATCAAAATCAACAATTATATACAAATACTATTTGAACTCACGGTATTTATACTAACAAAAATGAATAGCCTAAGCTCATGTACGCACAAAATAAAACGATACACGTTTACTAAATTAAAACTTTTATCAAACAACGAAACCATTTTAAAAAAAAATTGTAATAAAACTAGCACTACTAGTAAAAAGGGGGCATAAATCAACAGATTTTTAATAATAATATACGAAATACTTTTCTGTATTTTCCATTCAGTAAATTGACAACTGTAATTTATAACAATTATTTATAAATAATAAATTTCTAGTTTCTTACGGAACTATACGTTCGAAATTATTTGTCCTACTTACAAAATAGAAATTAACTATTAATAAACATAAAAAAATTACCATTTACAACAAATTTAAAAATAAGATAAAAAACCAACAATTACTTTCTAACGATGACACTCGCACCAAATATAAACAATTGCTTCTTTCGCACGTAATAAACAGCTTCAACATATGGTACAGTTTACGTTTCCATTCGACAACGTTGTACGCAGGTTGGGTGAAACAAACATATGTTATCTGCAAATTTGTCCCACCTGACAGATATTTCGTCCAATGTGGCTACGATAGCCAACTTCGCCAAACGAATAATCTAACATGATTTCTTGAAGTAAAATAATATACTATTATTATTTTTTATTGTTACTCAAAATACATTGTTTAAAAATAAATTTAAAAACTGATAAACCGAACTACACACGCTATACCACTCTTCAGACTTCAAAGGACAATTGTAGTGGTGGGCTAAACGATTCTTTTTCAGGAATCGATTCTTTCGATTCGATTCTCAGAAAGGATTCGTAAGAAAGAATCGTTCGACCGATTCGATTCTTATCCTTGCCGCCACCCAACCACCACCGACCAGTACTGTAAACACTAACGCGGTGATAGTCTCTCTTTCCTTTCTTCACCCACGTTTAGCGGTTCATCTCTCCTCTTTCTCGTGTTCGACTCAACTGATGCATACCTACTAAATGGCTTCAATTCTTCTCTTATTCGACTCCTTAAGAAAGATTGCTATTAATCAAATCGTAAGTGAGAAAGATTTGGTTTCCTATCGCCTATTCAATTAATGGTTGAGATTCATAAACAGAATTTTTTTTCTCCCGCAAACCGATTTTCGATTCTTTCGTTCAGTATAAAGAAACGTAGGAACGACTCGATCACGATTCTTGGGCAAGAAGCCAAACGATTTGCACTTCATTTTTCTGATCTTTTTCTCCTTTCCTCCTATTACAACCAATAATTATGAGTTCTTTTGTCACCTTTTCAAATATCTCCCCCATTAAAACTTTTCTCTATTAATGAAATTACTGAAATCATAAATAAAAACTTAAATCTAAAAAATATCTCTGGGCTGGGACTTAATTATTGGAAGTACATTGAAAGAATTACCACAAAAAGTAAGTTATTTAGAATAATTATTTAGATTTTTAACACCATTCTCTAACTGAATATTCCCCAAAACAATGGAAAATAGCAGAAATCATTATGGTTTCCAGACCAGGTAAACCAACGAAAAATATTACATTACTTTGGTTGATAAGTTTACTACCTGTACTTTCAAAAGTTTTTGAGAAACTTATACTTAAAAGATTATAACCTCTTTTTATAACAAATATCTGGCTATAAATTTGGCTTTAAAGCAAGTCACAGCACCAGCAAACAGATTCGTAGAATTTTTTATAATATTCAGACAGCTTTGGAAGAAAATAAATTATACTCTACTGCTTTTCTTGACATCTGCCAATTTTTCGATAAAATGTGGTTCACCAGCATTCTTTGTAAAAATTAAACAGTGTCTACCTTATTAGTATTTTAACATTTTCAGTTCTTTGTTTGCATAACAGATATTTCAAGATTAAATTTCAGACTAAATTGTCTCAACTATTTTCCATAAATGAAGACGATCCTCAAGGAACTGTTCTGTCTTTGATCCTGTACTAGGTTTACTGATCTTTTTTAAAAGAATTAATTGTACAGATAGGAGCTAATTGATATTGGGCTTTTCTCTCTCAAGACATTTACTATTATTCACTCATCTATTCATTATTCTGGTGGAACAGATTATAGATATCTAATTGTGTTAAAAAATAATTTAAAAAATGAAATTGTTATAAGAATGAACTTTAATACTTTGTGTGAAAATATCTATTATGTACTTTCAATTCAAAGCAGTTACAGTTTGGAGAATTTTACATTTTTGTATCTGATGAAATGCTATAAAAATAGAAAAACTTATTACAAAAAGTGAAAAGTGAATCCAATGTGGAAAAATAAAATGAATTATTGGTCATATTGTACTTACAATTTTCAAAAAAACACATGCTTGAGGGAATCAGTTCTTGAATAACTAAACTAAAATTTCTATATGAAGAGTAATAACCATAAATGTAATCTAAATATATTAAAGGAAGATTAGAATGTATAGAATAGATTACTAAGAATATATGTAATACATTACATTAACTTTACAGGTTAGAGCAGAACACAAAGGAATTAAGAATAGCTCTACCAAATAGCCTTAAAAAAATGTAAATTTAGCTACTACCTAACTGCAGGGTTTAGTTGACAACCCTTCTTTGGTTAGCTTAACTATAAAGCGCTCAGATTAGTACAACTAGTACTACAAAAGTTAGTATTCTACTCTCTAAAAACATAAGAGAATTTTTATTGAGGGCGAAAAACGCTTTCGCGTTATCATTACCCGGTATGAAATGATTTTTTATAAAAGAATAAAAAAACTAAAACTAGTCTAAAAAATTAAAACAAAAAACTTATAACTAATATCACAGTTAAAATCTAAAATTTAACTAATAATAAATAGAATTAACAAAGTCCGAGAGGGGTGTAAGAGCCGCTGCTCAGATACCGAATAAAAAAAAATCAAAACAATTAAATGAAAAGAAAAACAAACATATTAAAATAATCCTTCAGCAGTAGAACAAAAAAATATATTACAATTTGAAATTCTGTGTAAAATATTAACACTTCTTAAAAATAGCAACACCAGGTCTAAAACTTCCTTATTATTAGCCAGAATTTGACAAATGTTTCGTTGTAATTTACATTTACGACGCCGTATAACATATACAATCCATAAGTATGTGGCGCACAGCCAAGCGGCAGTTACATCGTATGCATAGTGGTGCGTGTCCTGTTGATTACATGAAATATTCGTGTGTGATTCTGGAATGTCCTAACCGCAATCGACAGAGGACCACTTCCTCACGACGAGTTTTTCTGCATGAGACATCCCATGGCAACACAGAATCTTTCCCGGAGTTTGTTATCAATGGTAGTCGTCCAGTCACCTTACCACTTTTCTCGAAGAGACTGTTCTATACAATTAGTAAAGTCAGAAGCAGCAAGATGAGTGGTTGATTATGTGCGTCTTTAGCACACAAAAAAAATTAATCTGCACGTTCATTAAATGGAATTCCCACGTGGCTAGGAATTCAACAGAAATTCACTTGTGTGTTGCGATTGCGTTATAAACGGTGACTAAACGATGTCGAGAGTAAAAATTTTCTAAAGCTTGGAGTGCACTACACAAGTCACTACAAAAAGCATATTTTGGAATTTAGGGGGTTAATGATATTCACAGCCTTATTTATAGCATATAGTTCAGCAGTAAACACACTTGTAATACCAGGTAGACCAAACATATAAGTTTTATCATTGACAACAAATGCGCAACCACGGTATCATTTTGTTTCGATCCATCATCAGTGTGTACTACTGTGTCTGAGTTTATGTTGGCGAGAGTACAGTGAAACATTTGTTGGAAGACCGTAGGTGATGTTGATTCGTTATTCTATATCGTAAGGTCAAACATAAAATTTATAAGGTTGATTCCCTACGGAGGATATGAGCATGGATGTCTGGGAAAAATAGAAGTTGTCCCGATATTTATAAGGTGCAGTACAACGTAGGTGGTCCTCATACCTTTGTAAATTAGGATTCCCAAAGATTGAGTAAAAGCCGGGTGATTTGGCTGTCCTTTGAGACGGGCAAATTAAGATGCTAAAAGCTGGTCCCGTCTATCCCAAAGTGAAGGTTCACCACAATCAACAAGTAAGCTTGCGACAAGGCTTGATCTAAATGCAGCTATGGATGATGTACAGCATCCAGCATTTTAAGAAAGAAAAACTCCAACACGACCATGGAAAGTTCGGTAAGAAACCTTTGATAAAAGCAAGCATCTTGCCCTTGAATCCCCATTCTTTGAGGGTGTATAGAGTACCACGTCGTCAGGTCGTATCGAACGCCTTTCTGAAATCAAAGAAGACACGACGAGGCGTTGGCGTAGTAGGAAAGCATTTTGGATGACTGTTTCCAATGATACTAAATAGTCAATGGATGATCGTCCTTGTCGGAAACCACACTGTTCTGAAGATAAAAGGCTATGTCTCTCTAAGTACCATGTGAGCCTGCGGTTCACAATTCTCTCCATCATTTTTCTATAAAACGCTCGTCAAAGAGGTAGGGCGGTAGCTTGAGGGGCTTCCTTTGTCTTTACCAGGTTTAAGTACTGATACGACAATGACTTCTGACCAGACTGAAGGGAAAACTTGTGAGGAGAATAGACTATTATAAATACACAATAGGTGTTGTAGCACAGAATTACGAAGGAATGAGAGCATACTAAGATGAATGTTGTCAGTTTCAGGGGAGATGTGCGAGTTTTTAAGTGCGTGTGACGTTGAATGAAAATGGAGCGTTTAATTCAACAACCAAATCACCAACGGTTAACGATAGTAATTCCATCTATAATTTGTACCTCTGAAATGCATTACTGTATGATGAGGTGAGGAACACCGAATGGAAACAATCTGCCAAAATGCTTGCCATTGTAGAAAGTGATGTAAGAAGTTCTCCTTTATGAATGAGTCCGAGAATAGATTGTTTTGGTGATCTGCAGAGTGTACGGATCTTTTTCCATACAGTAGACGTGGGAGTAGTGCGTGAGATGGTGTCCATGCAATTCCTCCATGACTTCTTCCTAGTGTCTAAGAATACCCGACGACATACTGCTCTAGCCTTACGGTACAAATCTAGGTGTTCATTTGTAGGCCTACGGTTAAATTTGCGTAGTGCTTGTCGTCAATTGCTAATAGCGTTTTGGCAATAAGCATTCCATCAAGGAACGTTAAGACGTCATGGTTTTTCCCAAAGTTTGTGGGATATATCTATTAGCATTGTCAAGTATCAGAGACGTAAAAGAGATAAGTTCGTCAAGGGCGTCTTCACCATCGTCATATTGTGATGGGAAGGCTTGATGGTAACTGTTCCAATCTGCCTTTTCAACAATCCATCTCCGTGGTCTTTTATTCACCTTCCCGTCGACACCAAAAGCTGTAGTAATTGGCCTGTGGTCACTGCCATGAAGATCGTCACAAGCAGACCAATTAAGCCAAGGGAGTAAATTTGGTGAGCAAAAGGAGAGATCGATGTTTGAAAGTGAACCAGAAGATGAGGGCATAAATGTGTGTGACCCATCATTCAATAGCAAAGGTCCAACTCTTGTCTCACTCTATTTATCATACTTCCTCCAGAGGAACAGAAAGATGAGCCCCAGAAAATATGGGGGCATTGAAGTCTCCTATTATTAACGACGGCAATGGGATTTTCATGAGGAGATTTGACATTTCTAGAGCATTGAACTCAGAGTTCGGTGAGAGATACAAATTGCAGATATGCAATTTAAAGGGGGACTGAGATTTTTACAGAAACAGCAGGAATGAGGATAGCTAGTTGTAGCTTTATAGCAGACACCTCGTTCCGCATGAAAATAGCAGCACTACCACTCTCTCTACTATCTACAAGACACATGTATAGCCACATACATGTATCTCTCACGTGTATAGCCTCTGAGTGTTACTGCATCTTGTTGTAATAGATGCGTTTCTTGGAAAAACATTATTAATAGTTTATATGCATGCATCAACACTAACATCTTCAATGTGTGACCGAAGACCTCTAACATTCCACTGAATAATGCCCATAAAGGTATACATAGAAATACAGATAAATATATATGAAAAATTAGTTGTAGGTGATTTGATTTTCTTTTTCGAATTTTTTGTTTTAAAAAACTCTGATGCCCTGGGGTCGGGCAGTTCCTCTACCATATCCTCCAGTAGATGTGGTGTTGGAGGGGGAGATTTTGAAAAATGGGAAGTTGTAGACATCCCAGAGGAGGTGGTTGTGGGGGCTCCCTTAACAGGAGCTTATTTGGTGGCCTACCGCCAGCTGTATTTACTTGTGTCCGCAAAGGTAAAACTTTAGGGACAGGAACTTTGAGAGGGATCCTACTATTGTTAATCTCACTAGTTGTAACTACTGATTTCTTCTTCATCTTCATTAACTCAGAAACAGTTGCAGTAAGTGAAGTAACTTGATCAGATAACACCTAAACAAGCTTCTTCAGCTCACTGCACGATCCGCACTGTTGGTTGTCTGCATTTACAGGAGCTTTACTTGATGTCGCAGCGGCGAGAGTGAGACATCTGATTTAATGAGGTTTCGAGAGCTAAGTGTCTTTTTATATTCTCTTCAGGTGATTGGGAAGGAAATTTTTTGTTCGGTACAGATTTTTAGGATTGCCTTCTCTTCTTTAAAAGCTGGGCCATCTTGAGATCGAGCTGTATGTGTTTTTCCACAGGTAGCAGATTTTTCTTCTTCCTCGTAGTTGGTGTCGTTTTGACCTTCTTTAGCACATCGAGTGCAAATGGCAGTTCTTGAACAAGAAGTTGTGGTATGGCCATAACCTTGGCGTTGAAGCCATTGTCGTGGATTGGAGATGAATGATCTCACCCGAACCGACAGGTAAGCCATTTTAATCTTCTCTGGTGGTACGGGAAGATTAGAAGTTAATATAATGGATGGTATAGGTTCTTCCACTCTGTCCTGTCGTTTGTTTATTCATTTCACCTTCACAACTTCTAGGTTACAAAGTTCATCAGCTATTTCAATTAAATCCATGTCCAGAAGGTCGCGGCAAGAAATTACTCCCCGGCTGGTATTTAGGGTCTTGTGGCATACCGTACTTATGCTTATGCCACCCATATTGCTAAGGCATAACAGAGAGTGACTCTGCTCGTCATTAAAAGTTTCTGTAAGAATCGTTCGGTCTCATAATTTTTTTATGTTCTTTGGAGAACCACTTTAACCGGTTATAACTTTATTAATTAGGAAAGGCGATACCTATTGGAGGGAGCCACCTACCTGATTGTTCCAAAGTACAACAAAACGAATGTTTCTGTATTTTAGATTTGATGCTTTAGAATTTCATGTAATCTCTTTGGCAGTACTATTATTCTCGTCAGAAAAAGCTGACCGAGGCCTTTTCACTAGACAAGAATTGGTGGTTTTTTCAGATGGACCACCACTGTCATAAAGTTAATTTGTGGACTTGAAATCTTGGTCCCACGAGTGCCGGCGATTTAATGGACCACTCCAGCACAGCACACGTGTACTGGAGCTAGAGCTAATTACAACTGGATTCGCCCAGGTGCTGAGATGACATCATTCAAAACACACTACGTAAAGCCATTCACCCATTGGCATGATAGTTTCCACGTTAGTTTTGATTGTCGCAACTACTAAACATTTATGTATGTGTTGTGTATGACAAAAGAAACGGAACAGCACTTCAGTAAAAACTGTTCGGTGTTAGTAAATATAATATTTTCACGAAGTTTAAAACATCTACAAAGATCGTATGAGTGAAAATATTAGGAGTTTATTGCATGTGCTTATAAATTTATTTATTTGGTAAAATAAGGAAATTAAAAATTAATTTTGCTAAAATTTAGAATTATTTTTAGTTTATAATTTATAGAAAATATAAGGTTGGGAAAAAATAAGGTTTTTTATAAAATAAAAATTGATGAGATATTGTATTATCAGTGATTAATTCAATGTTTTACTTCACACACCTACTGATGTTTTTGTTATACTGATAATAGTGTTTATTTCGTGTTGCATAATCATGCTATTAATTTACATAAACTATTTTGATTTTTGTACGATTATGATTATCTAAACTTTACGTAATGGACCTAGAATAATTAAGATTCAGTCACTCGTAAAAAAAAACCTGTGGGAGCACTGCTATTGTCATACTTGAAGATCGTGGGAAATTTAAGAAGGGAGTTATATGAAAAAGCCATGTCATGGTAACAGTTTACGTATTATTCTGTTATTCTGAAGCTAGTACATTAAATACTGAGAAGAGGACTGATTAGTTTTTTTTTTTATAAAATTTTTGTTTATTTTTTAATTACGAGTTTTCTAGATTTATTACTTTATGTAAATGCGGTTACGATAACAGTATTACATCGTAACGAAAATGGGAGAAGTTGATGGAAGTAAGATTTTAGCCGAAAGCTTAAAATCGCAGGTAATTTTCACACTAATTTAAGTTTATTTTAATGAGATATTAAAAAATTGGATATGTTTCGTATAGGTTATGTTCCATTTTTGATTAAATTTGCTCATTTCTTTAACTTTCAGCAAAAGAAATTAAAAAGTTAAAGAAATGAGCAGTGTTTGGCATACAACAAAGAATATATGTGTTCAGTATTTTATGACAAGTGGGTATGTAAATATTTATTTAGATTTGTAAGTTATATAGCTAATGTTAGGTACAGGTAGGCCAGATAATATCATTTAACCTACCGGTTTGGTCTACTGGTGAGTCCGCCAACGCAAGTCAGCTGATTTCGAAATCGGAAGTCGGTAGGTTCAAATCCTATTAAAGGCATTGACTTTTATACGGATTTGAATACTAGATTATGGATACTGGTGTTTTTTGGTGGTTGGGTTTCAATTAACCTCATATCTCAGGATTGGTCAACCCAAGAATGTACAAGACTACACTTGATTTACATTTATACATATCATCCAACATCCAGTAGCAGAACTTTTCCAGGCAGGTTAGAAACCTGTTTAATTAAAAGTAAATCCAGTTTTTAACATTTTGTTGATAATGGTAGTACTTAAAAATTAATACTTCATTTATTAGATAAAGAGATTAAACATCTGAAACATTGTATTTATGATTGAATTGATCAAAATTTATTTATTCCTATGTTGTAATCACCATTATGTTTTTAAATTGATTACCCAAAGAGATATTGTTAGTTTAAACAGTGTTTTATCTATGTAAAAAAAGTGATCTCTTTGATATTTAATTTACGATATTCAAATATGGTCTCATTCCAGAAATATTCACATTTGTCACTCATTGGAGAGAAGCTGTGCTAATTAATGTAAAAAAAATGTGCTGTGAGATGTAAAAAAAATCTATTCAAAATTAATTTCATTATCTTTCTGATAACAGAGATTTATAAAGTTTTAATATTGACCGCTGTCACCATAAGAAAAGTAAATTACATTCTTTCTTTTTTTTTTATAAAAGGAAGAAGGATTATATTTTTAAATTAGTTTTTGTTATATGTATCATGAAGAGGCTCAAAAAACGAAGACTTTCGGAAACTTATTTTTGTTATACATTGTGAAAGGATGTAGGTGTTGCATGATAACATCATTACCTTGGATTATAAAGGAGAAATTTTTTGAAAATGGCAGTTCATTCTGAAGGTACTTTTTTTCTTTAATGTATGCTGATTGAGTTTTTAAGATTTACTTTTTTTTTTTAAAGAGACTAAAGTAGAAATAAACCGTTAAACAAATTCATGATATGTCTTATTCCAATAACTTAATAAATTATTTCTAATAATTTCTGACCTTGGACTTTCATCACTTGTTATACACGCATATTTTATTTTTAAAACTAATTTTTTAGTTGAGGTGCCTCACCTTAAATCACAAAAAAAACATATCAAATTGTTGTAAAATCTTTTTAAATATATTTTATTATGGAAATGAAGTGTTGGAAAAGTAGATATTTGAATATTGATGCACTTGATATTGTAACTTAAATAATAAGTTTATTATTTAAATAATCAAAACATTGCTATTAATTAGTTGAGGTTAGCGAGCGAAGCGAGCGTAGGTTAAGTTTGGTTAGATTAATAAAATTTTAATATAGTTGAGTAATTACCAAAACTGAGAAGAAACCAACCAAAAAAGCAAAAAACCACGGAGCGTTCAACAGCATGTTTTCACTACTCAATGTCTTCCTCAACTATATTAAAATTTCATTAATCTAACCAAATTTAACCTACAACCTCGCTTCACTCGCCAACTTCAACTAATTAATAGTAATGTTTTGATTATTTAAATAATAAATTTATTATTTAAGTTTTAAATAATAAAAGAAGTATAGTGAATAAGAAAGAATTCTACATTATCCGGAGGTGAGAATCTGCATTATCGAGCGTATCAATATTCGAATACCTACGTTTCCATCATAAAATACATTTCAAAAAATTTTACGATTTGATCTGTTATTTTATGATTTCAAGGTGAGGCACCTTAACTAAATAGTTACCATTAAAACTACTGACTGAAGTAATTTCTGATAATACAAATAAATTTTGCTCAATCACGCATAAGTTTATATTTTGATAGGCAGTACAAGGGTACATTGGCAGTATGGATACTAGTTGATCCTAAGTAAACACCATTATGGTTCAAATTAAGCAAATTCAATTTTAATTTCAGTTAAACATTCATTTTAGAAGAGTGAATATTATTCTTTTAAATTGCATAAATTTAAACTGATCAGATTGCAAAATTGATTCTTAACTCATTTTTGGTACCTTCATTCCACAGATACGAACAGTCTTTTTAACTAGGTTATACTCTATTATAACAGCAATTCTCATTCATCTCTAAAATAGTTAGCACTATTTCTCTGAAAAGTTATTGATATTTTTATGTTTTAGAAGAAACCTTTATTTTTCTGTAAGCATTAAACCGCGTCTTGCCAAATGTCTGCTAGTCCCAAAACTCTTAGCTTAGTTCTGATTGTGACTGGAACTATATATTTTAACATTATCAGCCTATTTTACTTATTTTTTGAAATTATGTATGTCCTGTTTCAAATATGTCATGGTTTAAGTGTTATTGTAGTAAGAATAAGAGAACCTTTATTTATATGAATGTTGGGAAAGTTTGGTTGGACTCACTGTTAAAAATTGTGAATATTACAATTTACATATTATATATATTATATTGAATTTTAAATATTACAATATAATTGTTATATTGTATTTTTAAAAAGAGCTTCCTGTAGAATCTCTGATCAGCCTTAAACGATTTGGAACTTAATCATGTTCAGTGTCATGGCTTCCCAGTAACTACTATACTGGCTATAGTAGTAGTATAGCTAAAACTAGCTATACTGGCTAAGTATCTACTATAACTGACCTCCGTACAGTGGACTTTCGACATAACGTGACGTCATGTTGGAATTACGGCAACAGTTTGCGCCAGAAGACACGTATGGTATTTCCACTGCAGTGCAGTGCATGTTGTGATTGAAAAGAGACTCATTCTTGTGTTATTTGTTCTCGTTAAATCTGTATTATATGTAGTAGTTTTAAAAGTGTATTTACCAGGGTATATATATATATATATATATAATTGTGTATCGTGTAAACAGTTTTTGTAGATTTCATTTGTTAGTAATATAGACTTTGGTTCTTTTTTTTTAAGATGTGTATGAGCAATAACACTAGTAAAAGAAAACTTTTTAATTTGTGTGTAAGCCAAAAACTTGGATTGGTAAAAGAGAGTCTGGTACAAGGGTGTCAATGTTGGAGAAATGTGCCGTAAAAAAAAACAGTATCAAACGTTAGAAAATCAAAACTTGTTAAATTTTCAATAAATTTTAGTTTTTCTAAGACTGATTCATAAATTGAACAAAAACATATGAAAGTGAATCTGGAAGATTTTGTATTAAAATAGTTTATGGAGCAATGCAGTTGAGGAGTTAGTATACATGAAGTGGAAATTCAGAATGCAGCAAAAAGATTTGACAATCATTTAGGACTTGAAAGATTTGAAACCAGTTTTAGTTGACTAAGCAGATTTATAAATTGTTATGGCCTAATGAGTCATATAACTTATAGTGAAGCTGCTAATGCCATTGATGAAGAAGTAGAACCGTTTAAAGCCAGGATGGACCAACTCATCAAAGATGAATCACTGCAGCTGCCCCAACTATATAACACTGATGAAAGGTAACACTGAGTGGTCTCTTTCGCAAAATACCAAAGCACTACAACACGAAAAGAATCTACCTAGGCATAAAAAAACAAGGATAGATTTTCTGCCTTATTTGTGCAAATGCCGATTGCACACATCGAGTGAAGTTGATTGTTGTTGGTAAAGCTGCTCATTTGCGTGCTTTAAGTATATCATCATGCAAAATATTCCTGTGCATTACTATTCTTCCAAAAAAGGTTGGCTTAACTTAGCAATTTTTGAAGACTGGTTTTTTTTTTTTTTAATAAATTCATCCCTGCTCTGAGACAGTATCAAAAAGACATACCCAAACTACCTGGTGATAAGGTAAAGGCTGCTTTAATTATTTTAGTTAATGCCCCAGCATATTCTGTACCAAAAAAATGTGTTAGTTATGACGGGAAAATAAATGCTAGCTTTTATCACCCAACATAACCTCTTTAATACATCAGATCAGAGTGTGATTGTGGCATGCAAAAGGTTATACCAGGCAAGGTATTTAGATGAAGTATTTACCATACTTGAAGAGGAAGATGATTTAATTGAAGATAAAGATAGGGGAAAACTGTAAAGAATATAAAAAATAGACAGCAATATTTAATTTAAATAATGCATGGCAGTCATTGAATAAGACGACCCTCATACATGCTTGAAAAAACATTCCCTTAAATAATGACAGTGTCGAAAAAGATTTGGAGAAATAATTTTGTGAAGTGGGTGATATTCTGATGGTTTTTAGAAGGAAAGGAGAAAATAGATTGCTGAAAATATCATGCAAGAATGGTTGGAAGATGACAATACCAATCCTGGGTACAGAATTATGAATGACAAAGAAATAAATCATGAAGTCCTTTTGCAGACTGAAAATGATTCTGCACTTTAGGCAGAAGAGGAAATGGTTAAAATACCCAGCTTTTCTAGTGTTTGTGACGTGGTTGATTCAATAATTTCATACATCGATTTGTTGCAAGAACAAAACATGCAAGCTATATATGAAAGTGTTAGACGGTTTAAAGAAATTTTTAATTGCTTGCATGAAATTTTTACTCCCCAGTTCTGTCAGTTTTGCGTCAGTAGGCTAAATCAAACATTTTTACATTTCTAGTTTTTTTCAGTTTACTGTAATCAGTATTTTAGAACCACCATTGTGTAGTTGTGAGCGTAATGAAATAAAAATTAGTTTTTCGTGTGTTTTACATATTTCAATTTTTTTCTCAAATTATGTATTTTCATCATGGCTTGCGATCTGGGCTTGGACTATGTAATTCAAGTAAGTACAGTAAAAAAACTTAATTCAATTTATTAATTTACATACAGTATTAATATAAGGTATTTAATAATGAGGTATGAATATATAGGTAGTGTGTAAGCCTGGAGATTTCCATAACATAGGTATACTGTAATACTATATGTGAAATTTGATAATGTACTTTGCCAACAATGGACAACGGTCTCCTCCAATTAGTCTATTACAGTGGTCACTTACTGTACTTCCTCATGAGATTGAAGAATAAGGCAACTTTATATGAGTTATCTTCTTAGGTTTTTAATGTCTAGTGCTTTATACTTTATGTTTGTCTCAATAGTCTACTCTTTGGGTTCAACTTAGGCACTACAAGAGGCAGTCTTAGATTACCTTCTTTTACCTATAGAAAGCATCCTGCTTTTTTTCCTTCAGCCTTAAATGATGCTCTCAGAACTTCTGACCTTTGTGTGTGTGAAAGTCTTTTGGTTATCAACTTGATAGATTCTTGGTTTCCAAGTAGCCCCTGTGACCAGAGAGTGAAGTAGAACCTTCTGGATCTAAGTAGGATTGCTTTTTCCTTCTCTGTAAGTTGGTGTTGGTTGTTCATACTCTGCAGTGGATTACCTGTTGGATAAAAAAACCGTGTTAGCAGAAAGACTGTTGATAGTTGGTCATGTTCTTTGAATTAAGATTGTTATCAGCTCCCTTTGTTCACTACTCTAATGTAAATTTTAGTATTTTTTAATACCATCCTAGGAGACTTTTTGTTATTAATTATAGTGAGAGTCAGAAGTATATTTTAAACCGTAACTACCCAAATTGGTGATTCCAAACTCATGGGTCATGAAGAAAAATTTTTTGAGTTGTGAATATTTGAATAATGTGATTATAAGTTATTATAAGGTTATTCAAGTTAAAAAGGTTCTTAGGATTATATCTGACAAAAAATTTATCAACTAATCATTCCACTTGATAGTTTAATAACTTGCTTTATTGGGAGGGATAGTTTACTTCTGTATTTCAAACTGTTTGACATTTAGTAATTATTTTGTGTATGATATAATTAATACATATAAACTATATTTATTTGGTTTTCAGGGTGTTGAGTATGTCTTTGGTATTGTTGGTATCCCCATCATAGAATTAGGAATGGCCATTCAGCAGGCAGGGATAAAGTATATTGGGATGAGGAATGAGCAGTCTGCTTGCTATGCAGCACAAGCCATTGGTTATCTTACTCGTAAACCAGCTGTTTGTCTTGTTGTTCCTGGTCCAGGATTATTACACTGTACTGGTGGCATGGCAAATGCCCAGATTAATGGATGGTATGTAAATGTTTTTTTCCCAGTAGGCTTTAATAAAGTTTTTACTTGTAAATTTCTGCTCATGGTTTAAATGGTTAATGCTGTTTGGACTCATTGAAGTTTTGAGAGGGAAGAAGGAACCTTAATATTTGTTTTAATATAAAAAAAGAAAAGCTGCTCCTTTTAGCCATTATTAAATAGAAAACAGTTTAGAAAAGTGCCAGTTGATATCACCGTCAGAAAAATTGTGAAAAAATAATTATCTTTAAGAAGCAATGCTGAAAATAATATTAATCTTAAATACAATTTTACAAACAAGAGATAAGTATTGAAAAAAAAAAAAAAAACATGACAGCTGAAAAAAACATTCCTGACAAATATTGTTCTTTAATATAGGATAATTGAAGAGTGTGCAGGTGACAATTTTGTTTATTTAAAAAAAAAAATTTTAAATCTATTTAAAGATATTTGTACAGCCTCTGACATTCCCGGTAACATAAGGATTTCAACATGGGGTCATACATCTAAATCGATTCAGCTGTTGAGCTGCTGTGGTGGAACAAACGTAGTTACACACATACGTACACCCTAAATACATTATCTCCTTTTACGGCAGTTGTGTAAAAATTATAAAGAAGGGATTATTAATTAATATTTAGCAATAAGATTTTGGCCTAAAGCAGACCAGTGGGAGTGCACCGGGTGGCTACACATGATTCCCTCGTGCTTGAGCAGTCCGTTGTCAATTAATCTACAGTTTATTTAATTTAATTTCTAAGTGTAGATTATTTTTACTTATAATTTATATTTGTATTTTTATTTATTAATTTTATTAATAAAAGAAAGGGATTATCAGTTAATATTTAGCAGTAAAACGAACATGTTTACATGATTTGAACATACTGCCCGTCAAAAAATCATAAGATTTTTTTCTTAAATGTTTATAAACAATAAATAATAATTATAAAATAAATTAGTAAATTTTACTGCCGTAATTCATTCATTCCATATTGTAGCAGATCTTAAAACAACTATTTTCAATACAAATAAATACTATCAAAATATTCACTGAAGATACTGAAAATACTATTGATTCAATTATCCATTTATAACTGAAAATATGATTTTTTTTTTGGCCTTGTAATTACAATTAAAAACACATACATACATACATATCTATGTACCCTGTAACACTCCCTGTAATGTAAGGATTCCAATGCAGGGTCATACATCTAAAACAGTTCGGCTGTTGAGCTGTTATGATGGAACAAACATACATACATACACCATAAAAAACATTACACCCGTTTTTGGAGAATCGTGTAAAAACAACTCATACTTTATGTGCTGAGTTTAAACTGATGGTTGGAAAAATAACCTTAAAATCTGTTAACTGTGCAGAATGTACAGTACAATCTACTGTATGCTATATTGCCATTTCATACATTTTTTACTGATATTGACATATCAGGTGTAGGTATTGCCTGTTCTATTTTGTTTTCAAATTTCATTAGATATATTGTAATTTTTTTTATTTTTTTTTATTGCCAAGTAGAGGGAGTGTTAATTACCTTTAATCAGAAAGGAATACATTAATTTCTTGCTTTACATTATCTGGCCCAGTTTTCCTTATGGATTTGATGCATGTACAGTACCTAAGTTACAAGGACAAAAAAAGTTGCTTTCCCTGATAGTAATGATGATTGAACTGAACTCTTTGGTTGGCAAGACATTTGTATCACATACAGATGAATAGTTCCTAGTTTTTTGGTGGGCTTGACATTCTTATGTATGACAGGGAAACCAACAGAAAGCTAATTAAGTTTGTATTTTCCCCAGTCCGTTTTGAAATATTTTCTTGTTCTTACATATGGCTACTCAGACTTTAGAAGTGACTTCTGCCTCATATCAGACTGTTTGAAATGAGACGTCTGGTTATGGCGTTTAATAATGGGATCTAAAGTAATATAGTTCTTATGATAATTTATATTGTAAAGATGGAAATTAAGTTTAGAGGATGTTAAATTTTCATCCACGTGTTAATTCTAAAAATTTAGGATTTCAATAAATTTCATATAGTGAACTCCTCCTTAAGTGTCAGTACTTGTACTTCAGGTTTGAAAAGCATTAGTAAATTAATTCATTGGTAATTGGTGTTACAAATTTGTTAATGTTTACATTGACTTGGTGTTTTAATTCTTATAGTTTATTAAGCTAACTTTCATCTTTTTTAAAATCAGGGAGGATACAATAAATTTGTTTTGCAGTATTTACTTTTAGTCCTAATTTTAACATCAAAGAAAAGTTTTAATATTATAAATATTTGTTTTAGGCCTTTATTAGTAATAAGTGGAGCTTGTCCTGAAGATCATGAAGGAATTGGAGGTTTTCAAGAATGTTCTCAGGTAGAATTAAGCCGTCCTTACTGCAAGTATAGTGCCCGTCCACCTAATGCATATCTTATTCCTCAGCATGTTGAAAAAGCTGTACGTTTAGCTACTTACGGTCGTCCAGGTATACACGTCTAATATATTTTTTTTTGATAATTTTAATTTCTTTGAATAAACAAGCCAAGTTTAGTATAAATATTTTTTATTTACATTGCATAAAAAATATTTTTACTTGGATTAACCTTTTTTATTTGATATTTTTGTTATTTGGAGTTTGTTACAAAATTGACACAATATTTACATAATTTCAGGATTTTTTAATGTTATTTTTTTCATTAATTCTATAGAGAATGCTATAAGGATTTCTGATATATGATTTTTTCTTTTAGTCATTTCAGGTTTAATGAATATTTGCCATTTGATGTTTCCTATTGCTGATGGAAAAAATATTTATGTATTATTAAAATAATGTTAATGACAGTTACTGCCACTGTGATGATGATGGCAATGGCAGTGGTGATGGCTACAATAATAATAATAATAATAATAATTGATTGTTGTTAAAATATAATAAGATTTTGGAGAAAACTTACATAAAAAGAAATAATGTATAATAAAAGTCTGATTTGATACGAAATATTGGTCATGGTGGATGGAATTTACTGATTTTTATGCTTTATGTGCGCATGTTTTATGTTGCGTACTGCCACAGTTGTGTTTTTTGACCATCAACTGATGTTTTGGTATCAAATTTTATTCTATAAAATAATCTTAAGATAACCCTTTTTTATGTTATAAAATTATCTTAAATTTAGTAACTTAATTTGCTGTCTACTTCAAAGAAATGTAAAAATTTAAAGAAAAAAAACAACGGGGGAAGTGTTATTTTTAGTGTGTTTTTTAAATCAGTTTTATTAACTTTATTTAATCTTCTGTTTTATTTAAAATATGGATAGGCTTAAAAAAAATATTACATGAAAAGAGCTGTTTGCAAGGAATAAAAAGGAGATGTAGACCTGTGCCTTAATAATAATAAGAAAGTTAGACCAGAGATTTAATGTAGGTTACTTGCTGACTATGAGGTAAAGATTTCTGGAATGTGAAACTAAGCATTAATGTTTACTTTCAAGTTTATGCACTTCTATTGGTGTAAAATATTGTGCCAAATAATTTTTCTCAACTGACCTTAAATCTACATTTTACACTTAGAACACACGCAATAAAAATCAAGATTTAGCAATGATAACAAATCTTTAAATCTTTTTATAGAACATTTAAATATATAATTTACATATGTAGTGTATGATATATATGTATTGTATAATGATAATATACATATGTATATTATTTTTTGTAGACGACGTACATAATTCTTTTATTAAAAAAGTTATATTCCACTTTAGTTTTATGAAAGAAACTTACTATGAGATTATCAGAGGAACTTGTAAACAAAAGGTAGTTATTGAAATTGGCATATCTGCATATTTGATGAACAGTAAAACTAGGAACTATATACTATAAACTAGGAACCATATACTATAAAAATGCATATGGACTGAATTTTTTAAAAGTTGTTTAAAACAAACTTTTTTGACACAATGTCAATCTAAAATTTTCTTTTGTAATTTTCCTTTCTGTATTATTTATACATTAAATGGATGAATTTTTCTATGAAGTTTAAATTAACCAGCTATGTTTATATTTTTTTAACTTTTGAATTTCTTTTTAGGTGTGTCTTATTTGGATTTTCCTGCAAATTTGCTAAATATTCAGGTGCCTGTAAGTAAAGTACATGCATACCATGTTTGTCCAACTCCTCCCCTTGTTTGGCCTGACGAAGCTGCTATTACAGCATCGGTGAAAGCAATAATGTCTGCTAAGAAACCACTGGTTATCGTCGGAAAAGGTACTGTAAATCAACTTTTTATTCTGTCAACTCCTTCGTTCTTTTTTAGTACTTTCATGAATAAAATTGCAATTAATTTGTAAATAGATTTATGATTATTACACCATTAGTGATTAACAATTTTTCAAAATGAGTAGTAAAAAAGGAGCAACAGGAGTGCTCCAATCAGGGCTGTCATAAAAAAAAATTGTTGTTGGAAAAACAGCTGGATTCTGACCCGCTTAAAAAAAATGAATCATGCACTTTGTAACTGTGGGAGCAACAGTGAGAGGTTTTATGTTTTCATTGGCTGCTGTTTTCCCTGTACTGAACAAATTTAGCAGTGGATGGCCATGTAACATGATTACAAACTGCTGATGGCTACATAGTTGTTCCAGACCTACCAGTTTGTCTTAAGTAGCCAAATTGAAAGACAATTTTAAAAAAGCTTTTCAATGTTGAAAGTGGAAGAATTCTAACAAACTTCCTAGTAGACAGACTGTCATCTGTAGCCCACCGGGTTGGTCTAGTGGTGAACGCGTCTTCCCAAATCAGCTGATTTGGAAGCCGAGAGTTCCAGCGTTCAAGTCCTAGTAAAGCCAGTTATTTTTACACGGATTTGAATCATGGATACCGGTGTTCTTTGGTGGTTGGGTTTCAATTAACCACACATCTCAGGAATGGTCGAACTGAGAATGTACAAGACTACACTTCATTTACACTCATACATATCATCCTCTGAAGTATTATCTGAACGGTAGTTACCGGAGGCTAAACAGGAAAAAAAAAGAAAAAAGAGACTGTCATCTGTGTGATTATATATGTTATCTAATAAATACTGTTTTCAGGAATCTATAAGTTCAATACCAAGCAGAACTAAAGTTCAGTTTTGTAAAGACATCTCAAATCAAGGATAGAGAGAAAAAAACATTCAGTGTCCTCTGAGGAAGTGGTAGAAATTGCATTTATTATAATTTTTTGTTGTTTTTAATTTTTATTCTCTCATTGTTTTTGGACTTTTAGCTTAAACTGTGGAATTGATTTAGATGAATGATTGCTTATTTATATGTTCTGGAAGAAGATACATTATTCCTGTTATAATGTGTTAGTTAACTTAACACATCACTTAACATAAATTTAAAATCATGTTTTAAATTGGTTAATAAAAAAGTTTAACAAAAAATTTCTTAAATCGTACATTCATAATCCTATAATACATGATGCAAGTTTATATATTGACTATTAAATAATGACTATTAAATTATATATAGTGACTATTAAATAATGAGACTAAAGCTGTAAAAAATTTTACTTTAAATTTATACATATTTAGTTAGTATTCCCTTCAATACATACACCCCTCCTCTATCTCTACAATTCTCCATATGAATTTTCCATTGTTTGAAACAGTGCTGGAAGTCTTCTTCTGTGAGCTCTTTCATGACGCGTGCCGCATTTTCTTTCACAGCTTCCATGGTCTGAAATCTTGTACCTTTTAATATAGATTTGACCTTGGAGAACAAATAAAAGTCACATGGTGCCAGGTCGGGCAAATAAGGTAGATGGTCTAATACTGGGATGTTAGTTAGAAAGTCTTGATGGTGCAGTGTGAGCCGGTGTGTTGTCCTGATGAAGAACCCATGACCATGACTTGTTCTTCTACAATTCAGGTCGTTTTTTCTTATTTTTTCATGGAGTTGAGCAAGGACATCAAGGTAGTAATGTTGATTAATAGTTTTAACTTTCAGGAAACAATTTTTTCAATACTTTTATCCATTTTTGATCTGGAAGGGCGACCTGGGTGAACATCATCTTAAATGTCTTCTCGGCCATTTTGGAAATGATTAAACCACTCAAAAACCTGCACACATGACAAACATTCATTGCCATATACTTTTTTTAATAAAAGATAAGTTTCAGTAGTAGTTTTTCCAAGTTTTGTATGAAATTTCATGACAACTCTTTGCTGTAATAGAACACATATCATTCTTTCAGCAAAATAAAAAAAAACAGATGTTATCCAAATGAAGGCATGGCCAGACTGATATGTCTACAGAAACTGGAATGGCAGCAATCGAGAGAGAAGGCTTCATGCTACACAGCTGTCAGTCACATGAATTTTGAGCATGCACAGTTCTTCTGTAGCAGTATGTCTTGTTATTTAATATCCACACCTCATCTATCTTATATTTTTCTGTATATTGCAGAAATTAATAATTTAGTTACTATTAACACTGCTTTTAGTACACTATTTTTGGGTTTTAATATTAGTTTTTTTTTTTTTTTATGTATATATGCTGTTACTTTTATTGTTAATTTTTGTTTTTACTATAATTCATTCACAACACAAACTTCTGTGTTCATTACTCTCAAAATAATAGATTAATGCCAAAAGTATAAGTGCAAACTACACCTCCATTGGTTTTGTAATAAAATTTATCAACAGGTATGGGGAACTGGTGTATTAAATGTGATTTAAGTCATTTTCATTGCTTTATCTGTACTTCACATCCTAATTTTTCAAGATAAATATTATTATGCCTTCTGTTTAATTTTGTATTTAATTTCTATTTAATTCATATTGAATTATGTAATTTTTGTTTTAATGGCTTCGTCAATGTTCATTTCTGGTCTTCATGCTGGAGTTATTACCAAATAAAGTTTTTATTCTTACTGGTACATAACATATACATTATATGCACCTTTTTTTCCTTACTTCCCCATGCCAGACATACATTTAAGTAAAACTCAGCCCAAGGGAGTGTCATTTACTCTATGGGGCCTCCCCATCTACCAGCAGTAAGTCCGGCATGGCAGGTCAGCCCCCTCCCCCCCCACCAGGGGATCTTTTCATTCTTTATTGCCCACTCAAATAGGGGTACTCCAGTACTGGATTCCCCCCCACCGGTATCAGGTCTTTTTGTTAGTATCTCCTAACCTAGTCTCCCTTGGAGTCCTCACTCGATCGTTGGAAGCGGCATACTTCGGGATGCCGGCTCTCCCGATTGGGGCTGTCCACCCAATCCTAACTAAAACCCTCTTCTTCTATCTTCCATATCTTTGCATCGAAGCACCTCCCTCAAATATTCCTCCACTTTCCTCCAGTTACTCTACGATGTCAGCATATATGGGACTATATCCTTTGGCTACATTACTTGTATCTTTCTTTCTTTTTCTTGTTTAGCCTCCGGTAATTACCTTTCACATAGTACTTCAGAGGGTCAATGAGAATGATATGTATGAGTGTAACTGTAGTATAGTCTTGTACAGTTTCAGTTCGACCATTCCTCAGATGTGTGGTTAATTGAAACCCAACCACCAAAGAACTCTGGTTTCCATGATGTAGTATTGAGATCCATGTAAAAATAACTACTGACTTTATTAGGACTTGAACGCTGAAACTCTCAACTTCCAAATCAGCTGATTTGGGAAGACACATTCACCATTAGACCAACCCGGTGGATTACATTACATGTACTTAACATATATGTACCTAACATTTATTACATATATCTGACACACAGTATACTAATGACTCATTATAATTCTAATAATATAATACCAACATATATATATATATATAAGGAATGGATAAATATATATATATATATATAAGGAATGGATAAATATATATATATATATAAGGAATGGATAAATATATATATATATATATATATATATATATATATATGTTACTCTATGGATAAAAAATGTATCTGTCCCATTATTTGTCTAGATCGGTCAAGGGAAACCATGTCAAATCCATGATCAGAGCAGAATCACTAAATGTACAGTTATAAAATAGATTTGATTAAAGTTGATATTAGTTATTTAAAATAGAAACACATGAAATTATGTTAAGGGGGATACATGAAGACTCTAAATACATAAACAATAATAATTTAATGAAAAAAATTGATAATTTAATAAAATGTATTTGAATGGTCACGCACACCAGGCTGTTTTTAAAAAAAATTGATTATATTTAAACATTCTTTGGCAGAGTAATATTGTTTCTGTAAAGAAAATCGTTTAACTATTTTAAATAAATTGTTGGGAAGATATTTTAAATGGCTTATAAAAATAACAGAATCATAAGGCACTTTCTTGTAAGCCAAAGTGTTGTGTGGAATTCATTTGAATTTTCAGATGATCTTTATCAGATCATCTGAAAAATGATCTGATAAGGTATTAATTTTTGAATAAAGTAATGATCTGACAGCCCATTCTTGTAATTTCAAAAATTTGTTTTGAATTTTTAAGGGAGCCTCCATGAGGTAGATGATATAATTATACTTCAGATTTTAATATGTGTAAGATATTTTAAGGCAAAACAGTACGGTTTGATTTTGCAGCAAATAAATTCATTTGATCATCCCAAGAGAATTTGTGATTAATATAAAATACCCAAAAATTTTGCTTTATGGGCAACAGAAATACTATCGTCATCATTAATAGAAATTTTATCTATGCGATTAGCTATGTTACTTTTACCTGGGAAATGCAGTACAATTAGTTTTATCCATTTTTAAAGTTATGGTCCAACGAATGATATTTTGAACTGCTAATATAGAATTTTCAAGTTCTATTAAATAATTACCTACAAATATAAATACAATGGTCATCTCTGAAGAGGGTGACAGTGCATGATTCAATAATTTAAGGCGGTCTTTAATGAACAATAAATAAAGCAAGAGACACTTCTTTAAAACACTGTATATCAAAAGATTAAAATTCAACTAACCTGTTTACAGTTAGTAAGGTATGGCTGACCAGTGTATGCATTTCGTCTGATACCTTAACTATTAAGTCTTTTTGTCAGAAAAATAGTGTGGGACTAAATGATTTATTGAGATGGCAAACAAATGAAAATGGAATCTTTTGTTATCTATGCAATTTAAAATATTTTCTTAAAACTGGGAAATGGCTGTGTCTGTAGATAATTTTTTCCTAAAACTATATGCTGAAAGTTTGATATATTAATAATGATAACGATATGGTTTTCAAGAAGTATTAAAAAGCTATCTTATTCATTATAAACACTTAAGAAGATATGAAAACAATTTTGTAAATTAACACACACTATCCATATACTGGCTGGAATTTCATCATTACCCTCTGAATGTTTACTGTTTATATTTAAATACAGGTCTTAATTTGCTTAGTATCAAAGGGAAATAAAATTATTGATTAATCAGTAGGGTCATTCATCAAGAAAACCAACTGAGTAGCTTTGTTTGAAATGAATCAGTATTAGTGGAAAAGAATTTATTAAATTCCCTGGGGTACATGGATGAGGTAATAGAAATTGAGTACTTTTGTATTTTTGATGAAGTTGCTTTTTTTTTGGTCTGCAGAGGTGGAGGAATACCATTTGTGCACTAAGTGTCGGGCTCGCTAACAGGTTTTGCAAGATGTTATTTGTGTGTACGTGTGCCTGCACCCTACCGACTAAACTTCCACCTCTGGATTCCCTCCCCCCTTCTTGGACTACTAATGTGGAATTAATTCAGAAGGGGGGCGACACCAACAGGTGCAGTATCTGGAATGCCCATAACTTCATTGCACCAAAACGATCCCTACGTGCCTGGGGGACCCTCTGCCACGAGCCTGTTCAGCCTCGCACCCTCCGATATCTCCTTTCCTTATGGGATTCTTCTACCGTCAGTTTTGCCAGTAACTTCCTAGCAAAATTTTCCATGGCTTTCCAGCTGCCCACTCCATTAATCAGGACCCACTGGGTGTCTTCGGGCTTGAACATTATCTCTCGTCCAAGTGCATCAAGCATTATCTTGCGATCTTCTATAAACCTTGGATGCAGGAAAAATATGTGCAGTGGAGTTTCCTCAATCCCTCACTCCGGACAGCTGTCGGTGCAATCCAAATTAAATCAGAAAAGATAAAATCTAAAGCCCCCATAGCCCGCCAGAAACTGTGTAAGTTTGTATGTAGCGACCCACATGCTCTCCCACACCATGCTCTTACATCTCCAATGAGCCAGTGCATCCACCGGCCCTTTGTGCCCTGGTTCCATCTCTCTTGTCTTTCTATCATCAGCTCATCCTTGATTTCCTGGGCTTTTCTTGTCAGGTGGACTTCTGTTCCCTGATTTTCTTCAACATAAGTATCTGCAGATCTATCGACATGTGCCCAGCCAGGACTTATGTGGCTTCCCTGAGTACTGTTTGATATACTGATATCATTCTCAAACAGCATCTTCGGTTAATAGACTCCAGCTTGCCTCAGTATATTCCGTATTTCACTACTTCTCCCCAGAGCTCCACACCATACAATAACGTGGAGTCTGCAACTCCCACAAGCAGTCTCCTGCATGCTGAGCTTTTTTGCCAGTGGTAGGAGGCCGGCGATAAGCCTTAGTGCTCTATCCACTTTATCAGATGCTTCGATGGCTTGTGTCCCAAACCTAAGTCTTGCATCAATCCAGAGGCCGAGATACTTGATTGCTGGTCTCGTAACTGTCCTGCCTTCCAGCATAAAGGTCAGTGGGGGTCTCTTTCTGGCAGTTATTGCCACATCCTCAGTTTTAGCCAGGGCCAGTGTCAATTCAACCTCAACCATCCAGTCTTGTATCATAGAGAATAAGTTGCAGGCCTTAGAGATAGCCTCCCGCCATCTGACAACACCGATCACCAAAGGTAGATTGTCTGCATACCCAAATAGCTTTATGTCCTGATGAAGGAGGACCTGGAAGATGCTGTTGTAGGAAAGATTCTACAGAGTTGGTCCAAGGATCAACCTCTGTGGAACTCCCCTGTAAAGCCTCTGTTCAACTGATCCATTCTCCACCTGGCAAACAAAATGACGCCTAATGAAGTACAACTGCAGACCGCTGGTACTTGTCAGATCAGGTACATAGGGATCCCAAAACTATCCAGTGAACTCATTATTGGGATCTTCTTGTAATTCATTACTGGGATGCTATTAAAAGCAGTTCTCTCATCCAGCATTATCAGGATGCAGATCTTGCCCCCCGCCGCCTCTTCATCCTCTGCACTTCATCGTAGACCCTGGCTACAGCATCCATGGCAGACCTAATGCCAGTGGCCGGTAGGAGGATGGGAGTGTATGGTCCTAGCCGAACTTAGGAACCAAAACCAATCGCCACTTTTTCCACCTCCTGGGAAGACTCCCTATGCTAGGTTTTATAGACATTAAAAAAGGCATCTGGCTCGGCCTGGGCTGCCACTTTCACTACCAGGTTTGGCCACAGGTTCGAGCCAAGCGCCTAACCCTTCAGTATTTGTGATACTGCCTCCGCTAGCTCCTCCTTTGTAAAGGTGGGTGGGGGTTCTTCATTACCTCCTCCATTAACCTTTAATTCCTCCCTGTGGGGGAAGAGCCCCTCTATGATGTGCTGTACTTCCTGTGCATCTCTTGTGACAGGGGCTTTAGGTCTTAGTACCTTTTTAATAAAAAACCAGTTGGGCCTCCCCCATGGGTCAGTTTCAGAAATTAGCTTTATCCAGGCCCTCCTCTTCAACTCTCATATACATCGTATGAGATCTTCCATACACTCCCTGTATTGTCCAGTCTATATTGCTCTCAGGAAGTGCAGGTACTCCCTCACCATCTGCCTTCATGCTTTATGACACTCTTCCCTCTTTATTGCTATTTCAGGTTTTTGGGTAGCCCCGCCTGTCATATCACTGTGGAAGTCCAGAAAAAACATCATAGAGGCAGCCCTCCTTGTGGGAAGTCATGTCCTTCACTGTAGTAGCTCCTTGTATATTCCGTAAGTCAAGAGACTCATCTAGGGTCTCTGGCTCAAGGTCCCTAGTACTCCACCTGCAAAACATAGGAGTTCTGCCTCGAACAGGACCAACATCAGATATTGTCATTGCAATCCCCTGATGGTTGGTACCTGTGAACTCAGGAACCCAGCAGTATGGGATCCACACAGCTAATTCTAGCGAGCAAATGTCAGGTCCACAATGGATCCCGTCAGACTTCTCCTGTATGTGTAAGCTCCTCCTCTGTTGAGGCAGACCTGTATCTATATCAGACCTATATCTAGCCCTGCAGCAGTGTCCATGACCAACTTGTACAGATCACACATGTCCGTCCTTGCAGATTCCTATGTCACTGACCAGGCATTAAATTGCCTACTAAAAGTGTCTGCCGATGTGTTTGGAGATCGCTCAACAATTTGGCCAGGATTTACTTGTACCATTATATGTGAATGTTGGGTGAAATGTAGCATGAATAGTGATATACCCCGCCAACCCTTGCCTTCACATATCCGACACTGCAATGGGTGTCCTGCACTGGCAGGGATGCGCATGACCAAATTGCAGCAGTACCATCCTCAAACATTATCCAATTCAATTCGCACCAGGGCAGGGTGCATACGGCTTGGAAACAAGCCCAATATCCGTACCCGTATCAAAGACATGCCGCGTCAGCATATCGCATGCCAACGATGAGTGCTTCATATTAAGTTGGACCATCTTCATCAACATGCCAAGGATTGACCGGTTCTTCCCTGGTTTTCTTCCTGGTCCCATTATTGCCTCCCTTGGGGCATGTGGCACCGCTCATGCGGGACCTTCTACATTACAAATTAGACACTTTGCTGGTCTCTTGCAATCAGCCGCTCAGTGGTCTGCTCCACCATAGTTGAAACAGGCCTCCGGCCTATCCTCAACTCTACAATTCTTTGCTGTATGTCCAGCCTCCAAACATCGGTAGCATCGCCAAGTGAGGTTGATGATGTTTAGCCTGCAGGAGACCAGTCCTATGTGGATTCTACCCTTCTGTGTTAGTGAGGAGACAAGTGGCCCTAGGAGTTGGTGGGTTGCCACAACAGTCTCTCGGAAACCTGGTCTTATGTTTACCTTCAGATCGCCTGGCATTTCATGCCCAGCCGCCACTGCCAGCCCTTGTACAATCTCTGAAGCTTGAATGTCACTCTCCAAATTTTTTATTCTAAGGATGACTGATCTGGTCTTTATGTGGATGCTTCCTTCTGTAATTGCCATTGATATGGCTTTTCTGAATGCACTAGAAACCACTACCTCTGACTTGACTATTTTAAGTAATTCTGCATATGATTTATTAGTTTTTACCACAAGTGTCTCTGTTTTGTGAGTTTCCTGTGTTGGCTCAGTGCTGCTCCATGCAGCAGGCAGCCTACCCATTGGAGCAATAACATGAAACCAGCACCTGGTCCTCCTGCCCTTGTATTCTAAAATTTTTTGGGTGAATGTCATCGTATCTTGTCACTATAATTTGATCTACAGCCACCTTTTGTTTCTAACCTTTTGGGAAATATTGATAAGAGCCTCAGCTAAGTCTGTTCCACTGTCAAAATCCATGTTCACAACATGGAACTTGTTGGCAATTGGGGTCACACTCTCTGCATCTCCAATTAATTTGGCCTCCAATGTGGCTAACACCAGAAGGACTCTGGTGTTAGCCTGGCTTTAAAGCCAGGACGGCTTTAAAGCCGGGTTCATTCCAAAGCCAGTCCACCTGTGGGTGCCTGGTCGCCAGGGTCTGGAGCAAGGCGCTCCAGAGGAGGGTCAGGAGGGCAAGGCGCCCTCCTTCATTGCAAGCATGTCTATTACGACCAGCATATTAATTTATCACTAGTTTCTATCAGATATTCCAATCAATGTGTTTCTGAAAACCTTTTTTGGCCAATCCTTCTTTATCAGCTCGATTTAACTGAGGTGTGTTTGCACCATTGTTTAGTGCATCCAGAATGGGGCAACCAGTTGTGACCTGTGTCTGTCTGGCCATGTCTATTGTTTGACGCTTCACAATGCTTAAAGGAATACTATTGACCAGCCTCCTCAGGGGCCTTGACTATGATGCTAATATCTGTCTCAAGTTCCTTAATAGTGTGCTTCATGTTCTTGACAGTATTTTTTTGTAACTCCTTAGCCAGTTGTTCAAACCATCTGACTACTTCTACCTGAAGAGGTACTTCCTCCTCGTCAGTAGAGGACTGCCTTGATTTAAGTCATTTGACCCCTCTCCTGTTCTCCGAAGCAGGTTTAGGAGGGATATCCTCAGCCTGAGCATCCGCCAGTGTTGTGCTAGTCACACAGTCACCACATCCATTTCATCTTGCCTCGAGGTCATTGGGTTCGAAGCAGTCTCTGATGCCTTTTCTGGAATTCCCTTCATAACAATGGGCTGGACAGGGAAAATATTTATCGTAGCTTGGGGAAGGGAGGGTCAGGAAAATGTATCTAAACACTGTGTATCTTAAAATAAATATATCTTATGAATAATAAAATTAAAATTAAATTATCACCAAGTTTAGATAACAACTCTTGATGAAGTTGCCTACCTATTTTATTTCTAAATATGCTTTCACTTTTGATAACTTTCACATAGTTTTAGATTTATTGTTTGAATTTAGATTATCATGTATATAATGTTTTAGCATTACAAATAACTTTACATTGAAAAATTACAAGTTATCAAACAGATTATAGACATTTCATTGAGATGGAGATTTTTTATCTTAGAGCTAAATTTTACAATTCCTTTAGTAATCCATATGTTTTTCTTTTTGTGTTCAAACTGCTTTTTTTTATTAAAGGACAATTTAGTAAGATTGCCTTCTGAAAAATAATAAGAAAGTTGTTGAATTTTTCATTGAAGCTGATTTTGTTATCACTTTTCCAATTTATTTCTCGTAATAAGGTTCTCAAATTTCTTATTATATCTATATTCATTACTCTTTTAAAAGAATAAAAGTAGTCATGTCTTATCACATTTTCATTAATAAATGATGCTGTTACAGTTGTGGCTTGAAAGACAGCAATCTGCACATACTCTTATCAGTTAAATTTGTAAAACTTCTACTAATACAGGTGGTCAAGGTACTTGTTCTCATTGTTGGAGAAAGAAACATTTAGCCCTGCTAACTCAAACTGATTTAGTATTTCATTCTTCCAAAGTTATATTTTTCTATCAAGTTAACATTAAAATTGGCGTACACTATGGTAGTGAATTTAGTAGGACTTTTAATGAGAGTTTCTGATAATTTATGCAGAGAGTTTTCAGAAGGTCAAGAAGAATAAATTTCCATTAAAACCAGAATAAATTACCATTAATATCAGATTTAGATTACAATAATGAATGATACAACATTCAAAATTATTCTCTTGTGAATATACAGTAACTTTAAAATTTAATATAAAAATCTTAAAATTGAGAATCCTATTTTTATGTAGTTGTACAGAAAACTTGAAATTACTTAGTACAGAAATGGAAACATCTTTACTTTTCAAATGTAAGGCTATAGATTTCAATTCCATTTACACTGGGAAATTTTAACATGCTAAAAAATACTCAATCAGTCCTGATGTTATACAACCCCAAAAAATTGACCGTTTCTATGTTTCTGGGTCTTTTTCTTGAACATATTTGATCCTCTTCTAGGTTGTTTGATTCATATTTGGACTGTTAGTTTCTTCCTTTTTTTATTAACAGAAACTTCATTTCATGAAGTGAAATGTTTGCCTGCCATTTTGATAATTTTTTATGCAATATACAGGGCTGTGTATTGTGATGAGTACAATCTATTTTATTTTGCTGTTTTTGTTTTTGATGTTTGATTATCACAGAGAAAAAGTAAAATTACTAAAATTATTGGAAGGCATGTCTTCTGGTGCTTTGAGATGTTTATTGATAATATCTATATGTAATATTTATACTGACTTTTTATAATAGGATATGTAATTTTGACTTTGTCGATTTTTTTAGATAAATCTGAAATTAAACAATTTTGTTTTTAGGTGCTGCATATTGCAGAAGTGAGAAACAAGTGAGACAACTAATTGAACAAACCAATCTTCCTGTGTTATCTACACCAATGGGAAAGGGTGTTGTATCTGATAACAGTATTCAGAATGTTGCATCTGCTCGTACTCTTGCCCTTCAGGAAGCTGATGTTATTTTACTTTTAGGTGCTCGCCTGAATTGGATACTTCATTTTGGTCGTCCTCCAAGATTTAAAAAAGATGTTTTCATCATTCAGGTATTTTATATGTAATTTAGATAAATAGTAAGTACTATCTGATAATGAATATCTAATAATGGATAAGTATCCATTATTAGATATTCAAAAATGTTAGCTTATTGAATAATAATATTCTTTTACAATTCATCATAATGAAGTGATAAGGTTTTATGAATCTTCTGAAAATTAAAAATCTGTTATTGATGCTTGTGCATTTATGAAGAATGGTAAAACACATTCTCAGTCTGATACTGATGACAATAATTTTGATTTATTATAATAATAAAAAAATTATAATATTGTATAATGTAATATATAAAAAATATTTATAAGCATATTTGAATTTAAAATAATTATATATTATTTATTATTTCTGTATTTCATGATTGATATTTTATTTTATTTTAATGGGCTGTACAGTTTTGTTTTATGTCAGCTTATTTAATTTCAGGTAGACATTTGCCCAGAAGAGTTACACAACAGTGTTTTAGCTGGTGTACCTATACAAGCTGATGTTAGTGTTACTGCTGGTCGACTTTTAGAAACATTCGTAAAGAACAACTGGAGATTCAAAGAATGTAATGAGTGGTGGACTCAGCTGAGAAAGAAGAGTGAACAGAATCTAAAAGCTGTTTCTGTAAGTAAACCCCATTCTTTTATATATATATATATATATATATATTTATAAGATTGGGATTTACTTTTACAGAAACAGATTATACATATGTATATGATCATTTTACCGTTTTTGATATTTTTTTTTAACATGTCTGATATGCTATAATTAATAAAAAAAAAATATTAAATTACCCAAACAGCAAGTTTATTGTAAACTTATCAACATGGATTCATCATCAGTTATGAACTGTATGAAGGAATGTACGAGAGAATGCTTATAATCATTGTAAATAAGAGTTGATCTCTAAAGTTACTTATAGAGTCATAGTTTACATACAGTGAGAGTAATTCAGTTTTATAACTGTACTCCAAATTAAGAACTTATGACAAATGTGAAGTAAATTACATCTGGTAATATTCACAATAACCCACCGGGTTGGTCTAGTGGTGAACTCGTCTTCCCAAATCAACTGATTTGGAAGTCAAGAGTTCCAGCGTTTAAGTCCTGGTAAAGCCAGTTATTTTTACACGGACTTGAATACTAGATCGTGGATACCGGTGTTGTTTGGTAGTTGGGTTTCAATTAACCACACATCTCAGAAATGGTCGAACTGAGAATGTACAAGACTACACTTCATTTACACTCATACATACATATCATCCTCATTCATCCTCTGAAGTATTATCTGAACGGTAGTTACCGGAGGCTAAAATCAGGAAAAAGATAGGTAATATTCACAATAAAGTTTACTGGTACGATTCATAAACGTTCAATGTGGCCCCCTCCAGCTGCATGGCACACATCTAAATGGTAGCTGTACACATCCCAGATGCGACAAAGAATATCTTTTGTTACAGAGTTCTTCGCAGCTTTGATACGGTTCGGCAGGTCGGCCATATTTATTGGTAGAGTTGGTACATAAAGTACATCTTTCACAAACCCCCACAAGAAAAAGTCACATAGTGTGAGATCAGGTGATCTTGGAGGCCCGGACTGAAGAGCCAGGTCTTCATTCCCAATGAAGTCCTATCCATCATTGAGGTAGAGATTCTTTCAGATAGCGTCGAACATCTAGGTGACAGTGGGTCAGGGCTCTGTTCTGTTGAAAAATGACGTCTTGTGAATCTTCATTTAGTTGAGGGAAAAGCCAGTATTTCAGCATGTCCTGCTATGTTATCCCAGTAACCTTGTGTTTTGCAAAAAAGAATGGTCCATAAACCTTTGCGATAAGGCGTAAAAGACATTAACTTTTGGGAGTCTCTCTTGTGTTGCATTGTATCATGAGGATTTTGTAGTTCCTATATGTGAATACTTCTTCTATTTACTTTTCTTCTGAGATGGAGTATCACTTCATGTTTAAAAATTAAACATGGAAGAAAAGTGTCATCCTCCATGTTTTCAAGCATTTGAGGACAAAATTCAATACGCTTTGGTTTGTCACCTCTGTGACGAGTGTTTAAAAGTTGTAGGTGTGGCTTGAAAAGTAAATAATGTCTCAAAACACACCAGACAGTTGATTGAGGTATTCAAAGTTCTCTGCTCACTCTGTGGGTTGATTTTCTTGGGCTTTGTACAAAACTTTCCTCAATTCATCTTACGTTCTCCTCTGCCACACAAGGTCGGCCTGTGCTCTTGCCTTTCTGGAGACACTCTGTTTGTTCAAACTAGTGAAACCAATGACATATGTTCTTCCTTGTTGGAGGGACAATGTTAAATCAGAGACGAAATGCACACTGCACTGCAGTTGCCGACTGGGATTTGTTGTACTCAACAACAAAGAAAATCTTGTATTATACTCTAGCAATCTTCCTCAACTGACACGTAATGGCAGCGCAAACATCTTAGCGGTTGTTTACACAGCTATATGTGCTCTAGCAATGTTATTTGAAACTTTCAGACCTACTCTCTCAATTATTACGTATATTACGTAGATCAGTCAGATACAATGTATAGTTCAGAAAATATAGAGTTTCTAAATTGAGTTCATCATTGAAAATTGCCCTTTATAGAAGTACGTATAAAGTAGTATAAATAATATAACCAAAAAATACAAATGTAATACCATAATGAAAATAAAATGACGTATGCATAGCCTCAAAAATGATGATAAAGTTAACCTAAGTAGTATATATAAAATTAAATATCACAATTGTCATTAAATATGTACTGGAAAAACTATCAGGTAGTTGAGAAAAAGTTTTCAGAGTACTATAATTTCTATAAAATAAAGCAATAATAAATTTTTCAAAGTAAGAGAATATATAATTGTAAATAAGAATTGAATTACAAATGAAAAATTCACACAACTTTTTTGTATGCCAAGATCTGTTATTATTTGGCAACAGTTTCCTGATTGATGTTCACTTCTTCTGCAATCATTTTTACAATTAATCTTTGATCGTATTGTATGATTTCACATATCCTGGCTGTCTTAATGTCTGTCTGTGAGGTTGATGGTCGTCCACTGTGGTCTTCGTCTTCAACATCATTCTGCTTTCACAAAACATTTTATGCCACAAAAAACTTCAGCTTTTGACATAACCTCATTTCCAAAAGCCTTTTGAAGCTTACTTAATGTTGTTGCATTCTCACAGAATTTAACACAAAAAGAAAAAGTAGAAACCATAAACCTCCCACAATAAAAACAGATACCAATGGTAGAAAATATGCTAAAAGAAAATATGAATAATAAACTATTCATGCAAAAAATAAGACATGCCATAGGAAAATAAGTATGCTGTATTTTGGTTCCTTTTTGGATTATTTCTTTGTCCTTTTTGTGTTATTTTATGTAATATGTTATGATTTTCTAATATAAAAATAACAATATCTTGTGTACAACTTATTCTAATTTTAAAACAGCTGATAATAGAGGATTCCATGAAAATATTACCTGTATAAATATAAAAAGCTATTACACTTGCATGGACGTGCACACATGCATGCATGAATGCACATTTCACTTCTTGGTTATTTGGCATACCTTTGCACAGTATTTCCCGATTCTAGTTGCGTGAAGAGAGACCAAAACATGTGTTTGCTTATTACACACACCACTACTCAAGACTGTTGTACTGACTTGTTGCTTGGACTATTAGTGGTGGGAAGATCAAGGTCAAATATGGAATGTCTATGAAGGCTGCTGGGTTGCCACATGTTGCTCAAAAAAATCAGACTTGTTGTTTTATTGTTGCACCTCGCATTTTTCTGACTTGGAAATTGGAGTTGGTTAGTGGGGAGCAATACCTGGCTTTAAAATTTAGTATCATCTGTAAAATATAATTCGGAATATACTGCAATTCTGCACCATCTGCAGAAGCATGCAAAATGTTGTAGCAGACATATTGTGAAGATTTTCTTCTGTAACTGACTGTGTTGGTGTTTTGAACAGTTTCAGAATGGTTGACTTTTGACCTCAATGCAGGGCAGTCCAGACATTCCAGCCACTGTAGTGATATCAGATGCTGAGATTGCTAATGGCTGAACAGAAAATGATGTGAGTAGAAGTGTGCTGGGAACTTCATTGCCTGGTTGCAGATTGT
Source organism: Lycorma delicatula (assembly GCF_047948215.1). NCBI lineage: Eukaryota > Metazoa > Arthropoda > Insecta > Hemiptera > Fulgoridae > Lycorma > Lycorma delicatula. Next base: position 303,894,052 of record NC_134455.1, read on the forward strand.
GGTGAGGCATGACTGAATCCCTTCATTACTTATGATGAGAGTTACCTTCGGCAATGTGATCCTTAAAGAGAATAAGCAAGCTCAGTATGAAAATCGTCTTTGTCTCTAATATCAAAGTTATTTGGTCAGTGAAAATTTTATAATGATTTCCTTCTTCAACTACTGTGGACTGGTTTGCCAACATTGTATACCTGCATGAAACAGTTACTGGGTAATATTATGTGAGTTTTGAAAACTTGAACACATCCAATGAAAACACCCTGAGCTGCATCCATCTTATTGACTTCTTCACTACAATTATGCTTACCTTTACATTGCCAATGTTTGTGCCCAATATTTGTCCTAACAAAACAATGGATTATGTTGTATCCTGTACACTTGGCTCTGTCTGACCTTTTGCTATTACTTCATCTGAAATCTGAGTTACGATGTCAATATTTTGACTCTCAATGGCCATTTTGAATAAAGCAGACGAGATACTGAAGATGAGGCAAAAAATTTGAGCATTCTTCCAGGATTGACAGACACCTTTAGTTTAGTGAAAATCAATGGAGACTTTTTTGATTGATTTCATATTAAGTTAGACACCTAATGTATTTGGTAAATAATAAATTCATTCTCACTTTTTTGATTAGCTGTTGTATATAATAATTTAATGAATAATAACTTTTTATTTATGTTCAGAAAAAATAATCTAGATTTTGCCAAAACCTGCTAGAAATGATTGGAAAAAATATTAAATCACTATAGTAAGTGTGAGTGCATAACTTTATGCACTGTGTGTCTGCTGTTCTATATGTTGACATATAACAATTTTCATGGCCACAATAACTTATTCATATCTATACAAATGTATGCAATATTCAAATAAGTCTCTTACACTGTTGTCAAATTAAGTCATGCCAGAAAAAAAGGTATTTCAATATGGAGGATGCGTATAATTAAAAATACAGTGCAGTAAACTTGTTAATTTTTATAACATGTTTAGAATTGTGCTAATTATAATAGTTTGGAAACCTGATTTTACTGTATACAGCTGTAAATTGTTTGTTGATTTATTCACAATTTATTTACCTATTAAAATCATTAATATATTTAAGTTTAAGTGTTTGTATTTCAAATATCTCTACTACTTTTTAGGGATGCTAAAAGACATACCCCAAGTGACTGGTGATGCCCACTTTTGGAACTAGTGCTATAGAATATTTAATTCCTTCTTGCAGAGCTGCTGTGATATATGTAATAAAAAATAAAACATTCTGTTTATTATTGTTTTGTATTTTGTTGGGAACATTTACATTTTTCGTGATTAGTTTTTACATTTATGTCTGTTGTTCATTATGCTGTAGTATGGTTCTTTTTTGTTAAACATAGCTAGCTGATGGTGTAACTTAATTAGTCAACCTTCTGTATTGGCTCTTAATTTGTTGGAAATAATATTGAACAACTGCTCATTATTTCCTGCCCTTTTTTATTGGTATTCATTCGTCATTACAAATCATGAGACTTTTATACTGTATAAAGAAGGGTCCGCTTTACTTACCTAAAGCTTATTATAAAAAAATCATGATTTCAAAAAAGAATTTTAAATTATGTCGCACTACTTTTATCCTTTTATTGCTTCTTGGGTACTAAGCTGGTAATTTCCAACCTTATCTCATTGATTCAGTAATGGATTCTACTTTTTCTACAAATTGAATGAATCTTTGAGCTAGGAAAATAATGTTTTGCTAATTTTGTTATTAAAATGTTAATATATGATTTTACCACCTACATAATTAGTTTAAGTTTATAATTGTTAATTGTTTTTCCCAACATTTTTTAAAAAGATTTGTGATAATGTGAAAGTACATTATTTTATTTGTATGTTAATTATTGAGTACATAAAATAAACTTTATTTTTCAGATCATGTCTTCTGATGTATCAGTACCATTGAACTACTACACAGTATTTCATCACATCCAGCAAGTAATACCTCAAGGTTAAAACACTTAATATTATGACGCATATAATTATTAAATAAGTTTTTTAGTAAATATCCTTTTTTAAAGATTATTTTGATAGATATTAATGTAATTTAAATTAAATAAATACTGTTAGATTATTTAATTTTGAATTCAACTATTTAATTTTTTTTTTTTTTGTATAGTTCCATTTATTATTACACTTGTAAGGAAGTTACAAGTTCTTTCATATGCTTTTGTTCTCCTGTATTTAATTTGTGTTGTTTATTTGCTATTAAAAAATATAAAACGTAATTAAATTTTTATTATAAACATGGTAGTGGAAGTTACGGGTTATTAATTTAAAGCTAAAAAGGTTTTTAAAAATTACCAATCAATATTCAAGGGTCATTTTTAAGCCAAAAATCATTTGAATATATTGAAAACATAAGTTGACACTTTCGAATATGATCTGATCCAAAATATTCCAACATGCTTTGCTGTCAGCTCCAAGCTCTTGAGGATATCAGATATTTTTTTTGCAGCATCTCATTAACTACGTCAATCATCAGTTCCACTGATTAGGTATGATTGACGATTGATTTTTTAAAATGCTACATTTGGCCAGCTGAAATACAGTCAATTGTAGTGAATGGAGAACGTATGAAGAGGATGAATGAGGAAATAGTGTTTGTTATTTATTTAATGAAGGGAGAAAAAATGTGCATGATGAAGCAAGATCGGGACACCTACTTACCATAATCAACACTTTTTGGGACCAGTAAGGCATTCTTCTAATCAGAAGAATAATCAATCATAGGCAGATAATCAATCGATTATCTGCCTCAAAAAGAAACCATCAGAATGGAACTCTTAACAGTTGTAGCACACTATATAGAACTGTCAGTGTAAGCTGTTCACTCAGGAAATGTTTGTTCGATGATAATGGGTGTCCTCACATCACTCCAGAATAATTGCAAAAGTTTCGATATGAGATATTAACCATCAGCTGTTTATTTTGGAACTGGCGTCATCTTATTAAGTTTTGCTGAAATTAGAGGGATTTTTCAGTTGAAAATGATAATGTCTTATCAAGTGGACACCAATTGGTGGTTCAAGGAACAGATAAAAGAGCTCTTCAGGAAGGAATTCATCAAGCTCATCTTCTCATCTCAAAATGCTGGGATGTCAATAGGAATTATGTTAAAAATTATTTGACAAGTCTTCATTCTTAAAAGAAGGATTTTGAGTCAAACAATGGTGTTTACTTGTAAAATGACCCTTGTATTTTATTTTATATTGTGATATAGATATTAATATTTCACTTCTTTATTATTTTTTTAACTGTTGTTTGTAAGTTGGTTATTCATTGATGCTGTCTTTTTATCATTCTCGGTGTTAATTTTTATAAAAAGAACCATATTTTTTTTTTTCATTTAAATTTTGTTGTAAAATAATCTAAAACTTTTGGTTGCCTCATTAATTTATGTTTTGCACCCATATTTTAAATCTTAATGATGATTTGAATGTATTTTTTTTCATTTAGATTGTATAGTGGTCAGTGAAGGAGCAAATACTATGGATATTGGGCGAACTATGCTACTCAACATTTTACCACGTCATAGACTGGATGCTGGTATGTTAAAGAATCTACTACTGGTATATTTAGTTTTCATTTTTAAAAAAAACCTAATTATTTACTAATCTTGTTAATTTTGTATTAACTAACTTTGTTCTTTATTGAATACAGTAATTTCAACTAACATTTTCTCTAATTTCTAACTATGTTTGACTACTTTAAATAAACTACCTCTTTAAAGAAGTGATGTTGTTCAAGTATGTAGTAAATTAATTGAGTTGGAGTAGAACTTATATTGAAGAGAAAGTAATAATAAGAACATTTACAGAAAAGAAAGAAGCTTAAGACAGGTAAAATAATTATGTTAACATTTATAATCTAAGGTAAGTGAAATTTGTGAATGACCATACCCTGAATATGACTCAAGACATGCTATTTAAATTATACAGGGCAGAACAGAAACACTTAGATGATTTAAAATTTGAAAATGAACACTTTAATTGCATAAGAAACACTAATTAGGTACACTATTGTAAAAACCAAGAACTGCATGTAGTTTTCAACTTATGTTTTGAAGATAACATGATGCAAGTGACCACCATTACCAGTAAGTCACATCTCTGGATGTTGTCTGTGACCTTCCTCAGCCAATGCACTGAAATTGCATGAATTTCTGCTCAGATGAAATCTTTCAGTTCCTGTGTAGTGAGGTTGATTGGCGTAAACTTTCTCTTTCAAATGGCCCTATAGGAAAAGATTGCTTGCTGGTAAATTGGGTAAGCTGGAGGCCTGCAATGTCTCTGAAACGAGAGATGATATGTTGAGGAAACATTCCTTGGGTGACTGCCATGGAATTTCATGCTGTGTGGGCGGTAGTGCCATCCTGTTAGAACCACACCAGGCATGTGTTGAATGACACTGATGAGGTTCATTATGAAGAAACATTTGCAACAGCAACATATATTGATCTGATGTGACTGTAACAGACTGACCATTAGCATTCTCAAAAAAGTACAGCCCAATGACTCCAAATATACTTATACAATTTTCATGCAACATAACATGGGTTTATTGCAGCCTAAAATATGAAGTTCTGCTTGTTAATATATCTGTTTAGATGAAAATCATCAGACATTAGCAGGTGGCCAGAAATTGCAGGTTTCTTCGATTAGTTGCAGCAATTGCCTGCAAACATCACTCTGATGATTTAAATTATGCGGATGGTGTTGTTGCATTACTTGCTTTTTATAGGGATGAAACATTAAATCCTCATGTAAGATGATTCCAGTAGTTCTGCAGGTTAAGTGTAAGGCAGTTGAATGATGACAAGCAGAACACTAAAACTCTTCTGCCATTCTGTTCATTTTCTGGGGTTCGCAGTCGAGGGTGATCAGACTACTTCTTGTTGACAATGTATGCATTAAACCTGAATTGCCTGACCCAGTTCAAACATGTGGGAACCTTTCCATTTTTCCAATTTGAAAATGCTATCGAAAACTTGTGTTACTGTAGTGGAACTGCTATTTTTGCTGGAAGCTTCCACAACAAAACAACAATGCTGCATCATCATTGAAGGCTTTAAACTGCTTTATTCAGCTATATGTATTTCTCTCTACCATGTATGAACTTTTTTCTGCATTATTTTTGAGAGTTTCAGTCTATTTAAAGAAAATCTCTATGAATTACAGTAAATTAATGTAAAGATTCTTCTTTTTTTACTTTTTATTTTTGTCTTTTAGTGTAATTTTGTGTTAAATATCTGCATTAAGAAGGAAGTCTAACTCGCTAGAAATTCAAGTTTAAAATAATGGTAGAGCCAAGTGGGTTTACTAGCAAACTATTACAGATTGTTTGTTTGTTTGTATGTGTGTGAACATTTAAACATGTTTTCTCAACACACGTTGTAGTCAAGTTTAATTAGATTGGAAGAAAATGATAATAAAGAGAATTATAACTGATCAATTTTATTTTCTATACTTAGTCTTCATGGCCAAATCTCTGTTGGATACTTTCATGCTCTATGCATTAAAACCATTATTAAAATCTTATTATGAATTATGTCATATAATCTCCTTAAGTTTAATGAGTAAAAATATATTTGATTACAATATAATAATTTGGAAACACTGACTTAAGTAAGTATTAAGTAAATTGTAAATATTAACATTTAATATTAAGTATTCAAAATCATATAATATTTAATGTGTTGGGTTTGTGGATCAACAAAAATATTTTCCCAAACAGTTAAATTATAATTATATTAATTATAGTTAATTATAATTTATCATTGATGCAAATACTTGACTAACCTGGAACATTTTTCTGTGAAGAATATGTATAAAAAATCATGAGAAAATTACTCAGACAAAAAGTTTTTAAAAGTTAATTATTATTGGCTGAAGTGTTCAAGGATTAGTTTTTGAAATTTTTTATTGCTATTTTTATTTTGTTATTTATGTTTTCTTAATTTTTATATTTTTAATTTTTTTTATTTATTATTATTGCTGTATCAATATTACAGTCTGTTGTTATAATTATATCTGATTCCATACATATGAAATTTATACTTAACTTTTTAATTTTTGCAAGTACTGTTTGATTTTAGCGTATTCATATAGTGTTATCAACCAGAAAATTATCAATGTTTAACTAACGGCAAGTACTTGCAAATATTTTGTTTTAACGTTGGATGAACTCAAGAACATTAATTGACACAATATAAAAATTATTTCTGTCAAAGTTTTAGCCAGTTAATTTGTTTTGTTGCTCTTATTTTTATTATTTCACTTGTCTAACTGGTGTACCTATTTTTCATGTGTAGTTATTTATTATCATACATAGTTAGCAGTATATGAGGGTAGGGTGAAAAGTTCTGAGCTTGGAAAAGAATAAAACATTTTTCTGGGTACATCTTATATATTGATTTATTTTTCAATGTGTTCCCCATTAAGGCTGTCTTAGCCCAGCATTCCACGAGAGCGCTTCTACCAGTTCGGTATGTCAATTTATCCAGCTCCTTAAAATAACCATCTACATCAGCAATAACTTCATTATTGGTCAAAGATCTCTTCCCTCCAAGCCATTTTTTTAGTTTAGGAAACAACATGTTTTTTAGGTTCAGGTGAATATGGAGGGTGTTGGAGTAATGCAATTTGAACTGTAATTTGTTGACTTTTGCCATTGCAATGGCTTAAGTGTGAGTGGGAGCATTGTCTTGTTGGAAAAGCGGTATTTTTTTGCCAAATGCGGTTGTTTTTCCGTAATTCATTGCTGAGATGCTGCAGTAGGGTCTCATAATATTCACCATTAATTGTTGCACCCTGAAAATTATTCCACTTGCACCCCAAAAAATTGTTACCATAATTTTTTCTGCGAAAAGTAATTTTCACTTTTTTGGAGCAGGTTGACATTTTTCAATCCATTGCTTTGACTGCTGTTTTGTCTCGGGAGTGTAGTAATGAACTCTGATCTCATCAATCACAAATTGATGTAAAAATTCCTCTTGATTATTGCTTGAAATGTTTTTTCAGCACTGTTTTTGATCAACTGAGCAAACATGACACCCATCTAGTGTACAGCACTTTTTCTATCATTTCTAGTTTAATCTCTTCAGAAGAGCATCCACTGTATGGTGGATCGCTATGATACCCATATAGTGTACAGCACTTTTTCTATCATTTCTAGTTTAATCTCTTCAGAAGAGCATCCACTGTATGGTGGATCGCTAGTACGTGTTCGACCCATTTTAAACTCTATGGCCCAGCATTTAACTGTTGTATATAATGGAGAAGAGTGTCTCCCAATGTTGCATCAAGGCCTTTAATAATTTTCTGTGCATGTAAGACTTTCAGAAATAAGTATCACTGCATGAATTTCCAGTTTTCCATTTTTCAAAACACTGCCTAATTCTCCACTTTCACAGATTGTAAATACTATACCAAGTGATGCAGTGACTTGAAACCCTTATAATAAATTAATTAAGAAGGAATCATGTGATACTGCCAAGAAATTAAGCATCTCTGTGAGGCCTAGAACATTACATTTGTAAGTGACAAAACAGTAATCAAAGCAACCATGATTACCATTGTTTTGAGAACATTGGTAGTAACTGTGGTAAATTGTTCTTAATATCATATATAATAGTTTTTTATTGAATTAGAACATGTACTACGTTATGTACAATCATCATCAATTTCCAATCAATTGGCCATTTGCTGTATGGATATTTCCCTTACATGAATGAAACTTGTTTGCAGTAAGTGGCTGAAGAGAGGTGTTTTGATGAATTAATGAAGAAAATATCTAAAATCATAGTTTTTATATTTTATAAAAAAAAGGCTTCAGATTAAGATAAAATTTTCATATAATCTATGATGATTGGTACATTAGTGTCTAATTTTTGAAAGAAGAAAAAAAAAATAAATTTTGTAAACAATTAATGTAAAAAAAGATAAAAATATTTTATACTGTTTTGTACATTATTTAAATTGATAAAAATTCAAAAATTCAGTAATTAAAAACAAAATGATTTAAAAATATGTGAAAAATGTTGTATTCTGTTTACAGAGATATAAACACAAACTATTATAGGTATACTACAGTTTAAGTCAAGAAATTAATGTGTTAATAAAATGAGTAAGAATTTAATATTATCAAACTTTTTTTTTAGATATTTCTGTCCTCTTTATCTATTTATTTTTAGTTGAAAATGTTTAGTTTGCCTAACTAAAAAGAAGTTAAATAGTGTGTTTATAAAATTTATGATTAATAAGTATAATTGAATAGCTATCTAGTTGCTTATAAATATTAATATTATTGGTTTTTAACATTTTGTACAATAAAAAAAAGTCAAATTTTTTTATGTTACCGATTGGTATTTGTTCTCTCTTGTAAGATTTTGCTGTAACATATTCTCTAAATTATTCAATTAGTGGTATTTGGGGTAGTTTACCCAGTGCTTATTCTTTAATTTTTGTTAGATGTTGCATAATTTATTGATTTTTGATTTAGATTAATTAAATGTTTAAGTGAGAGAATGAGTTAATGAGTCATGTTTTTATGAATACAAATAATAATATGAATAAATCCAGAAACATTGAAATATTTCCACTACAAGTTCGTTTGGTTTGGTACTACATTTTGCTACTGGAATTATTTACTGGATTTTTTTTATCATTCTTTTTAAAGGAAATAATGTTTTAATTTTTTTAAAGGAACATTTGGAACGATGGGTGTTGGCCTTGGTTTTGCAATTGCTGCTGCTTTATGGTGTCAAGATTTTTCACCAAAAAAGCGTGTATTGTGTGTTGAAGGAGATTCTGCCTTTGGATTTTCTGGAATGGAAGTTGAAACAATGTTTAGGTAAGTAGTTATTCTGTGTTCCATTTTATTAATTGACCATTTTGCATCAGCGATAAAGAGGATGAGTAACTTCATCATCAGTGAGTTGGAAAGCTTTTCCCTTTTCTTTTTGATTAAATTATTCTTTGATGTCCAAATGTTGTAATCTGTAAAGTAGACTGAGCTGGCTTCGCTGTTCCAGTAGTAGTTTTTTTGCGGAGTAAATGATTTACATACTGAAGAAAAAATTTAAACCACAATTTCTATAAGATTTTTTTATTGATATTCTATCCACTATCCATGAATATAATCAAATTAATTAAAACTTTTTTTGACTTAATACATGTTACTAGTGACACTGCATGGATGTTGGATAATGTTGCCGAACAATAAAAATACAGTAAAATACAGTATAGTAAAATAAAATAAAATATATTACAGTACATTAAAGTAGAAAAAATAAAAAGATTATTATCCTACATAGTAATTAGGTAGTTTATAAAATATGTTGTTTGTCTGGCAATTCTCAGCTTGAATGAATAAATTTCTTGGTGAACCAACTCTTGAGCATGCCATATATAATTGACCAAAACAACTGTTTTCCTATAGTAATCCAGCAGTGTTTAGGGATTATCCTTGTGATATGTTGATTGTCATTGCGTGTATGATATTCTTAAAGGGAATTGCAAACTTTTAAATTGAAATGAAAGACTGGTTGAAATTATTAGAATCCTTGGTATGAAAATATCTTCTTCTATATTTTTTTCAGCAAGAAATGTTGCTTCTATGATATTTCGTGATAAATTTTTTATATTTAGTCAAGCGCCATTGCAAAGTTTTGGTGGCTTCAGATTCTGTCAGAGCATAACAGTAGTTCCTGTCTCTAGCTCCAGGTGATATGGTGGCATTCTGTTGATGTTAATGGAAATCAGAAACTCTGTTGGATACAGAACTTATTCATCTTACTCCATTATAGTATCCGTAGAAAGAAAAATCTTTGTTGATCTCGGAATGAGTTTCATAATATTAGAATTTATAATGTTAAAGTTTTCATTGTAAGGTGCCAAAATTGCCCTTTCTCGAATCCAGTGTTGATTTTTGTACTTTGTAGTCTTCAGAAAAATTCAGGAAAACTCTTTCAATTAATTTATTTGATGAAACACAAAAATTATTGGGAAAGGTGATAGAATTATCAAACTGATGAATTCAATTTCTTATTCTTAATAGTTGATTGGCAAATTTTTTAGCTTTGCAGTCATGAACTCTGTTAGTTGTAAGCGATAGTACCATAACTTTTCCCCAAAGATGTGAACTCTTTAGATACATGTCAATTTCATCAGCTGCTGTTGATTTTGGTATAACAGGAAGGGTTTGTTGGAAATCTCCTGCAAGTAATAATACTTTCCCTACAAAAAGAGCTCCAAACAAAAGTCCATCCATTAAAAATGTGTTCTTAGGTTTTTGAAGATTTCCTGGTCTTCTGTTCTATATGGCATTTACTCAGTCTTCCACAAATTTGGAAGTCATCCAAACATTCTTGTGGGCATGCATTATCACTTCATTGAAAAATTTCTTGTTTTTGGGCATTGTTTCCTGTTTACTGCAATATTAATCAAGTTGAACTGTTAGGATCAAGACTGCAAGGTTGGAATTTACTTCAAAAATGTTTCAGGCTTTCGAAGCCGACAAAAAGAACTCTCTCAGTACTTTATTGATGAAAATTATTTGTTTTATTGCACAAATATTGATGAGCTTATGTTGCACTTAGTACAAGTTCCTAAACCTGAGGACTGGTGCCTTTTCATAGATTCGTCTCAAGTATAGCTTAAATGTGGTTGTACTATACAATGATAACAAATATCCTTCAATACCAATCGCTTATGGTATTAATTTGAGAGACGTATGTTGTGATGAAAGATGTTCTTGAAAAAATGAACTATAAAAAACATAGCTGGAACATATGTGGTAATTTAAAAGTTATAGATATTTTGTTAGGCTATACTAAGAACATGTGTTTTCTTTGCAAATGGAACAGCTGAGCTAGGGATAAAATTATGTTACCAAAGAGTGTAAGAAATGAGACAACTTAACTTCAAATGGGAAAAATACAAGCCCTTAGTTGAACCCAAAAAAATATTTTTACCTCTCTCCATATCAAGCTAGGGCTAAAGAATAATTTTGTAAAAGCAATGAGGAAGGATAGTCTTGGATTTTTGTACATCAGGCAGAAATTTCTGAATGTAGTGAAGGAAAAATTAAAGAAGCAATATTTGTTGGTCCACAAATAAAGAGAGTTGGTCAAAGATGATGTATTTAACTCAGTGTTAAATGTAGAAAGTGCAGCTTGGGCTTCATTAAAGGCTTTTGCAAAAATCCGACAATTACTGCGATATTGTTAATCAACTTTTTACTTCATACAGAGCTGTGAGATGTATTATGACTTTGAAAATACATTTTCTCCATTCACATCTGGATTTTTTCCTGGACATCCTTGGAGACATAAGTGATGAACATGGTGAATATTTCCCCCAAGACATTTCAGTGATGGAAAGCCACTATAAAGGGAAATGGAATACTAACATGCTAACTGATTACTGTTGGACATTAATTGGGGATGTACCTGATGCTATTTGTAAAAGAAAAGCATCAGTGAAATCATTCTAACTCAGGTATGGCCATGCAAAATTATAAATTTTACAGATTTTAACTACATTTTTCCTTAATCTTTTTTGAAGCATAATTTATTTAAAACTAAAAAAATTGTATTTACAGTTCTGTAATGTAAGCAAAAAAAGCAATTCAAGTAGTGGTATCATTTGGAGAAACATTAAAAAATTTATTTTTGTCCTGTGTAATCCCAGGCGGTATGATCAGCTAACCCCAGCCACTGTATTATGAAGCTTTTCAAAGACCATGTAAGAAAAGAATATAAAAAATGCTTGTTTTTGAGGAAAATTTTTTGAAAAAGAATACAAAATATTAAAAAAAATTAAATACTAAAAGAATACAGAAAAATAAAAACAGGCAGTTGGGAGTGGGTTTCTATCGCCTGGTATAAAATAACTAGATGTTCCTTTAAAAAATGCTGCATTACAAATGCCATGGATAAAATAGAAGAAACTTAATATGAGATATTGATGACTTGACACTACTTTCAGAGACAGTAGTGATAGTGCAAGTGAGTGTTTATGTGATTGGAATTAATATTTATTCAATGTAAATTATCTTCATGGAATTATTTTATGTATTATTTAAATTCTGTTTTTGTGAAAAAAGGTTCCAACTTTTTTTCACAAAAACCTTTTGGAAATTTATGGTGATGGCTTAGATTTGAGGAATATGGTAGTTGTTAAAAATCACATGATTTTCCATCTTTGAGATGCTTATGTGCATTATAAATATTGCTGACAGTTGACTACCATAAATACTTTATTTTGGTTTCTTTTCCAAATTAGTGGTTTAATTTTCCAAATCTATAGATGCAATGTTTAAATAGTTAAATTAAAAATTTGATTGCTTTATGTGTGTCATTTTTTGGCTGATGTTTTGTGAATGAGCTGTCTTTTAACCATATATAAAATTTATTGCAATTCTCACATTTAAGTTTGTAATTTTCATTTTCTTTTCAATCAAGATAGATGTTTTAGCATCTTTTGAATATTATTTGTTGTTTAAAATGCTTATGTTGTGTCAAAATTTATCAGAGCACTGAAAAAACTTGTAAATTTTATGAATAATGATTTAATACTAAATACACTGAACATTTTAGTATAATCAGTATCGGGTATCTGAGAATTATCTGTACAACTTTGATATTGAGTAAATAACTTATTTATTAAGATACAAACACAGGTTGTATGAATTTAGAAACATTAAAAAATGAGGTTTTTTATGCCTGTAATTAAAAACACTCAATGTCGATTAATAATCTGCAAGATATCCAAATGGTAATCAATTTCATGCCATGTTTGTTGCAACATATTCATATCTTATGAATTCGAATGCATTTAAGGTCATCAATGTTCATTACACAAGTTTTATATATAATGTATACAAAACTGCACATGTCCAAGCCAGTGATTTGGGAATGCATTATTGAAGGATTCACGCACTGATAAACTCCAATGTGGCAGTGCTCCATCTTGTTAGAGTATGATTTCAGGTTGTGTAACTCTTTAAGCTGAGGGTAAACAAACCTTTCTAACAAGTTCAGATAGATATTTGCATTAACTGCCGCTTCCGCAAAGAAAAAAGTTCCAATCACATGAAGCAGTTTTCACCAAGCATTAATTTTTGGGCTATCTCTAATACGATCAGTTATAAAATGTGGGTTCTCTGATCCCCATATTTAAACGTTCTGAGTGATCACTTTTCCAGACTCATGAAACGTAGTCTCACTAAGAACATAACTTTTTTAAGGTACCACAATCATCATTTCCACAGCAAACTCCTATCTAGCAGTGTGATATTGTGGTGTAATGTACTGTTATATTTGTAATTTATTAGGAACAATTAATTATTTAATCAAAACATCTGAATGGAAAATTTAACTTGTGTGCTGCACTCAAAGTTGAAAGGCTGCAAACGAAAGACTGATGAATGAACTCCATTTTTTCATATGATGTTCCTGTACCCTTCTTATGTTCAACACTGCTAGTTTGTTTGAATTTATGATATCACAAGTGAATACTTGTTCTAGAGGGTGGCTGTAAGTTGTACAGAGTCCTAAAATTGCATCGAGCTTGTGTGTCTGATTTTGTTTCAATAAACCACTTTACTCATTGTGCTTTCATGGCGACTGATATATGTAATCACAGCGCTATCTAGTGTTTGGTAAGGTAAAGTTTATGTGTTACCTGTTAAGAGCCTAATCATTTATTAATAGGACTATTACTTTTTTTCTAATAAGACATCAAAGTTGTTCAGATAATTCTTGAAGACCTGGTATTTCTTTAGCTACAAATTTTCAAAATCTCTAGTATATTTTGATCTCCCTGTATTTATTTATTTATTACTTACTATAAAAATGTAATATTCTTCAAATGATAAAGGATTATAATGTAACAAGGATAGATATTTTTTTTAAAGATAATTGGCCTGATTGCTAGTTCATTTCATTTTTAAATATAAAATAACTTTTTATTTATTTTAGTTTCTCTTACAAAATTATTATTTGAATTACTTTAGAAGCATTGAACGATTTTTCTGCATTTTTTATTTTTTTTTCCTTTATGTTATATCTTTTTTAGATATAAACTTCCTGTAGTCATAATTATTGTTAACAACAATGGAATATATAGTGGACTGGACAAAGAAGTGTGGAATGAGCTCATAAATTCTGGAGATGCAACTAAATTGTAAGTGCTGTTTTTTGTTTAAATTTAATAGCTCTTAATGTAGATGTTTTGTAGTAGTTTGAAAAATATTGTTTTATATTATGCTGTACAGAACGGGCAGTGTGATCAAAGCACTTTGTTGATTTGTATTCCATTGTATATTTCTGGAAAATTGAAAGTGATGTATTTCATCTATGTTTATTTCAGAATTAATGTAAGAAATTTTTTTAATGAAAAATATTAATTTGTACATTTCTTTTTTATTTGTTACTTTTAAGTGACCTTCTATTAACTGAGGTTATTAATGCATTACTGGTTTAATTCATACATTTTCTAGATTCTGGCTGGGAATGGAATTCAGGACCTTCCATATACAGGTTAGCACAGTATCACCTGTGCCAATGGGTGGTTAGTTTGTAAATGTGTTAGAAAATGTTAATAGTTGAAACAAATTTCTGAAATAAGTCCTTTGGTTTCAGGGTGCCACCTACTAGTCTTACACCATCTATTCATTATGAGAAAATAATGTCACTGTTTGGAGGAAAGGGCTTCTTTGTAACTACAGTTCCTGATCTTAAAGATGCTGTTAAAGAAGCATTTAAGGTAAAATAAAATGTATAAGTTAGTTTGCTAATTTTATTTAAAATTAAGTATAAATACTTTTTTCCACTTAATTAAAGTTTTTTTAATAAGTGACTAGATAATCCACCTTTTTGCTAAATTTGTTCACACTAGTAATTAATAGCTTTAAATGCAATAGAATGCTTTAAAGCATTTGTTTGCACAATGTTCGTCTTAGTTTATTACCTCGATTTGGATTAATTATTCGCTGATTCAATAAAATAAATAACATTCCTTATATATTTCACATAATATTTTATTATAATCTCTAAATTTCTATTTTATATTGTATGTTAATTACTTATTTTATACAGATGCATTGTTACAATATTCATATAAAATATCAGCTGTTAACAAAGCCAACTGAATATTGACAATTCAATTAATTTATAAGTAAGAACTAGACAGTTGTAGTTTTATTTTTAACACACACAAAAAGAGGAAAGGAATGAATTATAACATTTTTTATGGAGCTCAAATATCATGTATGAATGTTTTAATTGTAAAGATATTTCTTACCAGTAAACGTAAGTAGATAATTGGCACCAATGAAGTGTGGAATAATGTAATGTAGTGTGTAATAGCTGGAATAGTATAAGGTGGGTAAACTGCGGTGGGTGAATAAAATTTTCTGCTATTGGTAAAACAAAGCAATATACATCAGACAGAACGTTATGATAAATGCCATATCTTGCTCATCTCTTCAGTTAACATTGTTTTTTGTATAATTTTTTAGCTGATGTTTCTGTTTTAAACTCACATTAAAATATAAAAAGTCAATGGCTGGACTTTTTTTTTTTTTAATTTTCCCTAACGCTATTGGCTTAATTTTACCTAAACTTTGTTTCAAAATGTTTTATGTAGTATATTAGCATTTGTAGTATATAATGTAAGTTTTATTTCAAATAACAGTGTCATTATGGTTGTAAGTGAATTTCTTTTTAATAAAAGTTGGACCTTATTATAGTAGCGGTGTTCATAATTTTATGGTAATATTAGTGCCTAATGATTCATAAATGGAATGAAATTAATTATATTAACATCAATATTTTATCATAAAACTAATAATATTGCAAACCTTGTTGATTTTACACTGTTTTAGATTTGACTTAAAAAAAATCTGATGTGGACATTGCATGACTTCCTTGTATGCCTATTAAATTACATATACATTTTAAAATAAATTAGTACATAAAATTTTATTTCATTAATAACTTCTGATATTTTTTCATATTTTTTTTTTTATTGTTATTGATTTGTAAAAATGTTTTTACAATCAGAGGTTAATAATTATTAATAGATCAAAATATTTAAATTTAAAAAAAAAAGTTAAAAGTCTGATTTAAAAATCTACGTGCCTTCCCCTTGTAAGAACCAAATATTTTTTTATTTGGCTATAACTCTTGAACCAATGAAAATAAGTATGACTTAAGTCCAAAAAAGTTGGGCTTTTTTTGGACACTTTGGTCCAGTTGATTGCAATCATAATGGGATATGCACAACTAGATGTTACAACTGTCCTAAACAAAATTTCAACATCCTATGGCTACAGATGTCATGCTGATTGATTCTATTGCAATCTGAAAACCGAAATTTTTCACCATCACAATAATTTAGTTATTGTGATGGTGATGGTAACATATATATATTATGGAGAATAATGGTTCATAGTAATCATAAATTTAGGTGTTTGATTGCAATTTAAGATCAGATATTAAGTGTTGAAAAAGTTATGCTATAGCAGAGCAGAACATAAAGAATACCATTGGAGTTCATCTGACAGTTATTTTTTGATAATACCAAAAATTAAATTAATAATAATTGAATACATAATAAGTGTTATAATGGTTTTTATATTTTCTTTTGTGAATTCTGCATTTTTAAATCAAATTTTTCTGTTCATTGATTTAATATCAGATTGATAAATTATATTTGTAATACTAAACGAGGGTTGACTGAAAAGTTTTGAGCCTAGCATAGAAAGATGTATTTTTTCTGTCAAATGTAGTTTTCAACAAAGTTTCCTTTCAAGTCAATATACTTTTTCCAGCAATGCTCTAACCTCTTTAACCCTTCTAAATAGTAGCTGTCTTTCTCTCTCGCAATTTGTGAATTTTAGCCATGGCAATCGTCAAAGTATGAGCAGGCGCTGTCCTGATGGAAAGCACTTTTTTCTTCTTCAAATGTTTTGCAAAGTAATGATGTGTGATACTGTCTCGTTAGTTTTACTTTTTTGAAGATAATCAATAAACAATACTATCCCAAAAAACAGTTGCTATCACCTTCCTGGCCGATGGAACCGTCTTTGCCTTTTCCAAAGTAGGTTACCCTCTGCAGTCCATTGTTTTTCAACTGTTGTTTCATCTCAGGAGTGTAGTGTTTCATCACGGTTATGAATCGATGCAAATCTGACTAAATTTAGCTTAAACTGCTCAGCAGGGCCTTGGAAATGTTCATTCGAATGTTCAGGCATCAGCTAATTTATGACAAACACGTTCTTTCAGTATGCCCTGTGCTATCTCTCTAACCTTAATTTATCGGTCGTCCAGTATCATTTGGTGAACTTTTTCTATGATATATGTATGTGGTGGATGCAGTCTTTGGCTGTCCCAGATGCTCATTATCAATGAAGCTGGTATGACCATGTTTAAATTCAGCTGCCCATCTTTTCACTGTGGCGACGCAGTTCCCATAAACAATGTCCAACTCTATTTCAATTTGCATACGTGTATTGCCTTTCAGCAAATATTTAATCATGGCATGATATTAGATTTTTCCATTTTCACAAAAACACTGACGATGACTTGCTCAAATGTCAAACAACTGAGCATCCAAAATGACTGAAATTTTAATGAGTACTTTCAACGCATACACAATTCTCTAACTTTTGTAGCCGAGTACTGCCATCTTCATGTTGAGGCTCAAAGCTTTGTCACACCGTTTAAACCGAATTCTATTTTGAAGCTGTAGACTGTTGACTATTTAATTTTCTTTGGTACCCCTTCATGAAAAGATAACCTGTAAAATGAGATTAAGATTAACTTTAGAAAAAATGAAGTCTGCTTGTGTGAAAATGGATTACCACACATAAACCCCCAATTTTGGAGTTATTTCTTTATATATTTTTTCTTATTACATAACAGTACCGATTTTCTAGTGAAACTTTTTGAAGTATGCAGGGCTTACTGTGTTGATGAGTATGACTCCTTCCCCCCCAAGATTATGAATTCCCTCTTCTGGCTACTAGGATCCACTTAATCTGGGGTTAGTTCTCATTGCTTAGATGTTCTATGTCACTGCTTTGATCGTCGTTCAATTCAGCGTCACAGTTCACAACCACAATAATTAATATATCCATTTCCTTGTCAACTACATAATTTTCAGTGTCTCAGATTTAATATGTTCACAAAGTTTCCAATTTTCTGCACTATAAGTCTGAAAGTTTCAGACAAATTTTTTTTCTTCTTCTAAAGGTGAATTGAGCTCAACCACTTGTTTTTCTCTATTGCAAAAATTATTAAAATTCATGGAGTCATGATAGTCTCTCCTTTTTTCTCCAGCTTTAAATATTAATGGTCCTTAAGTATATTTATCATCGATTTTTTTTTAATGGAAATTCCATCTTGGATATAGTACATAACATAAATAGATTATGTTCGAACCAACTTTTCTGTATTTGCATATATTCTGCAATTTACATATCCGCCATGCTGCAATGTCTGACTGTCGAAAACTAAGCTTTATTATTAATTTTTGTAGTCCTGACTACAGTTGATGACGTCATCTTTTTGTGCTCACACAGTTTCTATGAGGGGTTGAAAACTGTAATTGACCCTTGGCAGAGGATTCTTCTCTGAGATTTTCTGTACTGTTCTTTCAGAAATACCCATTATCTCCACTGTCATGTTAATGACAATGTCAGGTGAATTAACTTATTTTATGCATTCAAAATATTAAGCTACATTATATACAATTTCACATGCTTGACCTTTTAAAGGTCTTTCTGATACGCTTATACAAATAGTGGCCGAATCGCTTGTTAATGAACTTTATTTGACAAAAATCTGGTAACTTATTTGACAAAAATCTGGTAACTATTAACAGAAAAATGTATTTGTAATAAATGGTATTAAAGAGAAAACAGAAAATTTAATATAGTTTTAGGCTAGTTATAAAATGACTTTTATACATTTATATTAGAAGACACACAAATACCTACACTCACAGGCCACAAGTACAGACTAAGACATGTTTTATATAACCCACATAAATCCTAATTGAGTAATTAACTGCCGATAATTCTAACAACCTCCTAGTTTTGTGTCAGTAAATTATGTATTCATCACAATCAATAAATTATATTGTCTCTGAACATAAATAAATTAATCACTGGAATCTGATTTTAGTTGCGAAATACATTATAGTTATTTGTTTATAAACAAATTTTATTTGTAGTTTATAAACAAAGATGCATCCACACATGTTTTTGTAGCCTAATTATTAAGGCTGAACAATTATTAAGCCTAATGACTGAACAGCATTTTGCAATGAACACTTTGTCTATAAAATATTCTTTAGTGGATTATAAACAATAAGGAATTCAAAGAGCTTACTTAAACTAATGGATTAATAAAAGTTATTTCTGCTTTATTAATTAAATGTGCAGTATTTGGTAAATTTATTTTTTATTCACATTAGAAAAAATAGAAAGTAGTGTGGAAAACCTGACCGGAATTATGCATGTTGTTCAGTAGTAGATTTCATAGGTACTTAATTTTATTACAATGTGTTGCTTTGAGCCGAGTAGAGAAGTATCGGCAACCATCCTTATGTGCATGTGATGGATGCATAGTATCGGCAACCATCCTTATGTGCGCGTGTGATGGATGCATACTTCTTTTTTTTTAAATTTGCTTTGAAAATATTTTGACATGAAATTTTTTGGGATGGTATTACTCCTAACAAAATTATTCCCTATTACACTTAACAAAAGTTAAAAAAATTGAATCTTTTACTCATTTGGGTAAAGTAATTGTTGTATGTCATGCCACAACAATCAGTTGTGGCATGATAACATATCTACTATTTATTATAATCTGATAAAAGGAAATCTATATTTAGCAGATAATAAAATCTATGATTTCCTTTTTTTCTAAAATTGGTTTACTTTTATTTCTAGATTGTGGATCAGCCTACTGTTATTAATGTTATGATCAATACAAGTGCAGATCGAAAACCACAGACTTTTAATTGGCTTACTGAATCTAAGTTATAACTTACTGAAGCTAAATATAATCTAAGTTACTCAGGAATTGTGTATGTTTTTATGTTATAAGAGTTAAGAAAGGGGGCTTAGGCTATTAAATGCAGTTTGTTATAATTTTCTCCTGGATAAGAAAATTTGACTGTAATCAGAATAATTGATATATACACTTAATATACAAGATGTTACCATTAATTGTCATTACAAGAGGATCAATAAATAATAGTAAAACCAGTTGATGCTTCATATCTAGGCACCATATCAGTATTTGGGGTCCTGATATGCACGTAAATAGTAAACAACCTTTTATTTTCTTAACGATTATGTATATGCCATCCTCCTTACTGGTTATATAATTTTGAATAAATAAACCTGCCTGCCTTAATTTAGAATGAAATACTACTAATCAATCCTTCTAAATCAATCTGTAATGCAAATTAGATTTATAAAAAAATATAACTTGTAAATATAACAGTTTTCTATTTACAAGTTTTTTCTCTTCTTAAAAAAAGGAAAGGAAAAATACTCTGAAATGTATAAATAATAAAATATGCCAATGTATGTAAAATCAAGCAAATAAAGAACCCAGTGAGTTGACATTAAAATAAAGTTTTTAAATGCTTGATTTGCGCATAATGATTGAATATTAAAGAAGGAACTTTCTTTCATTTGCACATACTATTATTAAGTTGAACCACATAATCTAATCATCTGAAGATATAATAACAGTTAGAATAAAAAAATGACTGGCTTTGGATGTTCTGATTTTTGACAATTGTATGGTTAATTTATATGGATTTTTTTTTTATCATATCGGTCATCTTTTCATAGGATATGCATAATGGGATTAAGGCAATTAGGTTAAGCTGAAAATAAAAAAGGCTACAGCTTTTTTATAGTTTATGTAATTCATTTTGTATTACTTTATATAATATCAAATTTTATTTTCTGTACAAGTTAATAAAGTTGCAATCACAGATTGAAGATTTCATTGTACCTTAACCTCTACTTAACTCATTACCTAATTAAATTAAGTTCCAGAAATGTAATTGTACCTGCATTTCTTAAAATGAAACATTTATCCTTTTTTGTGATTACAATACACATTTATTATTTTTTTAGTTTACAAATTTTGATACAACTTATATTCATCTGACTTATAAAGTTTATTTTTATTTTTAGATTTCTATAAGTGCAGGTTAGTAGATTATAATTCAAAACCAGTTTAGCTTGAAACCCACTGTTCTTGTTTAATGACCCTGTGTATGAATTTAACAGCTTGTGTTTTAGAATGTGTGATTATTAATTTTCCAGCTCAGGTCACAAATGAAAATTATATGTGGTTGTTGATTTGATGCAATTCCAAGAGAACTGTTACACTCTTCAAATATGGTTCTACTCTTCAGCTACAATTTACTTTTAATAAATAAATTACTTTTTATTTAATAAATATTTAGCGACATGTTAGCTTTAAACCATATTGCATTTTCTTTCATAATCACTATTCACTGTAACACAGAACCAATTCAATCAGTTCTCTTGGGCAGCAAATCAACAACCACATATAATTTTTATTTGTGACCTGGACTGGAAAATTAATAATCACACATTCTAGAAAACAAGCTGTTAAATTCATAAAATGAGTTTATGAAAGAGTGTACATCTTTGAAAAAGAACAGGTAATTGAATGGGAAATGAAAGATAATTTGCAATATAAAAAATATAATAACAAACATCCATTTCCTTATTTCTTCAGAAAAATTAAGTTCTTCCATGGACTACATATGCATTTCCTTATTTCTTCAGAAAAATTAAGTTCTTCCATGGACTACATACAAATCATCTCAATACTTTAAACAATTTATAAAAAATGGAATATTAGTTTTGAATCACAATATTAGTTTAGTTTTACTTCACTCTCATTATCAAATAAGTTTCTCATTCTTCTCATTCTTTAAATAAGTAATTAAAACACCACTTACAAAAAAACACTTCACTTACATATCAACATTCTTTAAATAATTAAAACACCACTTACAAAAAAACACTTCACTTACATATCAACATTCTTTAAATAAGTAATTAAAACACCACTTATAAAACACTTCACTTACAAAACATTAAAACATAAAAATTAATACAAAAATAAAATAATAAGCATAAGCAACTACAAATAAAAACCGCACATATGTATATGAAAAACCACACATATTGTTTGAGAGGATTAATTCTATAAAGTTAGCGTGACTTGGTATTACCCAACTCTGAAAACTCATTGCGTTGGGTTCTTAATTTATTCAAAACTTCATTCATATACATTTTCTGTAAAAAAAATACAATAAAAAGTTAAACCTTGCATAAAAAAACACACCTTAGAATATTTTCTGTTAAGGCAATAAGTACAGAACAGCAGATCCTGCAGGGGTTGTGATTGTGAGAGAGAGAGAGTGAGGGGGAATGTTTATTGTTTATCTGATGTCTGCCATATTATAAATTTCTCTACAATGTTCAAGAATTAGTTTTAAAAGATCTATTTGTTTTTCCTACATAAATACCATTACAGTTGCGACATTTAATTTTATAAATTTCACAAATTGTTTATATTATTTTTTTGTAAATATTTTATTACGTGGTTATTAGGTTTGTATGATGGTTAAATATTTCTTTTTGTAAGTTTTAATTAAGTTTTCAATGATATTCTAAGTGCATTATACTTTATGGTATATATTTTCACTTTTTTGTATCTTATTATGTACTGGTTGTCAGGTAGTTTATCAAAAACATTTTCAACTGCTATAAGTTGAAGTGTGTATTTTGATTGCTCTGTTAATAACCATAAAATTATATATTACTAGGTGTAAGTTTCCTATATACTAATTTTTCAGATTGGTTGCCCACATTTATTTCATTATTACTGGGTTATATATAATGAGAATACAATCAACATGCCATTTCCATATTGAAACTAGGATATAAATAAATGTTTATCTGAATCATATATATATATTACTTACAATTATTTTTTTTAACTAAGTTAAATTCTTTAACCAAGAGAGATTTTTAAGTAAATTGATCTGACAGTTTCAATCATTATGGACAGTGCAGTCACAGGCAGCCCCCTTATTAGGAAACACCGAAATGACTAAAAGCACAGCTCTGACATCATGGAGGATATGATAGATACTAACAAAATTGATGATAAAAGAAACTGAGATAAGAAAAAAAGGGATGGGTGGTGAGAAAGAAAGGATGGTCTACCCATCCTATTAATTTACCATCTTGCATGTATTTGTTATTATTTAGTGACTATTGTTTTATTAAAATTGCCACTTATTGAAACCGCACTTTGGATATGAGTATTTAAAAACTTCATGTTCAAAGCATTTTTATTTTAAACTGACACATCAGCAGTTTTTGTCAGTCTGGTAAAAGCCATCTTGTGAACTGATGACCTGTGTTGTTTATTTTAAACTGACACATCAGCAGTTTTTGTCAGTCTGGAAAAAGCCATCTTGTGAACTGATGACCTGTGTTGTAGAGTGCATCATAGTTTTCCACCTTAATCTGTAGTTTCCTATATTTACAATCTTATCTATGGTTATGAGGCAAGTACCACACAATCCCAAAATTGATAAGCCAATATTTTAGTGTGCTGAAGACATTATGGTGCAGGATTGTTCTTGCCCATAAAATATTATAATGGATCTTATAATTAAAAATTTGTAATAATTGTATTACAAAAATATGATACAGAAGTAATCTCTTACATTACAAATTATTTCAATGATTTTTTTTTTTTATTAGAGCAAAAACTCACCTTGTAATTAATAATACTTTCTCTATACAAATCCATAAATTCACTAACTGTTAAATCTTCCTCCTTTTTATTAATCTTTACAAACAGACAATCTGGAGAATGAGATGCATGCTCAGCTCTGAAATAGAAAAAAATTATTTTTTTTGCAACATGCAACTGAATTATTTCTTTCCTTTTAATCTTGTAACAAGTAGAACACAGTTTGAGGACTGTGTTCAATAATAGTTATTCATCGTAAGACAAATAATAAATTCTATCTTATTAACAAAGACATGCCTAGCTCGCTTGTCTGTGAAAAAACCTTTGAAAACATTAAATTTACTAAAGGTTTTTTCATAAATAAACAAATGATTTAACTGATCATCCTATTATGACTTTTTTAATTCTCTGTTAATATAATGTGAAGTTATCCTTTAAGAAATTTTAAACGTTTCTTTCATAAAGTCATCAAAATTAAATTATTGCCTTTAAAGAAGTGTAATTTTTATATGCAGAGGAATTTATTTATTTTCCAGTCGATTGATTCATTCATTGAAAATGACTATCATTGATATGCAAGTAGAAAAAACAGCATTAACAGTTACTGTCTAAAACAGCATAGCTTAGCTGAATAAAGAGAATTATATTTAATTAATTATGGTTAGCATTATATTCTTAAAAAACTAATTTTTTTAAATGCTACTTCCATAAAGTTGCAGATGTAGGAAAATAAGGATATAGTTTTTCAGCAATCGATGAACTTTTTTATATCGCTTTACAATGGAAAGAAATATAGTAAGCCCACAAAAAAGGAAAAAATTTCCTCGTAGGTGAACAAAAAATTTTTATATTTATTTTTCTCACAATAGATGCTGGAAATGTCCTCCTTCTGTTGCTACACATGCCTCATGTTAGTTGCTACTTTTCGGATGATTGCTGCACTATGCGGGATATTTCACCTTCAATGTTGGGTTTGAGTTGGTCGATTGCGTGAGAGTTGTTCTTATAGACATTATCCTTCAGATGTCCCTAAGGAAGAGTCTGGAAGTTAAATCTAGTGATCTAGGTGGCCACAGTCCACCCTACTGTCCTACTGCCGCCAGCAGTCTCATTCATCAGCCTTTAACAGTGCCATGAATGATGTCCTGGTAATGTTCAGCTGTTATCATCATTTCTTTGAAAAAGATTGAGCCTACAATTCTTTTCTGCAAAATCGTACACCAAACTCCAACCTGTTAATGTAACAGGGTCTCACAGGAAATGTGAGGGTTTTCTGAACTCCAGTATCTGTGATTCTGGCTGTTTACATACCATGCTTCATCAGAGTAGAAAACACCTAAGATCCAAAAAATATTGTGAGTAAAACACAATAACTATTGACAGCACTTTCCCCTATCAGGTTGAATCTCATACACAATGAATGCGATACAGACAGAATTTCGGTTTTTCTGTGGCTCTGTGAACACTCCTGTAAGACATTCTGGTTTGTTGACAGTTTTTGTGTTGACTTTTTCTTTGAATAGCAAAGATGCACGGGTACTTTTTAAGGACACATCACTTAAAACTGTAGGTCGGCCAGACCATTTACATACATCCACAACCAGTTTCTCTAAATTGAGTGACTATGCGTAAAGTCATTGATTTATTAGGCATGTGCGATTCAGGAAAGCTACCCTAAAGTCTTCCTGATATCTTAAACTGTGATTTAAAATAACTTTCAGTAATGAATACACATACTGTTTCAAAAAGGAGGGAAATTACTCTTCTATCACAAGGTCATCCGTTGCCAACACATACATTCCCGTCAGCAGAAAAATCGAATTTACCTTTGCAATATGTTTTAGAATGTAGGGTTGCTTATCATTTGGCTTCCTCTGTATAAATGATTATTTTTATTAAATAATGCCTGTAGTTTAAATAATAACCCAGACAGAGTTTGTACTGATAAAGATAAAACATGAGGAATCAGAAAACAGGTAATAATGCATGACTGTGCTGATTATGTCAGGGAAGGCAGTGGAGTAAGATGTGTACATTGTCATAATAGCATTATGGAGTAAATAGAGATGTATATTAGTTGTACAGTTCAAAAGTAATAAGAGAAGTGTTAGTTGTACAGTTCAAAAGTAATAAGAGAAGTGTCGAGCTGAAAACAAGCGTTTCAACTCCGTTGGTAACAAGGAACATAGAAAAGACATCTTCAAACTAATCGGAAATTAAAACTTCCTGGAATTCAATTGTAGTGGAGGATTTATGTTGCAGGATCTAATACTTTCATTATAACCTGCAACTAAAGCAAAAGCACGCAATGGGTGACCTGAAGGAAAAAACACTAATCTTAAAAAAATCAAAGAAAATATGCTTGTAAGTTTCTTCTTTCCTCTAAAGAGTACAGGATCTTTATAAGTTTTAATAGTGTGGAACACTCTTTTTTGGATTTATATTTATTCTTATTTGGATTTTTATTTATATGATTTGAAAAGAGTCAACAAGAGATGTAAATATACATACATGAGTATGGAATGAAGGGATATTCAACAAGCAGATGAAGTTAGAAAATTTAAAAAGACAGCTAGAAAAAAGAAAAGAAAAAATAGAAAAAAAAATTTAAAAAGAAACATAGAATAAATATTATTGGGGTATTCCATTTTAATTAAAAAAAGTTATTTTTGAATAAAAAATGGCTGTTATTCAAAAACAGACATTTTGATCACTTTTTACATGAGTGTGGCATTCTTATCATCAAATGGAAGTCAAAAAGGGATCTTTGGAGAGTAAAGATGGAACTTCATCTTAGTGTACTCAAAATTCATTTTGTTACATAACCAAATCTTGTAATGTTTTTTAACAAATTGTTTTTTTAAATTTGGGGCCAAAATAAATAATGAAGAGCTTAGGGCAACAGAAATGTTTCATTTTTAGGGCCTAAAAACTACATAAGGGACAGGTGGCAGAAATCTTAAATGTTTACAGCAGTGAGTACTTTTTAAAACCATATAAAATTTATTTTGTTACTCAAAGGGGTTAATGACACCATCAAAACTGCTAAAAACACAATTCCTTCTAACTATGAACAATGTATCCAAAAAATTCACAGCATGTATTGATTTTCACACAAATGTTTAAACACGAAAGTGAACAGACATGCATGGATGTGAATGTTTACATAATCCTGAATGTAAATATTGTAGAAGGCTCAGTTACTGTTTTGATTTCAATGTAATATGTTGTATTGTCCCTAGTGTTAATAATGTGGTTAGGTAATGTACACTTGTTTATAAATTTATAGCAATGAACTTCTTTTTTATGCAATATCATTATGGATAAGACAAAGTAAGGTGCAGTTGGTAGTTTTAAAATTTATACTAACTGTATTGTTATTGTAAGAACCCTTGAATTTTATAAAAATTGGATTATGGAGTGTTCCAATTGGCATTCACACCGAAACAGTATGTCACAAATTGACTTACAATAGATCTTCAGTATTGCCGACATTTTAGAGTTTACAGAACAGCAAATAACATTGATATCTTTAAGAAGTGGATGTATTGAAACAAAAAATATCTGTACTTTACATAAAAACCAAATATTTTCATGTTAATGGGAAAAGTTGTTCTGACCCATTTAGTAGTCACATTAAACCGGTTAAAAAATATCTTTGACAAATTCAACAAGCAATCCAAATTAATTCCATGCAGAGATTTGTGTACAAAATGCTTAAACAAAATACAAAAACCACAAGATGACACAGAAAGCGAATCGGAACGTCAAGATATATTTGAGCCTCAATGTGAAGTCAGTGAATAAAGCTTGTTCAACACTTAGAATTTTCCCCGTTAAAGGTTCAAATATCAAGCAGCGCAAAGGAACCAGTTTTAAAAAATAAAGTAACAAAAATAGCTAAGTCAGTTACCAGTAAATTAAACTTTTAAATTAATCTTTTACACAAACAAATGAAGGTTAGACACTGCATACTTACTTAGGATCATCATTTTTCTCCCAATACATTTGTTTCAAGCAGACAAAACAAGCAGCAAGATCTGGCTCATCCTCTAGTTGCAAAGAGAAGAAACCTGTTTCTGCAAGCTGTAAGTAGAAATTGATGTATAAATAAAATAATAATATAATAATATTGTTGTGTGTGGTTACGCGGCTCGATCAGGATATTGAGAAGTTGTTGACAATTTAGAATGTTAATATAATTACAGTTTATTGGTTTAAAATATTCATAATTACAACCAGACAAATTAATAATAACAATATTGATAAATGCAATAATGATAATAATTGACAATAATAAAACAATTAATGAACACAAATATTAATATAGTAATTACACCCACAATGATAACGATAATTACATGACATAAAACATAACATTATCAAAACAGTAAGCATGACATAAAAACAGAGAAAAATACATAACGTAAACAACACAGATAATCAAAATATTATACATCAAATAGTGATAGTAATGTCAATAGTAAATAAATAAGTACAGGTTACACAAACAACAGAGTTCAAAATAAATAATAGTTTGGAATTTATCCCAGAAAACTAGTATTCAGACCCATTAATAAAAGATACCGCTAGTCGTATTAACAAATAACAAATAATCTCATAAAATTAATAGACATGTCTTACATGTAATAGATATGTAATGTCTATTACATTATTTGCTTCACTTATACACTTATAGTTTTACTGTAACTCACCAATAGTATTTCTTGGTTACTGGAATTACTCGTGGCATCACCTTAATCGTATCGAACTGGATATTCTCCTTGCTGGACTGTTGTTGTACATCTCGCTAGACTGATTGCAGAATTCTGCCAAATCTACACAACTCATAGTCTCTCCTCACAAAACTGCCCTTGTGTGGCGTAACGTCTCGCAGACTGGTTCTGATATAATTCTGCCGAACCCACACAACTCGCAACCTCTCCTCGCTGGGCTGACATAGTAATGTCTTGCAGAACAGAACTGATTTTTAGCTGGTCTTCCAGAACTATTTATACTGCTAGCCTCTTACCTGCTGAACTGGACCCAAGTCAAAGAATGAGAACAGTCGCCTGAGGTTTTTGTTTCCATGAATTCCAAACCGGGTCTCTTCTCACCGTACAACAGGTGTTCATTGTATGTTAGTGGGCAGTATAACAAAAGACAATTGTAAGATGGACCTATTCTTTACAAAAAGGGTTCTCCTTTTTATCACTTTCTGGATTCTTCCAATTATTATATTAATTATTATTTTCATAATAACTTGTAGGAATCCGTTACTCAGGCCCGCTATACCGGTCTTGTTACAATATAAAATAATAAGTTTTTAGCAAACGTTATTATTTATTTTGTGCAATTAATAGAAAAAACAGTGAAAACATTTTTGTTCAGTACTAGGAAACTAGATTAGTGTATGTAGATTTTACAATGTAGATGGCCATATCAATGATTATAAAAAAAGCAAGTTACGTGTACTAATTCTATCCATGTGTCTGTTCGGCACAGAATTCAATAGAATTAAATTAATAACATGAATGTAAAAATTAAAAAATAAAACACCAAATATTGTTTTTAGAAAGTAAGATTTTTTTTATAGGCTTAAAAACAACAGTTCTTCATAATGCTTTGTGGGATAGCTCAGTGTAGCTGTTCAGCTAAAAACAAAGAATTTCTGTGGTTTCTAATCTCAACTACTTTCCACAGGATATACCACATAGATATTTCTACGATTATTTACAATAAAAAAGATTATTAATTTATAGGTAAAATAAAAGACCTAAATAGTGTACACAATTAATTTAATTGTAAGGTTATAAAAATACACATCTAAGATGTAATTAAAACAATTTTTGCTAGATAAAATATAATTCACACAGGACAGTCAGACATATGGAATACTTTTAAGTTTTTTTATTGGTAATTAATTTAATATGTAAGCTTAAAGCTTATATGTAGGAATGGAAATTTGGTGTATATGAAAAATGCCTTGCTTGAAAGAGAACCAACTTTGCAGCCATGTGGATGAAAGACAAACACTGTCACTCCACTAATGAGGTCAATGGAAACTAATAATATAATTTGTGTTTAATAATTATTATTTCCTTTACTTGATATCATTCTCTTTTTTAGTAATGATGGGGCAATTTATTATTGTCCCATCTTACTGTGTCATTTTTTGAGAAGTCAAATCATGTCTAATTATGATTTTTCAATTAAGAAAAAAAAAATAATGAAAATATTTTTGTTTTGTGCACCACAGTATCATGATTTATTTTTTGAAAATATTTCAAATGTAACTTTCCTAAATTTAAATTTTGCTGGCTATACATTCTTGTATTAAATTATTTTTTTTGTAACCTTTATTTTATCCTTAAGCATTAATGTTATTTTTTTTAATATGATCATCTCCCAAGAGTCAGAATTAAAAAAAAAATTAAAAGATAAAATTTTTATTATTTTCTACAGCGTAAATGTTAGTTCATATTCGAGGCTGATGATGGTAAACTTTTAACTTACACTCATTTTAGAGTGCACAGCTTTGGGGAACTAGCCAGATCAGTTCTTATATTTATCTATTTTTATTACATAACATAATGTAATGTGTAAATACAGATTTTTTTTGAAGTGGTAGAGGGGGCTAAGATATGAATACAGAACTTTTATCTACTTTGAATATAAATAACGTTTTTATACATCATGATATCAAATTTATTACGGATGAAGTAGATATTTTTTTTCTAGTTTGTAAATAATTAAACTTTTATATTTCTAGACACAATTATGAATATAGTTTAAAGGAAATATCTTTTAAGTGTGTGCAACTGCTGTTGTTGTTGTTGCTGTCAATATTGATCTCTTTGTATAATCTACAAGATAATCGTGTGCGGAAGGCTTTTTGTATCTCAGACTTACAAGGATAAATTCTGTTACAGTGGTGAATCATTTTAGAATCAAGTATAGTAAACCACCATCAACAGCACATTATATCTATGACATGAATTTTGGAACATGAGGTGTTTGACTAAAAGAAAAAGTTCCAGAAACTCACCTTTGTTAGAGGAAAACATTTATCATGTTCATGCCAAATATCCATGCAGTCTGGGTAGAGTACAAGGGTGAGTTTATTTTCACCTACAACTGAATGTGTGGAAGTTTTTGTGTCAACAGTTGAAAGTGGCCACACTGTAATTAGTTCAGAGTTTAAGAAATAATAAAATCCTGTGTAATGCTTCCAGAGAGGGGGGTACATGCAGAAACATGTTGAAAGAGAACATAAAAACTTCATTATCTAGTTTTCAGTGATGACTGTACCTATCGTATGAGTGGAGAAGTCAACATACATAAAGCATGAATATGAGTAGCAGAAAACCCTAAAGAAATTAATCTATTTGGGATTTGTTTTGTACTATATCCCATAGATATAGTACAAATGGGATGAGGCTATGTACAAGATGGAGCTCAGCCTCAATGTTTTAGATAGAGGATTAAATTTATTTGGATGAAGGCCTTCCAAGATGGTGGACTGGTTGTTTAATAGAGAAAAACATGATGACGTTGAACAACTGGTTTCCAATAAGTCTGGACCTACTGCCTTATGACAAATTTTTGCAATACATTAAAAATGACAAATATTTTATCTTTACACTTCCTGTAGATATATCTTGAAACAATTTACTGGCAACAATCCAGTATTAAGCAGGATATGCTGTAATTTGTTTGGAATGAATTATGTAACTGCCTCAATGTCTGTCATTGAACATATTACATATAAATTTTCAGAAAAGAAATTTAAATAAATTTCCTATAAAATCATGTAATTGTCTCCATATACAAATTTTTAATTTTTATAAACTATATAAATTCCAAACACTTTTTTCTTTATAAAGGCCTCATATTCCAAAAATAATCTATATACTATATCCAAACCTCTTTATTGTTTAATACTAATGGACTTAGCAGTTAAGAGTTACAGTAATTTCTCACACTTGTATTTATATTCTTCAATTAATCTATTATTCTTGGGTTTGGAGATTTAGAACAAATGTTTTTCCGAGATAGAATTTTATCACGTTATTGTTCAACCATTAATCTACTACTGTGGTCAATAATTTCAGCCTTATCTTAGAAATCAACTTACTTATTTTAACATTATATCTCAATTTTTAATACACAAGATAACCTTGTCATAAACTGCTTAAAAAGATATTTAAGCTAATAAAACACTTAACTATAAAGCAGGTAAATAAAGTAGGTATATACCGTTAAAGAACAATAAAGTGCTAAAATTACAAAAAAATAAGCAAAATTCTATTTTACTATTTTTATGAATAACTATTCGGTCAAAACAATGAATTACTGCTAGATCCAGATTTATACATATGCAAAATGCTTATCAATACAGACGGCACAGAATTTCAAGGACAAGCAACAGGAATTTTGCACTCAGGGTGGTGAAATTTTATTTTTGACTGCACAATTTCATAATGAGATCATTGTAAGGAAGCTACAATATGAGCTGCAAACAGTCTGTGATAGTGGAATGCCACATCAAGTTTACGCAGCTATTATTTTGTAGGGGAAACAATTCTGTACTACGTTATAAGCTACTGAACTTAATTTTTACTTAATGAGGAAAACGATGTTGCATGGCTACAATAGCCATCACAGGAGAACAGTGTTACTCACCTCTCACTTTCTACTGTTTGTATTGTAGCCATAGCCTTAGCTATAGTTGGTATTAATTAATTTAATTTACTAAGTTAAGATGCTAATATGATGCGATTGTCTTATGTTATTATTGATTGGGCTGTGCATTTTTCATACACTAAAAAATTTATTTCTGATCAATCATTAGGAAAAAGTAATTATAATTTGATATGATTCTATTATTACAATAATAATAATATAAGAAAACTATCAGTAGGAAATGATTAAATGAGATGGTACATGGAAGAAAAAATAATAGTTATTTAAAAAAATGTGAAAATTTGAATTTCTTTTAGGTAAAAGTTACCGATTGTATTGGTCCTACGATGATTGGGTCTTTAGCAGCTTTATTACAAATAATGATAATTATGCTGTAAATAGAAAACTGAACACGGTCAAGGAAATTAATAAATTTAGCTCAAGTAATTTCAGTAGCCTTGCTTATCTTCCAGTAATGTTCCAAAATCTAAGAGGCAAGATATCTTAAGACCAAATATCACATCTTAATAGTACAAAGTGATATAAGTACTTTTCTTAATCACTTTGTGAACCTTGATAGTGTCAAAAATAATGTTTAATAGAGACAATATATCAAGTAACAATCGTTATAGGCCATGTTGTAAACAAGAATACTTTGTATACTGTGTCAGGGGGGGATCTATTTATTTGTCCTTTGCAAAATATTCTAATGTCTGTTAACTCAAAGGTTGCTGAACAAGTTTGTGAAGTCATACTATTTTTTTTTTACACTGAAGATGAACATGTGGACACTAGTTGTAATGATCAGCCCAGTTTCATTTATTATCATTATCGTGTAAGACTGATTAGAAAATTATTTTTATGTTACAAGGAAAAACCTTGTCATACACCCCAGAAACTTGCCGACGTGCTTTTTTTATGTTCAAAAGTAATAATAACAATAATTTGCAAACATAAGATTGAAGAGTCAATAAGAAATTATCCCTTTTGATCTTTATACTACTCTCTTATACTCTTGACACACTACTTTTTGTGCTTAATTTGAAAGACCCCTTATATAACTTATGTTTTAAAAGGAATAGAAAATCAGAGAAGATATGATATTTTTATTAATTATCACAAAATTATATATGAAAAAAAAACAACAGGATGTTCATGTATTCCATTGAATATTTACATTTGCACAATATCCAATTCTTCTACTTAGAACGATGTGATTCTGTGCTAAGAACAGTTAAGTACTACCTAAAACCAACAGAACAGGCTGATCAACACTGCTATCCATTGTACTAAATAAGATATTACTGTAAAACAGGATTTTCAAGACATTATTGACTTTACAAAAAAACTATGCTGAATGGAAACTTCTAGTATAGTTTAGTTTTTAAGAAAATTTACTTGATAATATTGCTCAGTGAATAATATATTATTATTAATCAACAGAAAATTTGATACTTTTAAAATAACTTTTACATGCCCGCAATTTTACATTTATGAATTCTAATTCTAATACAACAATAAATTTTTAATAAGATCATTTTTATAATTGTGGCAAATTATGAGCTCATGAAATATACTATTAAAAAATAGGAATCTTACACTGACAGGGAGTGGAAAGGGAAAATATGCACAGAATATTGACACAAAAAATTTGGTTACTTGATACAGGTAACTGTGATTGCAATTGTTAAACTAAAAACTATGTAAATTTAAATTCTAAAAGATAAACAAATTTTTGAGGATCTGTAATCAAAACAAAAATAATTTATCTGTACTGATAAAAAAAAACTGTAATAAAAGAGAATGTAAAAGAGGTTTATTTATATATACAGAAATTTAAGACGAAAATTGCAAAATCATACTAATTAATCTTTTGTCTACTTTGATTTCATTTCAGGCCATTTTATAAAGTTTCACATAACTGTAAATTAAAGGTAAATATGCTTCAACTGTAACAAATTTCAGAGGCGGGCAGAATTAGTTAAAACTGACTGGGTCTTGAAAGGTTTTTTTTTTTTTACAAGAGTAATAGCAATAAACATTATTAGGCTGCTATAATGTTAATCATTAACATAATAAAAAATAGTCTTTCAAAAGCTACTGCATGAATAACCCACTTTATGAGTCTTACAAGCAACTGGAAAATAAAAAAATATACATGAATAAATACAGCTTAGTTCATTAGGTATACAAGTTTAGATAAGTGAAAAAGGATATAGCAAAATAATAATAAATTTACCACCTTTCGCGCTGAACATGGTGCAGAGTCAGGATATGGCCACTTGCTTAAAGTTGATAATCTCTCTTTAAGCCAAATCATTTTTGCCGAGGGCTTCAACACAGCAGGTACAGCAGTCATGTTATGTAAAATAGGTCTAAAAAAAAGGAAAAGAAAAAATACAATAATTTACATGATTTTCTACTTGTGTTATATATAGTTAAGGTAAGTTAAATATTTTTTATATAATAAATCATTTTAAGTATAAATATAACTTTCAAAATTGATAATTTTAAGGTACAGTGAAAGAGTAATTGAGTGACTACTCTGTGCAGTACCACTTCTTTTTTTTTTTTAGCCTCCAGGACCACAGTCAATAATAGCTTCTGAGGATGAGATGAAATGACAGTTCTGTAGCGTGAGAAAATACCATGCTTGACCGGCTGGGATTTGTACCCAGGACCTCTGAATGAAGGTTGAGATGCTACCACTTGTGCCATGGAGGCATACAGTACCACTTACTTGTTATGTAACAATTTTTTTTTGACACAAACATAATTCAAAGGAGATTTAAAACATAGTTTCTTGATGAATGTGTTAGCAAGTCAACTGAAATGAAAGGATTCCATTTTGAATTAAGTATAGTCCAACACAAATCTGTAGGTTACAGGTTGCATGTGTGTGCGGTTATGTATAATAATCTTTGAACAATATTAAATGCTATGGACTGTAGCAGTTACGCGCCAAGATCACAAAATGCTGTCCTTTGCTACAACAAATGAGTTTTGTTAGCCTAGAATCCATGAATATTGTACGGGTTTACTGGCTTGTTTAAGCCGCTCTCCCTCTGATTTGTCAAAAGGTACACCTGGAGTCTATTCCAGCAACTTTAACTGAAAGTAATATTAGTAGTAATTATTCTACTCGGTGAAAACAAAAAAAAACACACCAGATTTTGAAATACTACATTACAATCACATACACTAAACACATCATAAATAAAAACAAAATAGCTTATAAAGTTTTTCAATGCAAAGTTTATATGCTGACAAAATACTGCTATTTTAGAATCAATAGTTACTTATTAATAAGTTAAGTATAATAGTCGCTTATTATTCTAATTACATTAAATTTTAAAATACTTTTATAAGATTTTAATTTAGACTTTTAAGTGGATTTTACTCTGATATATATAAAAGAATAAACTCCACTTACATATGTACGATAGTATAAGTGAAATTGCAGATTAAATAATATTAAAATAGACAACTTATTTTGATTTCATAATAAAGTACTGACAATGTATTAATAAAGGGCTACTTCAGTAATGATGATCTAAAAAACATAAA
This sequence comes from Lycorma delicatula, assembly GCF_047948215.1. Lineage (NCBI taxonomy): Eukaryota > Metazoa > Arthropoda > Insecta > Hemiptera > Fulgoridae > Lycorma > Lycorma delicatula. The sequence continues at coordinate 303,930,183 of NC_134455.1, forward strand.
AAGCTTCTTAAATGATTATGTTAATTATTGAAAAGAAAACAGAAATCAAAATTATGCTGAAGAAAAATGTTCAACTGATACAAACAAAATTCCGCAAGGCCTATGCTGGAGTATTTAAGTTTTTCTGCTAAATTACAATAGTTAACTTACTCTCTTTCCTAACTGTAGTACTATTTAAAACTATCAATCAGCAAAAAAAAAAAAACTGCAAATATTGAAATAAAAAGTTTATTACATCTAGCAGAAACAAAATTGGCCAATAAACATAACACGATCAATCAGGTTTCCAACAACTACATTCAAGCAAGTACAATGCAAACTTACTACGTAAGTATACTCTGTATCTTTTTTACACACTCCCTACTGTACATGAATTAACAAAAAAAAAGTTTCCAATAGGAGATAAAACCCTCCTATTTCATTATAAACACTTACTTCAATAAAAAAAAAACAACTATATTACTATTGAATATTATCGTTAACTTAGATAAATGTTTGTGGTGATTAATGATTATGCAAATTTCGAAAATCTGAAAAAATGTGTCGATTATTCTGTTTACACCAACCTAACCCCTAACACTATAACTTCCGACAATTTTTTTTGAATCAGATTGAAACTTAACCGTTCCTATTAAGTGTAGCCAACATTATAAAATCAAACCTGTTGTAAAACAGCAAAAGAGGATCTCAATTATATTATAACAGTTTTATTATTAAAAATTGTGTAACATATTATTATTATTAAATACAGGTTTATTTTAAAATGATTAAATATTAAAGTATGTCACATTTCATACTGTTCAAGTACAGTTTTGTCATAATTTCGTTAGAAAGTCTTGCAGTTAACAGTTACGTAGTTCTATAATTATGTTTTGTGTTATAAAATTAGTTTATAGTGATACAGAAACCAGTTAAATTTCATGAACTAAAACGACAGAAATATATTCGTTTATTTATTCGGTTTGATACGATAGAAGTTGGTCTGTTTGAATTGTTTGCATTAATATTTATAATAATTTTAAATCAATTACAACAGAGTTTAATTTAATCCCAGGATGTGACTAAATTCAGTACATGTACATTTGAAGTAACTGTCTGACCGCGTCTGTTTAGACTTCCAGAGGTCATCAGCAGCAGTTGCATGTTGTGTTGGGATAAACGATCTTTTTCAGGGATCGATTTTTTTCGATTCGATTCTTAGAAAGGAATCGTAAAAAAGAATCGTTCTTCCGATTCAACTTCTGATTCTTTTCCTTGCCACCACTACCAATAATGTAAACTCTAACGCGCATGCTCTCTCTATTCTTCACCCATGTTTTGCGGTACATTTCTCTTCATACACCTGTTCGATTAAGCCGATGCGTACCTACTAAATATCTTAGATTCTTCTCTTTTCAACTCTTATTCGACTCCTTAAGAAAGATTACTATGAATCGAATCGTAACTGAGAAAGATTTGGTTTCCTATCACCTATTCAATGCATTGTTGAGAATCGTAACAGAATCGGTTTCTCCCGCAAACCGAATCTCGATTCTTTCGTTCAGTATAAAGGAATGACTCGTCATGATTCTTCCCATCACTTTGTGGAGCTGTTCTAGTGATCGAAACTTCAGCGCACGTGATTCATTTCATTCTAGGTGGAAGGATTCGTTGAAGTGATGCGGTAGCTTTGGTCATGTTTGCCACTTATAAAATTGAAAAACTACAGAGAGCGTCTGTTCAACACCCAGCGAAAGTCGGATTTGGTCGCCGTTAGGGTGATAACACCCATAACAGCGACCAATTGTTATCTTAACTGTTGACTGTTTGTCTCATTCGCCTGCCACACAGATGATTCTGTTACAGTCAGAACAGGATAACCAGATGACTATTTGGGAACAGTTTTTTTAGTGTTTGGCTGAAGGATTGACCCAACCATATTTGCTTCTCGCATTCAACATTTTTATCATCTGCGAGACATTTACCGAGTAGGTGAATTTTAGTGTACCAAACATTTTAAAGTTTCTAATTTTTCAGTAAATTCTATAAGGAGATGTCACTGTTATTTATTAATTCTCTCCTGGGTCGTTATTGATCTGTATGAAATCAGTTGTGCAGATAATTGCATATTTTCTTTGAACTGCATTCCAAAGTATAATAGAATTTTAAAGTGTATTTGTGAAGTAGAATTTTAATGCTACTGTTGCATTACAAACTTGTTTCAAAAAATTGACAATCAACAAAAAATTATGAAAGCATATTCTTCTTACCAGCTGAGGGTGTAACCTTGAATTTTGTTACATGTATGTGATGAAGGGTGATTACATTACACTGAGTCAACTATTATTTTTTGTTGGCTTCAGTAATTTTACTGGTTTGATGCAGCTCCAAGATTCCCTATCTAGTGCCAGTCATTTCATTTTATACCCCTACATCCCTAAAAATTTGTTTTACCCCTTCAACCTGTCCCTCCAGTATTAGAGTGACTATTCCAGGATGCCTTAATATGTGGTTTAATATATGTCCTTCTTTTAACTATATTTTTCCAAATGTTTTTTCTTCATCAATTTGCCACACACAATACCTCTTCATTTGTCATTTTATCCACCCATCTGATTTTTAACATTGTCTTATAGCACCACATTTCAAAAGCTAATAATCTTTTCTTTTCAGGTACTTCGATTGCCCAAGTTTCACTTCCATATAAAGCTATGCTCCAAACATATATTTTTAAAAATGTTTTCCTGACGTTTAAATTAATTTTTGATGCAAACAAATTATATTTCTGACTGAAGGTTCGTTTCACCTATGCTATTTGGCATTTTATATTGCTCCTTCTTCATCACTCTTTAGTAATTCTACTTCCGAAATAACAAAATTCTTCTATCTCCATAATCTTTTCTCTTCCCATTTTTATAGTCAGTGGTCCAACTACAATATCTCTACTACATTTCATTACTTTTGTTTTGTTCTTGTTTATTTTCATGCGATAGTTCTTGTGTAGTACTTCATCTATGCCATTCACTGCTTCTTCTAAATCTTTTTTCCTCTCAGCTAGAATTACTATATCATCAGCAAATCGTAACATCTTTATCTTTTCACCTTCTACTGTTACTCCAGATCTAAATTGTTCTTTAACATCATTAACTGCTAGTTCTATGTAGAGATTAAAAAGTAACGAGGGTAGGGAACATCCTTTTCGGACTCCCTTTTTTATTACAGCTTCTTTCTTATGTTCTATTATTGCTGTTGCTGTCTAGTTCTTGTAAATGTTAGCAATTGTTCTTCTATCTCTGTACTTGAAACCTAATTTTTTTAAAATGCTGAACATTTTATTCCAGTCTACGTTATTGAATGCCTTTTCTAGGTCTATAAATACCGAAGTATGTTGGTTTGTTTTTCTTTAATCTTCCGTCTACTATTAATCTGAGTGCTAAAATTGCATCCCTTGTCCCTATACTTTTCCTGAAACCAAATTGGTCTTCTCCTAACACTTCTTCCATCCTCCTTTCAATTCTTCTGTTCAGAATTCTAGTTAAGATTTTTGATGCATGGTTAGTTAAGCTAATTGTTCTGTATTCTTCACATTTATCTGCTCCTGCTTTCTTTGGTATCATGACTATAACACTTTTTGAAATCAGACAGAACTTCCTCTTTTTTGTAAATATTACACACCAGTTTGTATAATCTATCAATCGCTTCCTCATCTACACTGCACGGTATTCTGTTTATTCCAGGAGCCTTTCAGCCATTCAAATCTTTTATTGCTCTCTTAAATTCAGATCGCAGTATTGTTTCTCCCCTTTCATCCTTTCTGACTTCCTCTTCTTCCTCTATAACATCATTTTCTAATTCATTTCCTCTGTATAACTCTTCAATATATTTCACCCACCTATCGACCTTTCCTTTCATATTATAAATTGGTGTACCATCTTTGTTTTACACATTATTAGATTTTAATTTATGTACCACAAAATTTTCCTTAATTTTTCTGTATGCTCTGTCTATTTTACCAATAATCAGTCATTTCTCTTTCCACTTCTGAATACTTTTCTTTAATCCACTCTTCTTTCACTATTTTGCACTTCCTGTTTGTATGTATTTCTTAATTGTTGGTAGTTCCTTTACTTTCTTCACTAGAATTCTTATATTTTTGACATTCATCCATCAGCTGCAGTATATCCTCTGATATCCAAGATTTTCCAAGGTTCTCTTTGTTCTGTCTAAGTTCGCTTCTGCTGATTTAAGAATTTCCTTTTTAACATTCTCCCACTCTTCTTCTACATTTTCTACCTCATATTTTTTACTCAGACCTCTTGCAATGTTCTCCTTAAAAATTTTCTTTACCTCCTCTTCCTCAAGCTTCTCTAAATTCCACTGATTCATCTGACACCTTTTCTTCAGGTTTTTAAATCCCAATCTACATTTCACTAAATTATGGTTGCTATCAATGTCTGCTCCAGGGTAAGTAAAGCTTACCTCGGATGAGTTGATTTCTAAATCTTTGCTTAACCATGAGATAATTTAGCTGATACCTTGTAGAATCACCTGGTTTTTTCTTTGTGTGTATTCTTCTATTGTGATTTTTAAACTGGGTTTTGGCAATTACTAAATTATACTTCATGCAAAACTCTATATGTCGGTCCCCTCTTTCATTCCTTTTGCCCAGCCCATATTCACCCACAATATTTCCTTCCTTACCTTTTCCAATGCTTGCATTCCAATCTCCAACTATTATTAAATTTTCTTCTCCTTTTATGTGTTTAATTGCTTCATCAATTTCTTCATATACACACTGTACTTCATCATCATCATGGGCACTTGCAGGTATATAGACATTAACAATCGTTGTCAGCTTAGGTTTTGATTTTATCCTTATTACAATGATTCTCTTGCTATGCATATTTAGGTAATTATGCATAATTAATAATGATTATAATTCATATATGACTCATTCCTTGTAGTAGAACTACTGATTCAGCAAAAGTAACAATTGTAACGTTCTGTCTTCTTAATTGGTGTATAGAGAGAGATGTGGCAAGCATAGTACAGAAACAATATTATGTACCAAACTTAATCTTACATTTGCTAACCTTGTCTAATTAACATTAAATATATAAATTTTATGCAAATTGTTTATAATATAAATTTATTACTTAAAATAAATTAGGTGGTATGCTGAGTAGGTGGGACATTGCTACTTTAGACTTCATGATGATTGTAACCCATATACTAAAATAGCACCAATAATTCTATAATCATTTATAATTTTTGTACATGTGAGTCCTGAATGAGTAAATTATAAACAACTGTTTATGCCCAACTGTTGTTGGGCAGTGTTTGCAGTTAGGAAAAGACTTAAAATAATTTTTTCAATGTTTCAAAGAATTAAAAAAAAACATTGTTGAAAGGGAGATTTCCCATGAAAAATATTTTACATTAAAGATATCAACTCATGATATAAAAAAGATATGTTTCAATCAACAAACTGTGTAACACCACACATAAATATATAAAAATCTTTGGTAAATAAGAACTTTGTATAAATGATTCAGGTGTTAACATAGATGGAAAGGAACTCTTCAAGAGACTGGTCTCTTGAGTCTTTAACTGATCTTTCAGTTAAAGATTGCTTTTCATTTTTGTAAAAATGTGTGTTTTCCCAGGCACTGACGTGGAATAATTTCTTTGTGAAGTATTGCCTTATTTAAGGTAGTTTACTTCCAGAGGTATACTTATTCCAATTTCAGGATCATAGTTGAGTGTGTTTCTTCTGAGGTATCTTTACCTACAATTGATAATTGCTTATAAATACATAATGAAGGATCAGCCTTAATTGTTAATTTTTAACAATGTTATGACAGTTAATTTTTAATTGTACAGTTTTTATTTCGTTACCTCTATCATTTATGTATGACTTTCTTCTGGTGTATAAACCCCTTTCCTAAATTATGTTTAGATGATGATGAGCAATGAACATGAGAGATTGTCAGTCTGTGATATGCTGCTGTCATCAATTTATCATCAAAGTTTCATTATTCTTAATGAAAAAAATATTCAAGCTTATCTTTTTGGAAATGTTATTTACATGGGCATTCCAAGAAATATAAACAACCTAAGAACTTCAGTTATGATGATGGTTCTATGGTATTATTACCTATTATGTCAGTGAAACTGTTTCTTGTGCATGTGTTTTGGATTCATTGCTCATTCATTCCTATCATCAGACTGGCTTTATGGTATTCTTCACTACTTTCTGTTCAGTACCAATCTTTAACCTTACCATTTTGTTACATCTTATATCCTCAATTATTTGTTTTATATATTTACATAATTGTCTTTTTCTACAGTTTTTACCTTCTACATGCCCTTTCAAACTGGACTCTAAATCCAGCCAACTTTCTAAATTAAAAAAAAAAAACTGGATGTTAGTTTTTGACCTACCACTATATCTCTTTATAAGATTCTACCACAAATTGTTCCCCCTCCTGTTTGTCTTAAGACTTCTTTATTTTGATGTCTATTGACCCACCTAATTTCAATGTCCTCCTATAGCAAAGCCTTCATTTCTGATCTGATTCTGAGGATGCCAAGGAGGGTAATAACATACAATGACCTTCCAGTCTTTATATGTTATTTCCCTCCTTGGGTATACAAAGACTGGAGATCTTTATATGTCCTTGGCATCCTTCTCTAGTTAATTACTAATTTGATCTTTGTCAATATAATAAACAGAACAAATCCAGTACTCTTACAAAATGAATTTTATAATATTAAAAATAGCATGAATCCTGTTACAGTTTATAAAGATGGTTCTAGAAATGTTTTCTGTTGGTTGTGGCTTTGTTGTTAGCAACAGAACATATATGTTTGGCCATCATCACCAGTATTTTTCTTGCAAACTGTACGCCATTAATAAGACCTTACATATAATTACCTCAAAATATCAGTATGTCCTTGTTTGTTCAGATTACATGAGTGCCCTACAGGTGATTAATGACGTGTATGCTAGATACCCTGTCATCTGTGAGATTCATTGTGTCATTTTGCAAATGAGTAGATATAATACAATAATGAGCTTCTGCTGGAATCCCAGCCAGATAGGAATTCAGGTGATAAGCGCGCAGACAGTGCAGCAAAAGAGGCTTGTTTTCAGCCCCCTTTAACCAATTGTGTTGCTTCTAACGGTCGAGAGGAAGTTATTATCCGCCATTTGTGAATAGGACACACTAGTCTCACTCATGGATACTTGATGACACAGACACACCAATTTGTGCTCTCTGCGACTGACGACTGACAGTGCACCACATCCTTGTGGATTGTATCTGTTATGTGGCATTGCATTACAAGTTTAAATTATGGTTAACATCCAAACAATTCTGGGGAAGAGTGAAGAGTTTTCTGTTTTATGATTTCTTAGAACTGTCCGTTTATATTCAAATATATAAATTACTATAGAGTGTTCCAAATATTTATTCCATTTGCTGTAATGCAGATTGCGATTTCTTTTCCCTGAGATATATCTTTGGGTTATTTCATTTTTAACATGAGTCACAGGCTTTTTACTTTGAAGATGTGTTTTTATGTTCTGGGGTTTTTTAGTTTTTTAATTTAATTTTTAACTGTCTAGTTTTTGTGAAACAAATATCGTAACTGGGCGATGATAACACAAAAATGTTTATCACCCTGAAAAAACAAAAAAAAAAAATTACCCTTAAATTCTTATTCTGGTCCGATAACCCTTCTCGTCAAACAGCTGTTGGAGATGCCACTGTCTGCACTACAAAGAACAGATTGTTAAACGGATCTGTTAGCCTGAGAAAAGGATCCCTTTTATTTCCTTCTGGATCCTCATTATTATTTTCTCATACTTTCTTCTTAATTGGAAGGAATCTGTTACCCTGGTCCATTATTCTGGTCTGTAACAATATATATTCATCATCTGATTCAGTGCAATTTTGTAATTTATGAAAATGAGCCAAATTTTTAAAAAGTAAGTATAATATTGAGTAGAGACTGATTCTGATAACAATTTTTAAATAATGAAGTGTGGGTTGAAGTTAAAAAAAAAAAGAGAACAAAGAAATGATACACAAACAAGCTAAGGAAGAATGATGTAAAGTTAAAACATGAACAAATCCTAGATTCAGGCTTAGAAGTTACTGCAACAGAAGATTCAATTGAGAAAATAAATGAATAAAGTTAAAAATGGATAATAGACACAGGAGATGTTAGGTAGAAAAGTAATGGTAGGTAAAAATCCATGGGTAACAAGGAATATACTAAACTGATAGATGAATACATAAAGTATATGAACAAAAAAATTATGAAGACAGAAAATTGCCTGACATAAAATCTTAAATTAATGTAAAAAAGCAAAGGAAAATTTATTGAAGAAGAGATTTAAAGAATCTAAAGAAAAATATTTTACTAGTAATGTAGTTGCAGCATACAAAAAAAAGAGGATACAAAACAGAGGATATAAAATCAAAATACATTGGTATCAGAAGTGAAAATGGAAACCTTTGTTATGAAAAAGAAGAAAGAGCTAAACATTATGTACTGTACAGTACTTCTATTAAAAATTGTCTATGAGAAGAAAGAAATCAATGATAATTCAGAGTCAATATTACAATCTGAATTTCAGAAATACTTTTAAAAAAAACAGAAGTTGATAACATACCACTTGAAATTATGTTGTTATGAAATAGGGCTGCTGTATAAGCTTTTCAAATTACAATATGAAATCTGTGCAAATAGAAAAATGCCCTCAGTTTAAAAAAAAAAAATAATTACCACCATTTCAAAGGAGCACAAATGTAAAACTATCCCACCACCAGTTTAACATCTCATATGTAGAAAGTGTTTACTAGAATATTTTGAAGGCGAACAAACATATGGCAGAAGGGTTATTAGAAAAAAACCAGTACAGTTTTAGACAGAACACTGGTACAAGGAAGGCCATTCTAGTCATCATTTTAATTATAGAAAGCAACCCTAAAAAGAATAAAGCCACTTAAATGGCATTTGCAGGTCTAGAGGAAGGATTTGATAATGTAGAATATAATAAATTTTGATAAATTATATTATAAATAATATAATATAGACAGAGTGGTGGTGATTTTAAAATCTTAAAAAAATTTGTACTTAAAGATAAGGAAGGAAGAGACAGGAATAAGGTAGCGGTTGTAAAAGTAGAAAATGAAAAAGTGTAGCCTCTGATTTAGAAGGAATGAGGTAAGGATGTGCTCTGTCCCAGTTGCTTGTTTGAGAGCAGAGTAACTTCCAGTGAGAAAAAATAAAGATGTTAAGATTTTGCTAACAAAATTGTCTTTGGGCAGAAAAAATAATTAAAAGAAATTCTGAATAGCATGGATTTATTGCTAGAACAGAGCTTCTTCTTCTTCACCTCACAGGTGAGGCAGAACAGAGAGTGTTCTTACATCATATCTGCTCCATTGTTTCATCAGTCTTCAAAAATCTCTAGCTCCTTGCAGTCTGTAATTCTAGATCTGCTCAGAAATATTCTCATTCTCTCGAGATGGTTATTCCACTTAGCCTGCATGATGCAATTCTGCCTTTTATGTTAACAACTTGTAACTCCTTTCACACTTAGTCTAAAAATAAATAAGAGTAAAACAATGGTAATGGAATTTGATAGAAAAGAGGATAATGAATAACTGAATATTAAGTAAGGAGAATATAATATTAAAAGGTAAACATAGATCAGAAGTGGGCGAATGTTGTTATTAAGTAGAATATTAAAAAGATGTCAAAGTAATGCAGACATCAAAGGCAGATCGGTACAAGTAAGGAGTTTTCATGCAGAAAGAAATTTGCTAGCCAAATATTGACATAAGAATTAGAAAAATGTTCTTGAAAATGTTAATGTTTTTATGGCAGTGAAACATGGAGAGTAGGAAAAGTACAAAAGATCAGAAATGAAGCTTTGCTATAGGAGGACATTGAAATTATGTGGGTCAATAGACTTCAAAATAAAGAAGTCTTAAGACAAACAGGAGGGGAAACAATTTGTGGTAGAATCTTATAAATAGATATAGTGGTTGGTCAAAAACTGACATCCAGTTTTTTTTTTAATTTAGAAGATTGGCTGGATTTAGAGTCCAGTTTTTGAAAGGGCATGTAGAAGGTAAAAATTGTAGAAAAAGACAAATATGTAAATGTATAAAACAAATAATTGAGGATATAAGATGTAACAAAATGGTAAGATTAAAGATTGGAACTGAACAGAAAGTAGTGAAGAATACCATAAAACCAGTCTTATGATAGGAATGAATGAGTTATGAATCCAAAAAAATATGCACAAGAAACACGAGTACAAGAGTATTCTCCAGGAATAGTCTATCTTTATAAGATTTAAATACCTAACGAATATTTTATACTATTCTTTTCTCTACTCCAATAACTGCTACTGTAGGGGGCACTTCTATTAAATAAAATGTGAAAGTCAAAATGCTGTCATGCACATTATTAGTCAAGAATAACAAAAATGAATAAAAATGAGATAATCTGTCTTGATAAACAAGACAATTGCCTTTTACATTATAAGATTTACTGTACATAATTTTATAAGTGTTTTGTGTTGCATCTATATAAAACAATACTCACCTAAGATTGGTAAAAGAGTTTTTGATTTCTCTTTCTTGGAATTCATTCTTAAACTTGCCTTGTTTAGTACAACTGAAAAAAAGGTACACTGTGAATAAAAATTAATTATAACCAGTTGTGTGATAAGATAACAGAAAAACAGAAACAAATAAAACTTTATATTTTAAAAATATCTTACGAAGACTATTCCAAAACTGGTAAAGAAGTTTGTTGAAATTTGTAAGAAAGTTAAAAATTATGAAACAGTTTTTGTCATTAAAAAATTATTCAGTTTTTTGAAGAAATTTATCAGTCACAATTGCATGTCCCTGTTCCCCTCACATCACACAATCTCTTCCTCTCTTAATTTTTAGCATCAAGCTGGTTCATTACATTAATACCATAAAAATTATAAATTATAGATCTTGACAGTACAAAATCCTTCCACAACCAGAAAAAAAACACACTATCCACCTAAAGGTTGATGGCAGTGACAATAGCAAGCAGGTTTTATATTTTATCAACTACTGCTTTATCATTGCTGAACAGAATAAATGGTATATGGGCAAGTGGTGAGATAATATCAACTGCTGCTATTTCATATTTTGCTTGTACCCTGTTCTTAAGGCAACCAATCTGTTCTCAAGAACCAATCAGACGTCAAGTTTAAAAAAGACCAAGTATATTTTTATTATTGATTTTTTTTAATCTTAGTCTTGTAAATAAAAATCTGAAGATTTGTCAAATTAACTAACTACATTTAGAGAAAAATTTCTAACCAAAAATAAGTGATCTTTTTTGTGATGAAATAATGTCTATATTTGTAAATTAATCTTCATAATATAAGCTCTTTAAAACCTGTAAAGATCCTGACACTGGCCCAGATAAATAAAAATATTTACAACTGATTTTTGTATTAAATCTCAGCTGTTTTATTAGCTACAGCAAAGTTTCAAGTAAATGGTTCTAATACGTTGAAAAGAAAGGCACTAGAAACAAATTAGTTTTAAATGGTTTGAGATGAGCTATTCCTAGAAATTTATCATATATTTCATTATCAAAATAATGACAATGCTAATGAAGAAGTCATTACATAGAAATCCACAATTGGATGATCAGTAAGACTTAAAACTAAACTATATCAGTCATTTGTCATGTGTACTTTAGCCATTGATGTCAAATTTTAATTTGACATCTTCGATTTTAGTCAAATTATGTCCTACTAGATAGATAAATGTCCTACTAGATAGATAGACAGGTTTCTGTGACTGAAATCTAAAAATCAACTAAATTTTATTTTCACACTTACTGGTCAGGGGGCTCAGCCCCCTGGATCCTGTTGTGTTCATTATCCTCATGGTTGCGAGAATAATACTGATAAATTACAATTAAGGCCTGAAAAGCTCTCTTTCCTCCTAAATTTGTCTCATTCTTGACATAAAAGCTCTGTTACCCCTCATATCCCCAAGGAAGCTAGGACCTTGATCTATGGCTTAAAACCTTCCCTAGGATAACATGTTATCCTGAAAAGCTGAAAACAACTTATATGATTTTATAAGCTAGCACCATGATTTTAATAAGCAAACATCATAAAACTTTAAAAATAATTTTCTCTATAAATTATTCATACTGTGAGCGTTTTCTTTTAAATTTCCACAATTATCAATACAGTATGTTAGGTTACAGAAGTTAAGATATCTTATTACAAGATTTTGACTTTAGTTTAAAGATTGGATATTTGAAGAAGTTAGAATAAAATCCTGACCTTTTAACATTCCCTATCAGTTTACTCTTCGCCTCTATACAATATTCTAAAGGTATGCACACTTTCTATCAACTGAATAAATGTTGGAATTATTCAATCTAAATGAGCAGTTCAATTGGTTTTGCTTTTACATCTTTCTTGTCCAAAATAGGTTTCCTTTGGACATTTTTTTTGGAATAAGTAAAACATGCAACATTCGATGAATGGAATGGGTATTTCAAACTGAGATGAAAATTGCTAATCAGGCAAGGTAGACAGTTCAAGTGAAGTGCCTTGATTGGAAATCTGTTTGCATTATTGAACACGCTCAGTAATTTCTCTTCTTTGCTTTTTTTAAGCTTTATCAGAACATTGAAATCAAATTTAGAACTATTTGACCCTCAGGTACTCACTCAGTCATGATGATTACTTTAATATAAAAAAAAATAATTAGCATAGCTTAGAACATTCATGGCATTTTTTTCATCACTTGTAACGTGAAGTTTTCAGTTTGTCAATCGCCATGTAGTTTCTGATCATACTAAAATACCAAAGCATCATCATAAGTTCCTTTGTGTGTGTAAGTATACTTACTGTTCTAATCATTTCAGAATGTCAGAATGAATGTCCTTTTCACCTTTTTGTTTAGATGAGAATATTTGAAACCATCTTTATGTATTATCTGACATATTCAAATTATTATATAAAATTTCTACCATCTCCTTGAATATCTCTATCATATTTTCTGTTATTTTAATGCTCAACCATCAGTCACTTTGAATTGTTTGATTGAATTTTTAGAAGTTATATCTGTCTTTGAAGTGATTGGACATTTACACTGTAAGTCATACTTAATGACTTCCTGGGCCTCATGCCAATCAAAAGCAACTATTGTAGACTTCAACTTTTGCAGAAATTCTGATAGAAATTTGATAGGTTTTGTAAGAAGCTTGAAATTGACATGCTATTTAATTTTTTAACTTATATTATTTTACCTCCTCTATGAATCATGAGACCTTGCCGTTGGTGAGGGGGCTTGAGTGCTCAGGGATACAGAGTAGCTGGACCGAAGGTGCAACCATATCGGAGAGGTATCTGTTGAGAGCCAGACTAAGGAATGATTCCTGAAAGAGGGCAGCAGCTCTTTCAGTAGTTGTTAGGGGCGTGAGTCACAATGACTTAAACGGCCGTATCAACATCACTCAGTCCTCTGAGTACTGCGCAGCTGAAAGCAATGGAAAACTACAGCTGCTTTTTTCCAAGAAAATGTGGCTCTCTGCATTTTCACATATCAATAATGGAGGCGCCTTCCTTGGTAAAATATTCCGGAGGTAAAATAGTCCCCCGTTCGGATCTCCGGGTGGGGACTACTAAGGAAGGGGTCACCAGAAAATTAAAAAATAACATTCTACGAGTCGGAGCGTGGAATGTTAGAAGCTTAAAAAAGGTTGGTAGGCTAGAAAATTTAAAAAGGGAAATGGATAGGGTGAATGTGGATATAGTAGAAATTAGTGAGGTTCGGTGGGAAGAGGAAGGCGACTTTTGGTCAGGTGATTTTAGAGTAATTAACTCAGCGTCAAATAATGGGCAGGCAGGAGTAGGTTTCGTGATGAACAAGAAGATAGGGAGGAGAGTGGAGTATTTCAAAACGCATAGCGATAGAATCATTGTAATAAGGATAAAATCAAAACCTAAACCGACAACGATTGTTAACGTTTATATGCCTACAAGCGCCCATGATGATGATGAGGTAGAGTGTGTATACGAAGAGATTGATGAAGCAATTAAACACGTAAAAGGAGATGAAAATTTAATAATAGTTGGAGATTGGAATGCAAGCATTGGAAAAGGCAAGGAAGGAAATATAGTGGGTGAATACGGGCTGGGCAAAAGGAATGAAAGAGGGGACCGACTTATAGAGTTTTGCACGAAGTATAATTTAGTAATTGCCAACACCCAATTTAAAAATCATAATAGAAGAATATACACTTGGAAAAAGCCAGGCGATACTGCAAGGTATCAGATAGATTATATCATGGTTAAGCAAAGATTTAAAAATCAACTCGTTGACTGCAAAACTTACCCTGGAGCAGACATTGATAGCGACCATAATTTGGTGATAATGAAATGTAGATTGGGGTTTAAAAACCTGAAGAAAAGTTGTCAGATGAATCGGTGGAATTTAGAGAAGCTTGAGGAAGAGGAGGTAAAGAAGATTTTTGAGGAGGACATCGCAAGAGGTCTGAGTAAAAAAGATAAGGTAGAAAATGTAGAAGAAGAATGGGAGAATGTTAAAAAGGAAATTCTTAAATCAGCAGAAGCAAACTTAGGCGGAATAAAGAGAACTGGTAGAAAACCTTGGGTTTCAGACGATATATTGCAGCTGATGGATGAACGTAGAAAATATAAGAATGCTAATGATGAAGAAAGTAAAAGGAACTATCGGCAATTAAGAAATGCTATAAATAGGAAGTGCAAACTGGCGAAAGAAGAGTGGATTAAAGAAAAGTGTTCAGAAGTGGAAAGAGAAATGAACATTGGTAAAATAGACGGAGCATACAGGAAAGTTAAGGAAAATTTTGGGGTACATAAATTAAAATCTAATAATGTGTTAAACAAAGATGGTACACCAATATATAATACGAAAGGTAAAGTCGATAGATGGGTGGAATATATTGAAGAGTTATACGGTGGAAATGAATTAGAAAATGGTGTTATAGAGGAAGAAGAGGAAGTTGAGGAGGATGAAATGGGAGAAACAATACTGAGATCTGAATTTAAGAGAGCATTAAAAGATTTAAATGGCAGAAAGGCTCCTGGAATAGACGGAATACCTGTAGAATTACTGCGCAGTGCAGGTGAGGAAGCGATTGATAGATTATACAAACTGGTGTGTAATATTTATGAAAAAGGGGAATTTCCGTCAGACTTCAAAAAAAGTGTTATAGTTATGATACCAAAAAAAGCAGGGGCAGAAAAATGTGAAGAATATAGAACAATTAGTTTAACTAGTCATGCATCAAAAATCTTAACTAGAATTTTATACAGAAGAATTGAGAGGAGAGTGGAAGAAGTGTTAGGAGAAGACCAATTTAGTTTCAGGAAAAGTATAGGGACAAGGGAAGCAATTTTAGGCCTCAGATTAATAGTAGAAGAAAGATTAAAGAAAAACAAACCAACATACTTGGCGTTTATAGACCTAGAAAAGGCTTTCGATAACATAGATTGGAATAAAATGTTCAGCATTTTAAAAAAATTAGGGTTCAAATACAGAGATAGAAGAACAATTGCTAACATGTACAGGAACCAAACAGCAACAATAACAATTGAAGAACATAAGAAAGAAGCCCTAATAAGAAAGGGAGTCCGACAAGGATGTTCCCTATCTCCGTTACTTTTTAATCTTTACATGGAACTAGCAGTTAATGATGTTAAAGAACAATTTAGATTCGGAGTAACAGTACAAGGTGAAAAGATAAAGATGCTACGATTTGCTGATGATATAGTAATTCTAGCCGAGAGTAAAAAGGATTTAGAAGAAACAATGAACGGCATAGATGAAGTCCTACGCAAGAACTATTGCATGAAAATAAACAAGAACAAAACAAAAGTAATGAAATGTAGTAGAAATAACAAAGATGGACCACTGAATGTGAAAATAGGAGGAGAAAAGATTATGGAGGTAGAAGAATTTTGTTATTTGGGAAGTAAAATTACTAAAGATGGACGAAGCAGGAGCGATATAAAATGCCGAATAGCACAAGCTAAACGAGCCTTCAGTAAGAAATATAATTTGTTTACATCAAAAATGAATTTAAATGTCAGGAAAAGATTTTTGAAAGTGTATGTTTGGAGTGTCGCTTTATATGGAAGTGAAACTTGGACAATCGGAGTATCTGAGAAGAAAAGATTAGAAGCTTTTGAAATGTGGTGCTATAGGAGAATGTTAAAAATCAGATGGGTGGATAAAGTGACAAATGAAGAGGTATTGCGGCAAATAGATGAAGAAAGAAGCATTTGGAAAAATATAGTTAAAAGAAGAGACAGACTTATAGGCCACATACTAAGGCATCCTGGAATAGTCGCTTTAATATTGGAAGGACAGGTAGAAGGGAAAAATTGTGTAGGCAGGCCACGCTTGGAGTATGTAAAACAAATTGTTAGGGATGTAGGATGTAGAGGGTATACTGAAATGAAACGACTAGCACTAGATAGGGAATTTTGGAGAGCTGCATCAAACCAGTCAAATGACTGAAGACAAAAAAAAAAAAAAAAAAAAAAATATTATTTTAACCAAAGCAAGAAAAAGAGTTACAAATAATAGAGTTACAAATGTCACTACTTCCACAGGTGAACTGCCTAAGCTAGCTTGCTTAAGCGAGTTTGATTCTATATGAGTTATAGATTAATATTATACCTTTTTCTGATATGTTGAATATTATTAGTACTGCACATTCAGCCTTCAAAATTAATTATCAGCATGCTGATTATCAAGCATCCCTTGTAACTCAGAGCTTGTGTTGGTTTCTTGGTCTAATTCTGAGCTGGTGTGAGAGTGTTGCCAGACTTTGTTCTCCGACTGCATAAAGAAGTCTTAGGTAATCCTGTAATTAGTAATCCAGTAATCAATATAAATGCCCTGATCAAAGCCTGGGTAGATGCTATTCTACAGACTTAACTGATTGGTTGAAAGGGATTGCTTTTGAAATGTTCTATTTTTCTTTACTGGAAGTGGAATATTCCAGAGGCACTTGTGTACTACAGGTCTTTTTTTGGTTGATATCCTACGTAGTCTGTTATCAGTCTCCAGAAACTACAAAAACATATTCTTGAATGTGAAGCTTTTGAGCAGAGGTGTTTCTATATCTTAGAAGGTTTGTTTCTTGGGTGATATTTCTAGCCTGATGGATAATTCTGGGAATTTTTAGAAATAGAATTGGAATAAAATAATTTGCTTTCTTCAAGTGTGTGTAATGAATCTTATGGCTAAAGTGTTTTGGAGGCTTGCCCTGATCTATTAAAAAGAAATAACACAAACACACACACACACACACACACATATATATATATATATATATATATATATATATATATATATATATATATATATATAGATGTATGTATGTTAAATTTAATAGCAGTATATTGTAGTTGTTTTTATTGTGGTGGTGAAGGCAATGATATATTTCTTTATAGGGGACAGATTAGCCTTGTTATGACTTGAAAATACATTGTTAATATAGAACACAGATTTGTATAACTTATTCAAAAATCAATACTTTTAGAGAGAGGTAAATGGAAAAATTTGTTTAAATACATGAAGATTAAAAAAATGTATTGTTAAATCTTTTACGGGAATAAAGAAAAAATGTTAATGGGGGTAATAATGGTAGATGTAGAGCCAGAATAGATTGGTTAATTTATCACATCTGGTAGCTGTATCATCAGTGGATAATACTGTTAGTAAAGCTAATGTGTGTGATTAATGGCCAGAAACAAGTTCTTCATTGATTTCTTAATGCAGATTTGATTTCTGAACATATTATATACAAAAAAATAAAATTGATACAGATTCCTGTAGAAAAAATATATTGCAAATACATTTGCTTGAATTAAAACATCCTTACATTTATTTGACCACTCATTCATTGATCATTGAAGTGCCATACATTTTTTAAAACTTCTTTTTATGATAGTATTTTTACTTTGTAAGAAAGTATTTTTACTTAATTATTTTAAATATTCATCTTGTGAAATGAGATCAAATTTCATATAACTATAGCTCTAGTATAGTTAACTAATTATTGTAGGCTTGGAAGATAGGTTGTATTATAATTCAAATTCTATTATTATAAATATTTGATATTTATTATTATATTTATTCAGTTTTGTCTATTTTTATTTACTTTTTTATAGAGTACAAAATTTAAAGTAGTTTCACGATCTCATTTAAGTGCAGTTAGAAATTAAGAAATAACAGTTTTTTACTGAATTTAAGAAAATTTTGCTTTTATAAATCAGTGTATTCATAAAACTTATTTTTAATTTGGTATGAAAAAAGTGGTTGTAATTGTTTAATTTATGAGAGAACATTTGGTTGCATACAACTTGACAAATTGTATAAAGTTTACCAATCTGGTCAAATAATGTTTCTTACTTTTCATTTTAAGCATCTGTATGTTAGATGGTAAAAACAAAAATGTTGTAGATGATCTGATATAAGAAACAAGTCGCCCCTGAGACTGACTTAGCCATTCCAAGATAACATGCATCCCATGACAGGTTTGGGGAAGGTGAGAAGTGAAGTGGTTTTATTAACATCTTCTTGAATGAGCCAAACAACATAGTGTTTGACACTGGCATGCAAAACCCATTGAAGTGCAAAGATGTTCAGTTCTACACGTGACTATCACTCTGGTCCCACAAGAACTGTTATAATGGAAAATCACATCACTTCCACAACCGATATGGTTATTGCACCTAAATTATACCACATAAATAAAGGTTTTTTTTGGAGAGACCAATATTTGTAGGAAAAAAATTTGTTTTATTTTTTTAATATTTTATATTGTTATATATTTTTAATATTTTCCTGTTATGTGCTGTCAGATAAAATTTATTATTTCACTTATAAATGATAAATATGTAATTATTGAACATTATTATTTATTGTAGATAAGAAAACTGATAACATTACTTTTAATGAGATTATATATATATAGCAGCCCACTGGGTTGGTCTAGTGGTGAATGTGTCTTTCCAAATCAGCTGATTTGGAAGTTAAGAGTTCCAGTGTTCAAGTCTAGTGAAGGTAGTTACATTTTTACGGATTTTAACACTAGATTGTGGATACTAGTGTTCTTTGGTAGTTGGGTTTCAATTAACCACACATCTCAGGAATGGTTGAACTGAGACTGTACAAGACTTCACTTCATTTACACTCATATATATCATCTTCATTCATCCTCTGAAGTAATACCTGAATGGTAATTCCCGGAGGCTCTACAGGAAAAGAAAGAAGAAGATATTCTTACTAAAATTATAAATGTGAATGTGAGTGTTTGTTACGCTTTCACGCAGAAACTACTCAACCAATCATCATGAAACTTCGTACACATATTCTCAAAGGTATTGCGAAGGACATAGGACACTTTTTAGTAAAAAAAACAATATTTTTTCGGAAGGGTAAAAAAATTTATATTGGTAGGTATGATCGTCTAACAAAAAATTTGACCAAATTCAACGCCATCTGGCGTTCCAGTAATTAAATGAAATAAAGTGCCAATCCAACACTGTAATACCAACGATCAAGTCACTATTCAATTGAGTATAGTGCTTCTGCTGTTTCGAATCCTTCTATATTTATTGTTATTCTTCTGTTACTTCTAAGCAATACTAAAACTTTTCCAGTTTTTGAGGTTAGGTGCCTGTTTATTAATTTACTTCTAACACTATTTTCAGTTTTTACTCTGTTTTTTTATAAAATGCCTCAGAAGCGCAAATCTAACCTGTTCAGGGATTCATCACGGGCCCGGGCGGCAAAAGTTGCTCGAATTCAAGAATCTTCATTCATGCAGAACTAAGACGACGACAACAAGCGAGGCGACAGTGTGCTTTGAGGGCTGGTGAAACAACTTCTCAGAGACAAGAAAGGTTAGATGAGCAAGCTGAATGCCAAGCTACCTTAAGAGCAGCTGAAACGCCAATTCAAACACAAATTTGTTTAGAAAGACAAGCTGAACAGCAGGCAGCTATAAGAGCTAGAGAAACTCCAGAAAAATCGCAGGCGAGAAGAATCGTTGCAGAAATGCAGAAATGCAGATCGCGCGCCGTCAAAATTTCATGCTTAACAACTGGTCTGTATTTAATAATTCTGGATTTCAATATGATCCTTCACTTGAATACCATAAGCATTCTTTAATTGGTATTGGCTCAATGAATAGAAAATGTCAGCATTGTGATGCTTTGAAATGGAAAGATGAAACTGCTGGAATGTGCTGTTCCAGTGGTAAAGTTTCGCTTCCTTTACTTAGTGAACCAGAGGAGCCTATGCACGTACTTGGAAACTCTATATTTAAGTGTTACAGATGAGTCGAAGCAATTTTTAAGTAAAGTCAGAAAGTATAACTCTTGCTTCCAAATGACATCCTTTGGAGTAGATAAAGTGATAAGAATGCCCGGATTTTCACCAATTTTTACTGTACAAGGACAGATATATCATCAAATTGGATCACTTTTTCCAACAGATAATGAACAGCATAAATTTTTGCAGGTGTATTTTATGGGTGATGAAGAAAATGAAGTAAACCGTCGTCAGTATATAGAAGGAGTCGAAAAAGATACAGTATTGAAAATTCAACGAATGTTGCACAACCACAATTTGTTGGTAAATACCTTTAAAAGTGCAATAGAAAACTGGTCTCCAGATAATTTCATCCTGATCATTCACATGATCATTCATGGTGGTTATTCATGCTGATCGGACTCCACGTGGCAAACATGAGAGGCGTTATAATGCGCCGATGATCAATGAAGTTGCTGTTTTGGTTACTGGTGACCCATGCTCTCCACAGAGATAGT
The DNA here is from genome assembly GCF_047948215.1 of Lycorma delicatula. Taxonomy (NCBI): domain Eukaryota; kingdom Metazoa; phylum Arthropoda; class Insecta; order Hemiptera; family Fulgoridae; genus Lycorma; species Lycorma delicatula. The sequence goes on from NC_134455.1 coordinate 303,951,094, forward strand.
GTTACGGGCACATGATAATACGCTGAAACGCGTAGCCGATACTCATAAATTTTATGATGCTTTTCAGTACCCGTTAATTTTCAGTAAAGGTGAGCCAGGATATCATTTCAATATTCCAGTCATTAATCCAACAACTAGACAGCCAGTCCCCAATAAAAAAGTTTTCTGCATGGATTTTTATGTGTATCACATGATGCTTCGAGAGCACGAGTTCAATCTCCTTTCGCGGTCAAGGCAACTCTTTCATCAATTCTTGGTAGGTATGTATATTAAAGTAGAGAGCGAACGCCTTCGTTACATTTCTATAAACCAGACGAAATTATGAGCTCAAAATTACATTCATCTACAAGATGCGATTAGCGCAGATGGTAATATTAGATCTAATGACATAGGTAAGATGGTTATTCTGCCTTCTACTTTTGTGAACAGTTCCCGTTACCTGCATGAATACACTCAAGACGCTTTCGCTTATGTACAAACTTACGGCAGGCCTGACCTCTTTGTAACTTTTACCTGTAATCCTTCATGGCAGGGTGTAACTAAAGAGCTAATGCCCGGGCAAAAAGCCACTGATCGACATGACATAGTTGCTTGCATATTTCGTTTAAAGGTTCACCGTGAGCGAAGCCGCGGGTAAAAGCTAGTATATATATATATATTATTATTATTATGCTTTTACGGCCAACATGGGACCACTTAAGTCAATTTTAGTTGGATCTTTTCTGAGAAAAGCGTGTTATTTTACTCTTTCGAGCTGCCCAGTATTTCTTCATCTGTTCAGATCTTGCTTTCTTTTCTTCATCCGTAAACACCCTCTTCGTTGTATTTTGTCGTTTGTCTGTCTTTTGTTTAAATCTAATGCTTTTATCTTTTAGCTTTGTAATTTTTCCAGTTTTATTCTGTAGGTCATTCAGGGAAATTCCCAATTCTTTCATATCTAGTAGTATATATATATATATATATATATATATATATATATATATAAGTAGTATATATATATATATATATACTACTTATATTTTACTTAAATATGTATTTTACTTAAATTGCAATTATTACTTTTAATACAAATATGTAATATAAATAAAAATAGGTAAGTAAAATTCCACAAATATACAAAAAAGGTACATGGTACATTGAAGATTAAAAATATCCAACGATGATGTCACAATATGATGCTTTTTTAAATTTTAAGTATTCAATATACTTCAGTTAGGGAAAAGATGTATAGAATTACTTACAGAATTACAGTATTTTATTTATTTATAATTTCACTGTACCTTGGTAGAGTGGGGTTAAAAACATTGAATTAAGTCTAATCTTTTCCCATACTATGTTGCCCTGTAGCTATTTATTTGCATCCAATTAGTGGAAAATGACATTTCCCATATCAGAATTGTGAAATTTAAATTCTTTGGATAAAGTAACTGATTTGTATAAATGGATTATAAACATTCTTTTCTTTGAATACAGGATTACAGGTTTTCCTGGTTCTTAATATATATGTGCATGTATTAATTCTTGTGAATAATAAATTAAGTAAGAAAAATATTTATTAGAGGTACCCAGTCACTCAATGTTTTCAAAATATATTTCAAAAACAGAAAAACACAAAAATGAAAATGTACTGGTTGATGTGTCGGCATTATCTATGTATTAAAAAATAAGTTTTGTATATCTTTTTACAAAGTATTTAGATGAGCTAACATTGTAATTTTGTAACTAAAATAAGACAAACAGATTTATTGATAGTTTTGCAAGATTTTTTACAATGTACACCAGCAATTAAAGATCTTAGATGATTATTAGCTTTTTTTCAGTATTACACTCATAGTACCCTTAGAAACTTGTATCTATGTTTTATTATTATTGTTAACTATCTTTCAATAGATACTCAAATGATTAATTATGAAGTTATTTAGTTAGCTTATGGAGTAAGTAAACAATCTGTGCATATGAGTGTTCAGGCAGCTGATTCACAATTATCTCCTGTAAATCCTGATGCATATAAAAGAAACTATGTGATGTTAATATTCAATAACCATGGGTTATTATATTTTAAATTATTATTTATTTTTTAAATTTAAATAAATTAAGACATTTTATTTGAGTTTTATTTGTCTTCAGTCAGTTTACTGGTTTGATGCAGCTCTCCAATATTCCCTATCTAGTGCTAGCTGTTTCATTTCGGTATATCCCCTACATCCTACATCCCTAACAATTTGTTTTACATATTCCAAATGTTGCCTGCCTGTACAGTTTTTTCCTTCTACCTGTCCCTCGAATATTAAAGCGACTATTCCAGGATGCCTTAATATGTGGCTTAATATCTGTCTCTTCTTTTAACTATATTTTTCCAAATGCTCTTTTCTTCATTGATTTGCCACACACAACACCTCTTCATTTGTCACTTTATCCACCCATCTGATTTTTAACATTCTCCTATATCATCACATTTCAAAAGCTTCTAATCTTTTCTTCTCAGGAACTCTGATCATCCAAGTTTCACTTCCATATAAAAAGCTACGCTTCAAACATATACTTTCAAAAATCTTTTCCTTATAATTTTTGATATTTCTGACTGAAGACTTGTTTTGCTTGTGTTATTCGGCATTTTATGAGTTTTTTAAGAGCTTTGTCAATTGTACACAAACAGTGAAATTTCACTAATATTTTAGATTAAATTTCTATGATAATAAACAAATAATAAATTCAATTCAGTTTTCGTCATATGATTGCCAGTAGTCCATAGTACTGTTAGTATTAAGAGATGCAATAGCAGGCTCAATTTTGTTTTATTTTATATTATTCAGTTTCCAATAATTTTTTTCAATAGTATCAGTTACATATTTTATGCAGTTTTCTATTTCTGCTGGACTGTTTTATCGATGGCTTTTAAGCATAAATTTTTAGCATCAGATATTTTAAAAGCAGTATTTTCTGTCGCTATGTAACTTTTGATTTGCTCCCAAATTAACTCAATTGGGTTGAGTGCACAATGATAAGGAGTTAATCAAAGCACAACTTTGCCACTGGATCTTGTTAACACATCAATTTTATACACATTAAAATTACTTTTGATATGTGAAACCCTTTGCAATAATTATACCTTAAGTTTATTCTCTTCAAAAATCACTCCTTTTGAACTAAGCTGTATTTTGATGTCATTCTTTTTCCAAGACATAGCTGAAATTCTTTCCTTTTTACATGAATGATAAGGGGCATTGTCTAAGCAGTAATCGAATTTATCTTGTAGAGGAGGTAGCACATCCCAAAACCATTTCTCAGTAAATAAAATTCATGTACTTTTTTATGAATTGCATTTTTATCGAAATTGTCAACTTTTCCTCCAACTGACTTGCGGGTTTTGTTTTTTAGGAGATTGTAATTCATTAGTAGATTTATACTTGGGAATCACGTTGTAGATTGAAACAGCACAACTTCCATTTATGTTAGTAGTTTATTAATGGCATCTGAAATCAACGTCTTTGGATTACTCTGTAATTTGCTTTTGAAACCATTTAAAATGGTGTGTTTTTTCGCATGACTTAAGGGCTTTCTTGCGGCCTTTTTCAGAGAAGATATCAGTAATTCTGCACTATTATCAGCTGAATCTGTATCAGAGATGGTGTCAAAATAATGGTATAACTCAAGTTGTACAGGTACAAATCTAGGAGTAGACTACACTCACATTCCAGTAAACTTAAAAAATGCATTATATTAATTTTAAATAACAGAGTAAATAGATAAATAGATAAGTAACAGAAACACAAAAATTGAACATGAGAACATTAGAGTGATATATGAAAAGATCAAGGATTTTATTAGAATTGAGAAGATAATGTTATATAAACTTTTGATTATATTGACTACTATATGATGAATTAATTATACAGTGACTATATATGAGTAGTGATTGTAGTGTTGTATATAGATATGGCTGCGTTGTGAATTGGCACTGATCCACAATGCTGATTCCCAATCGAATTCAGCAGAGTGGATGTGATTCACCAGCATCATGATGAACTCACTCACAGAAAGGCAATGTATGTTTATTCTTCACGCTATAAGCTAACTGAATACAGTATAGCTTTAGTTAATATGCTTTTGAATTCTTTTCCAAAGAGGTACACCATACAATTGGTTAGACATGTTTGAATATTTGTACTGTCCAATTCACATGAAATTTTGTAGAAAGAATTATCTAACTAATATATTGGTTAAACTTTACAAGTCAGATATTTCTAGAAATTATGTAAAATAGTTATATTTTATTATAATATAAAATACATCCAATAAATTAGCTATTTCAGAACTTCTACCTAAGTTTCATGCTTTCAAATTCAGTTTGAGAAAAAATGAGCTGTTTCTGTATTATAATCTATATAAACTGATAATGCAATCAACTCTACACTGCGATAATACAATATTTTTTCACAGATAGTTTGTTAGCCCCAATGATATTTTTTCTTATGTACACTATTTTTATTTTTAATTTGCCTGAATAATTTTATTATATATTATATATGAAATAATCACCTTATAAACATAATATGATAGTTTAATTTGTAAAAATAAATTGGCAGAGTAGCTCCTGGTGTAGTATAAATAATCTTGTTTGAAATGATACATTTTATGATAATTTCAGATAATGTTACATTCTATTAATTTCACTTCTTACATTCATTGAATATATACACTTCTTATTCACTGAAAAGAATCAGTTTAGCAAAATATTTTTTAGAATTTCATCCATGTTTTATGGATTTCAGTTGGATGTCCTCCTATTTTTAGTCCTGAACATTTTCTTTTATTATCAAGTAGATTATTCCTTCCTATTGTATTGTATTAGCATCTCAGTGCTTCTTCCTCTTCTTTATATCATTTTTCCCTCTTTGATGTGATTTTCTACACAGCTTAAGCCCCAACAAAGATGTGTTCCTCTTCCTTATCATATTCATCAAAATTTTCTCTATCCTATTCTTGTCAATAATTTATCATTTCTTCTGCTTTTATATTCTTCTCCAAAACCATATTTCAAAACTATCTAATAATTTCTTTTCCATTTTCTAACTGTTGATTCAAGTTTATATGATATTACTCTCCCACAAATTATTTTATTAGTTCAATCACAATCCTTCTTGCCATCAGAAGGATTCCATTTACCTTTATGAAAGATCTTTTCACTTAGCCATAGGTATTTTGTTTCATCTGCCTCAGACATTTTGCATTCCAAATCATCAAACTTTGCAGATACATAAGTGACTTTATATAGCTTTCCTTTTTATAATTCTATTATATAAAATATAATCTTTCCTTTTAGTAATTTATTAATAAAGCTTTCTTTCTTACCAACTCAGTTGGTAAGTTGGGGATTTTTTTTATTCCATTCTGTTACAGCTCTTATATGTTGGATATCTTCAATAAATGAAATAATCTTAGATGAATTTCTTGTTTGTTTGTTCCTAAATAATCACTTAAACTTGTGAATGTACAGCATTCACAAATTTATGTCATTTACCATCTTTGTATAGTAAATTATATTTCCTTTAAGAAGTTCTATTTTATGAAAGTATTTTAGTTTTAAATGAACATAAATACTTTGATTTATAATATACACAAAATCAGCACATATGAGTGCATATATAGTTGAATAACACAATAATAGTTATCAGAGTTAGTGATATTCACTATGGTAATGTGTTGTAGGTGGCCCTGCCACTATTGTTGACAATATAATGTTCCCTCAAATATAATTAAATACACTAATAAATATACTTTTACTTACAACTGATATTTATAATAAATACTACATCAATTTTATAAATACAGTGAATAATGATTTTGTACATAACAAATGACTAATTTTAACTGTTTAAAAAACATTAATGAAAAAGAACTTTTAACAACACTTACGTGGTGTTGTTAAACTCTTGTACCTATGTACCATTGAGTACCTATAATAAGTTTTATTTCATTATCATCATTACGATGATTATACGTAATGAAATTGTGTGATAATGGTTAAATATATTTTTCATGTTACAATGAATACATGAAATGGTTATTTGATAATATGTACATTAAATGATATGAAACAAGACAATAAACATATAACATAATGAATAGATCATAATATCATTTACGTACATGTACAGATTCAACATGACACATCAGATATGGCTTCATAATTTTATGTTTTAATTTTAACACTGGGAATAAATATTTCAGTTTTACTTTATATTCTGAATTTTGGAAACTGATATAAACGGTTAAGATAAGAACAGTAACTAATATTATTAATTAATTAATTAATAATTTTTCTTGAATTTGTATCATATATTTATTGAGTTTTGATAAAATAGGTATGAGGTAATAATAAATAATTTAACTACTTATTTATGCAATATAATATACGTTATTCCTTGTGTACAGTCTTTTATTGTTTATGTCTTTACTTATTCACTTAATCTGGACAACACAGTAAATAATATTCTACTAACATACTTTATCAACATTTATCATTTAGTAATATGAATATAAAAATGATAACCATGAATACTTTGTATTAACTGGATGGAAATGGCCATTGCCTTTTTTATCAACCTGTTAGGATTTTTGTGTTTGAAATTATAAAATACCATTTGCTTCTATTTTGTTACTAATAAACAATAAAATAAAAATTGAATTGTGTGTTTGAAATAGTAACGGTAAATTGTTAAAGTAAATAATTCTTATGATTAATCAGTATAGTTATGCTTCCGGTCTAACATTTGTTTTTAAAAAAAGGAAAAAAGTAATTTAAAAAAAATGTTTTTTAATTTAAAGTGTTGGAGAGACTGTTATTAATGTCAGAAATGATAAAAGAAAATAAATGTTTATATATTATTGTTACAGTAATTTTTTTCAAAGCCATTTAGAAGAAAATCCTTCCTAGAAGAACATCTTCATATTTTAAAACATGATCGTAGGGGACAAAGTTGATAACTTCTGTAATTTTTTGTGGAAAAGTTTGAAACCTGCAATTTTAAGATCGACCAATAATCATGCTTACTTTCTGTAAATATTTAAAGGCAATTTAACTTGAAACAGGATTACTTCTTAAAACTGTTAATAATAATTAAAACTGAACAATCATTAAATGGCATGTACTAATCAACTTCTAAATCAACAATATAACTTAACAAAATATTCAAACAAATTTCTTAAATAAAATAATCAGTACAATTAGCAAGTTTGGTTATTAGTACATATTTTATGTTAAAATTTTGGTTACTTTGTGTAATAGAAATTAAAATAAAATATTCTTACATTGTAAACTAAAGCACATAATAAGAAATACTTCAGTTAGTACAACCTGTCATGCAATCGGCTACAGTTCAGCAAAACTGCACTAGGTGTACATTGTTTGCAACGCTGTGCTGAGACCTTAGAAATCAGAGTCTGGGATATTGATTTGAAACAAGAGGACATAAAGAAGAGGTTGAGAGAAAATGTCCAAGGTGTGACGGTTGGAACAGGAATTACAGACTGCAATCTCTGTGTGTCAAGGGCCTGGACCTTGACACGACCCAGGAGGAAGTGGTGCAGGCCATAAGGAAAAAGGTAGGCTCCGTCATTCCTCCCTCCGACCGCAGGGGGGAAGCCCTCTAACAACTACCAGAGTTTTTAGGGAGCTTGAGAGAGTAAACTCCTTTTTGGATCTGCAGGTCAATTGGAAGACTCGTAGAGAATGGACCATAGTGGCTGGCTTTCTCAATTTCCTTGCATTGCACAGATCAGCTGAGGAGGGTATAAGTAGAGTAGCACCCGGGGTGGCTCCGCCTGGACAGTTGATTGGCCAGAGGTAGGCGTATTGGCATCGAGCTTCGGTTAGTTTGAATGTTTTGCATAAAGTAGCAGAATTGCTGTCGGCCGGATGGCGACTGCACTACTGAGGGTATGGTAATCCATGCAGCCGAGAGGTGAGCATCAATCTTGACGAGGGAAGTTTATTATTTGATGGAAGTAAATGTCACGCGGGACTCTGCGATGGAGCTGAGTGGGAGAAAGAGATTTGTCCTCTACTCCCTGATAGCCCAGACAGGAGTCCGTAGTTGCAATTAAGTTAAAGGCTTAGAATTGATCATGTTGAGATTACTAAGGGAACTAGGTCTAAATTCTGTTGTTGCGATCAACATTTTTGCGGTGTGCATTATTACTGATATAGACTCGTATATCTCGTTTATGAGACATTTACAGTCACTCATAGCTTGTTAATGTTTTGGACTAGGTGTGGGGTTCGTGCTTCCACGAACTCCGTTAGCTAGTTCAGAGGGCAACGTTGTAGGACAGAAGAGAGAAGATGTCCGAAAGAAGCCTACAGAGAAGGCAAAGTCTGAGTTAAAACTCACTATGTAAATGTCTACCGGGGCATTTACATCGGTGGGATCCCATCTGAGGCCTGGCTGATGACTGTGAGATGTAATCAATTAGAGGGTCAAAAGTAGACCTCCGTTAAAACCCATTAGGGGTATTATTGTAGGGGGGGGGGTGACCGAAATTGTCAAGGTAGGTGTCTTCCCCTACGGAGGTTGGGATGTCCCTACCGATGCTGTATATTATGTATATGTACATGAACATGTAACATGTTATGTATAGTGTATATTGGGTTTGAAAGGCTGAAGACGAGATATTTCGATTTTTGATGATTTTATTAACGGTGCTACATATCTTGTTCAGAAACTGACGTTAGCTGCCCTACAAAAGACCATATAACATCATCTAACAAGACGCATGAATATAGAGTATCAGGATTCCCACTGCCCCTACCTACCCGCCCGACGGCGAAATAATCTTTTTTCAATCTTTTGTGACTAAGAAATGTTTTCAACGTTATGGTACCACAGTGAAAAGCAGCTGCGTCGATTGCAGCAAAATTTATTTTAATCGGATTAATAGGAAAAAAGTTATGCGTAAATAAACATAAAAAAAATCTGATGTGGACACTACATCACTTCCTTGTACGCCTATTAAAATACATATACACATTTTTTGTTGCACTTCATTTAAACTTATTTCATTTGAAAGTGAGATACGATCCTCCAATTCTTTAATAAAGTGGACAGTTACGCAATTCCTGAAATATTAGTTTTTATTGACATCAAATATTTATACAATTATTAATTCAACAATCTTTCATGAAATATTAGGATAGAGTAAAAGTTTCTTTATTACTTGTATTACTAGATCAGTATTATTCGTATCTTCGTGAGTTGCTGATTAACAAAAGTTTCAGATTTCTGGTGTGTCGCATAAATAAGACTTAATAATAATTAAACTATTCCGTTTAGTCAACTCCTGAATACTGGTTACAAATGTTAATTTCGACCTTACGGTGTAAAATATTCAGGTTTTATTACTGAATTATTTGGTGAATAATAAAAATGAAAAAAAAAGAATCATACAGGAAAAAGAAAGATAACATGAAGAAATATATCTCAAAAAAACGACAAGAAGATGAATATCAAGAGGAAGAAAATGTTAAGAACAAGGGAAGAATAAAAAAATTAAGAGATGATTATACATATAAAGAGGAAGAAAATTTTAAAACTAAAGAAAGAATAAAAAGGAAGAAAATGATGCAAACAGAGAACGAATAAAAAGATTAAGAGAAGATGATAAATATAAAGAGGAAGAAAACGTTAAGACCAAGGAAAGAATAAAACGATTAAGAGAGGATGATGAATATAAAGACACAGAAAATTAGAAAATTAAAGAACGTGTACACAAATTAAGATCAGAATAATTATATCAAACCAAAGAGCGATTAAATTATTCTCAACAAGAAACAAATAAACGAAATGATGACAACTCCGACTTAGGGAGAATATTGTCCGACAATATCAGAGGAGTAATGAACAAAAAGATAAGACTTTTTGGCAATTTATTAAAGATCGGGCATGTATGACTCAGTGTATATGTTGTTAATGTGAGGGTTTATTTTTCAGTCACTCTGTAGTTAACTTTAACGTAAATAAAATTAAACAAGAAAATCCAAAAATAATACGATTCTAAATTACAATTTTCAATTAATATTAAATAATCAGATGTTTCACCAAATCTATTACATACACACATATGTAATAATGCCTATTAAATAACATATACACATTTTTAAAAGTACATAAAATTTTATTTCACTAATAGCTTTTGATATTTTTTGATATTTTTTTTATTGTTATTACTGAATAATTATTTATTATAAAAGTTAATAATTATTAATAAAGCAATATATTTAAATTTAAGAAAAGAGCTAAAAAAAATTAAAAAAAGATGAAGTTTGATTCGAATCGATGTGCCTTGTAAGATCCAAATATTTCATTAATTAAATTTTTATTTGGCTATAACTCTGGAACCAATGAAAATAAGTACCACTTATGATATATTGTTGAAAAGCTCTTAATGAGGGCTTATTATTACTGCTTATTACTCAAGAAAATGTCCAAAATCCAGATTTTTGGGGATTTTGGCCTTTTTTTGACGCTTTTGGTTCAGTCGATTACTATCAAAAGAGGAGGTGCACAACTAAATGTTACAATAGTCCTAAATCCAAAATTTCAACATCCTACAAAAATCCTTTTTGAGTTATGCGAGATACGTACAGACGTCACGCCGAAAGTAGTCAAAATGGATTCGGGGGTGGTCAAAATGGACATTTCCGTTGAAATCCGAAAAACCGAAATGTTTTGCGATCACAATGCTTCCGTTACATAGTACAAGGAAGTAAAAATATACGGGTCGAATAATTAATTTCATTTTTTGAAGTCGGTCAAAAATATTCATTTATAGGTTAAGCTTAAAACATTTGCTTAAGTAAAGTTTTCGCTGAATCTAACACCTTTTTTAATAAAAGAAAGAGAATAGTATTTTTTGAAAGCAAATATGCTATAATAAAAATTCTTCCAAATATGATTAAATTTGCGTTTAATTGCTCTCATTTAAGTTTCAACTCAGAAATAGGATATGCCACATTTAAAAACAATAATTGCAATTGCTGTTTTAAGAGTTCATCTTAGAAACAACAATTGCAATTATTATTTTTAACAAATGGTATATTTAAAAATTTTGGGGGCGGTAGAAAATTTTTGATTCTCAATGTGGGCGGTGAGCGAAAAAGTTTGAGAATCAATGGTCTAGATGAACTAGATGGATCCTGAAACGTAAAGATTTGCAAAAAAACCCGATATCCCATTTTTGACATGATCACCATACTGTCTCCTTTAATATAACTATATTAGCTATATCGCCGGGAAAGTAAAGAGCTATTTTAAGATTAAATGAAATTAATATATTTTTTTTAAATTTCGAATTTTAAAAGCCGGCGCCAAATTAATCAGTTTAATTAACCGTTAATTTTATTTTCAGTTTAGTTTAAAATATGAATTAGCCTATAGAATGATCTCAAATAAAAAAATAGTCAAACGTAACAGTAAGAAGTATGCTTCTTAGTAAAAACAGAAAGAAAAGGCACATTGAGAAAAGGGGTAGAAGTACTGGTACCTAACGTGAGTGGATTACCGGCATAAATTTTTACTCCAACTTTTTAATTAATTCTTTTGAGTTTACCGCGAAAATAGTTTGAATATCAGAACAAATTTTATCATTAAATTATAATTACGTAATGAAAACACCAAAAACATTTTAAATTTATATATGTACTCGTAGATAATACATTATTTCATTTAAACAATCTTTCAGTTTGATTTATCAAGAAAACATTACAACTGAACCACTAATAAAGATTTCTTTATAAAATTAAAAAAAAGAAGGATCATGGAAAAGCTTTTTAAGGAAGAATAAGGCTCTAACATAAATGAAAAAATTACAAGTTATTTAAATCGATTGAAGAACCTTTTATTTTTACAGTTCGTTAAAAAAAATTCAAACTTCAGTGATTTTGTGAGTTAACAATTAAAACTGTAAAAATGTAATTTAAGATGTTGTTTGGAAAGAAATTCGTAAATTTTTGAATGTTAAACATACTATTGTTGTTACTAGAGGATAAGGAGTAAGAATTTAGCCATTTGTTGGATGTTGAAGGGAAGAGAAGAAAATTATAATCCTATAATTATTGATTTATATTAATGTAAGATTGAACAGCTATACCATCGGACGCCATGAACAAAGAATGACTGTCTTATTATTACAAATGAATGACTGTCTTATTATTAAAAATTTTATCAAAAGATTGTATCAGAGAATAAAAAAATAAATTTACTTATTGCTGAGAAACATAAAACTTAATTTTATTTAAGTTAAAATATCGGATCGTTAAAAAATGTTTTTTAGGTTCACCATAATTTAGTATATCGACGTTAAAAATTAAAATGCTTTTAATAAATTATTTAAAAATTTAAATATAATCTTAATTTTTTACGATACTGATTTTGTATACAGTAATCCCTCGCTATTCTTCCGTTCCGTTCCGCGTAAATAGCGCGAATAACGAAACCGCGAATAGCAAAACCAAACTTATTTGGCAAAAAGGGGGTTACGTTCTTATGTAACCCGAATGACAATTTTGTACACTACAGCACCTATTAAAAAACTACGTAGAAATATATTATATACTTATGTATGAATGTAACCATAATAAATATGTTTACATACGTATTTACTGTATTGTATTGTTATTCATGTCATTACTTTGAACAACGTAAAACTTATGAACAGTACATACAAAAACCGTAAATACTAAACACTAATAATAGAGTGTTTTAACTACGTAATGTAGGCCTATGTTAACTTACTTTATTCTTTAAAAAAACTCGTAATTTTTGTTTTTTATTTATGTTTTTAACTTTTTACGTAATTCGCTGAATGACGCTATGCTGCTTCAAGCTGTCGCTTAAAATTTATTAACCGTTCTAGAAAAGGACCAGTTTCAGAAATCTTCATTATTAGCTGCCTGACCAGACAGAAAAATTCGTTTACAGATTTTAAGTTTAATTCACTCGTAATCTTCTTTTTCATTTTGTCTTCATCTACCGGAGTAGGTAAATGGTATGTTCTTTTCAAGTCAGTTCTTAAAGATCAGCTGTTCAAGCTCTTCCGTGAGCTCTTCCTTGTTACAGTGCACTAGCCCCTGAACATCTGAAACGTCGATTTCATTGAAACCTACAGCTTGAATTTTATGTGCTATTGGCACAATATCGTTCACAATTTTATCAGTAGTTTTTTTATTCGTTTTTTTCAGTTTTATTTTTTTCTTTACAATGTCGGGCCACAGATTCTGCCAGCATGCATTGATCGCTGATGGTTTAATTTCATCAACAGACTCCATAATGTTTGCAATACAACCTGCAACGGTGTAATTTTTCCACCACTGACTCACAATCAATGAATTATCCACCTCTCACTTAAGAATCCGCTGTAAGTCGCAGATAATAGCCTTTGAAAGCAACGATGATCCCTTGATCCAAAGGTTGAATCAGAGCTGACATGTTTGGTGTCAGAAATAACACTTCTTCATAAGGTTGAAAAAGTTGTACTTAATCTTGATGTCCTGGAACATCAACAATTAAAAGAAGAACTTTAAATGGCAAAGACTTTGTTTTCAGATAAAGTTGAAAATGTTTCGAAAAAAAATGAAACCGTTCAATAAAAAGAAATACTGTTTTACCCACGCTTTTTGGTTTTATCTCCATAAAACTGGTAAATAATTTTTATCTTTATCTTCCAACCCCCTTGAATTTAACGATTTGTAAACAAGAGTTAGTTTCAGTATGAAGTTACCGCTAGCATTGCAGCAAAACAGGACTATTAGACGATCTTTAGATTTTTTAAAACCTGGAGCGGACTTTTCTTTTTCGATTGAAAGGTTAGTGAAGGGATTCTCTTCTAAATAAGCCTGTTTCATTTGCGTTAAAAACTTGATCTGCTAAATAGACTTTTGTTGATACGAGGTAATGCATTTGTTTTAGGAATGAACGCACTGCTTCGTGGTCAGCTGATGCTTCTCCAGTTACGCTAACATTGTGCAGGGAAAACCGTTTCTTGAAGTTTTCAAACCGGCCTTTACTAGCAGAAAACGTAAATGCACTGGATCCACTTTCATTTTCAGGTTTAACAAAGCGGTCACACAAAATAATTCGCGTTTTTTCTCGAATAAGAAGTGAACTGAGAGGTACTCTTTTTTTGCGTTTGATAAATTCAAAGCTTATTCAGTTTTATCATTGTCTATATGACGACATACCGACGTAACCTCAGCAATTTGAGAAGAACCTACCATTACCCTTGTCCGTAATTTTTCTTCATTTTTTTTTGTAGCAAACAGTTGTTTCATTAAACAGTTTTGCTATTGAAGCTATGCTTTCACTAGTTTTCAGTTTATCAAGAAGGTCGAGTTTCCTAATTACAGGCATAATTTTCTTTTGTCTTTTCTTTTTGTAGTTCACTTTGTACATTTTTGTTTAATAAAAGATCGGAAACTTCGAAACAAAAAACACATCAACCCCGATACGCGTCTCTTTCTTTTTCCTGTTTACCCTCCGGTAATTACCGTTTAGATAATACTTCAGAGGATGATATGTATGAGTGTAAATGAAGGGTAGTTTTGTACAATCTCAGTTCGACCATTCCTGCGTGTGGTTAATTGAAACTCAGCCGCCAAAGAACACCGGTATCCACGATCTAGTATTCAAATCCGTGTAAAAATAACTGACTACTAGGACTTGAACGCTGAAACTCTCGACTTCCCAGTCAGCTGATTTGAGAAGACGCGTTCACCACAAGACCAACCCGGTGGGACGACACGCGTCTCGGAACTTAATAAAACCACGCGCAGATCGCCCGTGTTTTCTTACCGTCATGTTTAGGCTACAGTTAAAAACAAACGTTTTCACAAAAATGTGCACATCACGTAGGTGAAGTGTAAATTTATTACGTTCTACTTTTATTAAAAAAATGATATGTTTATTATTTAATAAAATATCCTGCTATGCTGAAAACCTCTTCCCAAATACGGATGAAAATATTGTTTTCAAATGAAAAATGTAGTACAATAACAACAAAATATTTGTTAAATACTGTACTAAAAGACGGAGCATACAGGAAAGTTAAGGAAAATTTTGGGGTACATAAATTAAAATCTAATAATGTGTTAAACAAAGATGGTACACCAATATATAATACGAAAGGTAAAGTCGATAGATGGGTGGAATATATTGAAGAGTTATACAGTGGAAATGAATTAGAAAATGGTGTTATAGAGGAAGAAGAGGAAGTTGAGGAGGATGAAATGGGAGAAACAATACTGAGATCTGAATTTAAGAGAGCATTAAAAGATTTAAATGGCAGAAAGGCTCCTGGAATAGATGGAATACCTGCAGAATTACTGCGCAGTGCGGGTGAGGAAGGGATTGATAGATTATACAAACTGGTGTGTAATATTTATGAAAAAGGGGAATTTCCGTCAGACTTCAAAAAACGTGTTATAGTCATGATACCAAAGAAAGCAGGGGCTGATAAATGTGAAGAATACAGAACAATTAGTTTAACTAGTCATGCATCAAAAATCTTAACTAGAATTCTATACAGAAGAATTGAGAGGAGAGTGGAAGAAGTGTTAGGAGAAGACCAATTTGGTTTCAGGAAAAGTATAGGGACAAGGGAAGCAATTTTAGGCCTCAGATTAATAGTAGAAGGAAGATTAAAGAAAAACAAACCAACATACTTGGCGTTTATAGACCTAGAAAAGGCATTCGATAACGTAGACTGGAATAAAATGTTCAGCATTTTAAAAAAGTTAGGGTTCAAATACAGAGATAGAAGAACAATTGCTAACATGTACAGAAAGCAAACAGCAACAGTAACAATTGAAGAACATAAGAAAGAAGCCGTAATAAGAAAGGGAGTCCGACAAGGATGTTCCCTATCTCCGTTACTTTTTAATCTTTACATGGATCTAGCAGTTAATGATGTTAAAGAACAATTTAGATTCGGAGTAACAGTACAAGGTGAAAAGATAAAGATGCTACGATTTGCTGATGATATAGTAATTCTAGCCGAGAATAAAACATATTTAGAAGAAACAATGAACGGCATAGATGAAGTCCTACACAAGAACTATCGCATGAAAATAAACAAGAACAAAACAAAAGTAATGAAATGTAGTAGAAATAACAAAGATGGACCACTGAATGTGAAAATAGGAGGAGAAAAGATTATGGGGGTAGAAGAATTTTGTTATTTGGGAAGTAGAATTACTAAAGATGGACGAAGCAGGAGCGATATAAAATGCCGAATAGCACAAGCGAAACGAGCCTTCAGTAAGAAATATAATTTGTTTTCATCAAAAATTAATTTAAATGGCAGGAAAAAAATTTTTGAAAGTATATGTTTGGAGTGTCGCTTTATATGGAAGTGAAATTTGGACAATCGGAGTATCTGAGAAGAAAAGATTAGAAGCTTTTGAAATGTGGTGCTATAGGAGAATGTTAAAAATCAGATGGGTGGATAAAGTGACAAATGAAGAGGTATTGCGGCAAATAGATGAAGAAAGAAGCATTTGGAAAAATATAGTTAAAAGAAGAGACAGACTTATAGGCCACATACTAAGGCATCCTGGAATAGTCGCTTTAATATTGGAAGGACAGGTAGAAGGAAAAAATTGTGTAGGCAGGCCACGTTTGGAATATGTAAAACAAATTGTTAGGGATGTAGGATGTAGAGAGTATACTGAAATGAAACGACTAGCACTAGATAGGGAATCTTGGAGAGCTGCATCAAACCAGTCAAATGACTGAAGACAAAAAAAAAAGTACTAAACGTTAATCTTTCAATTTATTTGAGGTTATACTAGTAAAATTCACTCTTTAGAAGGTAGTTTGAGGCAACCGCGAATAAGTAAAACCGCGAATGCCAAACCTGAGAGTAGTACTCTAGTAGAATGAGTCTGTTATGAATATTCTGTAAATTTGTTTTTGAGAACTTCATTTTACGATATTAATGAGTTCCTCGCGCTTACTGATTTATTAAAGTAGGAACAAATGTCTAATCGGTTGAGATCGATAAATGTAATTTTTTTTTTAGGTCTTGTTCGAAAAAGCCATCAGCATAGAGATATTATCGTTAATTGAACCTCAAAGATAAATATTACATATATAAGTTACGTATAACACACTTGTATGTACTTTTTTTACTAAATTACTACGAAATTACTACTAAATTACCGGAAGTGAATTCGTTTCGATATATAGAACAAAATATTTATTCTGAAAAAGCTATTTTAATTCGATAGGTAGTTAAAAATGATTTAGTATGAACGAAACTAATGTTTAATTACTTAAAACGAAATTAGAAGTACTACGCCATAAAACGGAGATCAAGAGACCTGTACTTTAAGTATGTAGTAATTAAGAATGAAATAATGAGCTGTAACTGTGGTCGATGAAGTCAGATGATGTAATGGTATAAACTTCCCCAATATTACAGACAGCTCATTTCAGTAAATAATTGTCTTATTAGTAGACAAATGATTTTCGTCGCTGACCACTATAGAGTTTTTTTATGTTCCCACATTTATCTTTAACATCTGAATTTTATTAATATTTAATAATGTAATTCATTACGTTTTCAAGGAAGTCTTTCTTTTTAAACAGTCCAGCTACAACAGCAAGCAATAAATTTAAAATTATTAAAAAAAATTCTACGTACTGATAAATAAAAATAAATTCACTCACTTTCAATGTTTCATTGTAAAAGTTACTTTCGATTCCATAATATTGAAATTTATGAAACACATATGTACATAAATAATGGAAAATATAAATAATTGTAAGAACATAAATTGATTGGGTTACGTAAAGTATAATGTAACATTTTTAAATCATTTGATTACTACATTAATAATTTTCATTTTAATATGATTGAATGTGAATTACATCTTTGAACATGCACAATAAGTTTTATAAGAATCTTAGTACGTTTTAATAATTTTAAAATCATTAAAAAAATACGTGGTTTGTTGTTTATTATAAAATATAAGCAGCCTAAAGGGATTGTATTAGGTTTTTTGTTATTCCATCTCAAGAAAAAAATTAATCGAATATCTTAAATAGCCTTTATAATACATTAATATTTATTGATATTAATATAATTATAATATATTTTCTATTATAAGAAATAAATATATCTTTAAATGAGTTAAGTCAAAAGCATTTCTGTACATGCACGATTTGTTTGTATTGGTATATCCCACACAAATGGGACTTCATTTCAGGTTCTGTTAATTATTTGAATTTTATGATACGCTTTTTTTCAGTACCATACATTATAACAATCAGTGTTTACTAATTACTATTACCATATTCTCCTTCCTTTTCAATTTTTTAAACGTCTCATCAGCACTATTAGTCTTAAGTTGATATAGTTCATTACATTAAATTGATAATAAGGTAGAAAATAGAAATGATTAATGAGTTATGTCTATTAACTGTAGATGTGTAACTGTTCGATATTTTCATCGAAACTAACTTTGATGAGCTTTAAATGTAATGATGTTACGATTACTGTTTTAAAAACTCTGTCCCTGAGATTGTGAACCGTTTTAAAGTATCTGAAGTATAAGAGCCATCGCTAAAATTTGGTAACTCTGAAAGTAATGATGTTCGCTATTCGTAAATTCCTTTGGTGAACAAAGCCGCTTAAATTGATACACGGAAAGTGTCAGTTAGTGTTGAATGTCATTTGTATTTTGGCAGAATTATCGTGCAGCAGTATTATCGACTCACAGAAAAAGCAACGTATTATCGACTCACAGAAAAAGCAACAGGGAACAACTTCATTCTTCACTTTCCCGATTAAGAACGGCATAGGATTTTACCGTATTTCCGATAGTGGCTGTCGATTTTCAACCTACTTTTATTTTCAGCAATTTTACAATAAAACTTCATCATAAATTAACCCCACTCCAAACCCCCAAAACCCCAAAACTGAAAAGTTTATTTAATGTCCTTTTTTCAAATCCACACAGAAGTACACCTCAAATATAGAAATTTCACAAGATGCTGCTTCCATTTAACTATAACTTAGTTAAATAATGATTTTTACTTTCTATTTAATGCCTTAGTCATTGTTATTTTTGTTTTTATTTCGCTTTTGCAATCTTCCATTAACATGATTGTGTAAGTATCTCTATTCTTTTTTAGGGTTCACTGTCACCTTCTGTCTCTATTCCTGTAATTTCCCTAACATTCATTTTCATTTAAGATTTTATCTTATTGTCTTGCAGTTTTAGACACATGGGTTATAAAACACAATTTCTTTAAAAAAAAACCATCTTCTCTGTTAAACTGACAATTTATTTTCCTTCCTTCTGCACAAGTTCTTTCATTCGTTTTAGAACATTTTGATCATATTTTCATCATACAATTAAACAAGGTTTTGTGATAGGAACATTCTCGTTTTTTTAATTTAATTGTAGTTTTTTGTTTTTGTTTTTTAGTCTTTGCTTATTTGGTTGTTTTTACATTAGCCTTATTCCTGTTTTCAGTTCAAACTATTAGTAGTCTGTTTAAATTTCTTAATATAATCGGCTAATATTAATTTATTTGAAAGATTAATAAGTTAGATAAATTATTTAGTGAAAAGAATAAATAGAAGAAGACCTATATTTGAACTCTGAGGGATTCAGGAAAAGAAATCAAAGTTATAAAATCTAGAATTCTGGTTAAGGACATACGAGTATGTTGTCTTGTTGTATTGTATATATATATATATACACGGGTTTGTAATTAATATAATGTCTTGTGTTATTAATATTCAGGTTGTATTAACATAAGCTATTATGGAGTTTAATTTTTTTTAAATAAAACTGGAAGTAGGATAGGTGTGATGGATTTAAACATGAGTTTGTATACTTTAGATTTGGCTATTAGTTTCCATATTTTAGATTTGCCCATTCTACTACATTTTTTACTTCCTTGTACGAAGTAAGTACTTCATAAATTTATGAAACGTTAGGCATGATTATCCAGTAGGTATATCGAATGAACCTTGTGTATGTTGCACACAAGTGTAAATTTTCAAAGATAACTCATAGATATTATATACAAGCGTACGCTTGCGAGCTTTTTCAGCACAAAAAGAACATTTTATGAGAAAAAATGTAATCTCTGACAATCTAATTAGAATCACTTCCTTACCTTTGAATTCAAGTACTTCTCAGCAGTACCACTCATGACCTATTCAACGCCATTTGTCAGCTTAGAAGGTAAGCTGACATAAGCTTTTATTTTGATACCGGTATTTCCTTACTGTTTTCATAACTAGATGAATGATATTCACCACAATCATTCCAGTAGCAGATAGATCAAAATCCATTATGCACTGAGAATGCTCATCCCAGTGAATCTTCTAAGCATCTAGCGCAGCAATCTTGAGAGCAACGGGCTATAACCTCAAGCAGGGCAAAAACGAGGCGATTAGCCACATTCAAACCGTAAGCTTAAAAGGATAGAATCGATCAGAGAGGAGCTCGCCTCGGGTTTGAAACTTAAGTTTCATGCTCGCCATAAGCGACGATGGTTTGCTACTTTGCAGCAGTTTGAACCTTAATCCGCTGTGCAGTAGAAGTTGTACTGTTGTCAGTGACACTTTATGGTAGGCTAACCATAAAGCCTACCATTGATCAGCATTCTGGTCAAATTCTGGACAAGGATTGCAACATCCGTCCTTACAGTCAGGCCCTCTAAATATAAAGCTTTCTACGCGCTAGGGCTCTGGATCACGATAGAATACAACTTTGAATGTAGAATTACACTTCAGATTAGATTTTACTGCTTTTACATAATTTATATAGAATTATTTAATTTTTATTTAGTTTCATTTATAGCCTGTTTTCTTTCTGGTTATATTTTTTGTGAAAAATTATTATTTTTTATTTTTATTTATACTGTTTAATTCGTTGTAATGATCAATAAAAATAAATACAACCTTCTTTTTGTGTGTGTCCTAATAACTCAAAAACTACTTAACCGATTTCGCTGAAAACTACATAATTTATTATTATTTGTCCCGGGAGTGTTTACATGTTATTAGTTCCATGTGTTGCAGACCGTTTAAAAGAGATACATTGAAAATTTAAAGACATAAACTGTTATTTTCAATCGGGTTCAATATAAACTGAATCGCCGAAGAAAGAAAATTAATAGTGAATTAATATTGTACAATTTATTATTTTCGAAATACAGTCAGTTTCATTGTTTCTGTAAGTTACAAAAATGTAAAAAAAAACTTAAATAATAATATTAATATTTATATAGAAGAAAAAACGTTTATAATTTAAAAATAACAACGCATCCAAAATGTTGGTCGACAAACAATTCGAGCCAAGAGAATGAGAGAACACAGAAGATATGATACAGAGGAAGAAACAGCACAACGAAATGAACGAAATAGATTATATATGTCACAGTTACGGGCTACAGAATCATCACAAGAACGGAAATGATCGATTGCATCAATTGATAATAGTTGATAAACCTAGTGATTTGTTTATACATGCGCCAAATGGAATCACCAGAAACGTATATCCCAGAGCATTGTAATGAATTTGATTTATTTAATTAAAATACAATTAATATCGTACATTTTATTATTTTTGTAATATAATTTGTCAAATATAATACAAAATTTATTTAATTTATACACTCAAATTTAGCAATAGCAAAGTATTGCCGGGTCGGCTAGTTTTTAATGTTGTAGTCGGTCAATGTAATGTGTCAATTTCTTTTCATTTGAAGTTCGTTAAAAATTGCTGAAATATTATTCTAATAAAATATACTCATATTATTAATAACAATTTATTTTTTCAACTACAAATTAATTTTAGTGGTAATTAAATGTTAACTAAATTTTATTGCGGTGGATAAGTCGATCCATACGAGTACATTACCCTTGTTATGTTGGCTGCTACGTGGCCGGTGCTCCGTTTGCTACTATCTACTGTTACCGAAAGTCTACACTGAAAAGCTCATTACGATTTATTTTCACCCAATGTATATATTTCAGCAATCAATATTCATTCAAAATAATCTTAGCTATAATAGTTCTTAGCAAAGTAATCCATACATAAATATACAGATGTTACAATACATTACAGATTAACTTTTAACAAAGTTCATTATCATTATAGAATTTTCTCTCTCTCTCTCCCTCTCCCTCTCTCTCTCTCTCTCTCTCTCTCTCTCTATATATATATATATATATATATATATATATAATAAATTTAATTTTTGTTGCCTTTTATTTGTTTTTATTAGGAAAACTATAAATTTTAATAAAACTTGGCTTGGTTTATCGTTTTTTTACTTCCTTCTACGAAGTAAAAGTATTGCGATCGCCAAAACAAAATTTTTGGCGATCGCAATACTTTCGTTTTTCAATATTTTCGTTTTTCAGATTTCAACGGAAGTATCCATTTTGACCACCCCTGAATCCATTTTGATTAGGTTCGGCGTGACGTCTGTACGTATGTATCTAACATAACTCAAAAACGATTAGCCGTAGAATGTTGAAATTTTAAATTTAAGACTGTTGTAACATCTAGTTATGTACCTTCCCTTTTGATTGCAATCGGCTGGACCAAAAGTGTCCAAAAAACACTTTTTTTTCTTAACTGCAGTATGAGAGCTTATTACTGCAATTTTCAACTTTTTCAACGATGTATCATAAGTGGTACTTATTTTCATTGATTCTAGAGTTATAGCCAAATAAAAGTTTAATTAATGAAATATTTGGATCTTACAAGGGGAAGACACATCGGTTCGAATTCGACTTCATCTTTTTTTTTTTTAATTTACATATATTGATTTATTAATAATTATTAACTCTGATTTAAAAAAAAAAATTATAATAAATAATAATTCAATTATAACAATAAAAAAAATAAAAAATATCAAAATTTATTAATGAAATAAAATTTTATCTACTTTTAATTTTAAAGAAATGTGTGTATGCAATTTAATAGCTGTACAAGGAAGTCATGTGGTATCCACATCAGATTTTTATTTTTCCGTGCTTTCGAATTGTCGAATTCTTAAAATTTTTCAAGCGTTTAATCAAGACTTAAATTTTTAGCTTGTACTTTTTAAAAATAAATATTTTACCATCTCTGGGAAATTCAATTATAAATAAAAAATGCTATATATAGAATGTATGTACTAAGTATCATATTCGTAACGTTGTAAGCGACCTGATAAGCCAAAAAAACCGTCAGAGCCATCCTTAAGAATAAATAAAAAGATCCCACGACAGATTTACTAGAAAAAATGAGGAACGTGGGGGTTTTCATTGCCTTCACTGAACCGTTGCAAATCATCATCTCAAGCCTTTTGGAAATTTAGTTGATATTTCAGCAAAGGGATTGGATATACAGTGAACATTATAACTACAGTAGAAATCAATTCTGACTGATGGTTTTGTACCTCAGGTGTATGACATGCATCATAGTCTTAAAAATAAGATTGAGACAGATACAGTAAAGTAACAGTTTAATGCACTCATTTCGTTGTGCAACAATGCATTAAATATATTTCCTCAATTCAGTAGCAGAAAACTATTTATTGATAAAACAAACTCTAATTAACTTTTCTTAAAAAATAATATAATTATTTTCACGATAAAAAGTTTAATTAAACATTTGCTCTTTAAAATAAGCAGTGTATCAATGAAGGTGATATGCTAATTTATGATAGTGGTGTGTTTTAAGAATTCCTATTTGTGGCTTGTTAAAAATTAATTTGTTATAAGAATTGAGTAACCTGAATATTAATAATCGGTTTTAATTTAAACGTGTGTAACAATAATATGTACATTTTTATATTTGAATTGCTATTTATATAACGAGAGACAATATTTATGGAATGTTATATTATTTGTTTTGTTTATATAATGACCTGTTCTCGTCGTAGCTAGACATCAAGCAATTTATTCAATGATATTTTGATTTTGTCTAGCGATTTTTTTTTAACCGTAAAATATAATTCACTATAACGTAGAAACGTTTGTCGAGTGTCCTGTTGGTGGCGCCTATGACTGGAAAAGCATCTGAAGATTCTATAAAGGTAATCCGTGAAGACTGCCGCTGGCCGAAGCTCGATGTTGTAGAAAGCTTATCGTGTATCTGCGCTAGTCGGGGGTGCCTGCCTAATCACACGATTCCCGCAGACAATTAAGCTGCCAGTTCCCACGGTCCAGGGGCCGGCCTCAGGCAGGACTCCGCCATTGGCCGCTCTCCAATATGGCGCTCCCCCTTCGCTTCGCTCCTTGTAACTATACAATCACTCATCTCTTAGTAATGTTCGCTCTCTCTATCGAATCGGGCGCAATGAATTTTCAGTTCGATGTAAAACGGATTTAATTCTCTTTTTTTTACTTTCAAGTAACTTTGAATGCAGACATTAATGAAGTACTCCGCCTTGCTTTTTAATCGTTCTGGTTTATTTATTACCAGTTAAAAATAAAGTAGCTTGACTTATTTGTTAGCTAGAATTTTATAAATAAATACTTTATATATATATATATATATATATATATTCGCTCCCTGATGGAAATATTAAAAAATAAAATTTCCTTGTCGGGAATCAAACTTGGGACTTTTACATAATAAGCTATATTATTAATAAATTAAGTAATTCATACTATATTTTTATTTTGTAATAATTATGCGTAATATTATGTAATTTTTAATACAAGAAGAAACGGAAACTTAACAAAATATCCTTTATATTTCTAATTTACATTAATTAACTAAATCATATCTTCAATTTAATCTAATAAGCACAGGATATGTATTATTAAAAGAACTGTAGTTTTATTGTATTTTCTAGGCGTTATTAACAGTAATATTATTTCTGATATATTACTTTTCCGGCTATAGCGATATACGCAGCTATAGCTATAACTGAAAAGTATATAAATCGGTCAAAATGAAATCTAAAGAAAAATGATCTTTTATTAAGTTTTGTGCCGTACGGAGACATTAAAAAATATTGATTTAAATAAATTGTAAATAATCTGCGAAAACATTTTTATTTCAATACTCCCAAGTCCAAAACGGACGTTTGCGCGTATGTACGTTGGCCTGCACTTAATGTTATAATCTGGATCCCGTTGATTTTCTTTAACATGGTAGACAGGTACTACCTTCGAGAGGGAAGAATATATTAAATTTTTGTAAAAATGATGAAAAGGGGGGTGGTTTTTCTCAAAAAAAATTCAAATCTTTACCTTGGCACATTAGCAAAATATTTTCTTAGAAAAGTTAAATATTATAGGTAAGTAAATATTTTTATCAAGATCACAAATTACTAAAACATTTTACTTAATATTCATCTCCTCCCCAAAAAATTAGTTTATATATTTACTGACTATTTTTTACTTTCAAGTTCAAGGAAGTATTTTAATCGCGAAAAACTTTGGTTTTCAGATTTCAACGGTTTGACCGTCCCTGAATCATTTTGAATAGTTTCGGCGTGACGTCTGTACGTACGAATGTATCTCGCATAACTCAAAACGATTCGCCACAGGATGTTGAAATTTTGGATTTAGGACTGTTGTAACATCTAGTTGTGCGCCTCCCCTTTTGATTGCAATCGACTGAACTAAAAGTGTACAAAAAAGCCCAAAATCTGAAAAATTTTGATTTTGGGCTTTTTATTAACTGCAGTATTAAGCCCTCATTGAGAGCTTTTCAGCGATAAGTGTTATTTATTTTTTTGTTTTGGTTCTAGAGTTATACCCAAATTAAATTATAATTAATGAAATATTTGGATCCTGTAAGGGGAAGGCACATCGGTTCGAATCCGACTTCATTTTTTTAACTTCTTTTTAATTTAAATATATTAATTTATTAATAATTATAGTATATTAATTTATTAATAATTAATAATTTATTAATAAAAAGGTTTACAATTAATAGTAGTTCAATAATATAAAAAAAAAAATGAAAAAAATCAGAAGTTATTAATGAAATAAAATTTTATGTACTTTTCATCTTAATTAAAAAAAAAAAAAAATATATATATATATGTATATGAAATCGAATTCGAACCGATGTGTGCATGGTTACGGATCTGACACGTTCTCACTTACACGATTTAACTATTGTAGCGACGTGAAACAAAATTAATATATAAAATAATATAAAATGCTGATACGGACACCAAAAAAAAAGTGATACAATGTGGTGTCCATCACAATGCAATTGCATAACTGTTCATGTTATTAAAGAATTGGAGGATCGTATCTCACTTTCATATGAAACTCGTTTAAATGAAGTGCAGAAAAAATGTGTATATGGTAATTTAATAGTCGTACAAGGAAGTCATGCAGTGTCCACATCAGATTTTTTTTAGCTATATCTTGCTTCAAAAAAGAATCTAATGGTAGTTTTTTGCATCTATATTTTATACATCAATAGGTCTTCAAACCACTATACAAACTTTTGCCCGTCCCACTCCAGTTGTCTGGTAAAAAAATATTTTTTTGAAAAATCTTTTTTAAATTTAAATCCATCTCGCAAGTTATCATTTAAAATGTAAAATTCTTAATTTTTTGATAGCTGTTTAGTATTTATTGAAAAAAAATTTGACAAACATTTTCACCCCTCCTAGAAAATTACAACTTTATTTATAATTATAGATGTATAACTGTATTTCTAAACAACTTTAAAAAGCTATTTTTTTAAAATAAATTTTAAAAGTAAAGTTGATTTTACCCGAATGCTTTCCCTTGAATACGGATGCCCCAAAATGAAAAACATTTTTCTAAATTTCAAATTTTTAATGCTCAAAATATATTTTGTTAAAAAAATAGTTATTAAAATAACTTAATACCCCCTTCCCTGCTGAGCGAGCTTCCAAATTTAAAAAAAGTAACTTTTTAAATTTAAATTAAAAAAATGAATAGTATAACTTAAACGGCGTAGCCGGGAAAGTTATGCAAATCATTTCCGGCTTTTTTTGATAGATTAGCATACTATTAAAATTGTAGTTATCTTTTATTAATGGTAACTTACAGTTAATAAAATTAAAAAAACTGGTGGTTTTTTTAAAGATATACCAACTTTTGATCTATTTTGATGAATTATCATTAAACTATAAAAACATTTTTTCCGTAATTGTACATTGGTAATTATAAAAAAAAACTTTAAAATTTAAATAAATTTTCTTTTTTAATTTTATTGTAAAGTTTTTATGGTTGTTTCAAATTACTATTTTTATGTCAGCGTATTTAGGGAATTTAATATAATCTAACACATTTAATTTATTACATCATCAACTTGCTCCATTTATTATATCATCTTAATTTCTGTGATAAGAGATGTGTGTTCAACAAAAATTAATTCCTGTGTATTCTTAAAAAAATAACTTTTAATTAATTTTTTTAAGCAACTAACTTAAAATAGTATTAATTATAATCTCTTAATTCCAACTACTTATGAAAATGAATTTTGTAGCATATGAAATATTTTAAGCCTCACCGGGGTTTAAACCCACAACCTTCCGGATGAAAGGTCGAAAAAAAAATAAAAGATATACAAACAAAGATTTACTAAAAAGAAGTCGAAAAAATAGTACGGTATTAATTCTTCTTTAGATTTCAACCTTTAGAATTAGGCAATAAATTAAAAACAAACGATTAACAATAGCTTATTATTCTTATTAACTTGACTCGGACAAAAACGTCAAAGTTCAAAACTTCATAGTTTAAACAATAACTATTTTTTTGGACACATTTTATTTGCTAATTTTTTACGCAATAATTACAAACAATTATTATATCATGTAATAATAATGTGAACTTAAAATTCTAAAGGAAACGAAGTAATTACTTTCCTCGTGAAATTAAATTGTTAAATATTTAAGGAAACATTTAATAAACATTAAAAAAAATTTTGCAACTTGCATATACGCTATAGTACATACAAATTAATTTAAATCATTACATTAGCTGTTTGTGTGGTTATATAACCGAAAAGTTGCAGTTAAAAAATTTGTCACAACGTTTTTACTGTCTACAACTTTCAAATTATTCTATAAAACGTTCAAAATTTTATTGCTTCTTAATCTTTTTTCACTGTTTTAATCCTTTTATTATTGAAATTCAGTATATTTTAATCGTACATATCTTAAATATTATTGCGTTTTAATCTTTGTATATCGCCCCTGTAGCCAAAGCAAATTAGAAGTGAATTATTTTAATGTTTTAGTGGCGTTGACTGGTTACTGACACTGAAACAAAAATTGTTCAACTATTTTCTATTTTTGTGCGTTTTTTGAAGCCGGCATTATTATTATTATTTTTTAATAGTTAGATTTAAAATTTTACTTTTCTTTAAAACTAGTGGACCTGGTAACACTTCGCTATTGCCGGAATGTTTACCACAGTACAAAACTCACCAATCTAACTATTATATAAATCATAAAAAAACGTATAAATAAATAACCTAAAACTTATTTTACTAAATTTAATGTCGTTGTATAAATCTAGAGATATCGTCTATATCGATAATTGTCTATGTTAATATCGACTTCATCAGACAGTTATTATGTGATTATTATGTTATTAAATTAGTAAATATTATGGAACTAGTAACATGTAAACATTCATGGGACAAATAATAATAAATTTTGAAATTTTCAGCTAAATTGGTTAAGCAGTTTTTGAGTTATTAGAGCACATGCAAAAACGAAGACTGTCTTTTAATTATATAAGTTTAGGTAAGCGTAGAAAACAGCTACGTATGTAAAAATATCCATACGCAAGAAACGCAAAAATGAAAAACTTTTTCTTTTGTATGAAATTTCAAAAGAATTTTCTTTTCGTAAAAAAGTATGAGATTACTTTCAATCGCATTGTGGAAGTAGGGGGGGGGGGGTGAAAATGAATTTTATTTTTGTTTTAAGGTACGAGAATGAGGAGTACAAAAATACAATTCACTTAAAATCGGGTTTCCTAATATATATATATATATAAAAGACTCGGCAATGCTTCGCTATTGCTAGATTTTTCACAAAATTTAACCTTTCACTTTATTCCTTTTCCCCTATTCCCTTTCCCTTATTTCCTATTTTCCGTTGTCTATCTCACTTTTCCTCTTGTCACTAGTTTTCCCGACTTCACAATTTCCCATTCCTATTTCCCTCTTTCACCATTCCTTTTTCCCATTTATCTTTTCCTTTTTCCACATTTCCCTTTTCCCTCATTTCCCCTTTTTACTTTTTACTTATTTCACCTTTAACCTTTTTCTGTTTTTCTTTTTTCCTATCTTCCCTTTCCCCTTTTTCCTTTTCTTCCTTTTCCGATATTACCTTTTTTCCTTTTTAAATTTTTCCTTTTTCTTTTTTCTCCCCTTTCCCCCCGCGTGTAAATCGGTCCAGTAGTTTTTTAGTCTACAGCGAACACACATAAGAACATTGCCTTTTATTTAAATAGAAGAAGAAAATATATTTAACAAAGAGTGTTTGTATATTTGTTTAAAATACTATTGTAATTTCGTCCTTACGACCATTAAAAAAAATATACGAATATTTTGACTGGATGTATTATTATTGAGAATAAATTTGTATAATATTAGCTTACATTCTTGCCTTAACTTGGTAATATTGCAAAGTTGAAAAATACTGTAGTAAAGTTTCTTTCCAACTATCTAGTTATAGTAACAATGCTATTCTATCATAACATAATTTACGTATTCAGTAAATACGGTTAACAAACAAGATTTATGTGTATCATAAGTAAGATTTTAAATACGATGATGTTTCAACAAGTAATCTATTAATAAACTAAAGAAT
The DNA here is from genome assembly GCF_047948215.1 of Lycorma delicatula. Taxonomy (NCBI): domain Eukaryota; kingdom Metazoa; phylum Arthropoda; class Insecta; order Hemiptera; family Fulgoridae; genus Lycorma; species Lycorma delicatula. The sequence continues at coordinate 303,980,934 of NC_134455.1, forward strand.
AGAATTACAAGATTCGATCTTTGTGGAAAAACGAAATCTGATATTCTTTTAACATCTTAATGTATCTTTTCTTTTCTTTCTATATTTGGTAACAATACATTTACCTAATTGCTTCAATTCGTAAGAAATCGAACAAAATAAGAGTAATAACAAAGTTATTAAACTTAAGTAAACTTAAGTAAAGTTGCTGCTGTTACGATTTTTGAGAAAAAATGGCAATGAAATGAAATAACTTTAAAAATAGAAATTCAAAGTATAAGTTTCATGTTTAGCAATAAATCGATAATTTACGCACGTTAGCGACCATATAATATGATTACAAGATAATAAAACATTTAAATCATAAGGTAATGGTTAAAGGGCTGACTTTCTTATTTAGCCTTTGTAGGACATAAACCTCAAACTGCATTACTCTTTACCATTAAAAAAGAGATCTGATATTCGATCGAGAATAATTTTAACGTAACTTATAATCTTTTTTTCTGTTACTTAAGGTAAATTTTATAATTTGGCGTGAGTATACAACTGCATATTTTTTTACTGCATATTACCGAAATTATGAGTTTACCCATATACTGCGCACACACACATACATGTGCTCGCACATTCATAGAGAAAAAGACATAACATGAATTTGATAGACTGCCGCATTCTTAAAATTCCACGTATTTAATGTAACGAGCACAAAGAAAAATAACAAACGTATAACATCTAGTGAAGTGGCTTTTCAAGGTGCTTTTAATGTCTCTTCTTTCCCTGTTCAAGGTGACATCGCTGGAGGTCGAAGTTTACTTGACATGCTTCACTAGTTCATATATCCTGCCCAGGAGCAAGAAACCGCTTTTATATAGTACTATTCTTATGTGTAAGGTATACTATGCGTCGTATGATAAAAATTGTGTTTGAGATATAAAAATTCTTTAACATTATATTTATATTAAAATATTAGCTGTTAAGAGAAGACGGTATAAAAAATTTTACTTAGGTTTTTTTCATTTTTTTCATTTCTAATTCTGGTATCGGCTTACAGAAAACGTGTATTAATTTACTTTGTGTTTATAGGTGTAAGATTTTCAAGTAACTAAACTTTTGTGTTGTCTCAAGGCTTAAAAATCAAATTTAATCTGATATATACGCGCACGCGAGCGTATAACCACTCACACATTTACGAGCCCAGTATGAATATATTTTACTCTACAGTTATTAAGAGCATTCTTTACGTACATTAAAATAAACTTAAAATAAAAAAAGTCATAGAGTGACCATTAAAAATGATAATTAGTAAAAATAATACTGCAAATACTACAATAATTCTATTAGCAGTTTACACATATATCTGTAAAAGCTAGTGCTTAATGTGAGTCTATTACTCTTTCACGGAAAAAGTACTCAACCGATTCAGCAGAAATTCTGCATGCATATAGTTTTTATTCTTGAAAAGACTATTACCATTAGAAATCTTTCACCGTTTCAGAATGCTGACCGTTTTAATAGCTTGAGGTAAGAACCGGATTATCTTTTTTACCGATATTCAACTTTACTATGCCCAGATCGTTGGTCAAATCGAATTCTAAAACCACTTTCAACAGTTGAAATTAAATTTTCTATAGAAAAGCTTTCCCTTTTTTTATTCGATATCTCTTTCGATTATTCATTAACCAGCTTTAAATGTGCGACGATGTGAGGGGTACATTCCTTTAGACTTGCCTTCACTTTCAAACGCCTCCAGTTTAGTCTTAAATTTACTTTTTCGATGGTAATTAATAAGTTACAAGGGCAGTGCTTCAAGTTATTGATCTCCATTTGGAAAGTCAATGCTTCTTGCAATGGCAGCTCCAGAATCTCCTGTGAGAACAATCTGCATATATATATATATGTTACCGTGAAAAACCGAAATTACAGAATGTCAATTATTCTCTGATGAATGACAACACATACCAAGTACGTCGGTGAAAGACCGAAATATTTGCTTATATTATTATTATACATTCGGACCTTCACCGGTATATGTCGAAAAACACAGATAAGCTCTGGTGAAGGTCGAAACGATAAACTAAAAATTAAAAAAAAAATCACCCAATACCAATCTCTAAGGTATATAAATAACGAGAAACCCTAAAAAAAGGAAATTTAAATTTAAGCCAAACATTATCTTCGTTCGCTAACCACGTCTAATTAACCTTAAATATACAAATTACAAATGTCATTTTCCAACATTGGTGGCGATTAATTAAATTTATCGCATTCAGCACGCACTGATGGTGAAAGTTGAATAAAAATATTTTTCTAAAAAAATTGAATAAAGGACAAACTATCTGACCATTTATTTGTATCGTTATCGTTCGTCCATGCAGTTAACATATTCTATATGTCCTGATTGGCCCTTTCAATTTATAAAATGCTGAAAATTCGATTAATTCCTCCAGTGTTGGGAATAATATATGTAATTTCTATATTTAAAGTTAATTAGAAGAGGGTTTCTCGTTATTTATTTACCTTAGAGATTGGTACTGGGTGATTTCTTTTAATTTCTAGTAATCGCTTCGATCCCCTCCAGAGCTTATCTATGTTTGTCGATATTTTTTATTTTTTTTTTGTTTGGGGGTGAAAAACGCCTGAGCGTTATCATCGCCCGGAATTTTTATTAATAAATGGGTAAAATAGCTCCAAAATAATAAAACTTATAAGGTGTAAAATTAATATTAATCATATTATAAAAATTTATTAAAACAAAAGTCAAAAAAGTGAAATAAAACTCAAATGTTTTGAGTTTGTCGATATACACAGTATATCGGCGAAGGTCCGAAAAGCAAATATTTCGGTCTTTCACTGACGTATTTGGTATGTGTCGACATACACCGGAGAATATCGTTTACCAGACATCGGTCTTTCACGGTAAAAAGCTATAAATATTATACTATTATAATATAATAATAATATTGTATTATTTTCACGGGAAAGTTGTAAATATTATATACAAGTCCATTCTTAGATTATGTTATTCACAAACTCTTCCAAAAGAAAAACACATAAAAAAAGTTAAAACATAAAATAAAATAAAAAACAACACTTAAAAGAGAAACGAAGTACGGTCACCTCCTCGTGGTTTTCTCGGGTAACGTTAAGTACCGTGCAATATACTTTATCCGTATAACAAACGGTTAACTAGTTATAACTAACATTTTTAAGATGGGGAAAACAGAAAATTTCGAGCTCAACAGCTGACCAGACTGTTGATCTGACGAAATTACAACACACTCTTTTTATAAATTGAACAGGCTTTAATCGTTATTTATCAGTATTATTCTCACAAGCTTGAAGATAATGAACGCAGTGAAATCCAGGGGACGGGCCCCCTGGCTAGACGAAAAGGGCTAGTGAAGCTGCCTGGACCGGCTAGTGTATTTTTTTTACTCACAATCAATCCAAATAATTTTTTTATATCTTCCTTTAACATCATATTTCAAGAGCCTCTCTTCTTTTTCTTTCTAGTTTTCCTGTCATCTTCGCTTCCCTATTATGTTAGAATACAAACATTATGGAATTATGTATGTATTCCATACACCCGTACACAAGCTTTTAAAAATATCATTATAATTTTTAAAACTACATCTCAAATGAGCTAGCTTGTGTTTAAAGCTCGTCTTTCTTGTGCCAGTTTGCTTCTGATCTGTGTCTTGCTTCAACCATCCTTTGTATTTTTTCAATCTAAATAAAAAAATTCTGCAAGTTGCAGAATGAGTTTATACCCACTTTACTTAATTGAGTTACTTAATTTTATTGGTATTGAGTTTGCTTAATTTCAGCTTTTTAATTAATTACAACGTGTGAAATACCTTTTTTGAATGATTAATCGTTTAAGTTTACTTAACTATTTAAAAAGTTCTTTCTAACGGCCAAATTTAATTAAGTTTGTATTTCTTTTCAAAGTATATTTCTCTCCTAGCCTTAAATCCATGCCATTCAGCACTTCTTTTAACTCAACTTTCGTTTCTGCCAAAAGAATAATGTCATTAGCGAATCATTAACATCTTCTTCATCTTTTCTCCTTGGATGGTTACTTCGATCTCAAAACTTTTTTTAAATTCCTGTATTCCTTCTTATATGTACAGTTGGAAAACAAATTGGACATACTAAATCCTTTTGCTTCACTCCTTTCTCAATCAGAGCTTACCTTTTTCATCTATTCTTCTACTCTAATTCTTTTTTAGGTAACTATAACTTATCTCCTATAACTATATTTAAAAATTATAACCTATTTAAATCTATATTTTATGTGTGTGTGTGTACATATATATATATATCCTACCCTACTAAAGGGTATTTGTGTGTGTATCCGTCCCCCTCAGCTTAGCACAGGAACGTACTGATCACAAGCGGAAAATCTCGATTCATTGTATCAATTTCTAGAGTTAAACTTCTAATTTAACTTTCGTTATATCAATTTTCATCATTCAAAATATACAAAATTTTAAACTAGATGTAATCAATTTTGGACACCTAATAATCCCATTACCAGACGCCGCCCGCCAGGGAAACCTGCCCGGAGGGTGTAGCTGCAGATGCGTGACATTGGTACGCCTCTGCAGCTAGTATATATGTATAAAAAATTGTGTGCATTTAATATACTTAAACCTTATAACTCCCTATTTAAATCTGTTTCTAATAAAATTGTAACATTTCAGTCTATTCTACATTTTCAAATGCTTTTAACTGGATTATAAGGATCAAAATTTACAAAAACACAAATATATTTTTTGGGTGAGATGCGTGGGCCTCTAGACTTGTTTCTCTTTAAATTTAATGGACTTTCCTGTTTCTAAATTATAAACGCCTTCTCCGCCTCCTTACATCTTTCACTTCTAATTTTATTAAATTGTTTCATTTTTGCCGATAAATTATTTCTAGTATTAAGGATTTTTACCTTATTCTTTTTTTAATAAAGCACTATGTCAAGCAGCTGTATAATTTATATATTTAGATCATCCTCTATATTTTTTTTTATTGTAATAGGATTATGTAAAAAATATTTAAAAAAATTTCGCAAAAGTTTTCAAAGAATGATTAAAACGGCTTGAAGACCAAAGGTAAAATTTATTTACTTTGTTAGTGTAAGTTGTAAAATATATAGTGAGTATAGAAGAATAAAAAAGTGAAAACAAATATATTATTGAATTTTATTTTGTTTTTAAATTATTGTACGAGTAAATTCCTACATAATGGCGATCTCTAGTAAATATTTTTTTAAATTAAAAATAAAATCTACTGTATAAAATTCTAGAAAAAACTTTAGTTCAGATTTTATGGAATTTTCTTTTAAAAAATGATTATATTGTCATTCTTAAATAAAAACATATGTAATAATTCTGAAAAATTTCTACTGAAGTGGCAAAATATTAGCTGTTTTAGCAACAAAATAATTCCTCGAACAAAGAAGGAAAAAATAAAATTTACTTTAACATGTTATCACCGCGGTAGGCCTCCCTGGTGACTAATCATTATATCATATTACATAGAGGTAAATAATACCGGGTAATTCGCCCTCCCGCTTAGAGATAGGCTACCTAGAGGAGTTTAGAACTTTAGTAAGCGGTTAAACTACTACATAAATTTTAATTGTGTACAAAACAGCTCACTTTTTAGCGAGTCGAACAGTAATTATCAGTAACTTATTTACCAAAAAATATTTTTAAACATTTTTATTATTCTCTAGAAGATAAATATTATTGTTTTTGTTATAATAGCAGTTGTTATTCTGTTTTATTATTATTATAGCATTTTTTTTAATATCAAATAGAAAATACTACTAGAAAATTATGTGGAATGTTATCTGAAATGAGATACCACCATAGTTAAAACAATATGAATAATTTATGAATAATTTTATGAATAATTTTCAAGATGAGGTTAAAGTTTTTTGTTTCCTATATAAATTTAACATTAATACTTCATATTTTTTTTTTGTAGAGAATGGAAAATTTCAGTAAATCAAGGGATACAAATAAACCGTGATGTATCCATCAATAATATTTTATTTGCTGATGATCAGGTAATCCTTCCGAACGGAAGAATGATTTGCAGAGGGTGTGATCTATCTGAATGGCTTAAGCTGTTATTATAATATGATGATATCCCTGACAAAGACAAGAGTCATGGCATTTCTGGAAAAGTTTTCTGTTAGATCAAAAATCATTCTAGGAGATAAGATTCTTGAACAGGTGTCTCATTTAATTACCTAGGTTGTGATGTTACTTACGAAAACGAGAGAGCGTGCGATAAGAAGATCTCTTACTTCAAGCCATTTGTGGAACCGTAAGGAGAACACTGCACAGGAACGTATTGAATGAGACTCAAATGAAGTTTTATAAAGTGATGGGGCTGTTCCTACTCTGTTATATGGCTCTGAGGGTTGGGTCTTATCAAAGAGACAGCTCAGTAAAATTCAGGCAGCGGGAATGAGATACCTGCGTTCGGTAAAGGGGTGCGCTAGACAAGATCGTTTTAGGAACGAGGATAACAGAAGAGAGTTAAGTGTTCTACCCTTGTGCGACACAATAGTGGTGAACAGGGAGAGGTGGAAGGACCATGTTAATAGGATGGTAGACGGAAGGTTCCTCAAGGAAATAATACACTATCGATCGATAGGCAAACGAAGTGTGGGACGGCCAAGAAAGCTCTGGTAACCCTTTGAAACTGGAACAAGTGAATCGCCTGTACCGTGATGGAAGAAGAAGAAGATTTTTTTTGTATTAAAAGCTTATATGTAATAAAAGAAATAAAAAAAGAAAACAAATTTTGAATTAAAAAAAAAAAATAAATCTATAAAAAACATGAACTTAATTTTTGAAGTAATAAATCTCACATTTTTATAAAATTTTAACATAGACACTTCAACACACACACAACACACACACACACACACACATATATATATATATAAATATATATATATATATATATATATATATATATATTAGCATCCCCATCGCGGCTTCACCCGTGCTCTACTTGCGTTTCCCATCGCGGTCAGGGGGTATTTAGCCGGGGATATTGTTGTACGTCGCACATACAACAGTAGCTATGTTGGTTGAGCCGCCGCGCCCTACACCATCGCACCCCTTAAAAAATCGAAATTAAAAAAATCCGAAAATAATTTTTCGATATTTTTATCTGAAGAGTAATTAATTGCAAGCCCCAATCTAGTGAATATTACGTTTAGTATAGTCGGAAATAGGGGAAATTTGCAATCATTATTCAAAATGTTTTTACCTTTTTTCACCTCTTACAAGGTCGAATTTCGAAAAATCTAGTAATTGGTTTTTAAATATTTACATGAAAATTACACTCACCAAAAATCAAGTTCATGTCTTTAGTTTATACCGAGTAACAAATAAAAGCCGAGTTTCAAAAAATATTTAAAATCTATTTTTACCCATCGTACTCGAAATTTCAAAAAATCTATAAATTAGTTTTTAGATATTCACATGAAGGTTACACACACCAAAAATCAAGTGAATATCTTCATTTGTTACCGAGTAATTAGAAAAATAGTAAATTTCATTGTTACTACGTTTTAATTCTTTATTTATTCTACTCGAAATTTCAAGAAATCCTTTATTAGACCGTACTTACACCGTAAGAAGAATGTGTATACAAATTTTGCTATATAGTAACTAGTTCTGATAGTCTTTTTTTATACAGATATAAAAGAAGATATAATTAATAATTACTAATTCATAGTCAACGCCTAACAAAAACTACTGAAGATAAATTGACGAAAATTTGTATACAAATTCTTACGTATTAATGCACACTATGAACGGATTTTTTGAAATTCCGAGTTTAAAGGGTTAAAATGGAGTAACAATGAAATTTGCTATTTTCTCAGTAAATTTATCAGTAACAGATGAAGATATCAACTTGATTTTTGTTGTGTTTAATCTGCATGTGAACATCTAAAAACCAATTTTTAAATTTTTTAGAATTCAACAATTGAAAGGGGTAAGAAAGATAAAATATTTCGCAGAATGTTTGAAAATTTTTCCCATTTCCGACTGAATTAAACGAGATATTCATTAGATTTGGGCTTGCAAATACTCTTCAGATAAATTATTAAAAACAATTTTCGGGTTTTTTGAATTTTATTAATGTTTTAAGGAGGTAAAAAAAAAACATAAATCGTTTTTAACATTTTTGCAATTTTACGCTACCGATATTGAATCAATCTTTGTGAGATTTGGTAACATTGTGATGGTAATTTATGTTTGTAATCCTGATTATGTATTTTGTGAGCAAAGCAGTCACGGAAAATGTTAGTATATATATATCATTAAAAAAATTTGAATATCATTAAAAAAAATTTGAACAAAACAAACATATATGTATGTATATATATATATATATATTTTTTTTGTTCAATTTCTTTTAATGATCATAAATAAAAGTTTTTTTAAAAATATTTTTATTTATATACCCATCGACAGTTAAAGTCATTAGAGACTCTACAAGATTACCGGTAAATGTGCATTCTTGAACAGAATCAGGCCGCCACCGGCCATTCCTGAGACGTGTGGTTAACTGAAACCCAACCCTAAAGATATATCTACGATCTAGTATCCAAATCCGAATAAAATTAATTGATTTTACTCGAATTGAACCTTAGAACCCGCGACATTATAAAATCAGCCGATTTACGATGAAAAGTTTACCACTAGACCAGTCCGATTGGTTATGATGGGTCAGGTAAATCATGAAAAAATAAATTTTACAAAAAAAAAGGTTTATTACTAATTTTTCCATCGTATAAACAGCTTAATTTTTTTTAAAGATTTTGGTTCAAATTTTGAAGTAAAAAATATTTCTATTGCATGTTTTAAAATAAAAGTACCGAAGCAGGATTAAATCTAGGTGGTAAGGATGCCGAAGTAACTGGAAACTGTTCCAAAAAAAGATGATCCAACAAATTTTCAAATATTGCTTTTACTTCTTGTTTTCATAAAAAAAAAAAATTAATTTTTATAGGAACCTGGATAATGAAATTTTTATATTAAAATAAGATAAAATGAATATGAATTATTGTTTAGAATATCTGAGACCTTAAATTATACCTTACACGTATTGATAACTTTTCCTATTAAGTTTTTATTATTTACGTTACCTTCTGCACTTGATTAACTTACAATAAATTCTCGAAAATTCAACCTTTTTTTGAACGCAAAAATACGACAAAAATGTACGACCAAAATTTAAGACATTTGTAATAAGAATTTAACTTAATTTTAGTGTAAACATCGGTAACATCGGTGTAAACGTAATGTTAATCATATGATAAAAATTTATTAAAACAAGCCAAGAACGCAAAATAATACCCAAAACTAATACCACAGACGAAGGCATTAAAATATAAAGGTTAAAATAATCGAATAAAGAAACTATATAAAACTTACCTAATTCCGATGGGTTGTGGAAAAGGTCCCCTCCCCGGATATTAAAATTAAATACATAGAACCAAAAAAATCAAAATTGAAAGTAAAGGTTAAAATTATTAAAAAACTCTTCTAACAGAAAAATATATATGAAAATATTAAACTTTTTAACTTTTTTTTAGTAACCTGGTACTATGCAAAAAGAGAAACATCCGGTCAAAAATTCCGTTATTATTGAACAAGATATCACAGATGTTTCTAGGTAGATTAAACTGATGACGCAACGCCGCATAACATATACAGTCCACGAGAATGTGGTGCACAGTTATGCGGCAGTTGCATCGTGTGCATAAGGGTGGGGCTTCTCCTGACATTAGGTATTCGTGTGTGATCCTCGTATGTCCTAACCGCAACCGGCAGAGGACCACTTCCTCACGACGAGATTTTCTGCAAGATGAGCCCCATGGCAACACTGAATCTTTAATCCGTCGGAGTTTATTATCGACGGTAGTCGCCCAGTCACTTTGCCACCTTGGTCTCAGTGATTGCTTTATACGATTGATAAAATCAAAGGTAATAACTCGGGTGGTGAAAGGAGGTTGAATACATGCTTCTTTGGCAGCAGAATCTGCTCTTTCGTTACCTAGAATCCCTACGTGGCTAGGGATCCAGCAAAAACTTATCTCTGTGTTGCGTTTATCTAACTCAGCGATTGTATTATAAATGTCAATGACGACAGGATGTTTGGAATACAAGTTTTCTAACGCCTGGGAAGCACTGCACGAGTAACTGCAAATAAGAATGCTCCTATATTTAGGGCTAACGATATTTAGAGCCCTATTTATAACGAGTAGTTCTGCGGTGAACACACTCGTAATACCGGGTAGGTCAAACATATAAGTCTTTTCATTGATAGCAAAAGCACAACCAACGGTACCGTCTTGTTTCGACCCATCAGTGTAAATCACCGAGTCTGGGTTCGACTTGGTGAGAATAAACTGAAACATCTACCGGAAAACAGTAGGTGGTGTTGATCGTTTATCCTATGTTGTAAGGTCAAATGTAAAATTTACAAGGTTTATTCTCCACAGAGGATATGAGCACGGACATGATGGAAAGAACGAGGGTGTGTCAACATTTATACGCTGCAGCAGACGTCGTGTACGGACACCCACAGGCGCAGTACAACGTGGACGGTCCTCATACTTCCTTAAATTAGTATTCTTAAGAACTGGGTCAAAAGCAGGGTGATTTGGCTGTCCTTTGAGACGGGCAAAATAAGGTAACAAAAGCTGGTCTCGTCTATTCCAAAGTGATGGCTCGCCACTGTCTACAAGTAAGCTTGCGATAGGGCTTGATCTAAATGCACCTGTGGCAAGCCGAAGAAAAGCATGATGTCCACCTTCCAGCATTTTAAGCACGGTTTGATGAGCTGAAGAATAGGCGACACAACCATAATCTAAACGGGAACGAACAAGGGAATAGTAAAAACGTAACATACATGACCGATCGGCTCCCCAATTGGTGTTACTAAGGACCCGCATCATATCTAAAAGTTTGGAACATTTTGTCCTTAATTCCTTTATATGTTTGATCCAAGTAAGACGGCTATCAAAAAGCAAACCTAGAAACTTGATGTAAGGAGAGACAGCAATAGAGACAGGGAGAGCAGCTCTCTGTTCAGAAAAACCCGCGGATTAGAAGGGTTCCGTAGCCGAGAAAAGACTACACATTTCGTTATGTCGGGTGAAAATGTGAAACCAGTAGTTTTTGACCAAGCCTCAAGGCGAAAGATAGTGATCTGTATCAGTGCAGTGGGTGTAGAGCGGCTCGCAACGTAAATAACAAAATCATCAACGAATAGTGAACAAGAGACAGGAGCCTGTACACAATTGGTAATGCTGTTTATGGCCACAGAAAACAAGGTGGCACTTAATACACTACCTTGAGGTACTCCATTTCCCGAGACGACACTGTCTGAAAGTGAATCGTCTACACGAACACGAAACGTTCGGTGATTTAAGAATCCCCGGATAAAAGCAAGCATATTGCCATTGATTCCCCATTTCCTAAGGGTGTTAAGAATGCCACGTCGCCAGGCTGTGTCGTACGCCTTTTTCATATCGAAGAAGATAGCAACGAGGTGTTGGCGGTTCAGGAAGGCGTTTTGTATGGCTGTCTCTATTGACACTAAATGGTCAATGGAAGATCTCCCTTGTCGGAAACCACACTATTCCGAAGAAAGAAAGCCGTGTTTCTCTAAGTACCATGCAAGCCTGCGGTTTACTATTCTCTCCATTATTTTACGGAACACGCTTGTTAAAGAAATAGGGCGGTAGCTTGAGGGATCGGTTTTGTTTTTACCAGGCTTTAGTACTGGTATAATAAATGCTTCTGACCAGCCGGGCGGAAATACTTGTTCGGAGAATAAACCATTGTAAATATTCAAAAGATGTTGTAGTGCTGAGTTAGGAAGGTGTGAAAGCATACAAAGGCGAACGTTGTCTGGTCCAGGGGAAGTGTCACGTGAATTCTTAAGTGTGGGCAACAATTCTTTAAGTAAAAATGGAGTATTCAATTCACCAACCGAAACACCAATATTTCCATCTGTGCTTTGCACCTCTGAAAGTCGTTACTATATGATGAAGTGAGAGACACCGAGCGGAAAGATTTTGCTAAAGTATTTGCTACAGCAGAAGATGATGAAAGGAGTTCTCCTTCATCGATAACACCGAGAATAGATTGCCTTGGCGACCTGAAAATTGCATGGATTTTTTCCACACAGTAGACGTGGGAGTAGTACTTGAGATGGTGTTCACACATTTCGTCCATGAATTTCTCTTAGCGTTCAAGAAGATCCGACGGCATACCGCTCTAGCCCTGCGGTACAAATTTAGATGTTCAGTTGTAGGTCTATTATTGAATTTGCGTAGTGCCCGCCGTCGATTCTTAATAGCACATTTGCAATAATCATTCCACTACGGAACGGAAGGACGTTTAGGATTACCCGATGTTTGTGGGACATATTTGCTGGCAGTTTCAAGTATCATAGACGTAAAAGAGGAACATTGCTCAAGGATGTTCGCACCTACGTCATACTGCAATTGGAAGGCTTTATGATATCCATTCCAATCTGCCTTTTCAACAATCCACCTCCGTGGCCTTCTCCGAATCTCGTGGTCCACACTGAAACCAATAATAATTGGTTTGTGGTCACTGCCATGAAAATCATCACAAACAGACCAATCAAAATGAGGGAGTAAATTCGGCGAGCATATGGAGAGATCTATGTTGGACACATTATCAGATGATAAAGACATGAATGTATGAGATCCATTATTTAGCAAACAAAGATCTAAGTCTTGTCTCACATTGTGTACTATATTTCCCTGAGTGGAGCAGAAAGTCGAGCCCCAAGAAAGATGGTGGACATTGAAGTCTCCTACTATTAACGATGGAGATGGTATTTGTGTGAGGAGGTTTGAGATATCCAGAGCACTGAACTCGGTGTTCGGTGAGAGATACAGATTGCAGATATGTAACTTGAAGGGGACAGAGATCTTCACTGCAACAGCAGGAACGAGAGTGGTCAGTTGAATTCTTGTAGCCGATACTTCATCCTTCGTGAAAATAGCCACTCCACCACTCTCTCTACCGTCTACTACACAGTCGTATCTCTCACAGAAGTATATCCTCTGAGTGCTATTGGGTCATGTCGTAGAAGATGAGTCTCCTGGAAACACATAATAATCGGATCATGTACGTGCGCCAGTACTCCAATATCTTCAATGCGAGACCGTACACCTCTAACATTCCACTGAATAATGTTCATAAAAAATAATAAACAAAAAAAATATATTAATAACAAATATATTTAGGAAACTATATAAAATTTAGTTGTATATGATTCTGTTTTCCTTTTTTGTGTTTTTTAACTTAGATAACTCCGACGCCTTTGGGTCGGGAGGTTCGACAACCATATCCTCCAGTATATGGGGTGATGGTGGAGGAGACTTACGAGAATGGGATGTCGCTATTGACATCCCAGAGGGGGTGATTATGTGGGGATCCTGTTAGTTGGCTGACTGTCAGCTGTGGTAGCCTCCGCCCGTACCGGTAGTACTTTGGGAGCAGGAACTTTTGTATGGACCACACTGTTGGATTCAGTTATTGCGACGCAGGACTTTTTGTCAGTCCGTAAATAGTGGCTGTAAGCGAAGTAACTTGATCAGAAAGCATCTGAACGAGTTTCTTAAGTTCAGCGCAGGTTCCGCACTGCGGATTATGAACAGTTGAAGGAGTTTGTTTTGACGCAGTGGTGGCGAAAGACACATCTGGTTGTACGAGGTTGCGTGATTTAACTATTTTTCTGTATTCCCTATGTGCAGCCGGGAAAGATAGTTTCTGCTCAGTACAGATCTTGAGAATTGCCTTTTCCTCTTTAAAGGTTGGGCAATCTCGGGAGCGGGCTGTATGTGAACCACTGCAGTTCGCACTTTTTTCACTTTCCTCGCAGTGTCATTGTGACCTTCGGTAGCACCTCGAGCAAGATGTTGTAGTGTGACCGTACCTTTGGCACCTGAAACACCGCTGTGGGTTGGGTATGAATGGGCGTACCCGAACGGAGAGGTAATCCACTTTAATCTTCTGTGGAGGAACAAGAAGACTGAACGTCAGTAAAAGGGACGGTGTTGGTTCTTCTGTTCCGTTCTGCCGTTTCATCATACGTTTCACCTCTACAATACTCTGAGTACGGAGTTCCTCAGCCACTTCCCTTAAATTCATTTCCAGAAGGTCACGACAAAAAATTACTCCTCGGGTGTTATTGAGGGTCTTGTGGCATGTCCTACTTACGATTATGCCGCCCATATTGGTCAGACGTAATAAAGAGCGACTCTGCTCATCGTTATATGTCTCCACCAGAATTGTCCCATCACGTAATTTTTTAATGTTCCTCGGAGAACCAATACATCCTGTGATGCATTTATTAATCAGGAAAGGTGAGACCTTTTGAAGGGAGCCACCCTCCTGACTATTCCTAATAACAACAAAGCGAACTTTTTTGCATCTGATACCATCTTTGTCGGCTGTAGCAAAATTATCCTCGTCAGACGAAGCTGACGGAGGCCTTTTCACTAGACTTAAATTGGTGGTTTTTTTCAGATGGACCAGCAACCATCATAGAATTTGCTGAAGGAAATGAAATATTGGTCTCATGAGAACCGGCGATATATTGACCACTCCAGCAGAGCGCACGCGTACTGTAGCTAGAGCTAAATACAACTGGGTTTGCTCTGTGCCCAGAGGACATCGTTCGAGAGTCACTACGTAGAGCCATTCACCCATCGGCACGATAGTTCCCACCTTGGGTTACGGTTGCGTTTCGTACGATGTCGCAACGCCACCGAGTGTAAATGAAAGAGAAAATTGTGTTGGATGTTGTTGTGTAGTTGAGTAAATGTACATGTTGTAATTTGTGTAGTATACGTGTATAGTGAAAAGTATTCTGCAGCTAAGTGTGTAGTGGGAAGAAAAGCTGCAGAGGCTAGGCCCGTGGGGCGCCAACCCCCAAAGTCTTAAAGAATAAGACTCCCCGTCGGGGACAACTCAGGCAAAAAACAACCTTCTGGAATATCAAAAAAGTGTAATTTTTAATACTAGGAAAAAATGGGTTGGTCACAAATGGCTTTTATTTATTATAAATACGTACATTGTTTAAGAAGGGAATAAAGAAGGTATTGAAGATCTTGAAGAAAATTTAAAGTTTTTTTTGATGTACTTAGTTAAATATAAATATATTTAACCAGCATGTTTTTATACTGGTAAATATCAGTATCTCCTTAATTGTTAAAAGAAATTCCAAAATAAAATTAGTTAAGTAAGTAAAATACTCCGTATGTTTAAATTTTGAATTAAAAAAAATTTTTTTCTGGACGTTTTAAAATGAAAACACCGCAACATTATAAAATTTAGGGGATAGGATATTTAAATAGGCTATTAAAATATTTTTTAAAATTTTGTCTTTTTGAAGTTGATTCCAAGTTAAACACAAACAACGAGAGTTTCAAAAAGGACGCAACCCCTTTGTTTGGCAACCGTAAATTTATTATAAAAATATTGTTAATAAAATACTTTTACAACAATATTCAAATTACCTTTAAAAACTTTACAATAGGTGTTAAAAATGATTTCCTGTGATCCTGATGCAGGTTCGTACACGTTTCAAAACATTTGCAGCCACTTTTCGTAATGTTTGCTCAGTAATGTATGAAATCTCACTTTCAATTGGTCAAGTGTATGAGGATTATTTCTGAAAATTACATTTTTTAAGTACCCACAAAGGAAAAGCTGGTGTGAGATCTGGAGCCGCAACCGCGTAAGACGTGGAGATCACAACCCTTTTGATATCAAACGATGGCCAAAAAATTTCCGTTAACATATCCAGCGTTTCATTAGCAGTATGACATGTTGCGTTATCCTGCTGGAACCAACGTTCTCGTTCGTGTAAATCTAATATGGTAGTAAACTGTTCGATTAAGTTGCGATAAATCACACATCTACAGATTTGTAAAAAAATAATGGCCCTATTATACGACGTCGGGAGATCGCATACCAAACAACCAATTTTACGTGCGTGCAATGGTCGTTCGTGAAAAGTGTGAGGATTTTCAACACTCCATATTCGGTAGTTTTGGATGTTAATGTAGCCATCCAAGTGAAGCTATGCCTCGTCGCTGAAATAAATACGATCAAAAATTTCAATACCGTTGTCATCAACAAGAGAACGAAACCGTCTACAATACTGTAAACGTCTTCCGCGGTCTATTTCTTTCAGTTTTTGAAAGTGACTGATGCATAAGCTTGCGTTTGTAATTTTTAAGTAGCCCTGAAAGCTGTAGTTAGTGAAAGCCCAGACTGCGAAGATAACTTTCTGAGCTATTTTGTGGAACGGGCGTGTGAGTCAAACATTCTTTCACATCCTCCAGAACTTCTACTGTTAACAGTGATGATCAATCTTTGATTTTCCGATAATGTAAATTTCCAGTCTAACGAAATTTATTAATCAAACGCGATATTGTCGACTTATTAGGAACTGAAGAATTGGAAAATTTTATCCGAAACTCGTCTTTCATTCGTTCGTAAGGTTTTTTTGTCGATGTGTCGGAGGAACCTTTTACGGGTTCGCTAACAGGTTCCGCAAGATGTTATGAAGGGTGCGTATGTGTGCTTGCGCCCTACCGGCTAAACCTCCTGTCTCACTGATCCTCCCCTCCCGAGGCCGGACCCGCAATTAAGCATACTCAGCCTCGTGAGGTGCCATCGGGCTCAGGGGATTCAGAGTCTCTGTTCCTCATCACCGCCGCCGATCCGCGCAAATGTGGACCAACAACGGCTCCACAGGGTGTTGTCCTCCACCCCTTTACCTTCCGGTCGATTTCTTCACTTCAGCCTTTAAGGACTTATTGCAGGCATCTATTCCGCAACCCAGTCTTGTGTTCGTAAGGTTTTCGTTCGTAATGTTTATACGCGTAATAAGTCTCAATAATAAACAAACGTTCGTCCTTGGAAAACGACATAGTTAAGACAATAGAGACGAATTTATACTGGTATAGCACTAGTGCATAAGAAGGACATTTCAACTATTACAAGGTGCTAACCTTGAGTGTGGTGTTGCCAACTGATAGTGGGGAGAAATAAAATTTACCTATGCGTCACTTCTACATTCTTAATTTTAGGGTTGCGTCCTTTTTAAAACACCCGTTAGTATAGATTTACTAACCTTTAATTTGAGGCAGAAATTAATAAAAGATTGAGGCAGAAATGAAAAAGAATTATTTTTTATTTTTAACAGTAGTTTTTATTGAAGATGCATTTTTTAAATTTACTTTACATATTTTTATTTAAAATATGGATAGGCCAAAAAGAAATGTGACCATAAGAAAGCCGCTAGAAGATACAGAAATTTCTATATTGTTAAAAAAAATACAGAAAAATAACAAAAACCGTTCGTCTTCCAGAAGCTTTCTGGAATACGAGTACAATTTGTTTTTTTACTTTCCTGATACCATAGCTCTACAGCTATGCTGCAAGGAGGAAAGGCAATTAAAAAATAGGTTATGGATTTTTTTTACATTTCTCGAGATTTCATGACACAGGGGCTCCGAAAAGAAGGTGGGTGTTCGTACGTACGTGTGTTGGCGAATTTGAAGCAATAACCTTTGACTGACTTACTCGATTTTGATTAAAGTTAGCACAGAGACTCGTGTATATGAGGCAATTTGTTGATAAAAGTATGGAATCAATATCTCCACGGGTAGATATTTTCTTTGGGGTCAATTTTCTCAATATTTTGCAAACATAACCCTACTTTATATTAAGCTCAGTACATGTGTACAACCTGTACATCTTTCCGTTTAAAAAATATGTTGCCTCCAAATTCTTTCTCTTCCCTAAAAATCTAAAAAATGTTACCTTCTTATTTGTTGCATATTTTTTTATTTTTTTATTTCTTTCACTTTTACAGAATTAATAATTAATTGAGTAATCCTAATACTAATTATTATATTACTTAACTTAATCATACTTAATTTAACATTGTTTTATAATACAATTTAATATTAGTTACTTAACTTAACTTAATTATACTTAATTTATATTATTTGTAAAAGATGAAAGATTAGGTGTCTACAAGGTTCTTCCCCGTTTTGTGGCACCATCCCTTTTCTATTAATATTTTTAGTTAGAGTAAGGGGAAAGTAAACAGTTTTATCTTATATAGGAGGATTAGTTTTGGTTCAATTCATGATTTACTCTGGTGGAAACTCATATTTTCTGCAGTTAAGTATAGAGAAGATCAATCGTCGCCAAATATTTATGTATACTAGTAAATCTTTCATCCAGCGCTACTCGTTAAGTTATATATGTAAAAAATCTATTACTATGTTAAGACCAATAGTATAAAGCATTATAATTAATTATATATATAATCATAAATCATGTAATTACATGGAACATACTTTCAGCGTCATCAATATTAATTAGCCATCGTCTTAGTAGCTTTAAGAAAGTGTTTAGGTTCCTACTGGTCTTTATATGATTAGGAAGTATGTTATACAATCTAGGAGCAGTACTTGAAAAGAACTTCATATAACTCGTTTTTTTTGCTCTGGGGACATATACATTCATTTTACTTCTAAGTTCGTACTCGGTTTTCATACTATCTCTATGACCACTTCTGATAAAGAAAATTTTCATTACTTTATAAACATATAAATAACGTAGCGGTAATATAGACAATTCCCTAAATATTGGAAAGAATGATCCGTAGTTCTTTTTTTACTTATCATTCTAACGAATCTTTTTTGGATTTTGATTATGGAATCTAAATTTGTAACATAAGTTCCTTCCCAACAGCTGATGCCGTAGTCTAGTCGACTATGCACAATAGCAAAATAAAGTTTCTCATGGTTATTTTTGGGGATAGTTTGTTTAAAAAATAAAATATCCTAAGATAGCTTAAAAGTTTTTGCTTTAATAGCGCAATATGATTCTTCCAGGTTAGACCACTATCTAACACAACGCCCAAGTATTTACAAATATCACGTTGTTCGATCTCACTACATTCTAAACAGTCGGATTTATTTATCACATATTTTTACATTTATATTTTATTGTAAGTGGCAATTTTATTTTCCCTTTTAAGCAGAATTTGATATACAAAGTTTTTTCAACGCTAAAGATCATATAATGATTTTAAAAGCATAACCGCAGTGCGTCCAAATCTGATTGCATGTCCTCAGCCACTTCTATTCAGGTGTTGTGGACATAACACAAGGCAGTATCATCTGCAAACGCATATACATTACCTTTAAGCGTGGCCGAACAGACACTATTTACATATATTATGAATAGTATGGCTGCCAATACGGATCCTTGTGGGATTCCATATTGTACCCCAGCAAAGTTACTTAAACACCCTTTTATTCTCACGCACTGTCGCCTGTTGATTAGATAGCTCTCAAACTAACCAAATGAAACACCTCTGATGCCACTCATCCACAGAATGCGTAGAAGGACATTGTGGTCTACACAGTCAAAAGCTTTTGTTATGTCTAAAAATAGACCACTCACACATTTCTTATCATTTATGCCCTGAAATACTTGGGTAGTAAAATTTAAGAGCGCCTTTTCAGTATTGCTCCCAGCCATGAATCCATATTGGTTTTTACTAAAAAAAGAAGTTTTATTGAGGTACGATATTAATCTGTTCTTCATACATTTCTCATAGATTTTAGAGAAGATAGAGAGTAGAGATATTGGTCTATATTGAGTAACAGAGTTTTTATCTCCTTTTTTAAAGACAGGTATTACTACTTCTTTTTTTATAGCGTCCGGGAATTTTCCAGATTGGAGGCTTATATTTACAAGAAAGGTTAAGACATGTGATATATGATCTACCGCTAATTTAACAATTTTTGAGCTTATTCCATAGATATCATTTATTATTTTGTAAACGAAGTTTGTTTTTATGTCTTCCTAATCATAACAGTAGTGCAAGGGGCCCAGAGAAATACATTGGGGTCAATATTGGTGATGGGGAAGCCGATCAAAGTGTAAAAAAATATATTTTTTGAAATTTTTAAAACTTAGTTTATTTAAACTTTTAATAAATATTACAATAAATTTCAACAAAGTTCATTTCCTTCATGAAAAGAGATTTCTTAGGTAAATTTTTATTGGTTTTACATTTTTCATTGTTTTTTTTTTTTTTATTATTTATTTCATTTATCATAGTAAACGTAGACATAAAAACAATTTCTTGGGGATGTAGGAGCATCCTCAAAAATTAAAAAAAATATAGATATTTTGAATTTTTTAAACTTTTTTCTTGCATTATCATTTTTCCATTACGTAAGAATAAATAATCAATGCCAGGAAAGTATAACAACTTGGTTGTAAAGTTTTTTGACTGAAAATATTTTGAATATCAGAATAATATTAGGCTACATGTATATCATACGCTAAAATAATCTAAAAAATAAGCGATTATTATCATTAAAAATTGAAGACCTCTTCAAATTATTAATAAATAGAATTTAATTATTTTTCGTTAAAAAAATCATCTGCTTATGTTATTTTAAGGAAAGTTATTTCGGGAAGATCATAGTTTATTTCTACTAAATAAAAAAGAGCCTCCTTCTTTTATTCAAATCCGTTAAAAAATACGAATTAGAAGGCTTTGTATTTAAATTTAGGATAACTTTATAAATTAGTAGACTATTATTTTATGACCGGGCTAATCATAATTGAAGTTAGGTATATTTTCCAAAGATTTATTATTCTACTATCTCTAAAGCTAATAATATACTTTTTACCGACACGGGCAAGTTATTTGATAAATACGAGATCAAAGTAGAAATAAATGAGTAATATATAACATGTCATATTATGTTTGCGCATTTACACCCACTTGTTCTGCTGTCCGATTCGACCGCTTAAGATCTGATACTCTCCCTACCCATTTTTTCACCTACCAACAGCCTAAACACACCCACTCGATGCACTAGACGTTACACACAGACGTTGATGGGTTCGATGATAGATTGTCATTACTATTAAGTTAAATGATCTTCAGTTTTAATTTCAACTCGAGTCGGAATGTTAATCTTCTAAGTAAAGAAGTTACTCAACTTAACTCAAAGGCATGCTTATTTGAACATTATTAATTCTTCTTGCAGTCAATAAGTACATTATATAAATACTTCTTATCACTTATTATTTTTAACTTACTCAAAAATCATCAATGATTTAACACCAAAATTCGGTAAAACATTTCAATAAATTTTTTCAATTTTAATATCACGGAACGATGAATATAATATAACTTTTACAACTAGTTTACAATATGTAATTTTAATGTATTGCTACGCAAATATAAAGTTAACATTTGTTGTAATATTAGTTAAGGTAGATGTTGTTTAGGAGTTAATGAAAGAAACAAAAGAAAAAATAAAGTTTTGTAATATCCGTGCATAAAATTAAACAGCTAATTGTGAAACGTAAAGAGAGAGCTATTGTTAAATATTATTGAAAAAAAATCGTAAATAGAAACGTTCAACAAACATTTATAAACAAATAAAAATCTAAAATTAACAAAATTTAAATATTTAAACTGTGAAATTCGACAGTTAAACAGTCATTATCGATAGATGCAAGAAAAATAACTAAAGAATTAATAAAAAATAAGTAAATACATCAAATGTAATACAAAATTTGATAAAAAAAAATTAATATAACTCGATAAATAATAAACAATACACGAACCATTTCAAAAAGAGTATTTTTACCTGTGTTTACGCAAAATAAAGAATACTGTGTTTTCCAACTCGTACTAGGATCCGAACAAAGAAATGTATTGATTTAGGCTGATATTCCACTTTTGACTTGAACTGCCTTGTGGGACTTAATGTGGACTACATGGCTTCTTTCTTAATCAACAACTGGCTTTATTTTAATTTTATTAACACAAGCAGAAATATATGTATTTGTAATGTTTTGCGAGTAACCGTCGAAAACGTAAGGTCTGATAAGAACATTCATTATCATCCCACATCAGACATTTAATTAAAAACGGTGCTGGAAATTAGTTTCATTAGTTTCACGAGGATTGTCATTTTTCCAAAATTGCTGTTGTGGGATATTATTGGTAGATAATTTACATCAATTTTCTGAGAATTGAATTCTCTATCAATTTAACCAATAAGTTTTATTTTTTTATTGATAATCTAACAAAGTTATTTTACTCCAAAGCTAAAAAACTGTGTTTTTCAAATTAATTTTTTGTTTATTACACCCTATTTCGTAGAAAATAATGGTGATACAAATCTGGGACCCATTTAAAAACCTTTTCCAGATTAAAAACCATAAGAAACCACTAAATTTGGTCCTTAATTTACATTCTCCAGAATTTCGGTAGGGCTTCATTTAGCGGAGGAGCAGAAATCGGGACGAAATCTTTCACTAACCATAACTCTCTGAAGAAGCGTTTTCGGATCCATGTTTATATGAACTTTTTTCATTATTTTAATGAGAGAATTCCTAAAAGTTTAGAAAAATCCTTTCGGAACACCACATATAGGGTATTTGCTTGACGAAAGGTATTGTAGATAAAAGAATTTTTTAAGTACGAGTAATTTCGGTCATTTTATTTTTAAAAATTAAAATTTAATAAGCTGAATAATAAAAATCGCTAAAAAGAATTATCAGCGCAAATTTGTCGGTCAGGCTATAAAGGAGAACTCTCGTTCACAAACACTTTTATAAAGAAAAAACCCAACTGCGAAGAATTTTTGAGAAGATGCCGTGGCAAAAAATAATTTTAATTTAAGTATTTTTTAGTGAGGTAGTTCTTGAAAATAACTGTATTTTTTATGTTTAAAACTTAAGAAAATAACTTGGATAAAGGGAAAGATATAGTTACAGTTCTGGAAATAAATGATTTTCTTACTAATATTTTTTAAGCGAAAATAATATCGGAAGTAAATGAACAGAGTTCTACTACCAAATAGACGAGGAAGAACTCTTTAAATGCCACTTACAAAACAAAAAAAAAGTTAAATTCAGCAATTCGAACATTCTACTTTAATAAAGAATTAATAATAACATAATATTATTGTTTATAGCTTTTGAATTTAAAAATCGCCTAAATATAATTTATATAAATTCTATTATTTAACCTACTCATACAGCGTGTAGGACTATGTTATATCTGCTGTATTTTAGTTGTTTCACATAAAATAATTCACTAGGAAATTCGTTTCATTAAATACTGACTAGTTTATATATTGTTTTCAATATATTTAAATTCAGTTCTACAGTACACGTAGGAATCATGTTCTCAAGTACCGAGTAACATAGTCACAGTGACATACGGACAACATTCCTACACGCCGAAAAGGTTCACTGTGGATTTATAGCGAAAATAAAATTAATTTATGCACATTATTTCGGGCGGAGCAAGTTATCGCGCTTGCTACGTTGCCAATAAGCACTTCCTTTGTGCACAAGTTACTTGCCGTAAAAAAAAGTGTATATATATATATATATATATTCACCACTCATTCCTTGACCATATTTTGCAATTTTTTGATAATGACGCAATAGCTTCATTAAGAAACCTGAAAAGTTACTCTAATGGTAAACGTAGTTGTGGTTTTCGTTTGCTATCGTTGGGTAATTAATTAATAACAGCAGTAGCAACGTATAGTTGAATTGTATTAATCTTGTTGCACAAAACTACGTCATTTGGTAATGTATCAACCGTTAATCAGTTAGTCCAACATTTATGGTTAAAGGAATTATTTGCTAATCCGTAAAAAATGGATTATCCCTAAAACTTTATCGATTAATTTAAATCTTAGTTTCGTATTAGCAAAAAAATCGAAAATCTTATTTTATTTTCCTGCCATTCTTTTAATAAAATAAGCAATTACATTTTATTACTTAAATTTATCTTATATAATTGAGGAAATGTAAATAAAAGTACCCTTTTTTGTTAATATATAAATCTAGTTCAAACTTTAAGCTTGTAAAAAGAAAATTATAAAAATATATTCAACTTCTTAAAAAAAATATTTTTATATAAATTTGGACGTTTTCTGTACTTTGTGTTTTTTTTTTTTTTACTGAAATTACTTGGCCATTCCGAAGTAACAGAAAAAAGTGTGTTTGTGTTGATATTTTATCCAGTAGAAAAAACTTATTAGAGTAGATTATAACTCTTAGAAATTAAAACTCATTTTTTAACAAATAAACTGAGTTTTAAAAATGAGTTTTAATTTCTAAGAGTTATAATCTACTCTCATAAGTTTTTTCTACTGAATAAAATATACTGAAATACTGAATACAAACACACTTTTTTCTGTTACTTACGGAATGGCCAAGTAATTTCAGTAAAACAAAACGCAAAGTTCAGAAAACGTTCAAACTGATATAAAAAAAATATTTTTTTTTAACTTTACATTACCCCTATCTACCAACACTAAAAGATAACTTTATAAAAGAAACAAATATTTATTTCAGCGTGTCTTTGGAGTTATACTTCTTTTGGCGAGTTAGGAGACTAATCAGAGTATATTTTCAGCAAGTTACGGAAGCTGCGCGCGCCGATGTAACACACCAGGAAGATTTGCGAAGGCCCAAGTGGATCAGTTTGTACGCACATGCGTGTAGTGTTTAATTCAATCAGTCGTTCAATGCAATTAAATGATTATCACGTGTTTTAAACATAACAGATATTGAGTCGTAATAAATATATATTTATATGCACGGATTTCTGAAGATATTTTAAACAGTGAATATTGTTGTTCATATTCATAAAACTTTATTTACATTGCAGCGATATTTATTTATTTATTTTTTTTGTAAAAATTGTGTATGAAGCTTTGAGGTTACATTTATGTAAGTATTATTTTTGATGAGTAAAATTAATTTTTTAATGACAGAAAATAGTACAGATAAATTCTTGATTTTATATAATAAATTTTAAATTTACCAAAAAAAAAAATTTTGTTAAAATCACTATAATAAAATAAAACTATTTGTATCATATTTTTCATATCGTAAACCGCTGATAACTCTCGTGCCTATTCAATTTTCATCCGAAGAATTAATGGAACTAAACTAATCGAAATGTATTCGATGAACTTGGTTTTATATGACAACAAATACTTCAATACTTTTTAAACTGTATAAATACATATTACTTAATTTAATTTAAGTGTTTTTTATTCAAACTTTTATTCGTAGTATTTAATATCGTCAATCGATCGTTTGAGTCGGTTCAAATTTGTTTGAATGCGTTAAAACATTATTTTTTATTCACGCCAAAGGGGTTTCGAAGACAAAAAAGAATCATACCTCCCTTAATAGGCACAGTGTCTAATCGATTTAAAGTGGTCGTTAGTCCTTTAAACATTACATAAAATTTTTATCTGAAACAATTTTTAATATGACAAACTCTTACGGCAAGGATGACCAGAATTTTGCTGGAAATGTAAGAATATTTGGTTTGTCGTATGCAAACTTTTTTCGTATTGAAAATTTTTTGTCACATGCAACCATTGTCGTATTGAGTAAATTTGAAGTTTTTCTTAAGGCGGAAGTCTTTTTTATCTCCTACTTAGTATCGGTGAAATCTACCTCCGTCTTCCGGCGTGCCGAAAGGGATTTTTTTTTAGATAAAGCATTATATTATAATTTAATTAATCAATGATTATTTTATTTCAAACACTTTACTTTATGGTTTCATTTTCAAACACATGGTAATATAGAAATCGTGTAAATTTTTATTTATAAAATTTCTGTTTACATGAATCTTGTTTGAAACCAATAGGTTTCAGAATGATTTTAAAAGCCATTCTTCTATAAGCTACTTTTTAAGGAGCTCCACAATATAATATATTTTATCCGATTCTGTACGTAAGCATAACCAATATTTAAGGCGATGAGAAGTTTAGGGTTTTAATGAGATATTTCAAAGAAAAACAGTAATTATTTAAATCTGGACATTTAGTTTTCATCTCTAAAACGAAATTAAGACAGATAATGTTTGCCAGTTATTATATACTATTTCCATAAGGTTTGATTGATTAATTTTTACACAAATGTCCCTAAAGTACCACTGTGGATAATTTACTGCAATGTAAAAGGTCACAAATTGAAAATTTTCTATTTTACCTTTTTGCTCTCAGCTTGTTCTAAAATTCAAAGTGATATTAAGGTAGAAAGATTTGAATGTTTTATACAGAATGATCAATATATGTCGTTAAAGTTACTAAAAAATCTCCAAATTTTTTATATTAATTCTAGATAAGTTTAATATTGCTATAAAACGTATTATTATGTAATGATTTTATTTTTTTAAATATTTTATTATAGGTTAACTGAAAATAAGCTGTTTAGACATTTTATGTTCATATTAGATATTAAGATATCACTTAATATCCAATGATCTAATCACTTATTAATAATATCTAATCACTTTGTATGATCTGGAGAAGACAGATAAGCATGTATCTGTCTTCTCCAGATCATACCAAGGAATTATCAGGTTTATAGATCTTTGAATTTTCAACTTGGGCATACTTATTTGTGTAAGATTTACACTTGTAAAATCAAATAGGGCATTAAAAGTTAAAAGATAAGGAAAAATGGTGGATAGTGAAAAGGACTATTTACCCGTGGAAAAACTACAATATCCCAAGCTGATGATAGATTAATTCTTCCCCTAGGCAACAGGAACCATTATAACCACATCTTATCGCGAAATTAGGAATTTTTATCCATAATGGGAACAGGTCATTAGTAACCGTAGATTTTGCTTAAAAGTTATTAAAAAAACTAATTTAAAGATTCATGAGAATTTAAAGAGCTATTCGAGAACTGATTGAGGAAAAATCTCATCCATCATCAGAAATTTGTAGCGTATGAAAATATCCACTGTAAACTGTTTATAGACTCCCACTTGGGGGGAAAATCGGCGCGATGAAAAGGAATAACTAGCATGGAAAGTCTCACTAATAAATAAATCCTGTTAATATTATTAGATTGAAGGATATTACCTATGAATTGAAAAAGAATAACGAGATTATAGCTCTTAGCAGTCTGCACACCATAGTTACATCAATAATACTTTAGTGTCATATAATTTGCTTACCGTTCCTTAGACAACAGGGAAAATTACTTCATCCCTCATATTCCCTAGTAAACCTGTTAAGGGTTCTTGTTAATCTTCAGGATGTCTGTGTCATTTTTTTTGATTGACTTTTGACATGC
This sequence comes from Lycorma delicatula, assembly GCF_047948215.1. Classification (NCBI taxonomy): domain Eukaryota; kingdom Metazoa; phylum Arthropoda; class Insecta; order Hemiptera; family Fulgoridae; genus Lycorma; species Lycorma delicatula. The sequence continues at coordinate 304,008,194 of NC_134455.1, forward strand.
ATGAGGTTGCCTACAACCCTTAACGGTTATACCACTTAAATACATACATAGTTTTTTCTGCAATGAGAAGTTGTAGAAAAAGACACATACACTATTTAAACAGAATATTGTCCAAATTTTCTTTCACTACTTATTTCTCTTGTTAGATAGTATAATTGCAGTTGTGTTCGTCAAATAAATTTGATCTAAACCGACAAGAAGTTTTACCCGTAAAAGGAAAATTTCACTTGCAAAATTTATAAAAAGAAAATTTTAGTTATTACAGGAAAAGTTTTTCTACAAAATCCATTGAAACAATCATTTTTTATGTTTTCAATCATATTATATATAAACGAAGGTATTACTTATTTATTATTAAATTAGTTGACTACAAAAAAAATTTTAATTATAAAAACATATTCATTTTAATCACTAATCGAACATTTTAACGGAATTATTTAACTTATGTCTTCAAAAGAAAAGGTTTCTCCATTGTCATGGAGTCTTTATCAGTGCCACTCACAGATTTTCAATGATAATTAGTAAATTAATTATCTTTTTTTTTGCCGGTAGGTAGAGTAGAAACTTTAAAATTGAGAAATATACAGTTCTGTTTAAGTTTAAATTTCATTCAATTTATCATCAATTTTATCGTTTTGTTTAATGAGTAAAAAAATCATTGTTGAAAAATTTTAGTGCCGTGGGGCATAATTTTTCCAGTTACTTTCAATAATTTACTTTATATAATAATTGGAACAGTATAAAATAGTATTTCAATAAAATTTTCCAGAAGACTAGGTATAGTTTTGTGTGAATACACAAAGCGTGGCAGTAAAACTACTGAAAATAATTTGATGAAAATTTCTATACATGTTCTTCTTGCGGTGTAAATGCACACTAACAAAAGAGTTTTTTGAAATTCCAAGCCGTAAAAGGCTTAAAATAGCAATAATTAAATAATAAGAGTAATAATTAAATTTACTATTTTTTCTAATTTCTCGGTAACAAATGTCTTCATTTCTTTATATATCTTCATATCTTTATCAAATGGATTTCTGGTGCATATAATTTTTGTGTAAATATCTTAAAATATTCTAGATTTTTCGAAATTCGACCTTGAAAGAGGTAAAGAAAGGTAAAAACATTTTGAACAATGATTGTAAATTTTCCCTATTTCCGAGACTATACTAAACGTGATATTCACTAGACTGGGGTTTGCAAATGCTGTTCAGATAAATATCTAAAAATCATTTTCGGTTTTTTTTAATTTAGATTTTGTAAGGGGGTGTGACGGTATAGGGCGCGGCGGCTTAACCAACGCAGCCGCTATTACTGTACGCGCGAAGCGACTGGCTCTATTTGCCTTCTGTTACTTGACTAAAAACGTAAAAGTAACAAAAAATTAAAAAAAAAAAAAAACATGAGAAACGAAGGTCGGTCCCTCCGAGTGGTATTTTCGGATAACGCTGACTATCGGGAAAAATACGTCGTTACTCGTACTAAGTAAGGGTAACCAGTTAAAACAAATATTTTTGAGACCAACTGTTTTGACCCATATTTTTAGATCACTCAAAGTTTCGGGTCCTTTATTGACCAACCTGTTACTCTGAAGGAGTTATAATACACTGATATTTTTTATAAATTGAACAGGCAATAATTTTTATTTAACATTATTATTCTCACAAGTATCAGTTTAATCAACACAGCGGAGTCCAAAGGGCAAAGTCCAGTGGTTAAACGGGAAGGCCGAACGAAGCGAGTCATGACCGGCGAAATATCCCTTAACCGCGACGGGAAAAGCAAGTAACCATATTGCGGGTGCAAAGCCATTACGGGGCTGCTAGATTAGGGTTTGTAATACACTTTTTCTTTATCTTTATTGGGCTTTTGGTTGAAAAAAATTGACCGCGACGGATAACGCAACTTACCATAAAGCGCGGGCGATGCCGCTTTGAAGTATATATATTAGTGTATATTTATATTTTATCTACTTATATATACAGAACAACTTTAAAAATAAATAGCTTCCAACAGTCAATTCACTGATGACCGAAAATAAACCACTAAGCAATAATACGACAAAAAAAAATGTTTAAATTACCTTTTAAAACGTTTAATTTTCTTGTTACGGAAATTTACAGTTTTTTAAAGAAAATTAATATGACATAACCACACGAACTTATTTATAAAAAAATTCGAAAATTCAGATTTTACTTTTCGGAATAACAATATTAAGTGAAAATTATTTTTTTTTTTTAATTTAATTTAAGTGCTTTATTTATTTAATAATATAGCTTTTCAGCACTGTTTATTATTACTTTTTTCTCAGTTTTTGATATGTATTAATTTTGCTTTGTAGCTTTAATCTTTTCAGTCTCTAATTACTGCATTTAAAGTAAAAAATTAAAATAAAAAAAATAATCAAGCTATAAACTCTTTAAAAATTATAATTTATGATATGAAAACTTACTGAAAAGTATATTGTCAGAATTTACCTATGTTAAACATTTATTTTAAACTATTACCTTACAAGATGAACATTTTAGTGGTGGGCAGGGAGAGTTATGAGTGAGAATGTGGAAAGGTATTTATTCTTTTGATTACGTTTAAAAATTAAAAAAATTGGGTTCAAAATCAAATCCAGTCCGTCTGGGCATTCTACTGGACGTATCGGGCCATTTATATTTATTCTGCTCGGTTTGATCCATAGATGTCATCAAGCGTCATCGGACCCTAAACTTGAGTCTCCTCTGAAAACTCCTCAAAAAATCATTATTTTTTCCTTAATTGAGGAAATTTCCTAGGTTATTACGCGCAGGAAAATGATATGAAGGTCTATCGATGCTTGATGGCATATCTTGTGGCTATTCCCAGCAAAATAAAAAAAAATCAGCCCGATCCGTCCCGTAGAACTTCTTGAGGGAGTGGAGATAGGTTTTGAGCGCGCATTTTACCTGCGGTAGAAAAGAAAAGAGAAAAACAAGGGTGTTGGGGGTGAGACGTGTGGTAAATAGAACAGGTTTTTAGCTGATTTAAAAAAAATATATAACATTACTTTGTAATAATAACGCCGTGGAAGAGCACGGGTCCACTAGTTTTTTATAAATTAAATCAGATTTTTTTTCTATTTTGTAGTATTTTTACCATTAACCTACACGTTACATGACAATACCTCGTTTCTTTTATGTTGGTTTCAATAATATAATAAATAATCCACGCACGAACTAATCCGAATAAATTAGGTCTTTAAGTGGTTCAAAAAATTGAAGAAATATAAAAATGACCTTTTTGGAAGATCTTAGACTTTGTGTAATTCGAACTGCGAAGGGCAGCCCGTGTTAAAAATCTGACTTTTACTTTCTTTAACTGTGACTTAGAGTATAAAATATAACAGTTAAATTCGTAGTTTCATATAATGTGTTTCACGTTACGAAAGGTATCTATTTTGTAAAATTGCACATCTCTTACATGCGAACACTTGTATCTATACGATTATGATTATAATAGTGACATTTAGAGTTACAATATACTCCACAACATTCGTGTTTAATTAATCATTTTATGCGGTCACGTCCAAATTTTCATTTGTTTTGTTTTCTCACCGTTAAACAACGACCGGTTAAGACGCAATATCAACGGAGGTGTGAAGTGGACAATAGAAGCAGAAGAGACAAGCATCAATCTTATGAACCCGTGTGGATGTGATGATTTTTCTCGCCTTTAGTAATAGCGTGTGACAGACTCAACAAAATAAAATCCGTGCCGCAGCCTAAACACAAGGCGGGCTATCGAACAATTCAATGGTTACGTGTGTCTGTGTGAATGTGAAGTGTTTGTATGTTGTTGACAAAATATCGGCCTTTCTCTTCTCGGATATTCATCACACAACAAAGCGCTTTGTTGCTTCAGACAGGCGTGCCGCCCAACAAATTATTTCATATAATAAATATGCTCATTCTCCATAATAAATAATTTCTTATTCCCTTACGGACCTTTCACCTACTATTATAATAACATTAATATAAAAGCATAAATAAATAACAACGAACGAACGATAAAATTCCATATAGTTGTATTTCGGCTTTAGTACTGAATATCTTAAGTAAACTTGCGAGATAAATAATATAATCAATCCGCAAAAAAGATATCTGTGATTAATAATGGTGGGTGACTAATAATGGTGTATATTTTCCGATGTTTTTCTTTTACTATAGTTTGCGTTTTTTAAGACGTTTGTGTATTTGTCTTTTGAAAGGTGAATTTTGAAAACGTTGAACTGAACTGTTTTGTTTATTTTTTGTAAGTTGAATCCATTTATGGTCTCGTGAAAATTAATACATCAAACACAGAAAATTTTATGATTACTTAAAACCATAAAATATGCCTTTCTGTATACCGACAAATAAAACGGTTCCTTACAACAAATTGCGAGAAAACATTTGGTGACCCTTCCTTTTGAAAGTTTCAGTGAAAGTAAACTTCCCCACCCTACTTCGATTAGCGTGGAAAAGAATCGAAATAATTATGAGAATCGTTCGATTTAAAAAAGGTTACTTCTTCAGAAGAGAATAAAAAATAGAATAATAGCAGTCTCCAAGCACTCTTTACCCTTTTTGAGCCCCTTCTGTTCACAGAAACCGAATTACTGGTGTATTAGAACCGTTTCTGGGTAGCAAGTAACTAAGTTAAGGTGTTAAATCTATCATTTAATGCCACCCAGTTCCCCCACCGATTATCCTTAAGTCTGTTAAAAATATGAAGCGCTTTCATTTTAACAGAAAATTGTGTGTGGCGAAAATAAATATTTAGTAAAATAAAAACCTTTATCCACGTATAAATTTTATTAAAAAAATGAAATTATCCTTAATGAGTCTTGTTTTTTTAAAAATGATTTCTACTGCATCAGATATATTTTTATTACATCACTTACTCGAAATTTAAGAATTATGACTTAATTAAGTTTAATGTAAGTTTTTAATTTAATTTTTCTTTATTAAATTCATCTAAAACACTAAAATCTTGTATAATAAAATGATAACAAGTCGTATCTGTGCGCGCTTCACGCAAAACCTAATGGACAGATTTTAATAAAACTTAGCAGATTTATACCTTAAAGGTCTGGTTAATTATCTCCAATTAGAATCGTCATGATATGCCTAATGGGGGTTAAGATATTAAAGATATTCATTAAAGAAAAAAGAGGCCTTTTACTTCATAATATTTCTGTTATTATGGTAATAGAAAAAATATCTCTGTGTTCAGATCTATATACATTCAAATATCATTAAAAAGATATGATTATTAAAAAGTTATTATTATTAGTGCAATTAACTTAAATATTAATACATTTAGCGAATTTTTATGGTTTTGTTTATTTTTTTGGCTGTCGATATTGGATGATCAAAAGTAAAAAAAAAATATGCCTTCAGGAAGAGAAATAACCTTTTTTATTATTCAAAATCTGCTAAAAGAATGAGAATATTTCGGTCCTCTGAAACAGCTGAAGTGCTTGATTCTCGGTTAGTTGCTAACCGAAGGCGCTACGCCCAGTCTCGAGCTGCAATATATTTGGAACGCGAGTTACAAATTCCTCACGAATTCATATTGATGCCATGGTAGAGCTACCATGGTCAAATAAGGTTAGAAGTGGCTTTAGCTACAATATACAGATTAAGTACGCCGATCATAGACGTATTGGCTCCGTGCCAAAAGTATGTTCGTGTTGTCATGCTCGGAAATGGAAAGGGGAACCAAACGGGATATGTTGTGCGTCAGGAAATGTATATTTACCTCAAATTCAAGAATCGCCGAAGATACTTGAAGCACTGTTAAATGGCGATCATCCTAAATCTAAACATTTTTAAATAATGCAAGAGTTTACAATAGCACTTTCCATTTAAACAAAGCTTAAACAAAAAAATATTCCTTATTATAAAAAGGTTTATTTTTGTTTTTGAAAGGTTATTTTTGTTTAGTTGAACTCAAGCCAGGTCGTCTGTAAAAAGCATTGAGAAAACAAAGCTCTCTGAATTTAGATCATGCTATAATTCTTGATCTTGCTTATCCAAAGTCGAAGAACATCGTCAATATATATATGTATATTAAACAGAAGCGGTGATAAGCTACATCCTTGTCGAACATCTCAATTACCTCCCGAGGGAGAAGAACACCCGCCTTGTGACATGTCTGGTTGCCAAACCACCCCCACCGTTCCTAGCCATTAGTGGCTTAATCGGAGGACATTGTTTTGCCCTCAAACTGATCACATTCCACAGTCATCAGTTGGCCTCGGTGAGATGCCACTGTTGCAAATGACTTGAAAGACATTCACATCTATAAATTCCGTCCTAGTCAAGATTTGCCTTCTTAGAAGACATTAGACACCTAACTCTACCACGTAGCCCTCAGGAACTGCTAAAACTAACTGCCAATTCTACTTTAGTTCATACCCCTGACTTGGTTAGAATTATGGACTCCGGTCTGGTTTACCAGAGAGGCGGGCAGACCTGCTACTCCCACTCGGCTCCATCGCAGAGTCCCACGTAATATTTACTTTCACTTAACTATCATCGTCGAGACGGCGCTACATCTCACGGTTGCATGGGAATCCATGCCCTTGGCAGTGCAGTCACCATCCCGCCGACAGCAATGCTTGTTCATTCAAAATAACTGCCCTCGAAAAAACGACGCTACACCTCACGGCCGCATGGTTACCCATACACTCGGTAGTGCAGTCGTCGATCCGCCGACAGCTTATATTAAGTAATAATCACCAAACATTTCTGACTAACCGTGGCTCGAGGCTAACACGCCTTTCTCCTGCCAATCAACTGTCCCCTTTGCAAAGAATACGCATGGTACGATAATTCAACCCCCAATAGAAATGGATGACTCGATCGATACCAAAGAAGGCCTTCCTTGTGACAAACTGAAGGTTCTTCCTGAATTGAAGCCTCTCATCAAGGATGACACTCAGATATTTCTGAACGACTCGCGGGTAGACGACCTTTAAGAAACATCATAGTCGTTTTCTCCGCCCTGAAAACTATTTTATGCTGTGCTGAAGACTCCACAACCTTAGTACCTGGCATGCCTGTGTCACTCTAAGTTCAACCTCAGCACGCGATTTACCCTCAACCAGCATCGTCGGTATAAGCCACGATACAGCAGCCACTGGACCTCCACAATCACATTAGAGTGTCAAATTCAACGACCCAGACTAGTGGATTTAGAACACTATCCTGTGGACAACCTTTTGACAGGGTCTTTCTTACTTCCAAGCCGCCGTCACGAAGAATGACGGTTCTGTTGCTGAAATAGCTCGAGAGAGTCTCAATTTCATTTTGCATGCAACCACACTGATGCAATTGAAACAAGGCAAAAGTCCACCACAAGTCATTGAAGGCCCCGGATATGTCCAAAAAGACGCCGAGTACATATTTGCACTCGGTGGTCGAAGCCAAATCTATTACCCTAACAATAGCGTCCTCTGTGCCCTTGTCAGGGCGTAAAACATACTGGTCGTCTATCAGAATATGGTTAGAAGTCAACCTGATATTGGTGCGGAGGTATAAGACCTTCTCAAAAACCTTACGATCGTCGGAGGCCGGTAAGAAGAACTTACAATGGGGTCCTTGACGCCACCTTCGAAGAACAGTTTCAACTCACCACGTTTCCACCACACCGGGAAATATCCAGCAAAAAGCATCCTATTGAAAACCCTAATCAGGGGACCAAGAATCACTGACAAGGTGCGAACAAGGCGTTCCACTATGATACAATCATATCCGGGGACTTTATTCTTAGCCAAGCTGAAAATTACTTGGCGGACTTCCGCCTCAGTAACTCAGAAGTCAAATTCTCAGAGCAAAAACTTACAACTTCCCTTCGGTCTGGTCGATAAGAGTATCATCTGGAAGCATATTGTTCATCAGAAGCGTGAGGACATGATCCTTGTCAATTACAACACCATCCAGAAGATGAGATTTGACAGAAAAACGTATTTTTTCTTCTTATGACCAAGAACTCTATAAACAGCACCCCATGGGTCCTTATTTTCCTGATCTTGTACAAAAAGTAAGCGCCAAGAATCGCGCTTAGAAGACCTAACCTTGTGAAAGTACTCGGTCCTTTTTCGACGATAGTTCCCAAGCAAGGCTGCTCACCGATCAGGATCATTCTCTCGCATTGCGGCTCTCCTGAGCCGCCCCACAGTCCGCTTCATCGCGTTCAAGTCCCGAGTCCACCATCCAGCTACTACTTTCTCTCGACCCGTACCTCTGGGAATCAACTGATTGGCGGCTTCAACTACCGCAGAAAAAAATTCTACCAAATCCCCGCCTGTGCAGGAAGCGCCCCTGCTGAACAGGGCCGTACCCCCTATAGACATCGCGCAGCCCGCCTACCAAATCAAAAACTATTATTCAATGATCACTCGCGCAATCATCAATTACAGACCAGTTCTGAATCCTACTAGGGATATCTTTACCAGTGGTAACATCAATGTTGGTACCACAGAAGGCCCTCCACCCTGCGACTGCACCGACGAAAGTAAACAATTCGCCGGCTACATTAAAAATATCAAAGTGATGCTGCGCGATGAAGTCTTCTATCAATTCGCCGCCATCGTCCGTGATCTCACTGTGCCAAAGAGACGATTTGGCGTTTACATTAACGCCTATAAAAATCAGACAACCTGCTACCAGCTTAACAATTCTATCCCATTTTTCCAAATGCTGTTCAGTGGGATCCCTGTACTGAAAGTACGAACTAACAACAACTAGGTCCAGACCATCCACAGCAAGCTTGACAACGACATAATGCGTGTCTTAGGCTTGTCTTATGAAGACGCTATCTAAAGACTTCCTGCACAGAACGGCGGATTTTCTGTCACCAACGAAAAACTTCTTTCAACCTGAAAAACCCGGCAGATCACCCTTGACCATGTACGGGTATTGCAGGAAAACAACATCGAGACTCCGTTTTTCGACAACTTAACTTCACCTAACTCTACTTGAACTTTATACGCACCTTGGGCATTTAGTTAACCGAACCTAACCATCAAGAGAATTGAAATACATATCAACCGCTCTTAAGTAGCAAACGCACTCCTTACTATTAACCGAGTGCCTATGACTTTTGCACAACCTTTTGCAGTTCACGCAAACGGAGCTTCCTTCTTTTGCGGACTATCTTCACCATAATGCGCGCAGACCGACATATACTTGCAGAATTTGGTTCTGTGGCCGAAACGACAACACTTAAAGCATTGCTGAACGTCAAGGTACTCCTTGACGCGACAGACTGCGAAATCAACGAAGATCCTTCCCTGAGACACGAACTTCTGGTGGAGACCAGTATTTAACGCAAAAACTCCGTGATACCGCGGGGCATCACTGTTGCCAGTTTTGAAGACTAGTCTACACTGCTTTTTGAATGAGGCCTCGTCTAAGTCGGTGTTCTGATTTCGAATGAGAGACAGAACGTCCTCATCAGAGAGGCTCCGATCTATGTCATAAACTATGACTCGGGGCCTACACAATCGCTTGGTATCGACTTTGAACTCAAGCTTCTTGACAGCGGGAGACTCCGTGATGACCCAGACAGTCTTCTTGTTCTCAGAAACAACTACCAGCCCTTAGCTGATCTCTTTGATATCCCTGATCTTCAGCTGCTTCCGGTTGTTACGAAGGGCAATCTAGAAATCTCGCTTCAGTTCTTGGCACGAGGTCTTGGAGACATCCCCCTTATTCACGAAGATCACCTGCGGCTTCTTGGCCGTCTTGCTGGCTTCCCGCTTAGATTTTAACACATCAGCATAGCGTCTGGGCTGCGCTGGGGCCTGAACAACAACTTTAGGAAGCACTTTGGCCTCCGTGGTCTTGGAGGCAAGTCTCATTCTTTTCCGTCACAGCAGAAAATTACCTCGCGAATTTTTTCCAACCTGGGAAGGATGGTTTTCTTCGCGCCTAAGCTAACGCTTTTGGGGGACCCAAAAATTTAACCAGGTAGTCCAGGTCGTCCTGGGCTGCCTTGACCAGCGGGGCAGAACTGCCAGAACTATCCTTCGATTTCAGAAATGCCTCTACCTTAGGGTTTACTACCCTAGTGGATGTCGCTATATCCATATCTGACACGTCAACGTCTGTTGAGGAGGTCGAAGGTAAAGGATCCGGCCTCCTCTTCCGCCCGGACTTCCTAATCATTTCCTGGAACCGTACTTCTTCCATAGCCGGAGAAACCCTATCCTGTCTACTTAAAGGAAATAGGAGCTCTCGCTGTCTTCGTCTTACCATATGGTTGGGCAAGCCCACGGTGTGACAACTGCACACAAAGCGTGTACGGGCAGCTGGAGACCTGAGATATTCTCCTGTCACTCTTCATACCTCTTAGCCGCTTCTGGATCGGTTATAATAATACAACCACGGATTACTGCCGTCGTTCTGAAAAGAACGCAAGTAGGACTAGAGAGTATTCCCTTACTCGTAACGGGGGCTTACGACCAGAAGTCGTTGCCACCTCTTCTCCGCGGTGAGGCCGGTACTCGATCGTAGAAATCTTTGCCTTATACACCCCAAATAAGGAGCAGCTAATAGGACTACGTATGATGCTAAACAGCAGCCGTAGTATGCAATCAACACGCCTTGAAACTATCGGTAAGTACACACACTACCGAAAGCCAGAAACACTAACAGCAAAATTCTTTGGAAACGCATCAAAGGGATCAGAGAATATCCTTGTCGAACATGCTATCCGCCTTGTGACGTTTCCGGTCGCCACACCACCTCCCCCGTTCCTAGCCCTGATGGGCTTTACTCCTAAATTTATTCTTAATTTACTATTATTATCATCTCCAGTCATAACTATTTGTATGTTGCTATTTATTTCCTGCACAATCCATATAAGCCGTTTTGGTATTCCTCTTTTCTCCAATATTTCCTATAATTTTACCCTGTTTATTTTATCAAAGGCTTTCTTCAAATCTACAAACAGTACATGTGTTTCGCGATTGTACTCTTGGTGATTTTAATGATTTGCTTTAAAGCAAAGACATTGTAGGTACCTTTCTTTCCTGAAGCCAAATTGCTCTTCTTTCAAAGTTCTTTCAATTAATATCTTTAATCTTTGAGTATTCTTGAGAATATTTTTTAATCTGTATTTAGAAGGCTGATGCCCCAATAATTCTCTCACTGACTTCTGTTTGCTTTTTTAAAAATAGGCACGACAATTACTAATCTTCATTCATCTGGTATCCTGAGTTTAGTCCAGCATAAATTTATAAATCTCAAGAATCTGTTTTTAAAATTCACGGAAGAGTACTTTATTAATTCTATCACTGTGCTGTCACTTCCTGAAGCCTTCCTATTCTTGACTCTCTTTAGTTCATTTTCTAACTCTGAAATTTCCAATTTGTCAATTTCATCTAAGTCATCAACATTTTGATCATCCAAATATTCTTCATTAGAATTGTCCATTAACCAAAGCTGTTAGAAATAAGTCAGAAGTTCTTCGTGTCCCACAACTAGAATTTGGACATGATCTTTTCCTCACTTCTTAAGCAGGCCATAATTTTATAAGCAATATTTTGACACCAGTGGACATCATTTTCGATTCTACTTATGAATGATTCCCACTTCCTACTTTGCTGTTCTTTACAAATTTGTTCCTTAGATTTCTATTTTCTTCCTTCTTTGTTGTTAACTTAAATATAATTCTTTTTTCTTTTGTTCTACCGCTCTCAACCCTTCACTCCATTAATTTATCTTTTATCCTCTGGGACTTTCTTCCGACATTCAAGGGCTTCATAAGCTGTGGAGTGCAGACAGCTTGTGACTGATGGTGAGATGCTATCTCACCGGCTGTAGGCTGATAAGTGGGATGCAGGCTGAACAGTTGAGAGGAGTTTGGATAGAGGGGTTCCGCTGGAGTCGGTCCTTGGACCGTCTCTTTGGACTACCGCATATAATATTCAGTGTTGTCCTACCACCAGCAGTGACACCCAAATGCTGATCACCTCGCACTGTTTGTGGAGGCGGACACGTGACGCGACGCCGCTGACAAACTACGAACACGTTATGATAAGATAAGTGAGTGGATGGCTGGACTAACCCTGGCCCCGGAAAAGACGAAGCTGGTTGCTATTTCCGTTACTAGAAGTAGGCCAAGACTGAGAGTGGCACTAGATAGTATCCCCAGACTGCAATTAAATACGTGGGTGTATGGGTAGACACTAGACTCCGTTTTGGAGTCCATGCACTCCGGGTTTGTGAGAAGGCTGAAAGGACGAGGTGACAGATCGCACGGCTTTTACCGAACACAGGAGGACCCAGGCAGCAGAGAAGGAGACTGCTTATTGGAGTGGTATTTAATTCTCTTGCACGTGTGCAGCTGTAGTCGGGAGTTTTACGATATGCAAAATATAGAGGAAAAATGAAGTCCGTCCATAGGAGGTGTTGCCTTCGGGTAATATCGGCCTAAAGGACGGTTTCAAGAGAAGCGGCAGAGGTCCTAGCTGGACTACCGCCCATAGACCTCATCATTACTCAGCACTATAGGCTAAAGGAACTGGGCCCGCTGCCTACAAACGAAAAGAAGCGTCGGACTCAGGAAATACAGGACGAGACGACACAAATGTAGCAGGAACGATGGGATCAGCCCACGAATCAGATGGACACATTAATTTATAGGAGACATGAAGGGGTGGTGTCGTAGATGCCATGTCTTACTAGGATATGATCTAGCACAGTTCCTGGCGGGTAATGGAGGCTTCCGATCATACCTGTATCGATTTAGACTTGACCACACTGACACCTGCCCGGAATGCGAAGAGGAGGAGACCTCCTTACACATCTTCTTTGTGTGCCCTAGATTTGCTGATGCACGAAATGAGATGCTGGACAGACTGAACCGAACACGTATTTTTCGCCCTGACGAAACGGAAAGGATACTAATGAAGGACGAGGCACATTGGAGGACGGTGGAGGAGTATACCAAAACTGTCATGCGAATATTACATGTTCATGAAGATATCCGAAACAGAGCACAGCGCCGGATATTTAGGGGGCCCCCGTGCATGTGGGGGTTGTCTGAGTGCAAAGAGGTTGAAGGCACTCTTTTCATGTAACTGATGGTGACCGTAAAAAAAATCCTGCCTCATGGAGAATGGGTAATATTTTGGTTGAGACGGTAATTTTTCATGTTATTTACACTTTAATATATTCTGTATGCAGATGTTTTCTTTTCATAGTTGCTACGTTTTGTTATGTGACTTTGAGATGTCTCTGTGTAATTTTTCTATCTCTGTTGTATGTATGATTGACCTAATTGATATCTCCCTTTTGATGTATTATGTTGATGTACTATGATGTTGATATATTATGCTAGTGTATTATGTTATTTTGATGTATTATGTTATCTAGATTTTTTATTTGTTCCGGGACCTTGATATGATCTGTCTGGATGATCGTGGGACTTCGTACGTATAATAACCTCTGAAAAGGGCTGATTTGATAACTTTTGATGTACTTTCTGCAATTATGTTCTTTGCTCATGTAGTGTTTGACGTCAACTAGCCTGAGTTTTCTATGTTAGATTTGTTGTATATATGCATTTTTTTTTGCTTTGATTCTGTTTGATCAAGATTTATATTGTCTGTCGTTGTGTGTGTTTTCTTGGCGTAATGTTATTGCTATGTATTGTTTGGACGATGATGTAATTGCACTGTGATGTATGAATGTGTGAGTGAGCGCATCATCCCTCTTCCTGAAGTAATGCTTCTTTAAGCAATTCCAGGAAGGACGGGTAGCCAGGGGTGTAGGTTTAGTCGGTATGCTCAGGTACACATACGCATTTACCAACATCTTACGGAACCTGTTAGCGACCCCGACATTGCCATATGGCGTCTGTGAAATGGATTCCCCACCTCTACAAAAAAGAAAGGCTTTATAAGCTGCTTCCTTTATTATTCTAGTTAAATTTTCCCATTCCTCACCAATATTATTACTTAACTGGAATTCTACATTAACAGTATTTATCCTTGATCTATAGAGAATCAGTATTGACTTATCATTGAGAAGATGTATCTTATATTGATATTCCTTATTTGGATAAGATCGGTTCTTTACCACCGAGCCTTAATATTAACTATTGCCATTAACAGAAAATGATCCGAGTTGATATCCGCTTTCTTAAATACTGTGGCATCGTTAAATAATAACGCTGATTTTTTTTCACAGTGAAATAATCAACCGCTGAGGTTTGTCCTTTAGCAGACAGGTATATTTGCAAATCCTCTTATGTTTAAAATATGTATTCATTACTCTCATGTTGTTAAAGCTTGAAAATTTCCGTAGGAATCTTCCATTATATTTCACATCACCTTCCCCGTTACATCCAATAATTCCTTCTAGGGGCACCTTCCCTACATGTGCATTCAGATCACCTCCCGTAATTATATAATCATTCCTACTACATCTATCAATAGTTTCTTATACCTTTTCGTAGAATTCTATCGTTTCTTCTTGCTTTTCTTCTTCTGGTACACATACATAAATGAGACACAAGTAATCTCTTTTTATTTTACATTGCAGAGTCATGATTCTTTCATTTATTCATTGGTATGGATGTATTTGGTTTTTACATTTTCTGTTCACCGTAATAGCCACTCCTTCTTTTGCACCTACATTCTGTGGCACACCACTATGTATTAATGTGTATTTCTTATAATCATAACTTCCCTTCAGTTTCTTCTTCGTTTCTGTTATAAGGGCCATGTCAATATTTCTTACATGCAAAACCTCTTCTAACAGATGTACTTTATTGTTTATCCCTCTTACATTCCATGTCCGTAAAAGCAATTGATCCAAAATTCCAAATTTTCCATTTCTTTATTGACGTGACCTGTTATTTACCATTAAATCCGGTCTACTCGAGGCTTGTTATTGTTCGCCATTAAATAGATTTACTCCGGCCGTGGTACGATTACTCCGCGAAGTAAGACCAGCGGTGGAGGTGCCACCTTAGAGCATCTGGACGTGCTCTGGGAAATTCCTTTTCCACCTTCGGGTCCTCATTTGACCATTTCCTCTTCGTCTCAGTTGATTTGCAGGTGCTTATTTGGTTTTCCCCTTTTCGAAATTGTCCTGCATATCTACAGGATCGTTTCCTATCAGCCACTGGGAGGACCGTGTTGGGGTTGAGGCCTCCCATACCAGGCAAGATTATGCCCAGCCTCTACTTGATTCAGAGCCGTACCTTCACGTAAGCTAACCAGGTACGGGTATTTTATTATTGCTTTTTAAAATATATGTTTGTAAATAAAAATTTTATAACACACGTTTAACATGTTTAAATTCCGCGTGTTTAAAAGTAAACTTTTTTTAGTACTCGTATATTGGTTTTTTTGTTTCGCATACTATGTTCCAAATCTCTTAATAACTATTTCGATTTTTTTTTAATGCGTCATCAAAGTGCTATTAAAACAGTCAAAACAAAAATAAAAATTTTTGTAGCAATATTTTTATGTTTAAGCTTTGATTAAATCATTAAATAAAAAAAAGGAAACAAAAATTAGGTCTAATTGAGAAATGTTAATTGTTTTGATTATTTAATTAATTATTTTGAAGTTGTTAAAACACAAAATAATTAATAAATAAAAAATTTCGTTGTGTAGAATAAAAAATAGAAAAAATTGCTTGTATGAAAGCGGATCTCAAATATGTACATGTAGAAAGTAGAACTGAGATTCATCTTAAGTTCGCTGCTGGGGTACGTACTGTCACAAAATAGAGGTTTCGCTTATTAGAGCTATATTTCACGTCATGACCCTAGTTTTTAAAGCAAATATTTTGAACATTTTAAGTAATTTAGATTTTATTTATAACACATTTACTTATGCCAACCTCTGTGGAGAGGTAATAGAGCGGTCGCCTTTTGTCCATAAGGTTCTGGGTTAAAGACTCTACAAAATTCATTACTATATTTATCTGAAAAAAGTGATTGTATTCGGAAAGTTAACCTGAAGATGTTAAGAATAAATAAATAACTTATTTTAAGAACTGATAAATTGGATCTGCTGAAAGATCACTTTTTCATTTGCTAATACTAAGGTATTTACAAATATCTATCTAAGTTTTGAATTTTTTTTAGTTTATTTGGGATGACATTTTAACTGGAATTTTACTAAATTTTTTTTTTGTTCAAGACGTAATAAGTTCTGAGAGGATAACGATTAGGTACTAAAGTACAAATCGAAAGAAATTGAAAAACTCGATCTAATTTAAAAAGAAAGATGTGTATATAAATAAGACTGCATTAACCCACCGCACAGAGGAGTATTTGACCTGAAAAGCTGGCCAAAAAGACAAAAATCAGATCTCCTCAAATATCAATACAAGCTACGTATTCTTGTAGCTAACAACCACTTCGATGAAACGGGAGAGAAATTCAGCATATAACTCACCTTGCACTCACACAGGTCATAACAAATCAGTTGCGCGAAGTGTTGAATGACGGACGGATGCTTTTTCCTTTAATGTTCTTTTTTTTTTGGTCGATATTTACTTATGTATTTTTTGTAGAACTGATCTCCAATTTTTCTGTTACTCTGAAAATACCTTTCAGAATTAAAATTGAAACTACATACCGTAGTTTCAATTTTAATTCTTAGTTTGAAAATATTTTCGCTTATAAAAGATAAAATTGCACCACTTTCATTTAAAAAGAGAATAAAAAAAATTTTTTTAGAACTTCTTTTTCATTTTCAAATATGTTTTTCATTGTTTGTCAGGGCTTGTCTGTCTAAAGTTACTACAACATGATGAACCTTGTACACCCCCAAATTAATAGCCAAATTAATATTTTGCGGATATTTGCGCCATATTTTGATAAATGAGTTTAAAAATTACAATAATTGGTTATTTCTCAGTTCTGCGTAATGTATTACACACCATTGTACCAATAACTCTAATAATTTTATCACAAATGCCTGCTTGTAATTTTATGAAAAATTACAGTACTGCCAAAGTTGAATTTTGATAACCCCCTCACTAAGTTGGGGGGGAGTACTTTCTTCCCTATGGTCACCTTCGGAACAGTAGGGAAGAATTCGAGAAAATAAGGAATTAAAGAAATTACGGGGAGGAAATGCTCGTTAATTTGGTAATGATATTTATTATTATTATTATTATTATTATAAGTAGTAACATTTATTACAATTAGTTGAATGCTTGTTAATAACAAACAAACAATCATAGCAAAAAAAATAGAGTACGCTAAATTTGAGACAAGGAAGACTTAACGAAGATTAATTTTTATTTTATTAGCTATTTTTAAATCAGAACCACGCTGAAAAATGAAGTGCCCATTAACATTTTCCTAACTATTGAAGAACTTTGATTCTTTCCTCTGCTTATTTTCAGATATGTAACGTGGGAAAGAGAAGAACACTATTCGAAATGATGAAGCAAAGTCCAAATATACAAATAGAAGATAAATTAACGTTCATGGAAACTTATTAGGCAAATCGAGTTAAATGTTCAGATGATGAACGTGGTTCCTTTGGTCGTATTTTAAATGTTGACTTCAAAAAGAAATGTTCAGCTGGAAATAGAAAGAAGAATTTTTTTTTTGGAACAAAATGAAGAATGGTTGAAAGCTTCAATAAAAATACCAAGATGTTTCATCTTCTCCCGGTCGTCCGCTTAAAGAATTTGGAGAATCCAGTGAAAGGTTCAAGAGAAGAAAAACACAAGAGTTAAGGAAAGAGGCTTCCCCACAAGAACTAATTTATGCAGCATCGATGAGCCAAAGAGCTTCTGGTAACATTGATATTGCTACCATTATCAAAGAAATAACCGAAACTTCGACAGAATCTACAAAATTTAAAAACATTATCTCTTTAGCACAAAAAATCCCAGGAGTTAAAAAACCAGTACCGTCGGAAGCACTTTCAATATTTGTGGAGGCTGATGTTACATGAAAGCAGTATGAAATAATTCAGACTGCACAAAAAAATATTTATCCGTGTTATTCTTTAATTAGAATGCAAAAAAAAAATGTGTTACCCAGAGGAGGAATCTGTAATACTTGCAGAAACAATGGTCGAGATAAATTTACAAAATCTCACAGCATCGAGACTATCGATATACTTAGATGTGCTGGAAAGGTTATTTCCAGAAAAAACCCATAATTAAGAGTTGTTTTTAAAGTGGGGCTGTGACGGGTAACAACAGTCCAAATTTAAGCAAACGTTTCAAAATAGTAGTGACAGTGACACCAACTTATTTCAAAGTTTATTTGTTCCATTACAACTAGTAAGAGTCACTCGTACAAATAAGACAGATTATGTTTGGAAAAATCCCGTACCATCTTCAATTAGGTTTTGTCGCCCGATTAAAATGCGTTTTGTATGGGAAACAACAGACATAAGGAATGAAGAAATACAGTACATTGAATACAAAGCGAGGAATATCAAACCAACAGAAATTACTAGAGAGAGTACTGTAGTAAAAATAAAACATTTATTGCTATTGACAATGGTAGACAATCATAAGTAACAATGGTATTGTTACTTAAGTGGGATGACGCCTAAAGATTTCAATGACCAAATAAGGTTTTTACCGAAAATCGTGACTCAGGTTTCGGCTGTCCATCCTACATACCAGGATTAGATTTTTCGGGTCACTGTTGCTCTTGGCGTATAAAATTCCACTGCAAAAGTGGCAAGCTAGGAGTGAAAATGAAAAAGAAACTGGGGTTTTTGCTAACCCAGAAATTGCTGCCCGCGTAACAGGAGTTGATGTCCAATAGATAACGAAATGAAAAATTATTCCTGAGGCGATTTCAAGCAGTCACAGGATAGATACGGAAAAGTTCCAAGCTTTTGCCTCGGACACAGCCAAATTATACGTAAAGTTATATGGGTGGTACTCCATGATACCGACAATGCACAACATTATTTGTTCATGGCTCTTCTATTATAAATCACGCACTACTACCAACTGTTCAACTCAGTTCATCAGTTCAGGCAGCTGAGGTGAGAAATAAGGACTTTTGACCGTAGAGATTACGATTTTGCAGGAAGTTCACAAGGGAAGAGTGGAACAGAGATATCCTAAATAGGCTGGTGCTTATTTCAGATCCTCTCTTGAGTTGTACAAGAAAAAGACCGAACAACAAAACAATGCCCTTCTGCAGAGAAACGATTGATCTTCTACTTCCAGACATACCAGATATCAGGGAGAAAAATAAAGAAAAAGAATAAATAGACGATGATGATGGGTCAGGAATAAACTAAGAAGATGAGAATGAAACCGAATCAGAAGATTTTGAATAAAGCAATTATGTTTTGCGTCCTAAATATTAATTTATTTTTTCTGTTGTTTTACATAGATTATAATGTAGGGTACATTTAATAATATCACAATTTACTTTAATAATCAGTAATACTTCAACACTGCTTTTTAAATGATAAAACTGTCCTAATATTTTTATTATTGTTATTATTTTATTTCTTATTTTTATTAGTCTTATTTTTCCGTATTTTATGTACGGTATCAGTGACTCTTAAGTGAAAATAATACAAACAAATGAGAATAGTTTTCTGTTTAATTTAAGCTATATGCGAAAGAAGAGAATCTTCCCCGCGCGCGTAGTTAGATTTATTATTTTTCAAAAAACCAGTTTTCATAGTGGTGTGTAATTAATAGTACCATAAATTACTATAACGATTAATAAAACTTTCATTATTAATAGCTTATGACATTAGGCCTACTATTCATACTACTTACAATGACGTAACGGTGTAAGTTTATTGTAAGTAAAACTCCTTAGTAAATAAACAAATCGAACTTTATTCTGAGTGTCACGATAAAAATTCTTAATGGGTTACTGTTTTTGAAAGTTAATATGCAATAAATAATACGAAAAAATCAAACTACAACATATTAAGAGTTAATATAGTTTTGTTACTGCTGTATTATAAAACCATGCAATTTTGTAAAAATAAGTTAAAGGAAAAGAATGATTTTAATTTAAGGTAGGATGTACAAAATAATTTTCAAGAGAAAAAAATAATGAATAAGTTAATGAATGAGTTTTGTCAGTTAAAATTCAATAAATGAAACTAAATAGAAATATAACTATTTGAAAAAAGCAAAATATAAATACAGTAATTAGATAAATCATTTTAAAAATTGAGAAAACTTGTGATTTCGGCCATCATAATGGATCAGTCCTTTCGAATTTCGCAGTTTTGACGCCAAATTTGAATTTAGTGACTACTAAATTCTTAGGTATTAACTTTTGAATAAATACAATGAGATTTTTAATTTTGGCCAACCTTTTGAGCCAAATACTCCATTGTATACCGGGTTGGTCTAGTGGTAAACTCGTCGTAAATCAGCTGATTTCGAAGTCGAAGTTTTCGGATTCAAATCCTAATAAAGGTTGTTACTTTTACTAGGATTTGAATACTAGATCGTGGATACCGGCGTTCTTTGGTGGTTAGGTTTCAATTAACCACACGTTTCAGGAGTAGCCGACCTGACTTAGTTCAAGAGTACAAATTTACAGGTACAGTTACATTACATTGATAAGTCGCTAATGACTTTAATTGTTGATGCAAGTATTAAAAAATAAATAAATAAAAGACTTAATTGTTATTTAATTCTTATTGTTTGTATATTTTTCAACACCAACATTTGTTTAAAGGAATTAAAAAAAATAGTTGAGGAAGCGAATGACTACAAAACGATGATGTAATAATATCCTGCGATAAATGAAAAGAGATTTGTTCCTCAAAGTATATGACATGACGTCGCATCATTTCCTGATAAAAATAGGTGGTTCCAATCTTCGAAGGAAACAAAAGTAAACACATTATATTGCATTATGAGGAGTTATAAACTTCAGGTAGAAGAAAAAGAGAATTAGAAAAGCAAGAAACATAAGTAAATATGGGTGTTAAAGAAGTAAATAAATGAACGATATTTAGTTTTATTTTTCTGATTTACCCAGTTCGATTTTACACTTGTATGTCGTTTATAGGGGGAAAGTACTATTATTAATATAAAAAATATCGAAGGACCAATGTTTTTGTTTTTTAGTCTACTCTACAGAAAATTAAATAATAAAAACAAATTTTTAAATATTTACTTACTGGTTTTTAAAAATTATTTTTATACAAGACTAAAATAAGTATTTATATTTTTACTATTATATATACTGTGGAAAGGACGGCTAAACAGATCGCTCTAGATAAATGTTATTTTATATTCTTTACGAAAAATTGTTATATTACAAAGATTTCATAATATTTAATTAAATCCAATGTTTACGCGGCTGAATTGATTTAATTAATTCATTATAAAAAGTTAATTATGTAAAATTTTAACGTAGCTATGTGTACAAAATAAGCCAAAAACAAGATCCTTTAGATCTGTCACGTTAAATTAATTTTATTTTAGATTTAAGTGTGGGAAAATGTAACGCTGAGTTAATTTTTAATTTTGTACTCGTATTTACCGCCATTTTAACTATGGAATATGATGGTATTTAAGATCCAGTTCTTAGTTAATTATTCAAAAATCAACTTAAGAATCTGTAGATAAATGTTTTTTTCCATAATTGTTACAACTCATATCGTTCAGTAATTGTTTTGTTGTTTTTTCTTGAGGGCGTAAGTTTAAAAACAAATAAAATACTACAATATCGCCTTGGAGTTAGAAATTTAAGTTTATAAACTTTTGTTCTTATTAGTTTGTTTTTATTGATAAAATAAAATCAAAATTATAAGTTATAAAATAAAATAAAGCTATAACTGAAGTACAATAGTTAGTTTTTTAGTATTTTTTCTACATTAATAATTAATTTAAAAAAAAACAAACAACATAGATGGAGTATTTGAACTAAAAAATGTTTAAGTAAAAAATAACTTTAGCACTTTGTTGGGTTTTCTTAGTTAATTTATGTTGTACGCATAATTAGCCTCGAGGAAAATTTTTATTAACTTTCTAGTTGAGGATTTTCTTTTATAAAATATTTTTAGTAACGCAAGGTGTTTCAATAATTAAGCGATTTTCTATTAATGTATAATTTTCAAATTTTTTTGTAGAATCAAATAATGTTACAAAAGAAGCGTATAATAATTTAATAATAAAAAAATATGATGTGGACACTACATGACTTTCTCGTACGCCTATTAAATTAAATATACACATTTTTGCTGCACTTCATTTAAACCTATTTGTTTTGAAAGTGAGATACGATCCTCCAATTCTTGAGTAAAAGTGGACAGTTACATAATTGCTAAAATATTAGTTTTTATTAACCTCAAATATTTATGCAACGTCCCTTATTACTCTTTAAATAAGTTGTTTACCAAATAATCCAATAATAAAAACTGATTATTCTACACCGTAAGGTCAAAGTTAATACTTGTAACCGGTATACAGGAATTCACTAAACGGAATGGTTTAATCATTATTACGTTTTATTTATACAACACACCAGAAATCTGCATATTACGCACAAGTGAAAAAAAATTTTCAACAATCACTTTAAATTGAATACAATTCAAAAATGTATTAAGAATAAAATACCTAATAAAAATTTACATGCATTATAAACTCTAAGCCAAATAAAAAAGACATCAAATTTAATATAATAAATAATAGTTTAATAAATAATAATATATTTTATTTTTCAGTCAAATAATTAAATAAAATGATTTTTTTTAAAAAATAAATGTTCAATTTTTATAAAAATTTGCTAAGAAAATTCACAAATAATACGATTCTAAATTATAATTTTCAATTAATATTAAATAATCAGATGTTTCACCAAATCTATTATTTTCGTTTTATTGTATTGTAACAAGTTTTTTTACAATCATGGTAATAATTATTATTAAATCAATATATTTAAATAAAAACAAGTAAAGTTAAAAAATTAATAAAATAAAAAAAGTTAAAAAAAAGCAAAAGGAGATGAAGGACTGATTCGAACCGATGTGCCTTCCTATTAAAATAAAAATATTTCATTAAAAAAATTTTTATTTTAATTTCCATTGCAATAAAAAGGGAGGTGCACAACTAGATGTTACAACAGTGCAAAATCCGAAATTTCAACATCCTACGGCTAACCGTTTTTGAGTTATACGAGATACAGACGCACATACATACGTACGTACAGACGTCACGCCGAAATTAGTCAAAATGGATTCAGGGGTGGTCAAAATGGATATTTCCGTTGAAATATGAAAACGGTGAAATGTTTCGCGAACACAGTACTTCCTTTACTTCATTCAAGGAAGTAAAAAGGATTCCTTCTGTATGAAAGATTTTAGTTTGTTTATTTTAATTGTTACGACCTCGAACAAAATCTGCACGTATTTTAAGGACAAAAGAATCATAGGATGAGTTGGTAGGTAAAGATGCCAACCGCTGCCAAGAATTTAACCTGAAACTATTGCTAAGAATCTAAAAGCCAACATTTTAACAATTACGTTAATTTACCATTCAGTGTAATAACACGAGTGTACGACTTTAGCCAAGTAATCACGTTTCATATTAACCGTTTCATAGAAGTGGTAAAGATTTTCCTTAAAAAACCTCGAATGAGTTGCATGTTATTTTGAAAACGGTTATGATAGTTTCAGGGAATGACGTATCTAACATCTCGTCTCCTAAAACCATTTTTGGTTTTTTATTTATTGTATTTAACAAGTGTAAATTATACTTTTAGATATTAGATAATTATTTTTACGAATAGTGTATTATTTAATATAATTTTGATAATAATATATTATTTGTATCGGATACAAGTAGAACTAAAAATTAGAAAAAAACTCTTATTAGTGTATATATGGAGAGTAGCGCTAATGTACGGCAGCTAATTGTAAAAAACAGAAAAAGAGAAAGGCATAATCTCTACAAACCACGATAAAACAATATCGTGATGGATGTGAACACAAAATTTTAATTGTATTGATGAAGATTTCTATAATTATTTCCATTATTTATTTTTTTTTATTTGTACTAATGATATCTTGTTGCTGTAATTTTTTATTATTATTAATATTTCATACTATTTTTAGTTTTCTTCATTAAAAAAAGGAAATGCCTCCTTATATTCCCTAGAACATATATTTTTTTAACTTCTATTGTAATAGAAGTGTTTAATATATGAAGTTATATAAGAGAAATGAAAATGAAACGAAATGGTAACGAAATTTGAAATGAGGAGATTTAAAAAAAAATAGTGAGAGAAAAACGACGCCAGTAATAAATTTTTACTAAAAGAACGAAAACTATGAGGGTCATTCAATAATAATGAATTGTGTACCTCCACACAAATAGCTGTGGAGGCAAAACAGTAAGAGGGTTATGATACTTTCAGAACAGTAAGTTCGTATCTTGTGATGACATTTTATCAGCTGTTTGAGTAACATTGTTTTTTTTATAATCTCAAATTTCATTTTACGATGGCGAGTCTTCCTGAAGTTTGCTAATTAGTTAAACAGCGTGTAGTGATCTGGTTTTTGCTTTCAAAAGGTGAAAACCTATTAGAATTCACTCTCATATGACCAACAGACAAAACTGTATGAACACAGAAATCTTTACAACTGGGTAGAAAAATTTAAAGACGATCGAACTTTAGATGACAGTTCTGTTCTGTACGTCCGATTGAAGTTTCAACTCCGACGTATGATACTTACATAGACTCTCTAAATAAAAAAAAACTAATGGATTACTATTGAAATTATAACTGAAAAATTTCTAGTATATGTTGGTACAAATCATAAAATTATCGCCAAGCTCAAGTACTATAAAACAAGTGCAAGATGGGTTACAAGAAGGTTGACAAACGAGACAAGACTCCCCATGAAACAACGGTATCAGCAGTAAGATGATATTTTTTGCACAGTATCTTATCTTGTGTTGAGACAAGGATTCCCCATTACAAACCGAATCAAAATGACAGAGTATAGAATGGAAGCGCATAAAGATCAAAAAGAACCCAACCGTCAGCAGGAAAAATCATCCTGACAATCTTTTGGGATGCAAAAGATCCGGTTTTTGTCGATTTCTAGATCAGCGAACAATAAATTGCGCATATTAATGTAACATGCTTGTCAACAAAGTGGAGCCAACAGAAAAAAAAAACGCCCTGGAGTAGTGTATTTTCTGTAACTACACAGAAAATTAAATTGTAGATGAACTGCAGGAACAAGGTGTTGTTGTGTGCCGTCGCTTAAACATGATTCGGAGCGGGGAAGTTCAAACCCTCTCCATCACATGTGATAACTTTCAATAAAACAAATTGTCCGGGGAAGATAAAAGCTGGTTTTCACAGGTTGAATGTGCGTCCGTTTATCCCAACACCTTTGCGTTCCTTTGGGTGTCAGAGATTCGGACATACGATGGCTCGTTGTTCAAGGAAGCAGATATGTGTGTGTGGTAACCATTACACCCAGATGACCAGTGCAAGGGACCCCCTGTCTGTGTGAACTCTCATGGACACCTTTCTATAAGTTGTCCTATTTATAAACAAGAAGTAGCTGTCCAAGAGATTAAGACAACACAGAAAGTCATCTACTTTGACACAAGGAAAATTGTGCTTGGCAGAACGCCGAAGAAGGCTTTTTACGCACAAGGTGCGACTGCTGCTGTAGCTCCAACAACTTCTATAAAGCCACAAGATGTGCTGTCAGAGTTGGCGCCAGCTTTAGTTAAGATGGTCGAACGTATCATCGGGGGTAAAGTGAAGAGTTGACAATCAAGTGGGAATAATCCAGTCAGTGACTTTATTTGTAATTTGAGAGAGATTACAAATTGTGCTGGTGGTCCTGTCCAGGAGATTCGCAAGACTTTTAATGGTTTATACATCGAAACTGTAAACGATAGTCAAAACCAAAACGTTCAGTCTTTGAAGAAGATCGGAGAGTTCCCAGTGTCTGTACACAGTACGCTTAACTTGTCAAAAGGAGTCGTTGTTTACCGTGACCTTCTTATTTGCACCGAAGAAGAAATAGTGGAGGGAATGTCAGGTCAAGGAGAGATCCAATGCCGGAGGTTAACCATGGGGAGAAATGGTGATGTTATGCTTCAGCATCTCATATGTTGATCTTTAGTAGACTTAATCTGCCTGAGAAAGTACGTGCTGGCATACATCGTCTAGACGTACGCCCTTTCATCCCCCAACCTATGCAATATTTTAAGTGCCAACGTTTCGGATATACTGCGATCAGATGCGAAAGGCAAGAAATCTGCGTGTGCGGAATGGAAACTCATGAAGGCGATCTATGTAAAGACCCTCCAGTTTGCATTAATTATAAAGGACACCACAACTGCCGATCAAGAAACTGCCCGGTGTAAAAATTGGAAACGACCATTCAGGAAGCTAAAACGTTGCAAAAGATAAGTTACCCTGAAGCAATGAAGATTGTTAGCAGTAAAACACTTTGACCGACAACGAGTTATGCAGTAGCAGCTGCTTCCCCTCCCCTGTGACATCTGAAGTTAACGTGTAGCAGTTGCTTACTACGCTTGCATTAAGTCTTGCTAATATGATACAGAAAATGTTACCAAGATTGAATCTAACCAGCGAAAGGAAGGAATTAAATCTGTGAGGACCCATCCACAGATGGACTCTAGGATTGTGTCCATCTTGTGTTCATCGGAAGGAAGCAACAAAACCAGCGATGATGACACGACCAATCAATATTGTGCATAAGGATAAGGCAATATCTGAAAAAGATATTCTTCCTACCAGTCGTAGGGCAAAGGAGGGTGAGGAGGGCGCAAGAAATGCCTGAAATAGTCCGATGGAGGTGCAAGTAACAATAGAGAAAGCACCGGTTATAGAGCTATAGAACCCGTACCTGTGGAACCTCCTAAAGCCCAGAGGACAGTTAAGGAGAGGGTGAGTTTTTCAGCCACCCCAAGTATACCATTGGATATTGAATGGAGTTTGGATTCAGAAACATCCATGCTGACTGCACCATCTAAATTATCATCACCGGATGTCAGCCGCAGAACATAGTTCGTATTTGTAAGGGAGGAAGATGCCATGTCCAATGCTTCAGACACATTGTCATCCGAGGTAGAAGCTGCAAGAAGGCTGGAATAAAGACGCAAGAAAGGATGGCCAAAAGGAAAGCCTAGAAGGTAAACCAAAACAATATGTTCAAAAATTAAGCTTTTCCGTGACTGTTTTCTTTTTTTTTTAGTGTATAATCAAGAATTAAGTAACAGTGTTTAGTGTGAAATGTAACTATTTAAGTCAACTTTTTTCTTTCTTCTTTTGGTGTGGAAGGGGCAAATGATCTTAGCCCCAAAAATTAAAAAAAAAATATATATATATATATATATATATATACATATATATATATACATATATATATGTATATATATATATATATATACATATATATATATACATATATATATATACATATATTTAAAAGAAATTTATATAATTTGCAATTTTTAACAAGCTCCTATTTTAATAAAAATATTCATATTTTAAATTACCGTTAGTTATGTCATAGTAAAATATTGATGATTTTACAATTAAGCAATTTATAATTTTTATATAATTTAAAGTAAACAAAAAAATTCAGAATAACTTAAAAATTTCAATAAAAATGTTTTTTATCATTAAATATTTATGGTTAAATGCTTCAAAAATATGCGTTAAAAATTATCATTCATAAATTACAAGGAATTTACTTTTAACGAAAAGGACCCATAAATATATAAAAAAAAAATATTAAAATAAAGAATGGAGGTTTGATGATGTAAAAAAAGAAAAAAAGATTAATAAAGAAAAATACATTTGCCAAACAACTTGTAAATTAAAGACAAGTTTTTTGTACAGTTTGTTAACATTCATTTTATTTCATTATTACCTCGTTTCAATAATTAAATAGTCCACCTGCCGTGAAACTTCTATTCTTGAGGTTTTCAGATGATTAAAAATACATTTTAGTTGACGGAAAATTCAGTTTTTGTTTATAGGATTTTTTTTCTTTAAAATTTTGCTTTAATCCAACTATAAGTATAATTTTTTCTTTTAAATTAATTTTTTAAAAATATTTTCACATTTTATTTTAGCTTTAGAAAAAATAATCTTTTTTCTTATTTAATCTTGCAATATTATTTTTCAATCATTTGCATTTTATTTATATCGAAATGATGGAAAATTGGAAAGATCAAACGAAACTAATAATATAAAAGAAAATTACGTCTTTTATAGACAATTTGATAAAGCAAGTTCATACGCTTTACCTTTTTGATGTCCGAACTTTGGATTTCTTAAGTCACTTATACTCTATAAATTAAACTAGTAATACTGCATAAGAGTACATTTTTTTGAAAGAGAGTTTGGTTTGATTAAAAGTGTATAAATAAAATAATCAAATAAAAAATAAACGAAAATAAGATGTTCAAATAATAAATAAGAATAACGTATAAACGACAGAAAAGTTTAAATCTATAAAAACGTAAACCAGAAAGCACTAAGCTTTTTATTTTAGCACTAATCTCAAAGATAATGGATATCAGCTATCTGTTGAAGGAAAGTTGTAGAATACAATCATTCAAATTCATCTTTTACCTGAATTTACACTGATCATTTGATTTGCATGGTATTTTTCCCGCCACCACCCCATTTGGTCGTCCTAAAGCATAAGACCGAATGTCTGTGCCACAAACGGCTACTGAGCCTCGAATCAGTTTAGCGACCAGTATTATAACTAGCTCCTAGACCTAACCTAATTGCGTGAGCGAATTAAGCACGGTGCCACACACCATTTGCTTCGTGTCCCACTGCTCACTTGTCATTTATTCTAAAATGGGTAGGCGCACCCGTCAACTACCAAAATATATATGACATTCAATAAATTAAATTTATCTCGTCAAGACAACAATTCGCTGCCACGCTAGGTCGCTGAGTGCCAGCAAGTATCTGTCCACCAATATTAAAGCGCTTGGAGCTTTAATTGGCTGATGGCCAGCCATAACCCTCGGGTAGCTTCCCACAGCAGTGAGGTAGGAATCTTTTTCTTAAAGAAACTGCTGATGCCGGTTGAACAAAGCATCGGCATAAAGGAACACCCACACGGTCCGACAATGCGGCTCAAGCCACATTGACTCGCCACTTATGAGTGGCCAATTTTCCCCTTCACTTTTAAGTTCCAGAGCTGCCTGAGTTCTGCCCCCCCCAAGAGCGGGCAGTCGAACATCATTAGTTCGTTCGACTGGACCTCCCCGCAGACGCACAGCTCATAAGCTGCCAAGCAGAACCGAAACAAATATTGGTTCAAGTCCACGTGGTTGGAGAGCACCTGGGCATCCGTTGCCCCTAAAAACGAAGGAGAGGCATACACTGATGATGAACATTTTTCAGAAAAAAAGGATCTAATAGATTACAAAGTTTTACAGTAAAATAAGAAATGTAACAAATTATTACGAATTATCCGCAGAAATTAAGCCACACAATAAACAAATACTTTTATAATCAGAATTATAAGAAGTTATGTATTTATAGTTTAGCGTATTCCATACTGGAGGGATGAAACTATGAAACTGTTCTAATTTTCTTAGTTTACACAGCATATCTAAAAGAAATTATAATTCGGAAACTTCGTTTTATTTGATATTACTACAAATAGTTTTAAGAATCCTCCAATTTTAAGCTTACTGATGAATTTTTCATTAGAATATAAGAAATAAAATGTATTCAAAAAACGAACTGTTCAGAACTATGAAATGCTTACCTTTTCACCAAAATAGAGGTGTACCTATAAATAATCGTACATATCTTTCAATATTTTGTTATAATTAAGCTAAATGTATATTTCAAATAAAATAAATAGTAAAGATAATCACTTGACTTTTTTCAGATAAAGATGACATTTTTAAATGTTTTATGCTGCTACAACAACGACTAACGAAATTATCCTGTAACTAATACAAAGGGACACATGATATAAAAGGGAAAATACGAATTGACAAAAAAAGGAAATTCAAGGTAAACTTTTTAGCAGTATGATTTTTCATAATTAGATAAACATTTAATACAGTTTTATTTTTATTTTTATATATTTAATACATTTTTATATAGACTGCACACTATATAAAATGTATTGTTAAAAATAAACTGCCGATCTTGACGTTCTCCGTGGCGGAGCCACGGCGTGCTAGCATCGGCTTTTCATCTGGAGGTCGCGGGTTCAAATCCCGCTCAGGCATGACATTTTTCATACGCTACAAAATTTCAATCTCATATTCCCATACACAACCTTAAAAAAACTATCACTTATCACTTTATTTATCTTGGTGTAATTAGAAAAAAAAATTGCATAATGTATTGAGCCGAATTAGTCGTCTACAAACTCATTTTGTTTTGATTATAGGAAATGTAATAGTTAATAAAATTATTAGAAGAGTCGATCTTAAGAAGTGTAACAAAATATTTTATTTTTATGTCGTCACTTTAGACGAGAAAGTGATTGTATTTTTCCTATATTTAGGTTTGTTTTCTCCAGTTTTCCAGCTACTGCCGGATCTGACTGTGTGTGTGTGTGTGTGTGTGTGTGTGTGTGTGTGTGTGTGTGTGTGTGTGTGTGTGTGTGTGTGTGTGTGTGTGTGTGTGTGTGTGTGTGTGTGGTGTGTATATATAGATTAGGAACTGCAATCACCTCGTACCGGCTGACGTAACTGCAGAAGTAGTTCAATGTACAGGTAAAGTCTAAATGTACAGGTAAACATGTAGTCTTGAACAGATTCAGGTTGACCACTGCTGAAACGTGTGGTAATTAAACCCAACCACCAAAGAATGCCGGCCTCCGTAGCGCGAGTGGTAGCGTCTCGGCCTTTCATCCGGAGGTCCCGGGCTCGAATTTCGGTCAGGCATGGAATTTTCACACACGCTTCAAATCATTCATCTCATCATCCTCTGAAGCATGCCTAACGGTGGACCCGGAATTAAATGGCTTTATATTTAATTTTTCACATTTTATATAAATTAATTATAATTTTACCTATTTTAAAATAAAAAATCTGTGATTTTGTATTTTATGCTCTCATGTAGTATCGACGGGATTTTATCAATTTTCAAAAACTTGTCTTCCATTATTTTATCTTGCCAAACCCTTACTTTGAAGAAAAGTAAAGGATGGTTTTTCATCAACACCTTTATGATTGAATACCTAAAAATTCACGCTGTTGTTATTCTAAATAATACTGAGAAATTCTTCTTTCGCTTACTGAAAAATTACTTCCTATTTTTTTTTTTCTTAGAGTAAAATCGTTTGACACAAAGCAAATGTTGAACTCAAAATAACTTTCTAAAATATTTAAGAAATTCTAATAAGGGTTACACTTCTTTTTTTTTTTACAAGTGTAATTTCATTCGGCACAAGCTTGGGAATTAAAACATCATTCTTTTAAACGCACCAATCTGAAGAAAAAATTTGTTAATACTGATCCATTAATTAATTTAAGTAAATATTTTTATATGAAAAACGTTTATGATGTCTAATAAACAAAATTGTATATCTATTAAAATTTAATAGATGGGTAGGAAGAAATTAAGGCAGTATACGAATACACTAAATGTAGATTTTGAGTAAAAAGTGCCATACAGCACAATTCACTGAAGTAGGATGTGTATTACATAGATCAAACTATGCATGGGAATATGGGCTTTTGATTTAGAGACTCAGAGTCGAAAACGTATTATTTATATAAGTGGTCAAATATTTTAAATCATTAAACTACAAGTAGTCTATAACTGAATAGCATAGTGCATAATATATATACTATGAGTCTACAGCCTGAAATATAAAAGTGTAATCAGAAATTTTATAAAAAAAAGAAACGAGAAAAGTTTCTCCGTAAATTTTCAAAATAAAACTTACATTTAAATTTCGAATCAGGATCTGCTCGTCATTTGATGAGGAATAATTTTTTTTAGCCTTTGAATAAGTATGTTTTAATATTTGAAGGATGAGAATTTATAATATATATTATAAAAATGGAAAAACTAATAGTTTTTCAGCGAATTATTCTGAAAATCAATTTATTCTGACAAAATCATCTTGTCAATTTTATATTTACCGAGGATGTAAGAAGGCAGACTTGAGCTCCATACAGGAAATCAACGTCGCCCAGGAGTAGATAAGTTTAGAAACTTGTTTTAAAATATAATAAGTTGTATTGAACGTATTGTCTGTTAACAATTTTTCCGAATCTGTTAACCTAATACGATGTTTTAGCTATGTCTAGGAGTGGGAAGATAGTTATCTATAATCTTACTGTGCAAAAAATTATTAGTTCAAGATTGGACGAATCAGTTTTATTTCAACATTAATGGCTTCTTGATCTTGGTCCCGACTACCGTTCTGTTATCTAATTAAACGAACAACACATTGTACTCTAGCAATAATGATGTATTAATCTACAGAAATATTCAACTGAACCCCTGTTAGCTTAGATATTCGCTGTTAGAATGAGGAGGGATGTGTGGAGAACTCTGTGATGGAGCTGCGATATGGAAAGGTATAGGCATTGATCTCGCTCCCAAAACCGGACCAGAGCAGAGAGAGATATGTTATGTTTTCAATAGAGGCTTATTAAATTTGTGAATCTGTTTCTGGAATTTTAAGTAAATCAAGAGAATTTTGAGTAAATTGAATTGTAGGACAAAATTGTCGTTGCGATCAACACTTTTTTTTGTTGAAAACAAGTGAGGTTAATATTTTTTTTGTTGGTATGAGAATAATATTTTTGGTAGAAGAGTTTGGAAGGGTTTTTATGTTAGCGGATGGAGCGCGGATCACGCTTCCTCAAAACGGATTATTTGGTAGTTGAAGGTTGTAAGTTATGGTAGGGTCGAGGTTGAAAGAGCCTATACGAAGGCGATAGTAGGTTGTGTAAAAACACTGATGGAAATGTCTGCCAGTTGTGTCAGTTACATCCTGACAGAGGCCAAACTGATGACTGTGTTCTGTTATCAAGTTTAGAGTTTCTAAAAGATGACCACCGGTAAAGCCCATCAGGGTTATGAACGGAGGGTATGGTGTGGCGACCAGGATAGTCACAAGTCGGATATCTTTCTCTACCGGGTCAGGATATAGAAATACTCATTGTACTAACAAGGAATGTAGTTCCTATTAGTATCGAATTAATAAAGCTGCAATATATATCCAGAATCTTCCTGAATACTATAGAATCAATCAAAATGCTATCAAAGTGAGTAATTCTTACTACATGAAAATTTCTTTATTTCTAATTATTATCCAGTTTAAGAGTTACGAAACAAAAGAGATATTTTTCACAAGTGGATCAAAAGGTACATAATGTATTAATGGTGGAGACGGCTTTAAGCAATACAAAGCTGTTAAAAAAAAGTAAAACCTGTTAATTGAAGATAAGAATATCGATTTGAATTTTCAGTACGATGTAGAACTAACTTTCGAGGACTCATCAATAAAAGCCAAACCTAAATTAAAAAGGAGTGTATACGTATATACCCACAGGCCAAACATACCATTTTTAGATATCTTAAGTATTATTTCAAAGAAATAAATTATACGATAACCTAATCGAATTACAATCTCAAATTATTTAACTAAACTTTCTAAACTAAAATATTAGCAAAAGGTTAAAAATCATTTATTTTTTATATATTCAGCAGAGATATCATTAAAAAATTGAAAAAAATCTGTTTCTGTAAACATTTTTTAAAATCGAGGAGCTATTTTAAAAGAGAATTTGTTTAGAGAATGAAATCATAAAATATATATTATTGAATAAAGTACATCACCATGTATGTAGACAAATGGAAATTTAGGAAATAAAAAGTAGGAACGAGTTAATATTGGTGTGGACGTTCACCCGCTGCGAAGGTTTAAATCCTTTTATTGTTATCGTTAATAACAAACTTGGCTCTATCTGCGTTATATAGCCTACGTTAAACAGGAATTTTCTGTAGACAGGTGAGGGAAGGTGTGAGAAAGAGAGAGGGAGAGAGCTTAGGCCCTCCAGCTTAAAAATTCAAATAAATGATCAACAACGTTTTAAAAAATCTGCAATTGTCTAAAAATTTGTGTGCAATGAAAAAAATTGATGGTTGACTTACTGTTATTTCTCCCTAAGGAACGATTATTTTAAAATTTCGTTTTGCTGAGAGATGCAAAAGCGTCTTTAGAAAATTTTAAGATAAGACATGGGCTGGCTATTTATTTTAAGCTACATTTTATTCAGTTTTATTTATTACTGTTAAGTGGTCAAATAGGCGTTTAGTCCCGCTCTTAAAAGACCACTTACGCATAAAAAATATATACCTAAATGTACAATCAACTGAAATGGTACAGTAAATGAAATAATTATATATAATATATTTAAACAAAATATATATATTATCTTTTTCAAAAATTAAAAACTAATTTAAAAAAAAATAGGTAATCAATACAGAAACAAGAAATTTTTAGTTATAAATAATTAATAGCATTGTTTAATGTCATTAATAATTAGTATAATAATTAATTAATATATATTTTATATATATATATATTATAATTAAGTAATGTCTAAAACGACCAGAGGTAGTCTTTTAAATCCTCTAAACTTGATAACACAGTCATCAGTTTGGTCTCTGTCAGGGTGCCACCGATGCAAATGTCTCAGCAGATATTTCCATCAGTGTATTTACAGAACTTCTTAACTAGTACCTTTGTATGGCTTCATCTAACACCGAAGATTTCACACAATAACTTTTCCTATATCTAACTTCAATTAGACTATGCACTCAGATCATTACTTGATTGACTTTTTAAACCCAAAAATACTATCCTCATACCAAAAAAACAAAGGTTAATCACAACGACAATTTTGTCCAAAAATTCAGTTTTTTAAAAGTCTTCTTGATTTACTTAAAAATCAAGAAACTGATACATAAATTTAATAAACCTCTAATGAAAACATAACCATAGCTCCATCATAGAGTTCGCCAACAACAGAGTTCTCTTAGCTAATCGGGCTCGATGCCAAAACAACTACATGTACATGTATAACAGCATCAGACTCCCTCAGACATACTCCGCAGAGCTAAGAATCTGAGGAAGCCAACAACTATGTTCCATTCCGTTTCGGTTTTCCAATTAACTTGCAGATCAAAACCAGAGTTGATTCTCGCAAGGTCTCAAGCTAGTTTGGATGTTCAACTTCGTATTTGAGGCAGACATGTAGGAAGTAGCGGACATCATCAGTGGCCCTGGCCACAATCCTTAATTAATTAAAGCAAATCTGGTCAATCTATCTCGAAAAGCACCATGTCAAGAAAGGAACCGTATAATATGCTAATTGGAAGAAATCCACCTAACTACCTGCATACTTCTCACATCAGGAAAAATACCATGCGTGTAACATACACTGAAATGTTAAGCTTAAATTATCGCTAAAAAAAAAAAAAAAAAAAAAAAAAAAATCATATGAATCGGTAGAAATGAGATGTAGATTGGCAAGATGATATTCCGTCAGCTTAAAATCTTCTTTGCAGTTTTAGAAAGGGGTTTAATAGTTTTAGATTGACAAGGTAAAAGTGTAAATATCCTTGGAGCGGCTAAATACCCTAAAATTTGCGGATGATGTGGTGCTGATTGGTAGATACTTGAAGGAAGTCACTGAAATGACGAATGAATTATTATAGGAAATTAGAACATTGGGTCTTGTGACGAACTTAAGGAAAACAAAAATTATGCATTATATTGTAAAGAAACAGGAAACTTACGGGAACGGCGAAAAAGGAGAAAATGTTACGAGTTTTATCTACTTAGGACAGAGAATTGAGAGAGATATGGGCAGTATTATAAAAATCAATAGAAGGTTTGGGATGGGATAAACTACATTTAACAATACTTAGCATTTATTAAAATAGTATATGCATTAAGGAATTGATCTGATGTAGAAATGAAAAATTAAACAAATCGTTCAATATTTGTATTCTACCAGTTCTGATTCATGGCTGTGAAATTTGGATTCTGTCAAAGGAAATAATACAGAACATGCGTAAGACCCAATGATCAGAAGTGTGATGTGAGTTATTAGACGAGATAGAAAAACTAAGAAATGAATTGAACAAAAAACAAAAATGGAAGATAAATAAAATAATAATCGAAAGAAAATGGAATTGAGTTGATCATATAGCAAGAACTAAAGATGAGAGGTGGTCACTGAAAATGTTAAACTTTTAAGAAGAATAGAAGACCGCCATGCAGATGAGATGAAGAATTTAGAAGTGTATGTGGAGGAGCGATTTGACAGAGAGTGGCAAAAGATAAGAGATAATGGGAAAGGATAAAAGAAGGGTACACACACACACACACACACACACACACACACACATATATATATATATATATATATATATATATATATATATATATATATGAACGGATGTATCAGGATTAGAGGGCGTGTATATTTATGGTGTCGAAAAAAAAAAGAAAAACTATTTTGATTTATTAATTATTTTATTTTTAAACATGAACTATTACTCTTTCACTTAATATGGTTACTACGGTTAGAACTAGCCGTAGTTTACTCGGTTAGAACCTAGCCGAGTTGCTACGTATGAGTTTGTTTATTTAGTTTGAAAAATATTGCATGATAATAAAAGAACGAATAAGCAAAAAATGATTTTATTTATTTATTATCTCTTGGAAAATAAAACAATTTTTGGGTTCTTTTTCTGTTTAGTGGAAAGTTAAACCTTAATCGATAGATTAAAGATATTCATGTTTATATAATAAAGAGAAAAACTCATCTGATATCTGTGAATAAGGGGCTTTAAATTATAATCAGCTTAATGAATATTTATAACTCTAATCTCTCTGAGATAATTATCAATAATAAGGTGATCAAGTTTTGTTAAAACTAACTATTTTTAATAAAAATGATAAATATATGTCGGCAGGAACAGAGAATAAACAAATGTAGATAAATAAAAATTTTAATAATAACTGAAATTCATTGCATAAAATAAAAAATGTATAGAAACACATTTTTAGAAAAAAAACTATTAATTTACAACTATATATTGGTATAGAAAACACACACACACATCGCAATATTTTTTAATACAGCGAAGTTCAGCTCTTAAGAACACGAGTTGGTTATGGCTGAATTCATACTGTTGTATTGTGAAGTATGCCAATTACAGACTATGTAATATGGTCAGTTATTTTAAATTTTTATCGTTTTTCATATCTAATCAGTTTTCATGAGTTACTTTTTACTTTTTTCTTTTTTTTTATTGACCGCTTTACCAAATCACCCATTCTTTGTCAGTTCGTCTCTCATTTACTTTAGTAATTCTTTATTTATTTTTTATATTTTTCTTTTTTAATATCAAACATGACTTAGATATTTTTTTACGATATTTGCATAGCAAATATAGATTGCTTAGATGCACGATATTTTTTATTTTTCTATCATAGATTTATTTAATGATAATAATTTTATCTGATCAGCTACAATGAAATCCAATAATAGTTTAGAAATATAAAATAAATCATTTGGTGGGTAAAACAGAATAAAAAAAAAGTGAAAAGATGTTATATTCAGTCATTTTAAAACAATTACATCAAATGATAATTTGCGTATATCATAACAATGTTATTTACGAGTTCTTTCAATTCAGAATTTTTACACCTGACGATACATTAAACTTAGCATAATAAGATAATAATATAATTAGTGATCTAAAGATAAAAAAAGTAAGAGTGCAATTTCCAAGAAAAGCCCCAAATTTACCAATATCACTACAATCAAGACTTTTACTCACATCTATACACTCACACTCACTGTACACTCACATCTATACAGACTGTTCTGTCTCGGCCGACGGATGTAATATTCAATTACACTCCCTGACACCGAGATAATATATAAGCTTAGTGCCTCTTCTTCTGTGTTCTTTTGCGAGGCCTACGCAATTTACTCTCCCCTTGATATTATCGAGACCCGTAGTGACGATAACTTCTGGTAATTACCGACTTTATGAGTGTACTTGAGAGCTTGAGCTGCAGACGATCTGAATCCATCGTTCAAATAATTTATGATACCCTCTCAAGAATAAACAAGACTGTGGTATTTGTATGGGTCCCTGGCCATTGCGGCATCCTCAGGAACGAATCACAATACTTCCTTTTACTCGTACAAGGAAGTAAAAAACGAAACTAAAAAATTCGTAAACTAACTTAAATAATTCATAAACAACATCAGCAAAACTTCAGTAAGAAAAATACGATATTACCGAACAACAAACACCAGATCCAACACTCGCAGCGTCTTCAGTCGTCTCA
The DNA here is from genome assembly GCF_047948215.1 of Lycorma delicatula. Lineage (NCBI taxonomy): Eukaryota > Metazoa > Arthropoda > Insecta > Hemiptera > Fulgoridae > Lycorma > Lycorma delicatula. Next base: position 304,046,544 of record NC_134455.1, read on the forward strand.
CATCTCCATTATTATCTAAAAGGTTAACAGGCACACGGTTTTCGTATGCGCTTACTTTAAGTACATACTTTGAACTTAGCCGGTGAATTGCTTCGCGAATAGACCGTATTCCTAGGTAATCGTGGATCGTTTTGTTTTTCGTAAAGCACGGTGTCTGATATTTCCTCAGCACTCCGTTCTGGAACCGTTGGATGATGTCGATGTAATTATTGCTTGCTGTACCTCAAAGTTGAATACTTAGGTCTGTATTGGCTTTAAAAACGTCTTATGTAATAGCAGTTTTTTACTTAACGACACCGCGGATCTCCTACATAGCAATCATTTCACTCGCCTAAGTTTAATGTTTATTTGATTCATCTTACCTCTCGCGTGATTCTATTCTTCAAGACCCTTTCTCAAGTTGTTGTGAGCCGAAATTCCCTTATACATGTTCCGCAATTCCAGTCGCTCCCGAAATAAAACCGGAACTTAGATTGCCGAAGAACAAAAATCGCCTGTGATCGAATGACGAGGAGGACAGTAAATTGTAGATATTATAATATTCCCAAGCCAATAACTCAACCGAGGTTGCTTGAATATGATCCGTCTTAAAATTTGGAAGCTGGTGATGCCTTAAAACAAGGGTTTCCAACGTTTTAGCCTAAGGGCTACACTGATTCCTCCACTAAGTCCCAAGGGCCAAGATCTAGCTAGCTCATCGTACCAACATAGCGCAAATTTTCATTTCGGGGCTACACGGCGAGCGAGATATCTATTGCGCAGGCGCGGGGGATGGACCCGCTGTGATCGCAATTTCTGTTGGTACTTACGAGCTAGTGTCAAGGACATTTCATTACGGCGGAGATAGCCGATGCGCATGCTGTGCGTTACGTGTTGTTACGATACGACCATGCTAAATGTATAGTAGTGACATCTTGCGGAGAATAGAGAAGTTAAGTGCAGGACGTGGCAAAGCTACAGTAGTACAGCGCCATCTTGGGGGAGCAGCGGAATTAACGCAAAAAATCGTCAATTATGCTTGATTAGTCGAAATATACAACGAGAAATATAGTGCGATTAGTGAGTTTTGTGACTATAGTTTCTAAGTGAAAATACAGTTTGTTTAATTGTGAGTGTTTAATTTAGTTAAAAGTGTCTTAATGATAAATCTAGTGCATTTTGTATACCAGAACCCTTGCTCTTATATTAATTAGCTTTTTTTTTTTTTTTGATTTGAAGTTATGTCCCTTTTGTGTGGATTTGTATAAATATGAAAAAGAAAGCGAAAGATAGATAGTGAATGCAGAACATTTAAAGAGCAATGTGGCTATTAATATTTCGTGCTTGAGTCAAGTAATAAGGCGATGTATATAATTTGAAATGAAACAATATCAGTCCTCAAAGAATACAATGAAAAGCGTCATTATGAGTTTAAATATTCTCAGAATTACTCCAAAGTTTTTATAAGCCTACGGTTATAAAAATATGAATCTTCGAAGCAGCAGAAGAAATGGGTTCAGAAAAAGCTAATTTATTTAAAATCATCAGTTTGTCAACAAACACTGTGGCTTGAAGAGTACATATGATATTGCAGAAAATATATTACCTCAATTATCTGACAAAAATCGGCAATTAGAGTGGTTCTGTCTGGCCCTGGATAAGTCAACAGATGTTTTAGATACTGCTCAGGTGTTACTTTTTATTCGAGAGATAGATAAAAATTATGAAGTGAAGCTTCTTGACTTTGTAGCATTCACATTTCAATTGAATAGTGCAAATTTCTGAGCACCTCTCGAAACGCTCGCTCATCTTTCCTTGTGAAGATGTGTCTTATTAGATCTTACTCTCGCACTAAGCCAAAGATTTTCTTGAAAGATAATAATGTATCGGTGCTTGCACCGTGAGGATTTTGAGAATTTTCTAGGATCTCTGCTTGAACATATCATAACGTCCTCTTTTTATTTTTGTTTGAAGACCAGCATTCGAATATAACGTATTGTTATTTTTAATTGAATCAGCTGATAGCTGATCAATAACAGCTCCTAAGGAGAGCAGTTATAGGCTAACGTCTTCCTTTCTCTGTTTAGTCTCCGGAACCACCGTAAGGTATTACTTCAGAGAATGAATGAGGATGATATGTATGAATGAAAATGAAGTGTAATCTTGTACAGTCTCAGGTCGGCCATTCCTGAGATGTGTTGTTGATTGAAACCCAACCACCGAAGAACACCGGTATCCACGATCTAGTATTCGAATCCGTATAAAAGTAACTGCCTTTTAAAGTAAACAGACGATTGAGTTTACTTTAAAAATTGAGTGTTAATGGTAAGAATAAAATATTAATTATAAGATAATACCTTCGGGTCTCTTAATTATGTAACCTTATTCACTACAATACATCTATTTCTACTAAAATGATATTGACTGAACAACTATAAAAAAAAATAATACAGATCTTTTTTTGTTACGGTCATTGAACTATAAAACTTTCTTTGAATTTATGCACTATTAACATAATGTTAGATTAGAGCCAAAATTCATTCTACATCGTAAAATATCGTAGTAAATGTTTTTCAATTTTAAATAAGGTGATAATTATACGATGATATAGTCAATTATTTTATAAGAAATACGCTAAAATCATGTGGTATTTATTATGAGTCGTTGACGCGCTTACTAGCGATAATAGCGGCATTTTAGTGAAATTTAAATTAATTATTATGGTTATTATATTTTTTTAAATTATGCAAGCAATCAATTTTTTAATTATTTTATTTCAACTGTAAGTATCCAAATTATTCAATAATGGAACACCAAAATGGTTTACTTATACCATTTTTGAGTATCTAACAGAGCGAACAGAATTTCTGAAATAGGTTTCTGAATGACCATATTCAAAGATATGAATTTATTTCAAGGTTTACATCGAATAAATATTGAATGTTTAACATATTTTTTATTGTTTTGATCTTTTTCTATATCATTAAAGAACAAGTCAATAGGTTCCGTCCCTTATGTTATGTATTCTGATAACGTTGTGTCCGTTATCTTTACATCAAATTCTTTAATGATCGAGGCAAACAGAATGATGTATAACTTTAATAACCACTCGTAAATATCTAAAGTTTGTAAGTGAATAATTTAATGTAACTGATCTCAAACAGTTGTTTACGAATCTCATTTACGGTTTTGAAACGATAAAGAATTTTCAGTCGTTTAATAATCATCAGAATATTTAAGATAATAATTGACATTTTCTTGCGCTGTTTAATTACTGCACTGAAAAAAATCGGTTACAAATTTTACAAAACAGCAGTTGTTTTGTTTATTAATAAGTGAATACGACCAGGTTATTTCACTCTGTTTTCTGAATCAGATATAATCACATGTTAAGTAGATATTACAAAAAATGAGAAAATTATTTAAATAAATTTGGCTTTGTTTATTTTTTATAATATAATATAATGCGAGTATTATAAACAAAATATTCACAACTGACTTTAGAAATTGAAATACGTATATTTTAATTCTAAAACTTTGCTTTGTTTAAAGTAAAAAAAGCGATTGACATAGTAACCAAACCACGTTCCGTCTTTTTTGAAATCTCAACAATAATCTCTACCATCTTAATGCAATAAACTACTAAATGTTAGATTGATCTATCCCTATATTTGTTCAAGTCGTAAACCATACAGAAACTGTATGCTATATTTAAATTTAAATTCTGCTTATTGCAGCTGGAAAACAGGGAGAGTTTTAAACTGTTTGTTACATTTACAGAAAAAAATTCCAGTTTTGTAGAGACCAATAAAAACATATTATTCTTAGATAATACCTATTTATTATGTAAAAAAATAAACAATTACGAGGCGATGAATCTCAATTCATTTTTTTTCATCTTAGCAACATTTACATTTTTCGCTGAGTCTGATCCTAATCTGTTTTAATTGATATTTCTTCGTAAACTTTTCTTGTAGATAATGAGGTAAATGGCGATTAATAAAAAATTCTAAACCCGAACGAGATTTGAACCCTGTATCTTTAATACATCAATCAGTAACTGCTCCAATTAAACTATCGATGCAACAATTAGATACAACTTTCATTTTTAATTACAAATAAATAATTACCTATATTTAAATATTAATTACCTATTATTTACATATTAATTACCTATATTTACATTTGTTATTTTAAAAACTTTTATTTAATTGAACCGTTGGTTTTTAACGGGTTAGAAACTAGTATCGGGTTATAAGTTATATAGAATTTGAGGCGTAATTTAACAACATAATATAATAAGTATAAAATTTATTATTCAGACCGGTGCGGGTTATAGTACAGAATGCAATTGAAGACAAAGGGGGCCGCGCTAGCGTGTGATCCAATGAGCCAAGTCGGTTTGAGTGATGATATTGACGACTCAAGGGCAGCCAAAGCCTAGCTGGCACCCCCGCTGTGCCGTGACATTATAATTAAACTGCTCATTTATTACACGACACCGTTGACAATACAATGGCCCACCTTTGTTGAAATATTCAAATTTAAATAAAAATATATTTATTGCTGGGCGATACTCACAACAAAGCTCGTCAACCCCGCAGCGTTAAACAAAGGAGGTATACTTTACATCTTTTAATTGTGTTTCGCGAAGTCACAATTAAGTTTCAGCAAGTTACGTAGGCGTACATTTAATTAATATACAGTAAATAAAGTATATTTGTATGAAATAAGATCTGTATTAATTTTTTAAGACGCGTGCGTGTTTATATGTATGTGTACGACACAGCCGCACTCTGGTTCTTAAAACAGGGTATGAAGTTGTACAAAAATAATAATTTAAGTATAAAGATACGTCATATAAGTAAAATTAATTGAGATTTATTACTTAAGCTTGGATGAATTTTTTTTTATTAAAGAAAACACACAAATAATAGTTAACTTTTACTAGTTCAAATTTCAACCAAATGCATACGGTTACCAACAGATTTAAAGAATATATTTTATACCTTCCTCAATTTTTCTAATTGTGTAAAATGATCTATTTCTTATTAGAATAAATAAAAAAGTTGTACTCTCGTTTAAAATCCTTATAGTTTAAAAAAAAGGGTTGAAATAGAAAATTAATAAACTAGGTAGAAGTTAGGAGCCATCAGAACATACTACTGACAGCTGTGATCTAGTACGGCACTAATACTTTGATCCGTGAGCATCAGTTTTTGTTTAACAGAGTAAATGCTAAGGAAAACGATTATTTAACTTTCTCACAAAAAGTTTATTACTTTAAAGCTTAGTTAAATTAAAATCTTTAAAAACATTTTTATTGCAGAAATTTATAATAATGAGAGTGATTCTAATACCGCTAGAACTATTAAAATATCAGAAATACTGCTCTCAACACAATTAGGCATTCCCCAAAAAAATCTTTGAATTTTAAATACAAAATAATCATTAAATAGTGAAATAAAAACCAGATACATATAAAATTTTATATGTTATTTTAACATCTCATAATTTTTATATATAAAAAAAACAATTCTTTAAGCAAAAGCTCCTTATTTATTAAACGCATGACGTTGATAATTAATCAATTCCTGTATATTTATAACTCTTATTAAGAATTTTTTATATCATTGTGAATAACATAGGTGACGCTAATTTTGTTAATCATAAATCCAAATTAAAATAATATTTTTAAGAATTTTATAGCCTATGAAGTGTTGGAGAGCTTTCATAAAAATTCTGTTAGCTCAGCACTTGAAGCAATTTTGAAAAACTTCTTTGGGCCAATCTAAACAGATTTTAGGTAATACATGTGTGATGAAAAATTTCAGTATTATTTACGTACTACAATGTTTTAAAATGAAAGAAAAATAAAACATTTCAATTTCTATTTATTTTAGTCTCTTTAATATCTTTTTTATATTATTTAAATTTGCTTATTATAGTTTTTATGCAAACGAAAAATATTTCTTTAATGTTACAATCTTTAAAAAACCGATTTATTTTTAATAAAACGTTTAAAAAACGAGTTTATTTTTAGTCGTATTTGCTGTTATTTACGAAATATTTTTTTCAGCTAACAAATATTTTCATAATTACTGTTAACAAGATACTCGTATAAATATTAAAAATTAAAAAACACGATTGCCAAAAAAAAAAAAAACATTGCTGACAAATATTGCTCATTAATATAGGATAATTAAACAGCATGCAGATGGCAATTTTGTATATAGTATTTGTATACAGTATAAATTTTTCAATTTTTTAAAATTTATCTTAACATAGGTAAATCAAATATAAACGGGATTTTATTTAAAAAAAAAAATATATTTATTAAAAAATAAAAGGCAAATGTAATTTATTTTTCTACATAGTTTCCTGCATCTTTCCCAGCTAGAAAGAAGGTGTTTTATTGTAGCATCGTAAAATGAAGCTGGTTGCATCAGGAGCCAATTACGCACGAATCCCACACGCCCTCGTCATCGTTGCCCTCGTAAAGCTTCTTTAAGCAGCCAAAACAAATGAAAATCGCAGGGCGATTGGGCTGTAGGGAGGATGATTAAATTGAATCCAGTGTATTTCTTCTAGTTTTGAGACCGTTAGAGTTGCAGTATGAGGCCTGGCGTTGTCATGGAGGAGGATGGCCTCTCGAATCGGTTGGCCTTGTCCTTTGGAGCGATATGCACCTCGTTCAACAGCTGGCAGTAGTAAGCAGCATAGATTAAGTGTCGCTCATGCAAAAACTCAACGAGCAAAATACCTCGCCGGTCGAAAAAAAACGGTTGAAAGAACTTGCCAGCTGACAGTCGAGTTTTGGCTTTTACTGGAGCCGCCTCCCCTTTCCTTCGCCAATCCATACTGGCTTGTTTTGACTGGGGAGTGTAGTGGTGGACCCGCGTTTCGTCGCGGGTGACTATCCGACTCAAAAATACATCACCTTCTTTCGTAAACCTTGCTTTAAGTCTCTGACAGACCTCCAAGCGTCTCAACTTCTGATCTACGGTCAAAAGACTAGGGACCCATCTGACACACACTTTACAGAACTGTAGGTCGTTTTTAATGATAGCTTGACAGCTCCAATAAATTATTTCGACATCTTCTGCAATTTCGGATACTCTCAACCGTCGATCGTCTTCAAGAATGTCTCGAATCGCGCGAATATTTTCGTCTGTAATGCTTGTCCGAGGACGGCGATCGTGTTCCTGATTTTCCACTCGTTCTCGTCCTTCCTTGAATTCTTTATGCCAGACAAACGAGTCCTTAACAATGTTTGATCCCCGAACTGTGCAGTCAATTTTCGGATAATTTCCGTCGCTTGAACTGCTTCACGAGCAAGCAATTTTATAATTATGCGTTGTGTAGTGGAGAGTTGCACATATCTCTCCGACATCGTAAGCGTTACTGACGAATTGGTTGGGAGTGCGGAATGGCCGGCTCTTCCCACTCCTAACGATCCCACCCGAGAATATTAGAAGTGCGGGTTCAATTCTACCAACAGTCGTAGACGCTCAGGAACAATAATCCCGTTTATATTTGATTTAACCTTGTATGTACATATTTATATAGCCTATGACACTTCCGGTAACGTAAGAATTCCAACGCGGGGTCATACATCAAAATCGGCTCAGCCGCTGAGCTGCTACGGAGAAACGAACATACATACATACATACACCCTTTTTTGAGCAGTTGTGTAAAAAAATAAAAGTAAAATTAAAAAGAGTACAAAAACAAAAATGCCCATATATATATATATATATATATAAAACAAAAACTTCCATTGATTTAGTTTTGGGGCGGGGGGGTTAAAATAAGAAAAAAACGAAATTTCGTGTCCTTTCTTCGTTTAATTTTTGATAGAAATCGTAATCGAGAAGCGAAAGGAATTATTGAATTGATTAACTTTTACCATACCTAATGCGTTTACTTTTTGCAAGGTAAAAAAAAAATATAACACTTTTTACTAAGATTTTTTATTGATAAAATTAACAGTAATATCGCCGCAATCCGTTCAGCTCAAACAATAAATAGAGAATAATATGTAAATAAATGATGAAATTTAAGCTTAAGTAACAATAAATTCAATGTCTAATAAGATTTTATTAAATTATGCCAGTCTCTTAAGAACATATTAAAACACTTAAGAATTCATTATAAGTAATTCTCACAAAATTGATTTCTAAACCCGACCACAAAAATCATACACATTACATCATTTGAGTCTGGATAAAACATATTAGATAACCATATTGAATAATTAAAATAACTTGTGTATTTCTTAGCCTTCGTTGGTAAAATTCTCTCAATTTTGCAATTCCATCTTTAACAGTGAAATTTTTAAATTGGGATAAATTTATTTTTTAATAATATACCAACGTATAATCAGAATACAAAGAAGGATTTTTGGCTGAAATCTTTATAGAATTTAAAATTTCAGTTTTTGACTTGGCTCAAAGGGGGATTAATATGATCAGATATATTTTTTTTTGTTCAACAACCAGTATAGTAAGTAATTCATAATAATACAGTAAGTAATTTATAAAGAAAAGACAAATAAAAAATAATATCACTAGCTTTGGCGTTATCAAATACCAAATTGTCATGCATTAGCCTCTAAATGGAGCACATCTAGACGTTTCAACCTTCGGACGTCCCTGCTGTTATTGAGCAGATTGATAGAAAGTGGTTGACATGATTTTTAAGTTACTGCTGGTATTTAATACTGCGCTGTCGCGCAATCTCACGAACCGTCGGAAGCTCCTAGATATTCGTGAATTTCATCATTCCGCGTGAACCATGGTGCCTCTGCAATTGCTCTCGTTACTTTGTTATATGATTTCTATGTTTCTATTACTTGCTGTTGCCCACAACTCCACACCGTACGTCCAGATTGGTCGAAGGATAACTTTGTAAATCAGTACTTTATTGGATAAAATGAGGCCTGAGTTGTCCGTAGTAAACAATGTAGTTCCCTATACTTCGCGTTTAGTTGTTTTCAAACGCCAATCTAAGTGAAGTCCGCATACTCTTTGCTTGTGGTATCAAGACACCTTCCAAATACACACTGGGACAATGACCCTTTCCATGGCGAATGTGACATGCTTTGATTTATTTTGATTAACTTTAATCCTCTATTTTTTTCTGCCATGCACAGAGAAGATCTAGTGCCATTTGTAGTCCCCGCGAGGCTAGGCCAGGGTATTTGTTTACGGCAAGGTTAGCAGTGTCATCAGCAAATGTGGCGACGATGCAATCTTCCAGGAGTGAAAGGTCCGCAGTGAATATGGAATATAACACAGGACCTGGTACAGAGTTCTGAGGGACACCTGACCTAATCTAAAGAATCTCGATAATTTATAACCAAATTTCACCTGAGCGAAACGCCCCTAAAGATAATTTTGTAAGAATAGGTAATAAGGTTGAGGAAGTTGTAATTTCAATTTATAGAGCAAGCCAGAAAAACTTCAAGATTGTTTTATACACAATCTGTATAAAATACGGGATTGTTTCAATTTAAAAATAATAAATAGCAAAATAATGTTATTCTAAATAGTTGCTCTTAACGATTGAGTAGCTTGCCTGTTATTTTCGGATTTTTTCTAAATCAGTAGTTTGTTATAGGTATTTTAAAACAGTCCAGTGAATTTTTGTAATATTTTTCAAGTTTTTGTATGACTTCTATCATATATCTATTAGGTATATTTTCCCTGCATTTGAAGCGAAGAATTGTGTTTTAGAGAAATTTGAGAGTAGCAAACAGAACAAGTATGACAGTAGCAGAGACTAGCAAGTTGGGATTCGGGGCAAACAATTATTTTTTGAGGGATACTTTTACACTGTAAGTATTTTGTATTATTCACCATTTTTAAAAAATCTTACCTCGTTTTTGTGATAACGAAACTCACTAACACTTTTTCAATGAAATTGTTTTTCTTTTTTTTTTGGTGTTTGTGATATCAGTTATTTTTGTTATATCTTGTAAAAGTATATGTTGATTATTTATTTTTCTCTGAGAGAAATATATAGGCATCTGTTGAATCTTAGTCACCTTTCTTTATGAATGCTTAAATCGTTTTCTCGAATCCAATTCATGTTCTATTATATTTATTAAAACTTTTTTCAAAATCTTTTGGTACATACGCTAGTATTTTCTGAACCTGATAGTTTGTGTCACCTGACGAAATATAGAAAAGAAAATGGTGGTTTAATTTTTCTTGATGAGAAAGGAGTAAAACAGATGATTGTAGCATGTTCCATCTGAAGAAATATAGACAAAACGTACGTTTGATTGCTGTCGGAGAAACAAGCAAATGAAAAATAGCGGTTTCAGTTTGCATTATAAGAATAAAAACACGTAAATTAAAGAATGTTTAATGATGAAAATAGATTTTATACAAAGAAAAGTAATAACAAAGCGGTATTACTGGTTATAATGTTAATGTATGTTTTTGTAGTGAACGAAAAGTCACGACTTTTCATAACAAGGTTAACCATTAATATACGAGGGCTATTCAGAAAGTAAGGAACGTTTCCACCTGACGCCGCCAGGCGCACGTCAATCGCGTATATATTGGTGTGCTCGTGCTCGGCACCTCAGTCAGCGTCCAGCCGTGACAACGGGAACATCTCCGCATTGCCCGTTTTTTTTAATATACAAATTTGAAATGTGTGCTGCAATCGAAAATCCCGCCAGTTGTGAGGTGCGGTCTGTGATTCGTTTTTTGTTGGCAAAAAACTTAAAACCAATAGAAATTCGTCTGGAACTGTGTGAAGTGTACGGGAACAACGTAATGAGTGAAATTTCTGTCAGGAAGTGGTACATTCAGTTTAAAAATGGCCGAACAAACGTTCACGATAAAGAGAAGAGTGGACGTCCGAGCATTGTGACTGACGATCTGGTCTCCAAAGTTAATGAAAAGATTCGTGAAACCGCCGTTTCACAATAACTGAGCTTTCTCTATGTTTCCCACAAGTTTCACGGACTTTATTGTTTGAAATTGTTTCACAGAAGCTAGGCTACCACAAATTTTGTGCAAGATGGAGCTCCAAGTACGCGTCACTGAGTGGTTGAGATCACAGGCGGCAGAATTCTATGACAGGAATTTCAAAGCTTGTCCACCGCTAAGATAAGTGCCTGCATTTGTATGGTGATTTTGTTGAAAAGTAGTATTTTAGTCCCTCTTTCACATGTATATAATAAAAAGTTTTCCTTGTACTTGGTTTTTAAAATTCCAAAACGTTCCTTACTTTCTGAATAGCCCTCGTAAATAACTTCCGTTTGCCGTTTTCTTGTGTTCGAGTTTTTGGCGGAGATTCACTAGACTCCCAAAGTCTTGATCAGTTCAAATTTTATACGGATGTCAGAAAAACGTTCCAAGAGCAACTTACACCAACTACTGTCAGCTGCATAGCACGTAACCACTTCTAAAGGATAAAAAAAAAATCAGTTTAATACGTAGTTATGTGGCCTAATTTTTAAAGAAATGTAAACAAAATCAACATTTTTTCAACAGAGAAATCAAAATGAGCAAATCATTTTCTATGTAGATATGAAGATTACCGTTTTTTTCCTGACCAATTTTCTCAAATAAATAAAAAATAAAATTGCGATATAAACACATCCATGAATTTCAAATTGCGGCCACGTCTTTTTGAAAATAAACTTTTTTTCATTTTTAAAAATTATATATATATATATATATATATATATATATATATATATATATATATATATAATTATACATACATGTATTATATATGTATTATAATATACATACATATCGTTAGTTTTATCAAAATAAGTTTTAGTAGTTATAATTTTAAGCCATTCATTATAACAAAACGTCTTCTGTTTGAAAATCGACTGACCAATAACCAAATTATAGAAATAATGACATAATTTTCAGTCTGATTTCAACTCTTCCAATGCTAATTTTAAAACTTAATTTCGATAAGATTGATTTTTTCATAGTTGCAGTGTTAAATAAACTTACTATAAATAAACATATTTGTTAAATATTATTTAAATTGCAAAATGTGTCTTTTTATTTATTTAGATAAATTAAAACAATACTATTATTAATAACGTTTCCGCTTTTAACAATGACTGAGTGAAGGCTTATTTATTATTTATAAGAAAACAATATAATTTTACCCAATAACAATAAACAGCAAATTAATTTAAATTTGAACAGAATTTAAACAATATTACATTAATATACTCGTACATATAATAACAATAATTGAGGTTAATTATGCATAACAATTTTACTTCGAATTTTCTCCAGAGCAAATTTAAAATGGTTTCACTGATAGCAGTTCACTGTAATGGCTAACGATTTTACCGATTTTCCTACTCTTTCAAAAATATCTGATGTAACATCGATATATCGAAAACTTCCTCTTTGAAGATCTTTAACACTGCACTGGTGTCTCCACTAGATGAATTGTTCTTGCACGAACAATTCACCTTCCATTTTTCGAATACTGGTGGAAATTGACACTTAAATGTGAAGGAGTGTATAGTGCATGAGCCACATGTTATTTCTAGTTACTAAAGGATCGTCATCCAAATAATTCAGGAGGAAGTTTCATAAGAAATTACGTCTATGGATATGAAAGTCTACAGTGACTTTCAGTGGATGTAACTGAGAATCATGAAGAGCTTGAGGATTCTCTGTCCCCTAAATTCGACAATTTTGCGTGTTGACATACCCGTAAAGATGGAAGAGTGCTTCATCACTAAATATTAGAGTGTTTGTAAAATCACTGTTTACCGCTTGACGCTGCAACACAAAACGAATAAGCTTTCAGTGCTTAAAATGATCCCTTGGCTTAAGTTGTTCGGTTAACTGTGTTTTATATGGGTGCATAAGCAGATCTTTTGTTAGAATTTTCTTGCGAAGGATGGCAAGTCGATATTCTTAGGTTTTCGGGAAACCTGTCACGCACCGAGTCTATATTATGAAGAGATCGGCTGGTCCGGGGCCGATCAGATTGTTTTATGTTTAAATAAGCACTCTTTTCTTCAAATTTTTTCACTAATCGCCAGACTGTGACCCATTCGGTGGCTTTCTATACCAAATATTTCCAGAACTTTACGAATTGTTTTCCCAAAACATTCACCGTATTTGTAGTGAGTTTGAATTATAACAACGTGATTCTCCTTTGGGTTACGATCCATGGCTACTTATCGGGAATAATGCAGATAAGATAAGCAAGATATTCAAGGTTGACAACCCCTCCAGTCAATATTAATAAGCAATAAATACTGGCGGTATATTTGGTTCACCCATTATATAGTACTATATATTTAATACAGCCTCAAAACATAGATTATAAGAAATCAAAAATTAAAGAATTGGTGTACGTAAAAAGTAGTTGAAAATTAACTTGTTTTTGCTAAAATTTGAAATGAAGATGGTATTAAGTGCATTAGAATTTAAGTAAATTGCCAAAAAAGAGCCAATGGGAAATTCTTACTGTTTGACGACACAAATTTTATGCTTATACAATAATATATAATTAATTTTATAACGGAAAGAAGGATGGAAGACAAAGGCCAGAGCAAATAAAAAAAAATAGTTAAGGTGAAAAATAAAACCCGTTGAATTTAAAAAAATAACTAGAAAAAGTATTCTTAAGCCTATGTAGAGTAATTACAAAGTATAAATATTAAAAAATATTCCTATTTTTTAATTAAAATTAAAATTTAAATAAAATTTTAATTTTATTTAAAAAAAAGTTTTTTTTTGTGATGGACGAAACTACATAAATCATCAGACACTACATAGATCATCATTATAAGATAAGTTATAAGTATAAAATCATAAAATACAATTGAAAAATAGATGTGATTGAAATCTATGTTAATTATTTAAAACATAAACACATAAAATAGTATTAAAGTAAATAGTTTCATTCGTATCAAGAAGTATGGTGCGTCGGTTTGTTTGCTATATGTGCTCACATATTTACTTCTTGTACGAAGTACAAGGAAGTATTGTAAAAACGAAAAATTTCTGTTTTCAGATTTCAACGAAAATATAGATTTTGACCATCCCTGAATCCATTTTGAAATCTGTACGTACGTATGTACGTATCTCGCATAACTCAAAATTGATTAGCTGTAAGATGTTAAGATGTAAATTTTGGAATTAGGACTGTTGTAACATCTAGTTGTGCACCTCCCCTTTCAAGTGCAATCGACTGAACCAAAAGTGTCTAAAAAAACCAAAAATCCAAAAACATTGTAAAAAGATTTTTGCAAAAAATAATTATTAAATAACAAAAAAAAAAATTAAATAAAAATGAAAAAAAAAATTGAAGTTATTAGTGAAATAAAATTTTATGCACTTTAAAAAATGTGATATGTAATTTAATAGGTATTATTACATATGTGTATATGTAATAGAGTTGGTGAAACATCTGACTATTTAATATTAATTATAAATTATAATTTAGAATCGTATTATTTTTGGATTTTCTAGTTTAATTCTACTGGAATTTCTGTTTAATTTTAACTACAGAGTGTCTGAAAAATAAACCCTCACAATAACAACATATACACGGAGTAATTTAATAAATTGCAAAAAATTCTTTTAGTTTATTACTCCTCTGATATTGTCGGACAATATTCTCCCTAAGTCGGAGAATAGATCATCATTTTGTTTATTTGTTTTTTTTGCGAGTCATTTAATCGCCCTTTGGTTTCATATAATTCTTCTGATCTTAATTTTTGTACAGGTTCTTTGGTTTTCAAATTTTCTTCCTCTATATTGATAATCTTCTCTTAATCTTTTTATTCTTTCTTTGATTTTAACATTTTCTTCCTCTTTATATTTATCATCTTCTCTTAATTTTTTTATTCTTCCCTTCTTCTTAACATTTTCTTCCTCTTCATTATTGATTTTCTTGTCGTTTTTTTGAGATATATTTCTTCATGTTATATTTCTTTTTTTCTGCATGATTGTTTCTTTATCATTTTTGCTTATCCACCAAATAATCCAATATTAAAAACTGAATATTTTACACCGTAAGGTCGAAGTTAACATTTGTAACCAGTATACAGGAGTTCACTAAACGGAATAGTTTAATTATTATTAATTTTTATTTATACGACACACCAGAAATCTAAAACTTTTATTTATCAGCAACTCACGAAGATACGAATAATACTGATCTAGAAATAAGAATAATATTTCATGTAAGATTGTTGAATTAATAATTGTATAAATATTTGATGTTAATAAAAATTAATATTTCAGCAACTGTGTAACTGTCCACTTTCTTAAAGAATTTGAGGATCGTATCTCACTTTCTTTCAAATGAAATAAGTTTAAATGAAGTGCAGAAAAAATGTGTATATGTAATTTAGTAGGGGCACAAGGAAGTGATGTGGTGTTTACATCAGATTTTTGTTTTGATTGAAACACTATTACATAGGGGAAAAAATGAACTAATAACTGTGTAATAACTTGCATTCTGTATTATAAACAGCACGTTGTTTACAGTAACATTTATTATACTTATTATATTTTTACATCTTGTTAAAAAAAAGTATTGTAGACAAAAGTTTTTTGAAATTTGATACAAATAAATAAGTATAGAAGAAGCACCATGCTTCTTGATACAAACGATGTATAAATATAATATGTAAATGTATTAATGTTTTTACTTCAATTTATTTCTGTCACCGTGAAAACAGATATATAATTAAGTAAAATTAGTAATATTTTTTTCTTTGATGAGTATCTGTAAAATATTTAATATTCTCATAAACATGAGGATACGAACGCGTCGACGGTTCAGGAGACGGAGCCCCCTGGCTAGACCGCTAATAATTAAATATAAATATTACTAAAAAATAATCCACAATCAGAATGCGTTATTGAAAATAATTTTGAGCAAATATTTATGCACACTAAACTGGATGCAGAGATTTCAGATTTTATTATAAGTTTTTTAATTAATATTATTTAAAAAAATTATAGACAGAATAATATTTTTTCTGTAAAAGAAAATCTTCTAATTTTGTTTTAAATAAACTATTGAGAATATTTTTTAAATGGTTTGGCTATCTTTTAAAAATTGCAAAGATCCTTCGTAAATCGAAGTACTGGGTTGAGTTATACAGAAACATTTCCTTTGTAGGCGCGGTTATTTTTATTCTTTAAGAATAAAGTGACATATTTTTAGCAAAGATTGCCCATTCACAAATATAATTGGACGATATCGGATCCAAAAAGAGGGTTGAATCATTGTTAAGTTCAGTAACCATAAAACCTTCGGTTCTCTAAATTTAGTGGTAAATTGATAGATCCAGCAGTTCTTATGTTTTAAGGGAAAATCGGTACATATATATTCATCCTAATTAACGCACGGCCACCTAATTTATACTAAATGAAGGAAACATTATCATTTACATAGATTTTATTGAAAGATTCAGAAAATAAAAAAATTCTTAACATAATTTTATACAGTAATTCACATATGTAGTGCAACAAAATTCTTGAATTTAATGAAAATAAAATATAAAATATATATTAAAAAAATAAAATTCCTTACAAGGTTAAAGGAAATATAAAATTTAAGAAAAGAGATTTATTTACAATTTTTTTATCTTCTATTAAGATGAAAAACGTAATAAAATATTCCTACTCATCAAAACATATTTTTATTAAAAACAAATTGCACATTACCTGGAAAAGTATTTTAAAAAACCACCATAACTTATTAGAGTGCTTAAAAGAAATAAAAGATTAAGAGAGTTTCAATCTGCGGCTACTTTTTTATTTTATTTTTAAAGTTTGCATCATCACAATAATTAGTGTAATGTATTACATTTGTCGAAGATAATGTTTATATAAAAATGAATGTAATTAATATTCTATATTTAAATGCGCGTAATAGAAAAGGATAACCGAAAAGGATTTACAGATTACATAAATATAGGTGTTATCTTAATGTTACGTACTATTACAGCCTTAGACCTACCGGTGTGAACTGTTGAATAAAGATTTTAAATGTTTTAAGAGGTTTTTACAGTCAACAGATCAAGCCGGACGGTGTATATAGACTAAACAGTGCGCAAAGCTACTAAACGGTGTTTCTAAAAGAACATAAATTAGTTTGTGAGATAAATGGGATTCGAGGTAGGCGACAGCGGTAGACCTCCCAGGACTGAATGTCGGCAGGAACCGGAAAAGCTATGGTGTAAAACAAAAGCCACACCTAAGTTCTTATCTGACGGATATTTGTCTTAGCCGGGCGGCACCAATATTTGTTCCCGATTAGTCAATAAAGAACAAACAAAATGCAAAGGCCTTTCTTGTGCACGCGCGCGGCTTGCATGAGACCAAACATCCTCATGCGACCGATCGCTAGCCGATCCCCACGCGATGAGACCTTCACGTCTATGTCTCTGTGTGTGAATAGTGAGCCGCTGGGAAAATGCAGAAGTGTAACGATTCACTCATTTTTTTAATTTATAGCAATAAAAATTATTCCTTGTACAATGTCTGGTATATACTATTTATTTTTTACTTTACGTCTGGAATGAGTATTTATGTATGTCCGTTCTCTGAGAACCATAACAGCAAACCTTTTGTTAGGAGATTTGATATTAAATAGTATCACATAAAACTGTATATTTAAATGAAGTATTTTTATCCTTAAATAGAAATATTAAAAAAATAGCATTATACTATTTAAAAATTAGTAAATGAACTAAATTTTGTTAAATTTTAACCGTAATTCAAAATGTATGGAAAAAACGAATGTCTAATCTTTAATTTATTTTAAATATAAATAATTTAGACTTATAAAAATGTGTAATAAAACCGTGAAATTTTATGAAAACGATGTTTATGCCGAACACACATGATTTTATCATTACAATGATTTTTTTTTTTTTTTTGCTTAACCTCCGAGATCACCGATCGGTATTGCTTCAGAGGATGAGATGAATGATTTGTAGCGTGTGTGAAAATCCATACCTGACCGGGATTCAAACCCGGGACCTCCGGATGAAAAGCCGAGATGTTACTACTCGCGCTATGGAGGCGGCAAATTACAGTGTTTGGCAGCCTCCAACAACACTTCAGGATTTAAGGTTTTTATTCAATCGAACAAAAAATAAATAAATTAAATCATCATGACTAATTTCGCAGTTTTATTTTGGGGCTAAAGTGCTACATTTTCAATAAAAATAAACATTTCATTATTACTGCAATCTTTTTCTTCCAATTTGGGTAATACAAATAACTACTAAAACTTTCCAGTTTTGTCTAAACTATTAGTTAAACTAAATTATCTAAATAAATTAATTACTTTTTGTAAATGCTGTTAGTAATAATTTTATTGAAATTAATCTAATTATTATCACTCACTACTTTTTCTGTTAATTACGTTATTTACTTTCGCCGAGATCTCTCACTTTCATAAGAGCGGAATTTCATTAAAATATAATTGAACGACTGAAACTACAGATATATGTTTACTATATTAGTTATTAAAATAAAATTAACTATTTTTCTACCGTTACAATCTTTTCGTAAACTACAATTAATTATGTTTTTTTGTAGAATTTTGTTTTGGTGGTAGAACTTAATGGAGCTTAAAACCCGGTAGGAAGTGATTAAAAAAAGCTATCTGTATAAAATAATTGTATTCTGTGGCTAGGATGCTATTTTTTAAGCTATTAATAAGTACGCCCAGAACGAACCTAGAGATTTTCCGTAGATTTTATGTTTTTATCGCACCTCCAATTTTCAATGAAATCCTTGTAGACTTCAAATAGTTAAAAATAATTACAAAATTTAAATCGGCATTAAAAAAATGGCTACTGGATGAGGTTTACACTGAAAGTTTATTCAAAAATAAGCTAATTATCATAGAAATTATATGTATTATAAATATAAATATATTTTGAATATAAATTTGGTAGTTAATTAAGTATAAATGAAATAAATAAAGTCAAGTACATTGAAATGAATAAACTAAATACATATTCAGAAGTCCAAATCATGTTACAAAACCGCACGTCATTTTATACCACTAATATTTCTACTTTTTTTCTCTTTCGAAAAGTTGCATATTAATATAATAACACCAAGAGTAAACAATTCATTTATTTAATAATTTCAATTTTTATATCTGTTATAAAAATAGTAACTCCCATACAGGATTTCCTCGGGAATACCTACTCATTCTGTTACGATCTAAAAATTGTATTACATGGAGAATATATTATATAATTATCTTTCATTGTTATTATAGTAGTATTATATATGTTTATTATACATATACCTGTGTATATTTTATTTACGTTTATAAATGTGTTTATTTTGTTTTAAGTTTACAAGAATTGTTACAAGTTATAATGTAATTTTATTAGAAATATGTACTTTATAAACGATGAATAAGAACTATTATTATTGTTAATAATAATAATAAATTTAATTTCTATGAAGAGGTTGAACGGAAACATTCTTATTTTTTGTATAACTATTTAATTAATTTTAAATAACATGAAGGAGAGAACTGGAGAGCAGAATATTAATCTTTTGAGGATAAAGAGATTTTTAGTATTGTTTTGTTTATGTTAATTAATCAAAGTTATGAATTTTGTTTTATGTTTTATTTTTCAATGGAATCATTTCTGTTTTTTGTTTTAATTTTGTATTTATTATTTATATGGAAACCCCTGACAAATTGTTGTGTCAGTTTAGGGAATCCTATAAAAATGTAAATTTAATGAAATTAAAAAAAAAAAAAAATTATTATTTTATTGTTATAAAAAAATTGAAAGTTAATATTTAAAAATATTTTCATTAAAGAAAAAAACGTGTAGAAGGTAATACATATTTTGAGATAAAAAGAATACCTTATTAACATGTGACTTTTTTCTCCTACCTTCTCATTCATCACCAAACTCCAACATTATTTACTATATTACTCATGTACATAATGTACCCTAAAAAATCCAACCAAAACAGTTAAACAACTGGTTATCGTTGTTTATTTTTTTTTAGTACATCACTGGTTTTCCTCCTTCCGGAGCTGAATCCGAGATTAAGCACTTACTCAGCTCCTGGGGGTGGTATCGCCTCAAACTACCTCGTCGGGAACTAAAGATCCTCCAGGTAGCCGGGATCCGGTCTTTTAATTAAACGCCATGCCTCTAATGAGGGGACCCCAAGGGATCCCTTCACCGGGACTCCGGTCTTGACACTACGCCTCAAATGGGGAACCCAAAAGGGATCCACCACCGAGACTAAGGTCTTACTTTGCCACCCGTGTTGAAGACACAAGGTCCAATCGGCGAGAGTAGGACACCTAAGCGGTCCATCTTTTCTAGACGGGGGTGACCTTACCTTAGGCCTTCAGAAGCAAAGACAACGGGTATCATATTTTGCTGTTGTTGACCCTGCTGCCCCGACCCCCAAGTGAATGCCCGCGAGTATTGCAAAGCGAACATTTAGCCTCAGTTTGGCAGTCCTCTTCCGGAGGTACTCCTCAGTTCCACGATTGAAACAACGTCGGGGCCGCTGTAGGACCCTGCCCGGTGTCCTCTCCCAGCACCGATAGCATCGTTCCTCGACGGACCTCCTTGAAACCCGACAAGATACCCATGCTACACGAAGTCGGCCGACCTTAGCAGTTTCTCGGCCAGCAGTATCTGAACCGTTACCGCCGCCACCTTACGACGGACGTTTTCCCATATGACGACCCAAGGAAAGGACACAATAGCTACCGAATTCGCAGCAGTCTTCCTCATGTCACGTAACAATTCCTCCTCCCAGGTAAGGGCGCCGACGTCCTTTATCAACAGATAAACCTGCCGAACGCTCCTACCGGCTGTGACAGTGGTATCTTCTACCTTGTCCGGTATTTGTTGTCTCAATTTGACAGTAGCGTCACCAGTACCCTGAAATCTTATGTGGAGGTCAGTACCCTGACCCCTACGCGCCGACAGAATGTTGGCCTCTCCCGGCGATACGGTATCTCTCACTGTCCGGAGAAGATCCGCGCGCGTACGACCGTTCCACTGCCTTCACCACGACCGTCGCGGTTGGGGGCCCCACAAGCTTCCTCACAGGGACCCGATTCCCCGTATCAGCCGAAAAAGTCACATCTATGTGTACCCGGAGCGTAGTAGAATTCCTCCAAGCCATATGGCTTGGAGGAATCTATGGTGGCTGAGTACATACTCAACCACCTTATGGAGGTGGAGTCCACCCTTCCTTGACGGCCGTAAAAACAAACATTGGGGTTCTCGGCCAGAACTAGCCGACTTTATTATTTTATTATAAGTAAGTTGGTTATTTTTTTTGTTTATTGTCTTTTATAACTACTAATTCACGAATTAGTTCGTGAATTTTTTTTTTAGTACTATCTTGTAAAATTAATAAAAGCAATTAAAAACGGCTAAAAACAAAAACTATGTTTAACCGATTTAAAAAAAGTTGAATTTAAAGTTTTAATCTTCTGAAAACAATTTGACTGTTTCTTTCCATTATTATGTTTTAGAAAATAAATATAATTTTTTTCAAAGCCACATGTTCTGCAATACTGGCTGACATCTCTAAAATATTAACTGGTAAAATATTAATTGAAAAGTTTGAAAGAGTAATTAAACGTTTTCAAGTTTTTATAAATAGTTCAACTCAAATATCAATTATAAAGGAGTTACCAAATTCGGTTGAATAAAAGTTACTTTATAAAGCTAGACATTTGTATACTTATACGGATTCTTTGTGTGCTATGTAAAACACTATAAGGCACGTTTCCTAATGATACATGATAAACACCATATATAGTAAATATAAATTAATTATTTTTCATTTAAATATATGATTAATTAATGTGTAACTATCTTGGTTTTATATTTTTTTTCATGATTACCTGGCTTTCGAAAGTCATTTTCAGAAATAGGTATACATGTAGTTGTAGTAAAATTAATGGCTAGGTATTAATATTATTTATTTCTATTACCCGAATCTCAGGCAGGATTTTATGCTTATTTTGTTTTAAGTGATAGTATGAAAGTCACTTCAGGTTGAACCGATGACCCGATTTTAATAAAACAAGTCAAATTATTCGTTTAATTCACAGTATAAGTCTAAATATCAGTAATTTTTCTTAAAACAAAATAACATTTTCTCAAATTTACGTAGTATTTATCCGTATCTCACTGTTTAGGAGACTGGTTCGACGTTTTCTGTTATGGAAATCAGAACAGCTGTTACCTACCTAGAAATTATCCATTTTTTATTATATGATTTTATACCCCAACATAGAATGACTGTCCCGTTTTTAAGGAATCAAAAGATAAATTATCTAGTTTCTATGTTTTGTACTATTCATACATAAAGTACAATAAGTTTTGACAAGTGGTCCGAAACGCGTTCAGAAGAGTTAAAAGAATGAAGCTAAGAATGGTAAGCAGTAAGTACATAGAAGTATCTTAGCAGAAAAGATAATAGGAATTATTATGTTAACAATAAGAATAAATTATCTGTTTTTGTCCTCAGATTAATATTAAAGATATCTAATTATGATAGAAGTAAAATTATGGTACGGAACCGACAATAGGTATTTATTTGGTAAAAATAGTATTCATGTAACCATCTAATGTAAGAGTTACTTTCCTTGAGGGTAGTGATGTTGATTATTCAGCCGGTTTCTGTGATGAAGGCTTCAATTATAGAGCCGAATATTAACTGCAGTTCAATGAATCTGGCATATATCATTAGATTAATTTCAGTGAAGAAGTTGAAGGAAAGCCGTTTCACTTCTCAATTTCTTTAATTATCATGGCAGTAGATGCTTGTTATTCTTGCGAATAGCTTATCGGTTTTGGTATTGAGGTTATCACGTGTCATTTCATCTACAACCTTCTGGTAATGATCCCTGATATATATATACAAAAAAATTGCATAATTGCATCGAAATATCGCATTAACAATTGATAAATTCGTTAATATTAAAGTTTAATGTTACTGTATATCTGGAAACTAGATTATGTTATTTCGTATCTTGACTTACACTCCACGAAATTACTTGGATTTCATTAAATTTTAAATCATCTATATATATAGTATAGGTTTAATATTTTTTATAGTTTCGTAAAATCACATCAAAATTGCATTCGGTTTGTTTATCTCTTCTCCGACTACGTCATATTGATTTCTACAGTAAAAGGAACCTTGGATTAATTGCATTCTGGAAAATCACAAATTTTCAGTGAATTATAATATTAGTACTAGTGCTATTAATCGGAAAGCATATTAATTAAGAAGTTAAACTTTTTGTTCTTTATATACAAAGAAGGATTGTTAAAAGTTTCTATATTTTCGCAAATATGAAGTAAAACTAATCATTAGCTGTGATTACAAACACGTATGAAAGTTAACGTTAATTTAATATTCATATATAGAATCTATAAATTTATTTCTATTGTTTGAAAATTAATTTAAAAATAGATTTAATGCTGAATAGCATTAATTAACATATCATCGAATTGTTTATTACAGTATAATAGAAAAGCAATTACTGTCGGAGAATTTAACTTAGTTACAACACGCTTAAATTGCACGTATCACTTACGAGTATGTGCTAAGTATAGGATACTCGGTTGCATAGAAGAAATTATGCATGTCATTGTAAGTAACATAAGTTTGTATTCGATATGTAAAGGAGATTGTGCAATATGATTTAATGACTTAGTTAATAAATATTGTTCTTAGTAGTACAACGTAGTTTGCGTGGTAAAACGTTTACTTCTTGTTTTCGTATAAATTTTTTATGTAACTTAAAATGAGAATTGTGAAAAGCAATAACTCTGAAGAGTTGTGGAATGCGCTGGTCGGTGTTCCACAACGGGCTAATAATTAGCCTTCCGTCTGCATGCCAAGCGGCAGTCCGACGATAGCGCAATAAAATAGAGACACTACTGCTGTTAAAAAATTCAAATCAGCAGTAATCCTTGAAAGAATTATGCGATGAATTTCTGAATAATTTGTTTCCCTCTTGAGTTTTAAATTACGCGTAAAAGTTGTATTTTGAGGCACTCCCTGTTGACAACCGCATCCAGTGACATCCAATAAACGAACAGTTTATTTAGAAGTAGTGTGGGTGTCCGCATCTACCCCCTGTAGCTCTTTTAGTAATAATTGAGCAATTGGTATCTCCGACAGTTCCAAAAAAAAGAATATAAAAATATACATATGGTAAAAGAAGTAGTTTGGATGAAATGAAAAATTTGATTCGTTTCAACACTTACATTCACAAATCCATTACGGTTGGATTATTGGTTCTATAATTTTTCACACAGGAAATTTTTGTCATAAGATAAAAAAATAATATAATAGCGTATAATTTATTATTTTTTTTATTGTTTAATTTTATCGTATTGCATTGATAAAATTCCATCCTTAATCCATTTAACGTACGGGACGCTACGTAAAGTGAAGATTTATGACTTAATTTGTATGCATATTGAATGTCATTACCTAACCGTTACAGCGATCCCTTACGACATGTAAGTCATTCATTATATGACACAGCTATTCCCAAGAATTACAAAATCTCATGATGGGCGCTCTAGGTATTGTAAGAGGTTAAGCAGATTCTGATTACTATCTTCTTTAAGCCAAATATTACAAATCGGCATAAAAAATTCTCCAACATGAAGGTAATATTCAGCTTTACGTGTAAAAATTGTTTGTATTCATCATAAATAGTAGCTGTGTGTAATAATCATCGTTATTCTCAGAGAAAGAAATACTGTGTAATATCACTTCAAATGCTGTCTCAAGGGGTAGAAAAAATAATGTACATGAAAATATGAATGTAACCTTTTCTTGGAGAAAATATGCCCTGTCATCATTAAATGTAGTACAGAAAAATTTGATTTCTGTATTTACCATTAATTTACAGCAGTTTAATACATATCCAGTCGTTTGTTAATAATATATTTTTCAAAGGAAAATAACTTTTCAATTTAGTGCAGTGTGTATATACGTTTTTCAAATTCTGACTTCCTTGTTTAAAAATTACTAAATTAAAACTCATATGCGCAGGTAGTTAATGCTACTAGAAAAATCCAATACGTTAACCCTTCCCTAGCTTACTGGAAATTGTTAAACAGACAGAAGTGTATATGTTATCGTGAAAGACCGATATCTGGCAAATGTCGATATTCTCCGGTGATTGTCGACACATACCAAATACGTTGGTGAAAGACCGAAATATTTGATTATTCGGACATTCGCCGGTATATGTCGACAACCGCAGATAAGCTCTGGTGGTGGTCGAAACGATAATTAGAAGTTAAAAAAAAATCATCCAATACCAATCTCTAAGGCAACGATTACGAGAAACCCTCGAAAAAAAAATGAAATGTAAATTTAGGCCTAACGTAACCTACGGTTGCTTTTGTCGCTGACCTCGTCTAACTACTTTAAATGTGCAAATTATATGTTATTTCCAAAACTGGAGGCGATTAATCAAATTCACCGCATTTATAAAAAAATTTAATCAAATTTCCAGCATTTTACAAATTGAAGGGCCAATCAGGATATAAAGAATATTTAACTGCATGGATGAAAGAAAACGATACAAATAAATGGTCGTATAGTTTGTCTTTTGTTCAGTTTTTTTTATAAAGATATTTTTATTGAACTTTCACCATCAATGCATCTGAGTGCGGTGAATTTGATTAATTGCTTCCAATG
This sequence comes from Lycorma delicatula, assembly GCF_047948215.1. Taxonomy (NCBI): domain Eukaryota; kingdom Metazoa; phylum Arthropoda; class Insecta; order Hemiptera; family Fulgoridae; genus Lycorma; species Lycorma delicatula. Next base: position 304,072,263 of record NC_134455.1, read on the forward strand.
TTGGAGAATAAAATCATTTGTACATTTAACTAGCGAAGCGAGAGTAAGTAATGTTTTGCTTAAATTTAAATTCCTTTTTTTACGAGGGTTTCTCGTAATCTGTTTTCCATAAAGATTGATATTTAGTGCTTTTTTTTTTATTAATTTCTAGTTATCGTTTCAACACCACCAGAGAATATCTGTGTTTGTCGACATATAGAGGCGAAGGTCCGAATGTATAATAATATAAGCAAATATTTCGGTCTTTCAACAACATATATGGTATTCGTCGTCATTTACCGGAGAATATTGACATTCTCTAATTTCGGTCTTTCACGGTAAAATATACATCGTTAAAGAAATTTGAAAGTAATAAGCAGAGGCACAATGAACTTTCCAAAACACTTAAATGGCTATAAGTGGCCCAAAGAAGTAAATAAATTTAAAAAAAAATTAATTAAAGTTACAATAATGTAAGTAGCAAAAATTATAGGAGTATAAAAAAAAAATACTAAACTAAATACTATACTATACTAAACTAAATTGTAACTTTATTGCAGTAAATTATCGCTAATTTCTCTCTGTTCATAATATTAAATGTAATAAATTTTTTCTTTTGGCAGATCCAAAATTCCCCGTAATCAAAAGATAAAACAAAAATTTTTTAAATTATCCATATTCTAAATGTGGAGAATGCATTTCCAGAAGATCTTATTGGACATTTTTTTCGATGTTGTAGATCGCATCGATTTTTATTTACTGAGAGCACATCGTTTAGTATATGGTTAATTAGAACATTTTATAAGTTCCGTTTGTGCTTTTTAGTTTATATATTATTGCTTTCAAAATTAAAAATTTTGCGGATTTAATTTTGATGATGCTTTTTCAGTACCTGGTATTTTGTTTAATGTTCGTATGTAATTTGCGCATAAACTCTAGAAAGCATTTTTTTTTTGTTTAAGCAAGGTCATTTTCAAAGATAGATAACACCTATTGTTTTTGTATTTTTATTCTTTATGTCTGTACTTGAATGTACGCCCTATCTATACATTGTGATATTTGTTCCATTCAATGCTATTTCATTTTTGTATTCCTGAGTTATGTTTTTTAATGCGCGGCATGATCTTATATATTTTGAAACGCCACTTTTTTGCTTTTTAATAAGACGCTAGGATTGTCATCATTGCTAAATATTTATTACACTTACGTATACTCGTATTCTCGTCTGAAGTATATCATCTCTGGAAGTTTCCTCAAGAAGTCAGAACAAGTCAAATAATCGTTTGGAGCAGATAAGTATTTATTACGTAGCTGTATATTTAAAAAATTAAAAATATTGACTGATAAATAAGTTTATACTCATATAATGAATGTGCAGTTTTTACAAAATAGAATATAAGTTATTCTTAAAAAAAAAATATTTACCTCTTTCAAATCAGACAACGGTACCGTCTTCGTATTACTGAAATCGTATTACAAAAATAAAACATAATAAACGATTTTCTTTTATGTAAACAATATTACACTGTCGACGAATTTTTAAATAACAGTAATTAAAAAAATGAATTTCTGGAATCGTTCAACTTGTACATAAATATGCGATTAAATAACTTTTATTCAATGTCTTCTGATTTAATTTATTTTTAGTATCTTTAGATATTTACCTTAAAATTATTTGTTAAGCTTAATTTAAATCATTAATATGAATTTTAATCGTGTATATTTTACATTTCATAATTTATTGTAGATTTTGTGATGCTGTTGGGATTAAGATCTTGCTACGTTTTTCCTTGACTCGACCAGGTAAATGATTAACAACCAGATTAAATTTTATTCAAATTTTCTTTTTTACTAGATCTTTCTGCATTATCATTTTTTATTTAAAAAAAAAAAAAAAATAAATAAATATTCGAGGAGGAGTATTCATTTGCAGATCCTAAACCGCCTTATGTTCTATGTCGACCCGTCTTTCTGGATAATCGCCTAATTATTCACGGAGATGAAAAAAGAAAAGTAGTCGCCATTTTGTAATGTAATTATTTTAGAAGTTAAATCAGATATGTAAGTTAGATCCCTGGAATCGAAAAAAATTTGTTTTTTGGTTTATGAAAGTTGGTCATTTAGTTGTTGAAATCTGACAGGGAAAATTCAACAGATTAATTCGAGCAGATAGAAACGAAGTGATTAATATTGTTAATGATCTTTTTTTTGAGCTCATCACTTTTTATCTCCCCTCCTTGGAGCCGGACTCGCAACTATGTACATACACAGCTTCAGGAGTAACATCGCCTCATACAATCTCGTCGAGAACTAATGTTTCCCCAGGTAGCCGGGACTTGGTCTTTTAATTATTCGCCATGCCTCTAATGAAGGTACGTCAAGAGGAACTCCCTACCGGGTCTCCGGTCTTTACTTCACGCCTCTAATGGGAACCCTAAATTTCTGCAAGTGACTGAGTAAGATAATACTCTTGGAATCGATTTACTCATCGATCAGCGCCAAAATTTCACCCATAATCAAAATTAAATTTACCATTGATAGAATTAAACTTTGATTAAAATATGCCTATTGAAATTTTTGGACTAAATAACATTCACATCCCCATTTTTAGCTTTAAAGTTCTTTAAAAAAGTATATATATATACATATATATATATATATATATATATATATATATATATATACATATATATATATATATATATATATATATATATATATATATACATATACACACACAGATTTAAAAAAAATAGCAAAATCGTGATTCTTCTCGCGGTTTAGAATCTAGTGGGTTTTCGATTTACATTATTAATAAATCATTTGTAATTAAATATTAAAGTCTCATAAATCTTCCTTTATATAATATACTTAATAGAATTTCTTCTGGTAGTATTAAAAAAGAAACAAATAAAATATTCTATCTTATTGAAAGGTAAACGATGTGTTACAAAGGTACTGCTTAAAGGAATATTATTTTAATGCTGGCTGCTCAAACAGTCATATTAATTTGAAAATGAACTAAATAATGGTATTTAAGTATCATATTTGTGTTAGACATTGATCATTTTTACCCGATTTATATGTCCTAGAAAATATAGTTCGTAATGTATTGAGAATAATGCAACTTGAAACTGTAACAAGAGTTTTTGAAATACTATCTTTTTTCGTTAGGTTACTTATTTTATTATTAAACAATTGTTAAAAAAGTGGTTTCATTTTTTATATTCCCTACAATTTTTAGGGAAATGTTCCCTAAAAATTGTTCTAGGAAATGTCTAATCGAGTTAATTCTTCACCGTTTACGTTATTGAGCATCACTTGAGGGAATACAAATTTCAGCTGTCAGTATAATTGTTTTTGTAAAAAATTTGTACACAATATTCATCTCATTATGATGGCCGAATTTGTAATTAATTTTTTGTATGACATTATAATAAAGAGTAATAAAATATTTCCTATTTGAAACTCCCTACAAAAAAGCAAGTGATTGGAAATTAACAATTGAATAAATGGAATATCCTATCCTTATGCGATTGATATCCTTATGTGATAAATATCCTTATATTTATTTATTTATGCGATTGGTTTTCTTCATAAAGTAACGAACTATAACTAATAAGTAGGCACAGGAATGTACCGATCTCTAGCGGAAAAATCCCGATTCGTTAGTGTCAATTTCTAGAGGTAAATTTATAATTTGACTTTCGTTATATCAATTTTCATCATTAAAAAAAAATTTTTGTACGAGGTAATCAATTTTGGGCACCTAATAATTCCACCCCGAGACGCCACCCGGAGGACCTAGCTGCGGAAGTGTACCACAGGCACGCCCTGCAGCTAGTTATTGTTACTAAAACACAAGCTGTAAAACCGAAGAGAAAAGACTTAAATACCCAAAAGAATTGCTTTTAAGCTTATTAACATGATGTCTACGATTCGCAATACTTCTAAAAATGTTTTTATTAGTTATATGCTTTTTAAGAATTTGCACTATAAACAAATAAATGAAAAAACATAACTGAGGGGAGGCGTCATTCGTAATGTTATAAATTTTCTTATACCCTACGCTCATTCGTTTTTTTCGTGAGGGTGAGAGAGTGAATAGTATTATATATATATATATATATATATATATATATATATATATATAGTTATTCACGTACTTAACTTAAAACCTATTTAAAACAGTTATTATTAACGTTTCTGTTACCTAAATTTAAGTTTTACCGCGACATATTTGAAAGAAAATAAATGAAATAATGAATTTCACAATATTTTATATTTCCGCTTGGATTATTGTGATTAATTTAACTGTTATTTTCTGCCGTTCCTAGCACTGTCGAACATTCGTAGTTGTTAATTTTTTTAGTACTCGAGTGCTTAAAGTAGTTTTGAGAATAGAGGTACTCCGAAACGCGTCAGCTACAAATGTTAAGAGTGACAATCCTAGGAACGGCAGAAAACATTTAAACCAATTAAAATAATGAGTTTTCAGCGCTAGCGTCATCAACAGTTTATTTTAATAGTTCTTAATAAAATTACATTTCATATGAGTAGCAGTAATCTAATTAAAAATTTCAGTTAAGTTGTGTAAAATAATAATTTCTTCTTTAGTGAAAAATTTTTAGTTTTTTTATTTGCCATATTGGTACTTATTTTACGGGTATAATTTTTAATCCACTTAACTCAAATACCTAGAAATATCTGGTTGTAAACAAAAAATAAAAAATAAAACCTGTTTGCCACTGTATTTGATATAAATTAGCCGTTATTCTTGTTTTATAAAAATATATTTAATTAAGCTCGAGAAAAGATGTGTTTATATTTTAAGGATATACAAATATCTAAGGTGAAGAAATTTTGTTTTTCATTTTTTAGATATTTGTAGGGAAGTAAATACAAAATTAAATATTTTGAATGTCATTTTAGTTCCTTTTCCCTCTGCGGACTCTTGCATAGAATCTAATGTAGTTATATAAATAGCTATAAAGTTAAAACAATGCAAAACAAGAACCGGTGGCTACATTTTACGTTTATGATTGAAGATATCTGAAAATCACATAATTAGTTAAAATTACAAACACCCCTATTCATCTTTATTTCATTAAACTTTATTTTTATAAAAGAAATGGCTGTAGGATTGACAGACTGGTTTGTTTTATTTTTGATTTTTAGTAATTTTACACTCTATTTAGATAAAAATACTTTTTTTTAAATATTACGAATTAAAAAAAGCAATACATAAATAAAGCGGGTGTATTAAATCTCTTGAAAAGAGTTTAGGAGTTTAATCTCTTCTTAAACAATTTAATATTATTATGGTTGTCTTATCTATATTCTAAAATTTGTAATTAAAAATCAACTGTAGAAAATTTCTTAGATTTGTGCACTTTTATAATTTTTAGTAAAATACGTGCTGTTTAGTAAATAAAGACTGTTTGTAAAAACTAAGAAAACTTATTACGTATTTTGAGCTTGTATTCCTTTAATACTATAACATAAACTGTATATATATATTTTAATGATGATAAATTTAATGTCCAATTATTTTCACGATAAATGCGGTGTGATTTGTACATACACATAAGAAAATAGCCTCCCCTACTCCAGACAGGGCAATGTCCAAAGGCGTTGCTTGTAAGTTGTAAGGTGCTGATCGTGGGACTTTACATCTCTTGAAAAGTTCATTGCTTGTGTAATGTGAAGGTTTTTCTATAAATAAATTCATAAAACGCCTTTGCAAACGGAGTACAATTTTAGCACGTCTAGATGAGTAAAATAAAAAAAAAAAATATTTATGGAGCCTATTTATTACACGTGAATTTTTTTATCACGAAATATGATATTTTTTTATGTTTTAATGATATATATGTATTTTTAGCATACTATCTCATTCAAGCCGTCCTAGTTTCGACTCTCAACTTAAATACTCATCTCCGGTATTAAAAGAAAGAAGAAAAAACATATAACTTCAATGGAGCGACGATATGTTAAAACTGTAAACAGCCTGAAATCTGAATTTATTTGTTTTCGTTAAGTCTTCTTGGCAACAATTACGAAACAATGAAAACGAAGTATAATCTATAACGCACATTTAATTAAAACCTTTTGGTTAGGTTAAAATAAAAAAAATTTGCAATGCCTTGGGTAATAGAGCTTCGCAGTTAAATTCCCGTAATCATATTGTTTTTGTTTTGTTGTTGTCGACAGCAACAAAACAAAAAAAAATCATACTGAGATCAGTTTTCAAAGAAATTGCAAAAATCTCTAATACTTAAAAAGTTTTAAAACTAAAAATTCTTTAAAATATAACAGATTTCGTGTATCAGAAGATTCATAAAATAAGTTAAGATTTATGTATCTTTACCCAAAATAAAATAAGCAACTAAATAAGGTAAAAATGCATGGGAACAAGTAAAATAAAAATTTTTAAAAAGAAAAGTAAGATTAAATTTAACAAATTAAGCTGTTTTATATAGATAATAATGTATACATCAACATTTTTACTATTCTGTTTGAAAATAATATAAATAAACGTAGATTCTAAGCGGTTTAAACTTTAATTATAGATTTTTAATAGTTTTTTTGCATATTTATTGATAGGTGAACCTAATAAATAAGGTTATTATTCAAACTGATTTTATTTTATTATTTTTTAAAACTCTTAATAAGGGTGATTCAAGAGGAGAAGGAAATAGTTTGGGAACTAATTCTAGAGCTAGAAATAAGCAAAAAATCAAAAAAATCCCTACAAACTTATCCGAAAACGCTTTGTTATCGACTTTCGCCCGGATTTCAGTTCTGCCGGGTGAAATGAAGCCCCACATCATGAGATCATAAATTTTTAAGACTTTATATAAAGCTTGATGGTTTTTTTTATTTTTTTATTTGAAAAATCAAATAAAACAGGTCACAGAACTGCATCTTCCGAAGTTTTTATGATATCCAACGTAAAACAAAATAATTCGGCGAGGAAAAGCACTTTTTTTAGGTTTTAAGTACAAAACTTTGCTAAATGACTACAACTTTGTAAATTTTATTGTCAACACTTGTAGGGAATTTTATTCTGAGAAAATTGATGTAATAAAATGTATGATAAAATCAACTTTTATTATTAAAATCAAAACTTAACAGAAAAATTTTATAAATTTGTATCAATTAAAAACAGTTCTTTTTAATAAAAGAAATTTAGACCTTTGAAAAATTAAAATCACTTTTTTATTAAAAAAAAATAAAAAAAATACTGTCGTTTATACTGTATTAATTAACAATAAATGTTCGAAAATTCCACCGCTGACATCGATGCACTTTTCAGATCGTTTCCTTATATTCTCTGTCACCAACCTAACGATATCTTTGCGTTCCTCAAAGAAAATACAAGTGATCAGTTCGTCACGTGTGTCTACGTTTTGCTTGTATACTTTAAACCTAACGTTTTTTCGTCATTAAATTTCTCTGTTTTACGTTGGATATCATGAAAAATACGAGATATACAGTTCTGAGACTGTTTTATTTTATCTATGGCTTAAAAATTTCAGTATGATCACATTTCACCCAGGAGAACTGAAATCCGGGCGAAAATTCTCGCTAGCTGAAACTCGATAACAAAGCGTTTTCAGACATATGTTTGAATAAACTTTTACCCTTATTTCAAGCTTTAGAATCAGTTTCAAAATTATTTCCCTATTCTCCTGAATCATCTACAGATAATAATTAATATATTACTAAAAATTAAGTAAGAAAATCTATAACGACTTAAAAAATTAGATTGTTGTGTAGGCTCCAAAAAAAGTTTCCATTTTTTTTTTTTACTTTTATTATTATTAGAATTTATTATTTGTAACTGAACAACTAATTTGGATAAAATTTAACATTTATTGTTGAAATTCACGAAAAAATCTTAAATATTTGAAAAATTATATGTCGATTGCTTGTTCTTTAAAGCTAGATCATTTACTGTCAAAGTATATCTTTGACAGTAAATATACTTTGTCAAAGTATATCTTTGTTCAATTAATGTGGGCGTAAGAAAGGTATATACATGTTAAAATAATTTGATTTTTTCTTTATAGGTCTGTTAAAAATGATAGAAACTTTCACCAATTAGACCACACAGAAGATATACTTGTATGTGTCAAACTTATTTCAATTCTTTTTTCTTAACAACCTATTACGGATGAAATTTGAATATTTTTTTAATTTATTATTTTAAATATATTATGTCTTTTTGAAAAATCAAATCTCCTCTTTTCGATAATAATGTTACATTTTGTAAATTCCTTCTCCATCAATTGATCGATAGATTACAATTTATTTGAAAGATATCGTTTTTCAATTTTAAAACATATATCTTTCTAACTAAATTCTCTTGAAAAGATTGTTTAAATTATTTTATTTACAATAAGGTAAGCCTTTACATTTTTTCAGATTTTTTTTGTAGGATACTATTTAACAAAACTTTGTTAAAAGGCTATAACTTTGTAAATTTTATTGTCAAAACTTATAGGGAATTTAATTCTGAGAAAATTGATGTAATAAAATGTATGAAAAAATCAACTTTTATTATTAAAATCAAAACTTAACAGAAAAATGTAAAAAAACTGAAATTTTTATAAATTAATGTTTTTAAATGAAAAAAAAAATCATTAAAGACTAGACAATATCATATTACGTAGGTTTAATAAAGATAATTTAAAAAGTATATAATATAAAAGATGTTTATTACTGTTTTAGCTTTAAGAATGGGTAATATTTTTTTAATAAAAAGAAAATTGAAATTTATCTATTATTGTTTTTATAGTTTTATTAATATTTATCCATGTTGAAAGGTGTAAAAATGACTCCCCTATTTTCATTAAAAGTTTTATAATCTTATTTACGGGATGATCAAACGTGGTTTCGATAACGTCAGTGAAAAGAAATTGACGAAATTTTACACTTTCTAATAAAATTGTATAAAATAATTTTATACTTCTTAGTACTAATTTACTCCGATATTTGAATTATTATTAGGCAGTAAGAGCTCTTAAAATGTTGGCTATCTGATTCTAAAAGTCATTTTAATTGAATATACTAGTACAGGAGTACGTATTTTAAAGTATACTTTAACGAGAAATTGATATTCCAGTCAAGGGAAAATTATTTTTATTTAAGAGATATTTTGTAATAAAAGTTAAACTTTTAAAATATTTGGATTATTAAATCTTTAAATAACAGGTATTGTAGTGTTAAATGTTGAATATGGTCATTATAAAGAATGACAAATGAGTCATATAGATCCACACTTTCATCCAAATCATAAAAAAAATTATTTTACTATTAGGTCTCTGAAAAATTACAATATTTCCAAACACATTTGAAAAACAGTATCTTTAAAGTGATAGCGATTGTGCAAGTTCCAAGTCAGACTAGTAAAGTGCCGAATGGAATATCTAGTTGGTGGTATCTAGATGATGAAGGGGAAACCGACCGGGTTGGTCTAGTCGATAACGCGTCTTCGCAAATCAGCTGACTTCGAAGTCGAGAGTTTCAACGTTCAAATTCTAGTAAAGGCAGTTACTTTTATACGGATTTCAATAACTAGATCGTGTATACCGGTGTTCTTTGGTGGTTGGGTTTCAATTAACCACGCATCTCAGAAATGGTCGGTCTAAGACTGTATAAGACTACACTTCACTTACACTCATACGTATCATCCTCATTCATTCTCTAAATGAGGATTTAGCCTCCGGGAATCACCGTCGATTTAGCTTCCTGGAATCACCTGACGGTGATTTCCGGAGGCTAAACAAGGGGAAAAAAGATGGTGAAGGGGAAAATAATATTTTTGAGAAAATTTTAAGTAATCTATTTAATTTCTACAAAGAAAGAAGTTATCTTTTTGATAACATTAACCGTAAATATTTTTTTACTTCTTTAGGGATTTTGCTTTACAAATTGTTCAATTCCACTAATAATGAAAATTTTACCAAATTAGGTTAATTAAATAATTTTTACTAACCACTATGATAGAGTATGTAAATTGGCTAAAATTTCACTTGAATAATATTTTATGCGAGTATTACTGGGACCTAGAATTTTAAAAGATTTTTTCTATACAAAAGCTAGCAGAATTAACAACACAATTAAGCGTCAAGCATACATTATACAAACTCCTACTGACAGATAACTTTAGTTAAAATATGAAAAAAAAAATCTATTTACTAGAAAAAAATTATAAACAAAATTTCCGATAAGATTACTTTCAAAAATACCAAGTATAAAAAACCATGCGACTAAAACACTTATCAAACTGCACCAGTAAAACAATTAAAATTGCAGTGATTGTTTTCAATACTGTACTGGATAGACCGGTGTAACTTCAATAAAAAAAACATCAGTAAAGATGTAACATTAATAAAGATAAACAAAATATGCGATCACTGTGTATAACAATCATTTTTGAAAATAGCATTATAAAACTAGGTTCATACAGATTAATTATAAGATATTGTCGTATGAAAAGTTTTTTAATATCTCAGGCAGGGGATGACGTATAGACTTAAAATTTGCATCTATAATGGGCCATGTATGTTATTAAATTTATAAAAAATTTCAACCAAGGGATGGAATTATATTGTGGTGGAGGGATGTTATATATTAACAAAAATATTCGAATGGGTTTTTTCCTATTTATTAGCTTCTCACTATTATTAATATATGAGAAAAAATTATTCAATAAACCACCCCATCTCAAAAAATTCATAAATGTGGATTCACTGATGTTGATTTTCTTTTACAAATTTTTTTTAATAATTACTTATTAGTGTAAAATATGTATTAGAATTGTTAAAAGCATTAAAAAAAAAATAGGGAGAGTAACAAATTTTTAGTTATAGTTTATATCTTTGAACTGCGTTTACATAAAACTTAAACTCTTTTAAGATGACTTCTATTTATGAGATATCAATTTTGTTAAATTTTTGACAATTCATCTTGAGCGTCAGCAGATGGGGAGTAAGTGAATGAAATTAGTAAAACCTTTAGGAAAAAAGGCTTTTAAAAAATCGCCTGGGTCCTAAAATTTGAACAGCATGAATTTCAGCAATGTTGGTTTATTAGTGTTATAATTTCAGGAAAGTCATGAAACTTTTGTTTTTGTGTTTTATTATTTTATTAACAGATTTAGAAATAATATGATGGTTATTTAATTTGTAAACTTATATTGTAATTCACCTTATCTTCATGAAGACATGAAGAGTAGACAGAAATTACTCTTCCCTTGAGTTGCAGTTTTTTTTTTAACCATAAAGGAAAAATTTCCTTTCGTTTTAAAGCGGTTTTATACATGCATACTTAACAGATGAACGTCTGTTACAAAATTTTCAGTATATTGATACTGAAAGGGAAAATAAATTTTTTCATTTTACCCTTTATTACTTTATTGAGATATAAAAAATAAGCTGTAAAATTTATTTCTCTTGTCCATTTTTTTTAGTTTCATCAAGTATTGTCAATGGCGTTTCATGGCGTAAAAGTATACACTACATTTTATAATCACTGTATGCATTAAAAACATAATTAATAATTGCATTAATTGTTTTCAAATTAATTTAATTGAAATTTACAAAAAAAAAACTAATGCAAAAAGAATAAACTTAGTGAATTACAATTTATTTTATTATAATATTTCTTTAAAATTGTAACTTATTTATGAAATAAAAACGTAATTATCTCATGGAAGGAAACATTTGCCTTTCCAAGCAATTTCCTGTATTATTGTATTCTACTACTATAAATGATTTTGTAAAACATCATGGGAGAGGGTAGTCGAGAAGTAACTATAAGAGTTATAGAAAAAAACTACCCCAAAAGATCTCTTAAACTGCGTCACAATAAAAGGAACTCTTATGAAAAATGTTGGACTTACTACACATTAGAATATTTATTAAAACCGATTTCCTTGTTGTTATGTTTACAGGCCAGGTTAACCTAATGTAACCGGCAAAAAACAGAAAAAATTATTAAAAATTCTTGATTTTTGATAAATCGGTTACATAATATACTATCATTTGGATACTAAAGTAAGCGTAAACTGGGCTGATGAGACGTAGATCCCGTAGAGGGATTTCTATCTGGAACAAGACTAAATATGGTTTGTTCCAAACGAATAACTAATTGATTATTATTGATAGTTTGTGTGAATGTACCTAAAGCAGTAAATATTTCATTTACTGTTCATTATATTTTTATAATTTCCTGAAAAAATAATTACCATAAAAGAAAATTCTAATAGATTAACTAACCTCTAAAAATCTTTCAGATTAAAACCTTTAAATATATATATGTCCTACTAAATAAATATGTATAATAAATAAATAAATAATAATTTTATTATATAAATATATATATATTTCTCCTTAAATATCGTCTGAAAATTTAATTTTATCTGCACATTTTTCCCTCCAAATACGTTTTTTTTCACCCAAATATATTTAAATTACAAGCGAATTAGGCGTAAAAGTTAGCACAATCGTTCTATTTATTAAATTGAAAGAACCTGTACTGATGATATATGGGTGGCATTTTTCTACACTTAGGGACAACTAAAATTTGAAACCTAATATTGGGTGCCAGAAATATAAATATAGATATTGTATAGTGGCAGTTGCACATTAAAACTTCTGCACATTTATAAGTTGCCTTAATGGACTAGCCAGCTTTTAAACTTTGTTCTTTATGCTTTAGTAGATAGTAAAATATTTACAGGATTTGTTATTTTCAGTTTTTCTACTTTCATAAAAAAAAAAAACGATTTAAAGTAATTCTTATTTTATAATATTTTTTGAATTTTGTATCTACATTTGTAGATATTTTAATTAAGCTTTCTAAGAGTACACAATGACTTCGAGAAATTCTCTAGGCTAATTCTTGTAACCTGATGCGTGAGAAATTGTCAAAAACATCTACATAGGCGGAATTGTCACCTTGGACTACTGTTATATAACCATTAATAAATAGGAAACTAAGCAATGTAATGCACAGGTTAAATAATTAGTGGTAAGAAAAGAAGCTGATAAGAAAAGATAGATGTAGTATTTCGAGGAAAGATTCAGAGTTTAATTTTTAGTGTACCATTAATGGAAAATATAAATTGGTTTGCCCAATATAAACTTCACAATATAAAAGAAGACAAACAATGACTGTTGTGTTTGGATTTGTTCCGCTTAGTACAAATTGCACTGTCAGATGCAATCATAATCAGAGAGCACTTTACCAGAATAGTACTTTACAGACTTTAGCCTGAATAATTATGTTTTAAAAAATTTCGAAAAATTTATTAGATATTGTCTTTTTATTATTTTTTTTGGAAAAATTTGGAGGTGTGATAAGTTATTTAAATTTTTTAATAATATTTTTGTAACTATTAAAGACAGCTATTATCGATTTGTCTCATTTTATTTCAAAATTCATCAACACTTTGAGTTTGATACAAAATTGTTACTTATAATAAGAATCAAGAACATAAATAGTTACAATGGTTGCAATGCAACCTGTAGTTAGAGTAGTCGTGCGATATTTATATCCACATAATAACTGCAAAGTAGTGGATGGAAGATGATAATGAAGGCAATAACGTGGTTCGTGAATAACGTGGCAGTACACGGTATGGGATGGAGATAGTCTCCTTTTGTGTTATGTAGACTCTTGCAGGAGCTGCGTAGGTTGAATTAAAATCAGATGATGATGATTACGATGACGATGACGATGATGCTGATGATGATGAGGAAGAGGAGGAGAAGGAGGAGGAGGAGTGAACACGGAGTGGGAGGAGGCGAGAGAAGAGAGTTGCTGTGACCACCAGAACAGAGCATTCACCTGAATGCTGAACCGTGTTGTGTTGTCTGCGCTGCGCCGCGTGACAATTCTATCCGACTCTAGCTCAACAGACAATTAATTGACTCTCTTTATTTTTCTCTCTCTCTATCTCAGACTCTCTCCTTCTCCCCCTGCTGTTATTGCAATTGACTAGCTTGCTTATTAAGTCCATGTCAAAATGATTTTACAAGTCTTTAAGAATATAACAAAGAATTATTTTATTACATCTACTACCAGGTTTAAAAGTACATTCTAGAAAAACGAGTGCACTTTATTTTCACTTGTTAATCTTTAAGCACGACTACATGGACTTGCTATGTAACCTTAGGTTCACTTGAAAATGTAACTTCCTTACAATAAGTTAATTTTTACAAAAAAGACCAGTAGTTTTGTACGTTCCAGGTTCTCCAACGGGTGTTCTACTGTACAAAGTCCTCGTGTATGTGCGTGTATGCACGCATGTGTATGGGTGTGGGCAATCTAGCCTGTACATAGCCACCCGTGTAATATTTTTTTTTTATCAACCTTTGTAAAAAAAAACTCTTCGATCGATTTTTCTAAATAGAAACCGAAATGTACATTTTTGTTCCAATTAAAAGCGAATTGTGAATATATAAAAAAAATCTAGTGCTTGATACTGCAATAAATATTTTAATATCATACTAACCAAGTTTTCAGAAATTTATACTTGAAATGTTGATTTCTAAATATATAAAAAAAATATTTGTATTCACTTTCATCCTTCGTAAGGAACATGCCCTCCTGTTTCTAGCTTCAATGTTCCGATTCTGAGATTTAAGAACAGCAAATATTTGGGTTTTCATCTTGATCGACGAGTTGCATGGACGAAACATACCAAATCTAAGCGGAAACAGCTGGATCTCAAGTTTAAAAGCATGTACTGGCTGATAAGTCATAGATCTCGGCTTTCAGTAGAAAGTAAATTATTGATTTATAAATCGGTTTTGAAGCCTGTCTGGACTTACGAGCTTGAATTGTGGGTTACAGCGTGCAACTCCAGACGTACTTGAACGCTACCAGACAAAAACAATGCGAAAAATGCTAAACATATCCTGGTACATAAGGAATAACCTCATTTTTAATGATCTTAATTCGCGAACCGTTCCGGAAGAAATCTCTCTGGTCAGCCTACGATATTAAAATTGTTTGGATCAGCACCCGAATTATTTGGCGGTCAATTTATTGGAAAACACGATCAGTGATTTTTTAAGATTGCTAAGGAACAATATTCTTGGTATGCATTATAGTTTCAATTAGGTGACTTTATGGTCTGGCTGTACGGAGTGCTCATTTATTTCGTTTCGTTGTTATCGTTAATTCACCAGCCGCTGGGTCTGTAACTACTTAATGTTAGTTCAAATATAGACCTTATTTACTTATTGTTCAATTATCTAGCTGAACAGACTGTAAAGTTGCTGTGTCGTTATAATATAAAAAAAAATTACTTGCAGATGCTAAGTATAAGTTCTAAAAAAATAAGAACCATTTTGTCTATCATAAAAACTAAGAGGTTTAGAATTTCGCTGAGATTGATTAATCTATTTCTTTAATGTAGTATGAATTTATTTCATTCCGAAAACTACAGGCTTCTGCAAAATTACGGATTCCGACCGGATCTTTTTGTATGAACAAATAAAATTTTTAACGTATAAAAGATGGCAAGCTCGACCAGGATTCGAACCAAGAATTAAAGAGGAATAAATTCCTACATTTTATTTCTTTCAGTAATTGCACAAGGAATTTCACTGAATAAAGCACTGTTGCATTAGTCATTCGGTTAGGACTGGAATTACTTCACATTATTAATGACATCTGAAATTATGGGTACAGTTAACAATTTTTGTAATTATGGGGTTATACGGATAAAATATTTTTTTCTTTTGTTTAATAAAATTTAACAACGAAATTTATGCACATTGATAAATGTATATTCGAAATTGAAAAAATTCAAAATTTTTTTTTTCATTATCTCAACCTTTATTACAGCTCTGTTTTTCTGTTAATAGTTTTTTTAAAAGAAATCGTCATTAAATATTCATTAAAATAATTTGTTTAAGGAAGTACAAGCTAAAATTTAATACAGTTCTTTACAGTACAGGCCTAATTCGTCTTATTGCTACAATCTAAATTATATTTCAATAATGTTGATACACTAATTAAAAAAAAAGAAAAAAAGACAAAAATTTATCATAATCAGGGGTGATTTCCTTCTTTTTTGATAGGACTTTGTTTCAAACAATTCCCAAATTTTTATCTTTGGATTGTTTTTACACTTTTCTCCAGCCACATTAAAAAACTTGCAAACACACGTTTCATTTCTGATTAATTAAAATATAATTTTTTCTTATAAGATCAAATTGCAACCACGAATTTATTTTTAAATATATACAAACATTCAAAATTTCTTGTAAATACATAATTTTATAAGGAAGTAGTTATAAATTAACACTTCTTTATTTATAAAAATGTAGGTATTTAAACAAATATAGCATTATATATTTTTTAGGGTATTTGTAAAATTTGCAAAAAAATAATGATAAATGTTCGTTTATGTCGAAGAAACACCCATTGTATGTTAATAAATACATATATTTGATAACCTAAATTCGATAATGTTTACTCAAGATCTGTTTTATTTCAATTTTTAAATTAACGTATTATTAATTTTTTATTTTACGATGTTATTTTATCTTTTCATTGGTAAATATTTAAAGCACTGTTGTCTAGATGTTTGAAAATTATTAATGAATATTTTTAATTGTTATATTTTTAAATTTTGGTGGTATCATTTCTTTCTCTATTTTATTTCTTTTATGGCCCGAATTTAAGATCTATTTTCAGCAATCATTAGTGATAACACAGGACTCCAGTATAGAAACAAGCATTTTGACTGAAAATGTTGAACTATTTCAAGGTCAAATGAAGCGGCCGTTCCCTAAAGTTGTATTCCATAAGTAAAGACTGGTTATAATTTTATTTTATGTTATAAAATATTAATTTATATTTTATAAGTAGAGCTGGAATTTATTGCAATCTATCCAATACGAATGGCGCAGTTTAATTTCATGCAGTCTTCATTTTATACGTTTTTCTGTGTGAGACGTCAGTTAAGATGCATGTCCAAGTATTTCACTTCCTATAATTGGGAAATATTCTTCTATTTTGTGTTGCAGCTGGGCATATTCTCCTTTTTAAATAAAGGAAACACACACCGATTTATCTTCAAATATAACTATATAGTTTGATAAAATATCTTCTTTAATTTTAACAATTTAAATACATACATATATGTATATATATATATATATATATATAATTTATGTAAAAAACATTGTTTTTTTTAATGTACAACTCCTGCATAAAGTACACAAATTAATGTTTTAATTTTGGAGTAAGTAGAATGAATTTCAGTTCAAGAAACTTTTTTATTTTTATTTAGTTTCAATAATATAAGGATAAAACAATTGTCAGGAAACGATTTATTACATGGTAAAAATAAAAAAGGAAATTTTTTATTTTTACATATTTAATAAATCCGTTAGCATAGATTATTAGAAATAATTCTATGCAACAGTTTACCGCAACAAATTGTTTTATTTGATCTGTTGAAGCATAACATACTACTCGTACCTAAAATTCTGTGGAATAAATTATATCGTAAATAATATTTTGGTTATAAAACAAAATTATGTACTTTTATTTTAAATTCGCGGAAAAATTTATGATATAAATTTTATTACTTCCCCTCATTTGTAATACGACCAAGAACTGTTTATTTCATCAAGATAAAAAACAAACTGAGCTTTACTTGTCTGTTCAAGACAACTAAAATTTTATCTCACTGTAAACGTAGGCGTAACCGACTTTATTTTAATTTTTTATGTTGTTTTGGCTCTCCATCCCTCCCCTTACATTAAGCTAGTACTACCTTAGATGGATATAAGTGGCATGGAAACAAACAGTGGGGGAAAATGAAACGGCGAGACAGAGTAAAAGACCTTCATATGCCGGTGGGCTCTGGAAATATTTAGATAACAAAAAATAAAATTGAACATTAGGTATTAAACTAATATTTCAGGAATACTCAATATCGTTAAATTTTTCATCTTTTTATGAATTTTTATATTGTATTTAACGTTTTATAGGAGGAAGAATTATTTTAAACTTAATTTTTATAAATATTACTTACTGTTAAATTACGTTTTCAGCTACTAAAAAGCAGGTTTTACATTAGATATTATATGAGAATAGATTGAAAAATAGGATTTCGAAAAAATAGAATATTTTTATCAAAATTTAAAAACGGTTATACAGGAATGTCATTTTATTCATAAAAAATATTAAAATGAATTGTTGCAAATTTTATTATTATTGTTTCAGATTTAATTTTATTTTGGTACATCTTTTATATCTATGTGTTATTATTATTATTTTAATTATTACATAGTTTTTTTGGATGTTTTAAAATTACTGCTTCTAGAATTTTAATGCTTTTAGTAAAATTAATTCCCGTCTCTTTTTACAATCTGTGAAAACCGTGGTAAAAACATTGCAAACCTCCTTTTTTATCAGTATCCTGTATTAAAGCCCAGGTAACTAAAAGTTATTATAAACAAAGAAGGCTTGCTTTGGTTGGATAATTGTACTTCCAAGTAACTGACATCGATGCGTAGTAGAACTGAACCACGTTATTAATACGAATTTTTCCTGTTTGGGATTCATCGTATTACTAATTGGATATGTATATAATTATTGTTTAATTTATAAGTATAGTTTTTGAATATCCTTCGATATATTAATAAAAAATACAAATAAATTAATAAAAGGCTTAATAAATTTTTCTTTTTCTATACTATTAAAAATTTATTTAAGGAATAACAAAAATTTACATCCTATCAAAGTCTAAAAAAATCTATTGAACCAAAAGTATATTATCATCCTCATCATCTTTCCCACAAAAAAGGATAGTGTAGTGCGTGGGATTATTTGTTTGTTGTATGCGCTCACATTTTATTTTAGGTGCTATTGGCGCAGAGCGGAGCAATGGTGGTTTGCCGGGCGGTTGCGTGCAGCGCACAAACGATTCATTGGTTCGAACGATTTATACTTCCTGATACGAACGATTTATCTAAATTATATTTGTGTTTTAGGGATAAAAAAGGAAAAAAATTGAGGGTAGAGCTGTGTTAAAAAATCACAACTGAAGAAACAGCTAAAAATGTTCAGGATTTTGAAGCTTTCGTGTAAAAGTTTTTGTTGTTGTTAGTACGCTAAAGTCATGAACGTATTTAGTTACAATTGGCAAAAACATTAAACAAAATTATGTGTAATGAAACATAATGCATGTAACACTTTCGCGGCGCCTTTTTCTATACTGTCTAAACATTTATGTATTTTGATTAGTACATTTATAGTAGTCTATCCTGTAGATCTATTATGTAGTTTAATGTAGTATTGAGATATTTAAAAATTATTATTCGAATCCTTGTTCAATTTGAGATCGAAATATCCAATCAAGGAGAAAATAGAATCGTGTTAAGACAAGCTGATGACATTATTCTTTTATCAGAGACCAAAAATGAGTTAGAGGAAAGGAATATATAAGATATGGGCGTATTTCTAGGAAATAAATTTATTTTGAAAACAGAAATACTAAACAATATATCAGAAAGGAGGATAATGAAGAACTAAACACTCTTGGCTAAGATAACGGATCTTAATACACCATAAGTCGCAGAATTTTTAATTTTAAGTAGTAAATTTATAAAGGATGAACAAAATAATGCAAATATAAGAAGGAGAACCCAAAAATCATGCAACTTTCATAAAAAAAAATCTGTTAGAAGTCCTTGAAAATATTATTGAAGAGAGTAGCGCATTTCATTAGTGAAATATGTAGAAAAGGAAAAAACGAATTACGAGTTTTGCAATGTCATATATCAAAACGTTAAAAATTAGGTAGGCGGATAAAATTCGAAATGAAGAGGTTTAAGAAATCTATTCGTCGAAATTTAAGAGGTAAGAGGCGAAATAGATTTTCCGCCGATATATTAAGACATCAAGGCTTTGATAATTTGGTAAAGGAAGTGTAGATCGTTAAAGTGCTTAGGTAGACAAAAATTGGGACGTATAGAACAAGAAGATAAATTCATATTTTTTGAGAAATTTAATTTTACAATCAATCGCTAAAAGGATTACGACCATAAGTAAACTTTTTGGCTTACAGTAACGTATCAGGAGACCATCCAAAGATAGCCCATCTGAAATACAATATTAATAATATGCATCAACTCTCATGGGACAAACGAAGCACTTAGTTAACAAAAAAAAAGATATCAGGTAAAAAGGTTTCAAATATCAAATAATGTCACAAGATATTAAAGTCATCCAAGTAAAGTTACAAATATTAAAGTCAGATAAAAACAATAGTCACAACCAATAGACACCGAATTCTCACCAGAGAATCACATCGCCAACTCAGAGTTAACAACCAATTTCAACTTATGTCAAATTCCAATATACGAGTAAATTCTTAAAATTTAAACTGTCTTTAACATAATAAACACTGTATCATCCCACGGATAATGAATTTCAAAAATCATCCACGCCCTAAAAGATTATATATATATTTTATTCATAATAAAAAATGAACAATTCAACTAAATTCAACAAAACTTTCTAACAATTTCGTAGACATAAAATTCTACTGTATGAAATAATCATTATTAAAATGGCTGTACAGTTGCATAATATGCTTTTTTAATTATACTAACCACATCTATTATCTGTTATTACGAAAAATAAACAGGTGTTTTATTGAATGGTATTTTTTGATTGAGAAGATACACATTTGTAACTGTTTGATTATTGTGTATTAGAGTTATTGTGCACTACTAGATTTCCATAGTGAAATGATAGCATGTCCACCTTTCAACCGGAAGTTCCGGGTTCTACTCCCTGTCAGGCATAACGTATTTTATGCCAAAAAATCCATTATAATTCAGCACAGTGACTTTTATTGGGCGTCAGTCTATCGTTATTATGAATAAATAAATAATATTAAATATATCTATTAGTTATAATTCTGTTTAAGTATGGTTATTGTTATAAATCATAATATATTTTTAGATTCTATGAACCTGATCTTCATCAAAAGATGTTATTTTAAAATATGAATTTTAATTATAGGTTTATGCTATAGTTAAATATACATATATAGTATTATGCTAAACTGTAAGATAAATCTATACTAATACAAAAAATTTCACTTTTAATTTCTTTATAGCCATTGATAACCCACGCATTTACGTCATAGTTGCAATAAATCATCAACGAGCCTAATATGTAAAGTTAGTATTACAATATTACAACCGTCGGTTGACAGAATATCCCTAGTTTACAATTTAGAAATTTAAATTAAGTTATACTAATATAGACTTAACTTAGATGTACGTTTTGAAATAAATGCGTTTTTCCTTTTTTTACGTAGATATTTTTAATTAAAAAAGGTATTTTAATAAATACGTTATAGATTCAATATGGATGACAACGAAGCAAATAATATCAAAACAGAAAAAGATCAAGCAGAAAAGAGAAAACTTGAGATCTCCTTCAAGAAAACAAAATTCATGACGAATGTTAGATCAGCTCTCAAGAAACTAATAACGGCATATGAAAAATTAACAAAGCCGAAAAATTCAAATTCATAGGGGAGATAAATGAAGTCAACGTGTCTGAAAAAGAAGCCATCAGGTCAAGAATCAATAAATGGAAATAGCTTATCGATTAACTAAATGCACCTACAGTAAGAGATAAATATCAATTAACGAGAAACTAAGACACTATGCTACAGTCACTCATCCGGAAAGCCTATACGCAGATGAATGTCTGACATTTAACAAGACTCTTCTAATGGTAAACTACAAACAAAAGAACGAAGAATACCTAGAAAGATCCTAGGACCCACAAAAGACGGTGAAGAATACAGAAGAAACAATAATGGACTGTACATGAATACACAGGGTATAAAGAAAAAATTAGATATAATCAGAAAAAGAAGAATTACTTTTACGGTCACCTGCTCTTTGTTCTTTGTTTTTAAAACTCAAATTTAACGAACTCTTTTATGGAATTAAGTGATATAAGACACATCCTTTTAAATAGATAGCCTCTAACACCAATTTGACAACTAAGAAAAATTTACGACTTGAGAATAAGTAATATAGATCTGTAAGTGAAATACTGCTTCGAAGCGCGTTACGGCAATATAAAATTATTTACAGCACTTGAGAAAAAATTGATTAAAAAAAAAAATTTAATTAAAAGCTATATACCGGTGAATATCCCGAGTCGACGAATTTACTTCAGTATTTATAAAAAAACATACAAACAATGAATTCGGGTATTTTTCTTGATATTTTACATTAAAAGATTAATTTCTTTACTTAAAGTCGATTTACTTTATCGATAAGAGGTTTCATTCATAGCATAACAAGAAAATTTTGGGATAAGATGGAGATTTTGGATCGAGACCTTTGTATTTTTGCAAGATTAAACATACGTGCTCATCTAATGAAAATTAGAAAAAAAAACACCTATTTTTATAAGACCAAGAAAACACATATTTTTATTGTTGAAAAATTATTTATAAGATTTTGGTCGTTTTGAAATTAAACTCGTTTTTTTGTTTATCTGGTAATTCTATTTAATCAGAAATTTCTTTTTGTTGTTTTATTTTTTTTCATTATGAAATTTTAAATTAAGGTGGATAAGCTCTTTTTTTTACTATAATTGATTTATTTTCTTTTTTCTGTTGGATTAATATCTTTCTCTTGTTTTAGTTTTTTTTTGCACTTAGTACGACTTAGCCGATTTTATAATAGATTTGTACACCAGCACCTTGTTTTTATGATTTCTTATAAAGATAATTGTGAAAGATCAGCTAGTAAAACCCCTTCAACTGTTTGCCCAACTGTTTATGCTTACTCGTATATACTTTTCTCATAATATATTCTATCCATTTCTGTTACATGTCCTCATTTATAGAATTCGCTTGTTATACCAAATTTGATATTACTCAGTTATTTTTCCGAACATCGAACTTGAGACCCATCTTATACGAGGAAATTTATATCTCCTGCGAAGTTTTTTGTATTTATTGTCACAATTTATGGTTCAAAAGCAATCAAAAAAAAAAAAAAAAAAAAAAAAAAATATATATATATATAAGAATAATTCCATCAAAGCCCATGTTAAGAAAGGATGAGGTTAAATGGCTAGATGATTCCGAGTCTTGATGAGACACTGGTGTCAAGAAGATATTTCCATTAAATACTCAAATTAGCAAATTATATTCAGATAAAGGAAGCGCAGAGGTGGGTACCTGATAATTTAAATTTGGTTTTCTAAGCTAGAGCGTGATATCCGCCAATAGAAGAGTTCCTAGTCTTCGAAAATGTAGAAAGAACTTTAACACCCCACCTCATAAAAATCAAATACCGGCTTGAATCCTAAAACACAAGTTAGATATTGGACAGGAAAACCGGAATTGGAAATGCAACATAATAAAAAAGGACTGATAAACGGAAAATGGGGTTAGCAAAAGGTAGAAACGCTTAGGGTCTTACAGATGGAATATTTGATGAAATACCTGGAGAAAGAAGTAGAAGAGGAAGGCTCAGAATAAGGTGGTTGGAGGAGTCTTATAAGGAAAGTGGGAGTTAGAAGATAAAGGGGAAGGTAAAAGATGGAAATGAGATGCCTATAGGAATGTAGTACATGAGGCCGGGGCTTTTTAAAGTTCGTAATATTAAGATAAATAAATAAGTATTATATAAGGTTGGTTTTAAAATTATGTCTTGAGAAACATCGAAATTTAATGGATTCAATTATGAATTTATATTTAAGAGAATTTATTTTAAAAATAATCTCGTTGACAATATTAAACAGAAGTTTAATGTTACATAACTAATCAAAGTTTGAAAGTTTATATAAGAAATAAAGTTATGATAGCTTATTTTACATC